>NC_138873.1:18882607-19503195 GCF_965194805.1 Balaenoptera borealis | reverse complement strand
TTAAAAGGCAGAATAATGGAATTCTTATCCTAACGTTAAAAATTCTAGGTGTACCTAAAATCATTCCTTCCAATTTTAAAACCAGTGATTTTCCTCCTTTTAAGTCTTTAACATGCAAAATGATTTACTATTATTAGTTATTATGAAGCTTTGCAAAGAATGTACTACAGAAACAATTCAATAACCAAGCTCAGAAACTGATTTCCCAAATATTCCAGTATAAAAATGTTCTATAATTTGCACCTGAAATAAGGCTGACCCACCATGAGCAGGACTTGGAGAATCTGAGCCGTTTTTCCAGTAGTGTTGATGGGCTGCATCAAGCCATCCACACTCTCCCTTGGGAACCAACGGCAGACAACTCTGCAACTGCAGTCCTGACCAAGGATGCAACGTCTTGCCAAGAAACAGTAGCAAAGTTAACTGGTCTTTATGGGAAGCAGGCTCTTGAGATTATTTGTCAGACTGCAAAGGAGAGGTGGAATAAAGGCCAGCCAAGAATCTCTGGCCATGACAAAATAAAAAAGCACAGGAATAATGCAAAAATTCCAATCAGCTCAGATCCCTTTAAATTCTGCCTATTGACTCCATAAACATTTCTTGAGTAATTACTATAAGCTAAGCACACTATTAAGCAAATAAAGACAAAAATTATAGAAGTAGGGGCATTTCGGATAAGTATAATTTTGTCATATAGCAATTTTATGAAGGTTTAATTTTTACTATGGTTTTAGTAGCTGTTTTTCTGGTTGTTATGTATAGGATTTGGGGGAAAACCCACAGTTCTTCAGTAGTAGCAATTTTAAAGTTTACTTTAAATATTACCTGGAATAATAAAATTGTATAACTTTTCCATCACTCTCTTCATGAGTTGATTGAACTTTTTCATTCTTGAGTTTGCATCACTCAGAAAATCTAGTTTTGCTAGGCCACCTTCCAAAAGATAAATTCCAACCTACGTAGAATTAATCAACATAAAAATAGTTTTGATTGTACTATACCATTTTTGAGGATATAAGAAAAACATTTTTTAACATCATCATTTTTAAAGGTATTCACAGTATTTACCCCACAAATACTAAATATATACCTACCAAATCTCCCTTAGATGTTTTCACTTTCAATAACAAATTCATTCTACAAATGCAGTACCTACTATGTGTGATGCACCATTTAAGTAGCTAGAAAAAAAAAATATTTCCTTAACTGGAACTGAACCTGGGAGACTGTGATGAGAACACCAATTCTACCAACCAAGTCAATGATTTCCCAACTGGATGATCATCAGAATAATCAATGAAGCTGGTTAAAAATGCAGATTCCCCCAGAAGATTCTGATGCACATGACAGGATTCTTAAGCACGGTTAGGTTTGGGAATCCCTATTACTAGATCAAACACTAAAATGTATAGGAAAACAGACCTTGATTAAGGTTATGTTGCTTGAGTCCAGTGAAACAATGTAGTATGAAGTTTTGTAGTCAAAATACTTGAATTTTAATATTGGCATTGATATTTAAGAGCTAAATAAACAAACAAAATGATTGATTTATTCTGACCCAAATGGGGAGAAGCCTATATGAGATAGCCCACTTAGTACAATTTTAAAACTTCCTAATGGTAGATAATCAATAAACACAGTTTCCTTCATTTTCCTGTATTATCCTGAGCTTGATTCCCTAATCACTGAGATTCTCATATTTTTTCACTAAAGAACAAGAATCAACCAGCATTATACAGGAATAAGTGGCAAAGATTATTTTTCACTACTTATACTCTGCTTTGTACCTAGAGATGGCTTGCTATAGCAGCAAAAAGTGTTTAAATGTTTATAAAAATTGGGATTAGGGAAGACAGAACAGATCAAGATTTGGTGTGTGGGTGAGAGAAGTGGACAGAACACAGGCATACAATCCATGAATTCTTACATACTTGTTATCCCTGAGCCACAATTTTTGGCACTCACTATCAGCAAAGAGAGGGAATGCTTGGTTGTATAGTTAGACTGTACAGGGAAGAATTAATTACAATCTAATGCTTCTAAATTTTCTCCTTTCCTTCTGTCAATTCTGAAACTATAAATAGGGCTATCGATATAATTCCCTTTTTTAAAAAAATTTATTTATTTTAATTTATTTATTTTTGGCTGTGTTGGATCTTCGTTTCTGTGTGA
Organism: Balaenoptera borealis; assembly: GCF_965194805.1. Lineage (NCBI taxonomy): Eukaryota > Metazoa > Chordata > Mammalia > Artiodactyla > Balaenopteridae > Balaenoptera > Balaenoptera borealis. The sequence goes on along the minus strand of NC_138873.1, from coordinate 19,501,023 downwards.
GGGCTTTCTCTAGCTGCGGCGAGCAGGGGCCACTCTTCATCGTGGTGCACGGGCCTCTCACTGTCGTGGCCTCTCTTGTTGCGGAGCACAGGCTCCAGATGTGCAGGCTCAGTAGTTGTGGTTCACGGGCCCAGTTGCCCCATGGCATGTGGGATCTTCCCAGACCAGGGCTCGAACCCGTGTCCCCTGCATTGGCAGGCAGATTCTCAACCACTGTGCCACCAGGGAAGCCTAATATAATTGCTTTATAATGTGAGAAATGTGTAACACAGTTTTCAACTGAACAGAGGTGAATTTAACATTTTAGAATTTCTTTTCAAGTTTTAGCATGAAGGCATATAAACCTGCTTCATAGTTTACAAAGTACATTTACTTACATTACCTCACCTGATTCTCAACACAACTGTATGAGGTAAAAAGAATGAGTACTATTTACATTTCGTACAAAAAGAAGCTGAAATTAGGGCCTTTAAATGATTCACAAAAAGTTACTTGGCTAGTGAATAGCAGAGACTGAAATGAATGGTAAATTTATTCATTCATTTACTGAAAATCTGTTTAGTACATGGTATTTTACTGGGCTGTGAAGACAATAAACTTCATAGTCTAGTGAGGGGGAAAGATATAAAATGTAAGTACACTACAAGTGACCAAGGCAAAAATAAGCATATGTGTTAGATATTATGGGGGAAGAGCATGGAACACCATCCATGGAGTTTAAGAAAAGATCTCCTTAGGTGAAGTAAACTCTGAGCTGAACATTAAGCAATGACCAGGAGTTAGGAGGGACGTGGAAGGAACAACCCAGGCAGAGGGAAGTGTGAGAGCAAAAGCAAAGATGCAAAAAGACAGCAGGGTATCTGCAGGAAACAAATTAATTTGCACTTTCTGGGGCAAACTAAAAAGCAGAGTGATTAAGAGTTGAGGCTGGAGAAGGAGACAAAGGCCTATCAAAGGAGAGACTTATATGCCAGATTATCATTAATTCTAGAGGCAGTAAATAGACTAGAATTCCATTTGCATTCATATCATACCAGCCCAGAGACAAAGGAAATGAAGGAGTTGAAAAGGCAATATTAAAGGATTGCTGCAGGAAGAGAAAGAGATAATGAGGACCAAAACAAGTCACTGAGAGTAGAACTGGAAAGGGCGAACCAGGAAAATCCTGAAAAAAGAGCAGCCTGAAAATGATTAGCTATAATATACATTTTTTATAGTTATTGAATGTCCCAAATAAAGCGTACTTTGACACTTAATAATGAGAGGCTTATTGCTGGCTTTCCAGACCTTCCTTCTAAGTTAATTTCAAAATGGGCTGTCTGATGCAGAAGAACCTTAAAAGACACTACAGAAATTGCATACCTTGATAATGTGATTTCCTTCTGGTTTTTGGTAAAGTTTTATTCTTTTCTTCTTTTGCAGCCACCCCAAATCTTCTAACATTTCACCACTGAAGGATGATTCCACTTGAATACCTTTGTCACAAATACTGATTGGCTCGTTGAGTCCTCTTTCTTTTTTCTCTACATCTTCGCATTCTGAATGAACATAGATCACAAACTGATAGCTCGACTCTGAACTCATCAGGGTAAAACTCCTTTCAGAAAAATTTTCAATTAAACTCTGTTCAGGAAGAAGCTGAAGAGTTAATTCCCCTAGAAATGCTTTCCAAGAATTATCAAAGTGATAGGGAGAAATCACAATATTCAGCTTTAGAGACAAAGGGGAAAAAATGCCACCAGTCTCTTCTTCAACTGATTTTGAGACGCTCAACACTTCTGAACACCTCTTCTTATCTTCGTGAGCCACTTCTTCCTTTAGACTGTCATCTAGGATGATGCAGTGAGCAGAAGAGGAGTCCAAGCCTGGGCAGCACTGCTCGTCATCAGTTAAGGTGAGAGGTTCATTCCTTCTGTCCTCATGCATATTCCAACGAAGCTGCTGTTGCTTCTCTTCATCTACCCTCACTGGAGGAGCACGTTTCCGTCGGCTGCTCATTTTCAAGTTATCTTGGTAAATGTGAAGTCTAGAAGACAAACGCAACAGTAGGCATTCTAAGAGAGGATTTTAGTATTAAAATACTCCCAGATGAGAAATTCAGCATAGAAAAATAATCCCACACATAACATGAAATCTTCAGAGACACACATAAAGTAATGGATAATTTTTTTAATAAGTCAAATACGGCTTTGGAACACATTGACTATAATCTCATGTATCATATAAATTCTAATGGTCTTATTGGTCTTCTACAGATAAATTTAATATAGATAATTTGTTGTTTAAAATAAAATAAATTCTAAAAATACATTTAAGGAGCAGCATGAGAGTAAGGTAGATCTCTCAGATACCCTGGAAATGCTTATTTGAAAACTTTTAGTAACATTTGGATTCATATCATCACCACAGAATTTCAATTTTGTTTTATAATCCCAAAGAGTTAACAAAACTTCATTTGACTCTTACATAACTTAAAAATCCCTAAAAATATATCTTCTTTTTCAAAAGAGGAAGATGAAAACATAGAAATGTATTTCTTTTTGTGAATCAGCATATAAAAATAATAAGAGAGATAGCTGGGCAAGAAATAAGGTGGTGATGGCAACCAGGGGAAATAAGGCAGAGACAATAAAAGAAGAAAATTTAAAAATATAGGGAAAAAGAAAAGAAAGCTTTGTCATCTCAAAAGAGGAAACTGGGCTAAAAGCAGTCTATATAAGGTAGGCCCTAAACTACGTTTCCCAAAAGAATAGCCAATTCCTATACGTAGCATAAAACAACTCAGAGAAGTTAAATCACAAAGTCATAATGATGGTTGGTGCCTATTCCAATTTATTCCAACCATGGAGCTGGGGGGAAAAAAAAAGGATGTATAAACAAAATTTGTCTTCAAGTGCAGTTTAAGAAATATTCTCAGAAAAGGGAACCCTCTTGCACTGTTAGTGGGAATGTAAATTGATATAGCCACTATGGAGAACAGTATGGAGGTTCCTTAAAAAACTAAAAATAGAAGTACCATACAACCTAGCAATCCCACTACTGGGCATATACCCTGAGAAAACCATAATTCAAAAAAAGTCATGTACCACAATGTTCACTGCAGCTCTATTTACAATAGCCAGGACATGGAAGCAACCTAAGTGTTCATCAACAGATGAATGGATAAAGAAGATGTGGCACATATATACAATGGAATATTACTCAGCCATAAAAAGAAACAAAACTGTGTTATTTGTAGTGAGGTGGATGGACCTAGAGTCTGTCATACAGAGTGAAGTTAAGTCAGAAAGAGAAAAACAAATACCGTATGGTAACACATATATATGGAATCAAAAAAAAAAAATGGTTCTGAAGAACCTAGGGGCAGGACAGGAATAAAGATGCAGACATAGAGAATGGACTTGAGGAAATGGGGAGGGGGAAGGATAAGCTGGGACGAAGTGAGAGTGTCATGGACATATATACACTACCAAATGTAAAATAGATAGCTAGTGGGAAGCAGCCGCATAGCACAGGGAGATCAGCTCGGTGCTTTGTGACCACCTAGAGGGGTGGGATAGGGAGGATGGGAGGGAGATGCAAGAGGGAGGACATATGGGGATATATGTATAGCTGATTCACTTTGTTATAAAGCAGAAACTAACACACCATTGTAAAGCAATTATACTCCAATAAAGATGTTAAAAAAATATATATAACATATATAGAAAAACAAAAAAAAGAAATATTCTCAGTAATTCCATTTTTAAATAAAATCCAGTCAGGTATTTGCTGAGTCCCCAGTAAGTATTCAACACCGTGCTGTATTTGAGGAGAGGATATAAAAGAAGTATAGATCAAACCATGGTCTTTAATTCAGTACAGATGACAAACTGAGCACACAGAGCAGTCTATATCCCTCTACCTCCACTAACTCCCCATCCTTAATTACTCTGCTCCAAATCTAGCCCTGTTTAAGATAATACAAAACAAGGGGAAATCTCAGCTGACCAGAAACTTTGAGGTATTCCTAAAGAATGATACAGAGGCAATCAGACTGGAAAGCTGAGTGACAGCGTGAATGTATTAGCACAAAAGATGGGAGCATCATCAAGAGGGCTGCCATGCTCAGTGGTGGGGGACCTGGTAGTGGAACCCAAAGCGAGTCCAGGGCTACAGCACAGATAATAGTAGAACAATAAAGTGGGAACCCACAGGCCCTTACCTGCCCTATTTCTCCCAAAGGCAAGGTAGCTGTGATGGGGTTATCTGTTTTCTGGTGAGAGTGGTGCCTAAACCGGAAAGATGTCCTTTGCCACTGACTAAAGAAAAAAGGATGGCAATGGACTCTGCCTATATGGAGGTCTCACCAACCTCCCATCCTCACTGAATACAACAGAAAACAAGTCTTACATCTGCTTCTGAGCCTCCCCTTAAGCAAACTGTACAAGCAGAGACAATGAAAGGTAAAGTGAGGAATCTGAACCTCAAAGATGAGTTCACAATCAACAAGCATGAAGGGATCTCCAACAGGAGAATAAATGAACAAAGAAACTTTCACCCAAACAGATGGAGCAATCTGAATAAGAACTTTATAAAACAGTCAACATCATTATATCCTCAGGGAGATAACATATTGTTTTCATGAAACAGAATCAGGAAGTCATAACACAAAAAGGTGGCTATTAAAAAAACTGACTGGCAATTTTAGGAAAGCAGATTATATTACTGGATATTTTCGATCCACAGTTGGCTGAATCTGTGGATGCAGAATCTGCAGACATGGAGGGCTGACTGTATCTTTAAAGAAATGAAGGTGAAAAAAATGACAAAAGCCAAGAGAATTCACTTGCAGACCCACATTTACAAGAAATGTTAAAGGAAGTCCTCACGAAGGAAAATGATATTAGATGGAAATTTGGACCTACACAATGGAATAAAAAGCATTGTGAATGAAAAATATGTGCATAAATATGTCTTTTTCTCTTGTTTTTACATTGTTTAAAAGATAACTTTAAAAATTTTTTATTATGAAAATTGTCAAGTCTACATAAAAAGAGAGAAAATAGCTTAGTAGTATAATCATAGAGATATACATACTATGTACTATGTTTATGGACTGGAAGACTCAGGATGCCGAAATGTCAATTCCTCAATATTGATCTACAGAGTCAAAGTAATCTCATTCGAAATCCCAACAGGCCTTTTTTTTTTTTTTTTTTTTTGTAGAAACTGACAAGCTGATTCCCTAGAACTAGAAGAGTCAAAATAATTTTGAAAAAGAAGAGTAAAGTTGAAAGATTTAACAATGACTCCAGGACTTACACTGACAGTAATCAAAACAGTGTGGTAATGATATAAAGATAGACATATAGACCAATGGAACAAAATAAAGTGTCCTGTAATAGACCCACATAGCATGGTCAATTGATTTTTGAAAGAAATTCAAAGGCAATTAATGGGGAAAGAATATCCCTTTTAATAGATACCTCTATGCAAAAAAAAAAAGAGAACCTTGATTTTTACCTCCCCACACACATAAAAGCTAACTTGAAATGGATCATAAACTGAAATATAAAAGCTAAAACTGTAAGGCTTCCGGAAGAAAACTGAAGAGAAAATCTAAGTGACAGTGGATTAGGCCAAAAAAAAAAAAAAAAAAAATTTAAATAGGACACAAGAAGCAGAGACTATAAGAAAATGATAAATTAGGCTTTAGTGAAATTAAATACTTTGGCTCTTCAAAAGATATTGTTATGAGAATGACAGGGGAAGCTGCGGATGGGAAACAATATTAGTAAAACAAATACCTGATGAAAGATTTCTATGTGGAATATATAAACAACTCTTGCAAATCAATAGTAAGAAAAACAACCTTATTAAAAAAATGGACACAAATTTTGAACAGTCGTTTCACCAAAGAGGATCTATACGTTGCAAATACTGTAAGCACATGAAAATATCTTCACCATCATCAGTCATTAAGGCATTTCAAAGTCAACCCATAAACCACAATGAGAAACTACATATCCAGTAGAATGATTAAAATTTAAAAGACTGAGGATGTAGAAGAACTAGAACTGAACTCTCCAGCATTCCAACAGGAAAAGTCTGTCAATTTCTTACAAAATTGAATATACATTTTCTGTGCAGCCTATTAATCCCACTCATAGGCATTTACCTAAGAGAAATAAAAACACAGAATCATAAAAAAGACTTAAACTTGAATTTTTAAATAGCAGTTTTATTAATAAAAGCCTACAACTGGAAACAACCCAAATGTCCATCACCTGATGAATGGATAAACAAATGGAATACTACTCATGATAAACTATTGGTACATATAACAACATGGATGAATTTTTAACACATTATACTAAGTGAAGGAAGCCAGAAGTGAAAGACTACACAGTGTATGATTCCATTTATATGAAATTCTAGAAAAAGTAAAAATCTAGTGACAGAAAGCAGATTAGTGGTTACCAGGGGCCAGGAAGTGGTAAGAGGTGACTGACAGCAAAGAAGCAGAAGGGAAACCTTCTGAGTGACAGGAATGTTCTACTGGTGATCACATGATTGTACACATTTGTCAAAATTCATCAAATTGTATATGTAAAATTGTTGAATTTTATTGCATGTAATTTACCTTAATAAAACTAATTTAAAAAGCAGGACTTCCCTGGTGGTGCAGTGGTTTAGAATCCGCCCGCCAATGCAGGGGACACGGGTTCGATTCCTGGCCCAGGAAGATCCCACATGCCGCGGAGCAACTAAGCCCGTGCGTCACAACTACTGAGCCTTCGCTCTAGAGCCCGCGAGCCACAACTACTGAAGCCCGCGTGCCTAGAGCCCGTGCTCCGCAACAAGAGAAGCCACCACAATGAGAAGCCCGCGCACGGCAACGAAGAGTAGCCCCCGTTCGCCGCAACTAGAGAAAGCCCACGCGCTGCAAGGAAGACCCAACGCAGCCAAAAATAAATAAATAAATAAATAAAAAAACTAATTTAAAAAGCAAAGACAAAAAGTAGGTGCAGAAGTGATTTAAAAACTGTAAGAGAATATTAAGAATAGCTTTATTCTAATAAACTTGAAAAATCTAGATAAAATGTGTAATTTACTAACAAAATGTAATGAATAAAACTGGTCCAATAAACAGAAGATCTGAATAGAACAATAACCATAAAAGAAACAAATAATATTACTTATCTACCTAAGATCTACCTCATTTCCTTGTTGACAGAACTTTTTTCTTATTTAGGAACACGTTGGCCTTGTGACTTAAAAGAAGAGTGGTTTCCTCCGTAGTCTCAAGGAAGTTGTTTGTGCAGTCCAATAAGGATGCCACTAGCTTCCTGTGGCTATTTAACTTTAAGCTAAAAAAAGATTTGAACTCAGCTCTTCATTCTCACTAACCACACTTCAAGAGCTCAAAAGCCATACGTGACTAGTGGCTACTGTACTGGACAGTGTAAATATATAGAACATTCTCATAATTGCAAAATGTCTATCAAACATTGCTGGTCTAAGTCAATCATGAGAATTCCACTCCCTCAACCAGTGCTTGGTTTATGAATATGCAGGTGGTGATCTATCTCTGACTATAGTTAACTACTTCTCAAGCATCTTATCGCCTCTATTATCTTGGATAAGAGATCAGAATCATATAGGGAGCTCTTAATAACCTAAGTGCTTATCTGTGTCCGGTTCTCCTCAGAGCACAGGCTGGAATACTGGAATTGGGTCACTCTGCTGAAGTTAGGTTATTCCAGTTTATCAGTTAGCTACTGTCATAAATATGCTGTATAACGCGCCACCCAAAGCTCTGCCTTGAGACAGCAGTCATTTATTCTCACAGATGTGCAGGTTAGCTGAGGGCTGGCTGAGCTAGGCTAGGTTTCGGGAGAAGCGGACCGGCTCTGCTTAATGTAGTCCTCATCCTTCTCCTGGGACCAGAAAAAAAAACCCAGGAATGTTCTTATGGCAGTGACTGAGGTGTAAGAGTACCAATCCAACCAAACAGGTATTTTTCTGCATTTGGTCAGGGTGAAACCACTAAGGTTCCACAGGCCAAAGCAAGTCACATGGATGGACTCAAAGTCAAGAGGTGGGGACATATATTACACTTCTTTATGGGTGGAACCGCTCATGGCAGAGAGCGTGGATATGAGGTAGGGGATGGGGAGGGAACTGGGCCAGTTACACAATCTATCACACCCATCACAGTAATATTAGTAACATGGTAATTATGGAATCATTAACTCTAAAAGCCCCCAAAGCAACCGGCTAAAGGTCTCACATCTGCAAAGCAATCTGGTTTACAGGAGAGAATGTGGGCTTTGAAGTCCTATCAATAGATTCTAATCCTAGCCTTGGCACGTACAAATTATCTAGCCTCTGTGTATGTACAAGAGCACAGCAACAGAAATTTAGCATATATTCAGTAAGTGGTAGTTGCTATTATCATCACCCTGAGAACACTATAAACTATATTTTATAATAACCAAACTTTAAAGTGGCAGGATGGGGGACTATAGATCAGCGTGTTTCAAATTTGACTTACATTAGAATCACCTGGAGGAAATTTTAAAAATCCTGATGCCTGGTACTACCCCAGCCAATTAAATTATAATCTCTGGGGCAGGGCCCAGGCACTACCTCCATTATTTTTTAGGCTCCCTAGGTGATTCCAGCATGCAGCCAGGTTTGAGAAACCTCGTTATTGTTAGCCAGCTGCCTACTAAAATCCACTTCTTTCTTTCCAAAGTATAGTATAGATGGGAAATGTCTGCTCAACTAGTGCTGCATCTCTAGTAATCCATGACCATTTTGAGCGAATCAATTGCGAAGAGAGGTTAACATGTGCCCTTTCTCTTACAACAGTCTTGTAATAGAGATATTATTGAATCAGAACACATTCCTTCAACTCTCTGTTCTTTTCTCTGATAAGGCTCATCCAGTATCTTTTAAGTGATATATACCACTATAATTTGCACATTCTTTCAGATGTTTGCTTCCAATCTGATTCTTCTAATATTATAGAAATATTTGTCAATTACAATGATAAGTTGAAGAAAAATAAAGACCAGGATTTCTAGCAAGGCTCTCGTTTTGTTCAGTTCTCTACTGAGCAAACATTCATGATCTGCCTTCCCTCCACCCCACCATCCTCTTTTGGTTGACTCTTTTTCTAGCAGATCCTTATCTAGGGATAACTCTTGAACCAAAGAAGATAATATTTGATCAAAGCTACTTATAACCATAATGTTAACTGGTAGCTAATAAGTCAAGTACTGGTAAAATTCCATATATCTCCAATCATTTTCCAATTCTAAATCTTTCTCCTTGTTTTCTTCATACCAGATGAATCTCATCTTTGATGATTCTGCTTCTTCTTCCTCCCCCTTAAATATCAGTGTTTGGGTATAACATGATTATATGCAGCTTTCTATATGGACCACATTTTTACTGTCCCTCACTTAGATGTAAAAAGCCTTTTGCTTGAAATGCCCTTTCATGCTTTTCTGCCTATCGCTGTCCTAATCTCCCCACCCATGACCAGGTATGCTGAGTTAAGGGCCTCTCCTCCTTGATCCCAACTGCCACAGTGTTCTTAACTGTTTGACTTTGAACTGCTTGAAAGCTGGGCAGGAATAGTATCCTATTCAGCATTGTACTCCCAATGCCAGGTCAGTGTCAGGATGGAAATGATATACAACGTAGTGTGAACCAAAGATCTCTAATTCCCTGAATACCCTCTCTCTTTTTAAGGACCTAGTATAGTACTTTACTCATATTTCTTTTTGGAAAAATCTCTCTTAACCATATTCTAAAAGACTATAGGTAGTGTGAAACTACTCCTTACTATTTCTGGCCCAGAATGAGACAGAGAAAACTGACTGACCTGTATCTTTAACAGAAAACAAAGATAGATTGCTAGAAGAGTAAACATAAAATGTTAAGTTACTAAGACAATACAACAAATGGATATCAATTAAACTTATTCAGGTTCTTTCCTCTCCAAATTATTAGCTCTTCATTAAAAGACACATACCAATCCTGAATTACCACAAATCCATGGCAGGCCTGGGTTTAGGCTATTAGGGGAACAAAAAGTATATACATTTGAGATATTGCTGTCCAAGGTTAGCCTTATGCAAGTGAAGCCCAATCACTACTGATAACTGAAAAGTTCTCAGTGACCTAGCATTACCACAATCTTCTTCTGCAGTGATAATCCCAGTAGGCTGAGAGTATTTTCATCTACTGAACTCTAGAACATATGTTAGTCACAGATACTTAGAAAATGCCCTCATAAGATTTTTCACCAGCAGATTGTTTCCCCCAAATCTTTCTAGCCTGAACTCTTAGTAAAAGATTTGTTTTAATAATCCTGTAAGTACAGTTCTTTAGGCTGGACAAGAAGAGGATATATATACATATATATAGCATCCTTCAAAACTAAATTATTTTATTCTCAACTGCCAGCTTATTGGCTAAGTGGACCTTGTAAACTCCAGAAAGTGCCAGCTTTTGCAGTACAGGAACACTTATCCCACAACTGTTCACTACCACACTGCTTCCAGCATGATTACTGATCATAAATCAACTAGTCTTTTTGGTGACAGTACAGATACTATGGATCATTTCAGTTCATGGGAGTTTCATCATTCTTGCTATCACCCAACCGAATAGTAAAAAATAGCTTTAATGACTTTAAAATTATTATTTTTTTGTTCCGTTAAAGCCACAAGTTAATTTAAACACAAGTAGCAAAACACCAAACATCTAGGATTTTTGCCTCATGGCTAATGTCAAGTCACTTAGAAAAAAGACACAAGCTTAATGGCCATTATTTAATAATACTGTTTATCTGACAGTGACCGTCAATCATCAGAAAACACATCTTGGTTCTGGAAACTAGCAACTACCACGGAGTCAAAGTGTACAACGTGCACTGGTGGTTTTGAATGCGAATGTAATTAATATGACTCCAGAGGCAACTGAGAACTTTCAGACTAACTTGGCCTCGGCCTCCCCTTTACTACATTACAACTCCGCCCACCAAGAAGCTAGGCAGCTGCCCAGTTCCAAGTCTCCAGGGGCATATCTGCGGCGAATAGTGATACCCACTCAGTTTTCTTCCGAAAGACTCAAAAGCGGTTCGAGGAGTCTGAGGAGGGCTGTCAGCGCCGATCGCTCCCAGCAGGCCGGGCAAACAAGCTGCCGCGAGGCGGAGGAGCGCGATCACAGCCCCCGGGGCGCTCGAACAAGACACTGCAGGCCCCAGCCCCCGGGGAGAAGCACAGCCTCCTTTCCCACGGCCCCACCTCGTCCCGGGGGAGCCGCGGCGGTCCACGGGCCCACACGTCTGGGATGGGGAAGGGTCGGGGGGACTCGCGCTGCAGCTCCCTCTCAGCCTTTTAGTTTCCCGGACTCCAGAACAACAGAGTCCTCCCTCCCTGGGACCTCCGTCTCTGTGCAGAGACGCCTTCCGTCCCCGACCTCTGACCCCTGACCCTCCATCACCCAAGCGCCTACCTAGACTCGTTCTCCAAGCCCCTAGAGCTTCTCTGCACCAAGGCCCGGGGCCCTCTAATGCCCCCGCAGGTCCCGGGCACGCATTCGCCACCCAGCGAACATCCGCCTGAGGTGGGCACGCGCGATTTAGGCTGGCGTGTGTTGCGGTTCCTGGGGGGGCCCAGAAACCACAGCTCCTAGGTGCCGGGCGCGCGCTGGAGCGTGGGGTCAAGGTGAACGCGCACGTAGGAGCGCCCCGCCCCCTTTGTCCGGCAGTGGCTTCATGAGTGTCTTCTGCGCAAGTCCACACGGTTAGAGACTCTCGAAAGACACGGTTGAAGTCTCGCGATAGCTCGACACCAAGACATTGGAGAATACAGGATTGGCTGGAACCTCTAAGGAGGAGGCGGGGCTCTAAGCGGATTTAGAAGTGAGCGGGGTTCCCGGCTGAAGGGGTGAGGCTCCCTGCGGAAGGGAATGGGACCAGCTCAAAGCGAGTGATAGATGTAAGAGTTATGGCTTTAATAAAAAGGCAGAAGAGAATTCTGCAAATGCACCTTTTAAATTGTTTCCAGAAAGCAGCCACTAATTAGTTACGGATGAAGCTTATCTCCCTCAGAAAAGTGATTTTAAAAGACTTTCCAGGGAGATGTGAGTAAATATTTTAAGATGAGGAAAAAACTACACGTATTGTGCTGAAGCTGGCCTTCCAATAGCTTAGTCTTTTTCCTTCTCTTCACTGAGTGGTAGCCGCTTTTCTTGGAGGTAGGCTTATGCCTAGATAACTGGCATAACTGAGAGGCTTCGGGGCCAAGAGCCTGAAAAATAACCCTCAGGAACATGGGGCACTCAATGATCGAGTACCTAATAAGGACTCAGCATTATGCTGTGGAGTGGCGTCTTGGCCTGTGTGATCACAGAAGGACAAAAGTAAGTTCTTGCCTATGGGAGCATCCGTTAGCTGCGGAGATAGTCCAGAGTGGTCCATATTCTTTAGACCTCTAAAATAGCCTAAGAGAAGCCATTTGAATAAACGAAACCACGTAGAATTCAGTGGAAATCAGTGACCTTATCCAAGTCTTCATAAGGCAAGTTGAAAAAGAAGTGCTAGTGCTGGAGCAGTAGGCAAGCAGAGTCCCTCTTCGTTGGAGAACTGATCCTTTTACTAAGTATTGATACAAGACATAATGGAGCCTTTCTTTTGGAAGTGTAATTTGAAACTCCGTATTTAAACGTTTATTGTGCTGTAAAAGGTTATCTTTGATAGTTTTATGTCACATTTCACCATTGGAGCAGAAAATTAAGCTCATAATTTGACGGAGTTCAGCTGGTACCAGGCAGAAATATTTAAAAATAAGCACAGCATCATTTCATCTTTGTTCAGCTTGATCAGGGTAATTAATCTCTACAGACGTTATTGTTATCTTGTACAAAATATTAAATTATAGATCCAGTTGTGTGTCTGGAGATGTAATTTCACCTACAGAGATGGAGTTCTATACAGTATCCTGTGCTTACAATTAAAGAAAATTCTTCTTCTTGAATTTTCCAATGGTGTGTTCAATCCTGTATTTGCAAAGTGCCCTGTGTAGTCTTTGAAAAGTTCTCTATGGAGTAATGTTTTTTCATATTAGAATCACCAGAGCTAATGCTCATTTTTGCACCTTAGCATTCTGGAAGCTCCCAGCTGTGAAATAGCTGTTCACCCCTGACAACACTCAGTTCACCCACCCATTAGATGCTAAAGATCTAATAGCATCCCTCGAGTGGGAATCAGTTGATCAGACATCAACCAATCAGGGAACCACTCAGTGTACATAGAGTTCAACTGCTTCTTCTTGAAACTGTAAATGTAGCTGAAGTCAGACCGCTTGCTTCCTTGTGTGGTCCACTAGGCCAAAGCTATAGATCCAGTTCCTTTTGGGGACAGTAGCTTTATTCTAACCTTGCCCCTAACTCAGGTCATCAACTTTAGAAAAGAATTTTATAAGTTGTTCTCAAGGAGGAGGAATGGTTGAGAGGGAGTAAATGTACATTTAACTCCCTTTGGAGGCAGAAAAACATGACTGATGATTTAGGAGTAGAACTTTGTTTTGCAAAGCCCTTTCATGTTCATTTTTCCATTTGATCCTAAAATGATAATATGAGATATTTAAATTTTTCATTTAAAGAGGAATCTGTGACTCAGAGAAATTTGGTGATTTGCCACAGTTTAGCTCTCAGAGAACAAGAGAATCTAGAATTCCTCTGGATTCTCTGTCTAGGCTATTTCCTCTTATTACTAAGGCGTGTTGTCTATCAAATAAAAATGAACAAATTTTCACCAAACTTTCTAGGTTGCCATGGGAAAAATGAAGGCAAGTGGTGTGTAATTACTTGATGACACAGGGCAGTGTATATCAACAACAAGGATCATTCAGACCCAGCACTCCTTAATAGAAAGATCATTAATAAAATTGCTTGAGAAGTTTATTCCATATTCTACTTATATTTGCCTGCTCTGTGGAAGTGAAGTTGATAGCCACTCAGTGTGATTGAGGCTTGCCAAAGATGACTTTTTGCCAAAAGTGACTTTTTGTTTCCATTTTCCTTACTACCAATCTGTCTGAGGATTGCTTTTCCTCCTCCTGACAAAATGAAAATATTAAGGTCAAAGTCACTATTTCAGAATGAATCACAATGTCCAAAGCCATTGTTAAAGTGTGTGTAGTACTAACAGTGAGAGGAAGAAACATTGTCTTGGAAAATTGGTGCCGGTAGAGGTGATCAGCTGTGTTGAAGTGAATGAGTGCCAGGTCAAACACACAAGAAATGGTATCATAGGGACTGGGCATGCTTTGCTGTAGCTTGACCACGTTGGGGAGCAGGAGGTGTGTGACTTGAACACAACGTTTAGAACTTCACAGTTTTTGCTCAGGCTAGTCATGGATAGGTTTAACTGTTAACTTTCAATTTAATTTTTCCTTGGTGATTTGCAGGTCAAATTTATTTCAAAGTCCAAAGTTTGTTCTATCTACCCTGCTGCAAGCTCAACCTGCAAACTGAAAACTCTGCCTCTCCTAATTTGTAAAGCAAAATTTGGAATCTGTACATAAAATGCTGCATTGGACATGAACTTAGGACATAAGGAAACGGGAATTCACCACTTCTTTGTAAGTACTTGTTTTGGGTGTTAATAAAGCAATGCTTGTAAATTAGGTAAGCACAAGGAGAAAGTTGAAGTTGGGTCTGTTGGGTAAGGAAAGATATGAGATTATGTTCAGTGTTTATCAATGAAGATAGTATAATCTGTATCCTTGGTACCCGTCTGAGTTCCTCCCCAACTCCATTCCCAATTGTTACTTTTCCTAATTGCATTTTTTTCCAGCTGATTTTGTCAATATGGCCTCTGAGCATTAAGGAATAGTAATATTGTAGATAAGTCTCTCAATGCTTATGACTTAAGTAATATTTATTATGCAATTCTGACAAAAATAGAAGTGAAATACTTTTTGAATATTTAAAAGGTTTCTAACATGTGTCATTTTAAAGTACAAATGTGATGTCGCACTTTCAGAATGAATCTAAAATCTCAAGGAAGGTTAATCATAGTAGTGTTAGCATAAAATGATGCTTGCCAGAGGATAAAGAACCTTTCTGAAGCTTCCATCCACTAGAAGGTTAGCACCATGCTCAGACATCAGCACTGGTGTATTTTTTAGGTCAATTTTGGAGACAATGGCAAAATTAGATATGAGTTTCACTTCCTTTAAATCCTGTAAATTTGCTGAATTCCTCTTTGGGCTCTTAAACTTAAATACTTTACATACTGCATGATAGTAGTATATAATGATCAATTATGTCCGTGTGCCATAAATTCCCCTCTTGACTATTAGCTCCTGAGAGTCAATTTTTAAAAAACAAACCAAATCCATCCAACCATCTCAGGTAACTCTAGTGAAACCAATTTAAAGACAGATATTTGGAAACCACTTGAGCAAATGACCTCCAGCTTATGAACTAATTGATTCCTGGATGCTTAAAAAACAAGTTTATGTAAATCAAATCCTTATTTCCCATATACATAATGTTATAAACCGGGACACCAATCCTGGAAACCATTTCATACCTTAAAAATACCAAAATTACCTTCACAAGAATTAACTCAAAATAGGTCACAGATCTAAATATAAAATACAAAACTATAAATTTCCTAGAAGATAACACAGAAGAAAACCTAGATGGCCTTGGGTATGGTGATGATGGTACTTTTAGATAATATACCAAAGGCATGATCCATGAAAAAAAAATTGATGAGCTGAACTTCATTAAAATTAAAATAATCTGCTCTGCAAAAGACAATATCAAGAGAATTAGAAGACAAGACACATACTGGGAGAAAATATTTGCAAAGGACTCATCTGATAAAGGACTGTAACTACAATCATTAGTTAAGGGATACACAAGATAAAAAGACGTAAGATGTAACTTCTAAAACATAAAAAATTGTTGGGTGGGGGAGAGCAAAAATGTAGAGCTTTAGAATGTTATCAGCCTTAAGTTCTTACCAACTTAACGTAGACTGTTACAGACGTAAGTTGTTATATGTAAGCCTCATGGTAACCACAAAGCAAAAACTTATAGTAGATACACAAAACTTAAAGAGAAAGGATTTTAAACATACCAGTAAACAAAGTTAGCAAATTACAAAGGAAGAGAGCAAGAGAAGAAGAAAGGAATAGAGAGGAACTATAAAACAACCAGAAAATAATTAACAAAATGACAATAAGTAAATACCTATCAGTAACTGCTTTAAATATAAATGTACTAAATTCCTCAGTCAAAAGACATAGAGTGGCTTAATGGATAAAAGGCAAGACCCGTCTGTATGCTGCCTACTAGACACTCACTTCAGATATAAGGAAACACACAGACTGAAAATGAAAGGATGGAAAAAGCTATTCTATGCAAATGGAAACCAAAAGAAAGCTGGGGTAGCTATACTTATATCAGACAAAATAGATTTTAAAACAAAGACTATAATAAGAGACAAAAAAGGGTATTACATAATGATAAAGGGATCAATCCAACAAGGGGATTTGACATTTGTAAATATTTATACACCCAACATAGGAGCACCTAAACATATAAAGCATATATTAACAGACTAAAGGGAGAAATAGCAATACAATAATTTATATCAATGGATAAATCATCTAGACAGAATATCATTACGGAGACACCAGCCTTAAATGACACATTAGATCAGATGAACTTAACAGAAATACACAGAACATTCCATCCAAAAGCAACAGAATACACATTCTTCTAAAGTGCATATGAAACATTATCCATAAGTGATCCTATCTTAGGCCACACAACAATTCTTAATAAACTTAAGAAGATTGAAATCATATCAGGCATCTTTTCCCACCACAGAGGTGGGAAATCAATTACAAGAAGAAAACTGGAAAATTTACAAATAAGTGAAGATTAAACAACATGCTGCTGAACAAGCAATGAGTTAAAGAAGAAATGGAAAGATAAATTAAAAAAAAATACCTTGAGACAAGTGAAAATGGAAATACAACATACCAAAATATATGGGATGCAGCAAAAGCAGTTCTTAGAGGGAAGTTCATAGAGATAAATGCCTACATCAAGAAACAAGAAAAATCTCAAACAACCTAGTAATAATATATAATAATTATATCAAGGTATAATAAGTATTTAATATAATTGTATAATAATCTCAATAGATGCAGAAAAAGCATTTGACAAAGTTCAACATCCATTCATGATTAAAGCTCTCAAAAAAATATGTATAGAAGGAATTACCATAACACAAAATAGGCCATAAGCCATATGTGAAAAGCCCACAGCTAATATCATATTCAGTGAGGAAAAAATGAAAACTTTCTCTTGAATATCTGGTACAAGGCAATAATGCCCACTCTCACCACTTCTATTCAGCATTGTACTGGAAGTCCTAGCCAGAGCAATGAAATAAGAAAAGAGAAATAAAAGGCATCCAAATTGGAAAAGAAGTAAAATTATCCCTATTTGCAGATGATATAATTATATATGTAGAAAACCCTAAAGACTCAACCAACAAAACCTGTTAGAGCTAATAAATTAATTCGGTAAAGTTGAAAGATACAAAATCAACATAAATACAAAAATCAGTCATGTTTCTATATACAAACAATAAACTGAAAGGGAAATTAAGGAAACAATTCTATTCACAATAGCAACAAAAATAATAAAATACTTAGGAATAAACTTAACAAAAGACATAGACTTATACACTGAAAATTATAAAACATTGATGATGGAAATTAAAGAAGACACAGATAAATGGAAAGACATCTTATGTTCATGAATTGGAAGAATTCATAAAATGTCCATACTACCCAAAGCCATCTGTAGATTCAATGCAACCCCTATCAAAACCCCAATGACATTCTTTACAGAAGTAGTAAAAACAATACCAATATTCATATGGAACCCCAAAAGAATCTTGAGAAGGAAAAGCAAAGCTGGAAGTATCATACTTCCTGATTTCAAACTTTATTACAAAACTATATCAAAACAGTATGGTACTGGCATAAGAAAGGCTCTCTCAGAATAGAGAGCCCAGGAATAAATCCACACATTTGCAGTCAGCCGATCTTTGGCAAGGATGCTAATTACCCATAATGAGGAAAGGATAGTCTCTTCAATAAATGTTGGGAGAACTGGATATCCCCATGGACCCTTCTCTCACACCATCTACAAAAACCAATTCAAAGCAGATTAAAGGAATAAACATAATTCTCGAAACTGCAAAACTACCAGATTAAAACATAGAGAAAAAGCTTCTTCACATTAGTCTGGGCAATGATTTTTTTGGATATGACACCAAAAGCCCAGGAACGAAAGCAAAAACAGACAATGAGATTTGTCTGTTTTTCTTTGAGATTGCATCAAACTAAAATGTTTCTGCACAACAAAGGAACCAATCAACAGAGTGGAAAAGCAACCTACAGAATGGGAGAAAATATTTGCAAACAATATAACTGTTAAGGGGTTAATACCTGAAATATATAAATAACTCAATCAATTAAACAGCAAAAACAAGCAAACAATAAAAACCAAAAATAAACCCGATTAAAAAATGGGCTAAGCGCATAGCACAGGGAGATCAGCTCGGTGCTTTGTGACCACCTAGAGGGGTGGGATAGGGAGGGTGGGAGGGAGGGAGATGCAAGAGGGAAGCAATATGGGGACATATGTATATGTATAACTGATTCACTTTGTTTTAAAGCAGAAACTGACACACCATTGTAAAGCAATTATACTCTAATAAAGATGTTTAAAAAAAAAAAATGGGCTAAGGACCTGAATAGATACTTATCAAAAGAGCACATACAAATGGCCAGCAGATATACGGATGAAGGGGTGCTCAACATCACTAATCATCAGAGAAGTGGAAATCAAACCTACAATGAGATATTACCTCAAACTTGTTAGAATGGCTATTATCAAAAATACAAAAGAGATGTTGGCAAGGATATAGAGAAAAAGGAACCCTGGTACACTGTTGGTGGGAATGTAAATTAGTACAGCCATTATGGAAAACAGCTTGTAAATTCCTCAGAAAGTTAAAAATAGAGCTAACATATGATCTAGCAATCTCATATCTGGTTATATAACCAAAGGAAATGAAATCAGTATCTTGAAGAGATATCTGCACTTCTATAGGGTTCATTGCAGCATTATGCACAATATTCAATACATAGAAACAACCTAAAGTGTTCATCAATGGATGAGTGGATAAAGAAAATGTGAATATATATATAGTTCAGCCTTAAAAGAAAAGAAAATCCTGCCATTTGCAACATGGACAAACCTGGAGAACGTTGTGCTAAGTGAAATAAGCCAGACACAGAAAGACAAACTACTACATGATGTCATTTATCTGTGGAAGCTAAAACATTTGAACTCATAAAAGCAGAAAAGTAGAAAGGTATTTGCCAGGGGCTGGGGAATGGGAGAAATGGGGAGATGTTCAAATGGTACACATATTCAGTTGTGCAGGATGAATAGGTTCTGGAGATCTAATGTACAGCATGTGACCATAGTTAATAATATTGTATTGTATACCTGCAGTTTGCTAGAAGAGTTGATCCTAAGTGTTCTCACTACAAAAAATATAATAACCATGTGAGGTTATGGATATGTTAATTAACTTGATTGTAGTAATCATGTTACAATGTACATGTATATTAAATCATCAAGTTGGATGCCTTAAATATATACAAGTTATATTTGTCAATACCTCAATGAAGCTGAAAAAGGTGGTAATTGAGAAATTTCAACAGTTTGAACTACCCTCATCAAAAAATGATTCATTTGTAATCAAATAGGTATTATATATCTCATTGTATTATTTTGATCCTTTGAAAGGCAATTATCCATGTAGAAGAAATTCTTAGCCAAACAACAACATTACAATAGCTAGAATGCTTTGTGTGTCCCAAATATTTTTAACAAATGTGGGTTTTCTAGATTTTGTTTGACAAGGGGTGGGAGGAATGTCACCTGTTCTACCAGAAACCAATAAAGGAGTCCTGTTGCTTTAATGCCTATTTCTCCTGTGCAGAATATTTGTTCAATTTTTTCCAGTTAAATTTAATATATGAAAATCAACTTGAAAAGCATAAATGTGTATCATTAAGGAGGGTAATTCATAATGGATATACTGGCAGAAATGAAATATTTAATTAAACATTGAAAATAAATCCAAATCATCAGTGAGTATTACCCTGATTACAAAAGAGTCATCTTCTTATGCAAAATAGAATATTTATGAATGTGTGTTTTCAGTCGTTTTGAATACAGATATGTATTTGGAAAACTCTTCAGATTTATCGAAGTTCCTCTGCCCTAAAGAACCAGTTTTGGTTAAGTTTTTTATCATCCTCATCCCTTTTACAGTGCAAGCTTAAAGAGATGTAATATTTCTATAGTGACTGCTGGCTATATAGTTATTAGAAAATTCAAAATACTGAAATGAATGATGGAAAAAATATGTTTGTATATGTAAATAAATCTCGCTTTTAGTTTCTCTGTACTATATGCTTTATTTTCTAATTAGAGATAAATATATAACTACATGGAAGCTGCAAAAAATGTTTCATTGCTATTATGTCATAAGGGTCTCTTTGCTATTTTAGAGTGTGTTTTTAAAACCTGGTATGTTAAAATCTTTTGTGGCAAGTATCAAAATATTGGTTTAGACAGATTTCCTAACTTAGTCTGAACTTCTCTTTATAATTTAATATCCTTCCATTTCTTGGAGAAACATGAGTGCTTTTCTACTGTAGGATAAGTCTCATAGGAAAATGATCACCCACATTTTGAAGGAAAATGCTGTGGCTTGGTAGAGACCCTGCCTGAAAATTATAGTAAGCTTTGCTAGTTTGAATGAGGTTTTAAATAGTGCACAGAAAAGGTAAAAATACAGACCAAATTCTGTACAGAGTTGACTTCTCTGCTACCTTGTTGCTATATAATGCAAAGGAAAATTTATGAAGTCTGTGAGGCAGTTGTACCCTAGGCAGACATAGTAGAAGCACTAACAATATGAGAATAACTTAAAAGATATAGAAACCAACTCTCCACTCCTCCATGTCTAAAATATCCATTCACAGTTGCTTTGGTACTTGAAAGTATATAATTAGATATTTATTTCTTTGGATAAAGATATTACATATGCAGGAATTTTTTTTTTACTTTATATATGATACATTCTGTTCAGCAAATATTTTACAGAGTTTTATGTCAAATGCTTTACAAATTGTGGGAATATAAAGTTGAGTGAGATAGAGTCCTTGTCAATTCTCTCACTGTCTAGTAAGAAAGGAAAGCTGTGTTAAGATTAGTATAATGAACTTTTGTATGCGCTATGATAGAGTGCTGATTATTGTGAGGGCATAAGTGAGCGAATGACAAACTATTGGGATGGTTAGAAACTGCTGAGGATAATCGAGTGTTGGGTAATTGAGTGTTGAAGGATTAATAGGTATGTTCCAGGTAGATGAGGAGATAAGATATCCTCAGTAAAAAGAGTCTCTTGAGTATGAAGGCTTGGAGGTGGATTTTTTGAAGAAATTGTAGGCTGTTGCACATAGGTGGAATGAAGGGTGAAAGTGAATACATGGTAAGGGAAGAGCAAGAAGTGAATTAAAATGGGGGAGTAGCCAAGGGTTTGATTATGGGAACATTTTATACCTTGATAAGGCCCTTGGAATTTATTCCATTATCAATATGGGGGGCATAGAATGATTTTAATCAGGGAAATTATATGGTCAGATTTGTGTAATAGATAATTCTCGTTATGCTGTGGGGGACAGAACGGATGGGAAGGCTCTGGAGACAGAGATTATTAGAACATCATTGCAACTAGTGAGCCCAAATATGGTAAGGAATTGGACTAAGGCAGTATCAGGAGGAATGGAGAGGAGAGGAGCAATCTGTGAGTCAGGTAGTGCCTTTTATAGAGATAAGGAGTACATCAGCAGGTAGATAAGGAGTACATCAGCAGGTAGAGTGTGGAGAAAAAGATGATTTCAGTTTGGGTCTTGCTGAGTTTCAGATGCCTGTGGATGGAATGCACAAAAGGGGCACTTGATTTTGACAAGTTGAATAATTTAATGAATGATCACATGAGAATAGGACTAGAGAAAAAGTCTGGCCTGGAGATGGAGATGAGCACACAGGTGGTAAATGAAGTCAAGGGAAAGGATAAAATCACTCAGAGACCGCTTGTAAAGCAGGAGGAGATGAAGGCCAAGAATAGAGCCCTGGGGAACACCACCATTTAAAGAGCAAGTATAAGAGAAAGAGCTGAAAGGGAGACTTAGAACGCGTGGGCTGAGTTGTAAGATGGAACACCCAGAAAGCATAAGGTCATAGAAACCGAGTGAGGAGAGAGTTTTAATATTGGGGGGAACAAATGCTGAAGAGAAATCAAGTATCAGAAAACGAAAAAGATTCTATGGGTCTCTCAGGAGGTCATTAGTGACTTTTGCTTGAGGAGTTTAAGTAGTAATGAGGGGGGACTTGCTTGCAGTAGGGTGAAGAGTGAATGAGAGGTGAAGAGAAGTGGTCATTCAATGTAGATTTTCTTTCTAGGAGGCGGTTGTGAGTGGAGAGAAATGTAGGAGGAGGTGAAGAAGAATCTAGGGTCAAATTTTTCTTTACTTTTTAATTGTTTATCTTACTTATTTTTAACAGCTTTCCTGAGGCATAACTGACATATAAACATTGTATATGTTCAAGGTGTACACCTTATAATAATTCTTGCCTTGTGTTTGATGTCCATTCCCACCTTTAGCACCACTGTCTTCCCAAACAGGGATCCATTCTGCATTACTCATTCTGTTCCTCCAGCAAACCTACCCAAAACAAGCACTGAACTAGGAACCAGGAGACCTGGATTCTGGTCTCGTCTTGCCCCAATGAGCTTTATGATCCTGGACAAGTCACTTAATTTCTATGACTTTCAGGTTACTTATTTTTAAATCATAACAGCTGAAAAGACCCTTTCCATCTCCATCTTTCTATATGTCTTTGACCACTCTTGCATACAAAGGTGTAAACATACTTGTTAATTGATAACAACTTAAATGGCATCTGTTTTCAGGATCATTTGTATTGTAGTAGTATTTAAAACCTTTAAGAAAAATTCAAACAATTTAAATTCCAGACAGAAACAAGAGGTGGGGGATTTTGGAGGGCATTGTACTTCCCTAGTACTTGGAAATCATGCCACATAGACACCTTTTCCATGTATAGAACTCACCCTTACTGATTATATTGTTTAAGATGAGAAGCTAGCTAAGAAACAATAACCAAAATTTGTTCCAGGCCGTGGTAATGAGGCAACTTTTAAACCCTGCTGGTAGTAACAGTAGATTCCAACTCCATCCTTTCAGAAATTCCTTGTCAAGCCCCCAATCTTAGAGTCATCCGTGATTCATTTTTTAAAAATTCCACTCCACGTTCATTCCTTCAGAAAATCCTATTGGCTCTACTTAATAATCTTATTGACTCTATCCAGAGGCTGACCATTTCTCACTATCTCTATTGCTACCGGCCTGGTCTAATTCAGCCACTATTATCTTTTGTCTGTATTATTGCACTAGTCTCCTAACTGGTCTCAGCACTTCCACACTTGCCTCTCTACAGAATATTCTTCTCAAAGTAGTCAGAGTAATCTTATTAAATCATAAGTCAGATCATGTCACTTCTCTGCTCAAAACTGTTCAATGGCTCCCCTATTTCATGCAGAATAGAAACCAAATTCCTTACAATGGCTTGCAAGGCTCTGTGTAAACTGTTCCCCATTTGTTTTCTGACCTCATCCCCTACTGTTTTCTCCCTCATTCACTTTGTTCCAGCCAGAAAGACATCCTTATGTGTCTTCAGTCACACCAAGAACCCTCAAACCTCAGGGCATTTCACTGGATGCTTCTTCTGCTTGGAACACTCATATATATCTTCAAGGCTCACTCTCTCACCTCCTTCAAATATTTGTTCAAATGTCACCTTCTCAATAGGCCTGACTATCCCATTTAAAATTAAATCTTACTTTCTGGTCTCCAATTTACACTTCTGTACCCTAATCTGCAGTTCTATTTTCACTAGGATACTTGTGACATATATAATTTACTAGTTCATTATGTTTAATATTTATTTTGTTTCTTCTTGATAGAAGGAAATCAGAGATTTTTTTGTGTAGTTCACTGATCTATCCCAAATCACTTAGAAAAGTGCCTGGCGTGTGGTAGGCACTCAATAAATATCAATTGTTGTTGAATTGACAACAATAACATCAACAGTGACTATTATGGTCTGAATGTTTATGTGCCCCCCACAAATCCATATTTTGAAATTTAACCCCCTAGGTAATGGTATTAGGAGATGGGGCCTTTGGGACGTGATTAGGTCGTAAGTGTAGGGGTCTCATGAATGGAATTATTGCCCTTATGAAAGAGGCTCTGCTTAGATCTCTTACTGCTCCAGCCACGTGAGGATACAAACAAAGTTTGTAACCTAGGAAAGGGCCCTCACCTGGCTGTGCTGGTTCCCTGATTTCAGACTTCCAGGCTCCAGAACCTTTAGAAATAAATTTCTATTGTTTATAAACTACCCAGTCTTTTGTATTTTATTATAGCAGCCTGAACAGACTAAGACAATGGCCACCTATATTTACATAGCAACTTAGAGTTTTTAAAATATATTTATTTTTGAGAGGCTGTGATAAATATGGCAATGGCGTGGGGCTCCTCCTAATGAAACCTTGTCAGCTAGATTAGTATGAGATTCACCAGGGAAAGCAGAGCCTTAAGGAACTGGGAAAGAAGGTATATACAACACATATGATAAGCAGCGACCCTGCAAAGTCCATTATGCTCAGCTGCTTTTGCGAGAGTGGCCAGTTGAATTAATGATTTGTTGGTTGGGGCTATAGAAAATAGAAAGTATTGTTCCAGAGGTGAGGTAAAGAAGCCATTAAAAAATGAGCATTGCCTAAGTCACAATTTCATCTGTATCTGTCTCTTTTAGAGCATTATAATTAGAGAATATTGTGTTTGGTTGGCTAAGACACCAGTTAAGAAACAGAAAAATTTGTTTACTTTTCAAGTTATCCCCAGATTTGTGTATATGTGGTTTATACATTGTGGATGCAATGGGGAAAAATACCATGCAAGCAATGAGAATAGATATACTGGAAGACTAGGGCCTTTCTTTTGAAATGTGCACATTTAGTCTGTGATATACAGCTTAATGATTCCTTAGTGGTAACAGAAGAAAATCCCAAACGAATTTTGTTTTTGAAATATTAACAAATTTAGCTTGAGAATAGTAGCATCAAAAATATCTGTCTTACATAACTTGTGGGAAACAAAGCTGCTTGAACCTGCATAAGCAAACAAGTATTTTGTTTCTCCCTGAAAAATCAAATCTCCAACCAGAAAATAACCATTTAATTTTAGCTGCAGTAACTAGACTATAAACCAACTAAAGGACCGGTATACCTCCCTTGGGCAGAAAGAGGAAGAGGCTGTATTTGTAAATTCTACTTATGGTTATCTATCTCATTTAATTAGTTAATTAAAATTAAATAAACATGATTTTGTAACTGGAACATATGTTGTGATAGGAAGATTAAATATAAAAGAATTAGATTTCAGGATATAGGAATATGCAAGTCTGTTTCTAAAGTAAATCTGGAATTAAAAGTTGTATAGTTGTCTAGAAAGATATTAATTATGTATTTAAATAAATAGAATATGGAATATAACACAAGTTGAAAATATATCATTAATATAATGAATTCCCAACTCTATTGTTCTTGTTACATGCATGATAGGCTAAATTTAATTTTTAAAAAGCTTTTCTTTGCAAAAATATGCATGATATAAAACTGTTCTTGTAAGCTCTTCTAAAAGACTTTATTGAAATTACCTGTTCAGCAAATAATAGTAGAAATTAGTGTCACGTAGCAGTTTCTCGCAAGTTTAACCATCTATATCTCTGCCAAGACAGATGTTCAAATTATGGGGATTCTTTTTATGTCATATATTTACTTAAGTTAGTCTAACTCTGATTTTTCCATTTGTGACACTCTTTAGAACTTTATTTCATTTTTTACTGACTCTCTAGCTCCAGCTACAGGAACTAGACACTTGATAGGAACTGTTTAGTTATTTTTAAAGAAAAATTATTTTTTATTTCCAATAGCTGAAATCACAGCTATTGAAGATAATGAGACCAGTGAGTAATTATTCCAGAAAGCAATATTTAACCTCTCATACTGGTAGAGAGATTGTCATCAAGGTAGTGTGTTTACATGTCCTAATATCTGGGAGGAAATTATCTGGAGGTAAATAAAATTTTTTAATGAAAAATGCATGGCCGTTAATAATTTAACCGTACATTTTTAAAGCATTAATTCTATCAGTTGGGAAGGAATTTATATGCAGTTAGAAGAATTCCTGATGGATTGTGGCTTCTATAACAAAGGCAAGAAATCTGGAAGAAGATGATGACAGGTTGCGTATAGCAGCTCAAGGATAACATTTCACTTTGTTAACATCTCCATGCTCTCTCGGTGGCCTTCCAGACATCGTCTCAAGACGGCTGCAGTAGCTGCAGGCACCAAAACCACACAACCAGTATCCTGAGTAGAAAGGGCCAGGGACATAAAAATTTCTTCTTGCAAAGTCTATCTTTTTATATGGGGACAAAAATTTTCCCCAAAGTCTCCTAGTAGACTTATGTCTTGTTGAGCATAACTATTGTGATATGGCCACCTCTATCTCCAAGAAACTTGCGAAGAAATATTTAATGAAGGAAAGTGGGATAATAGGATTTCTGTGACTAGTTGTTATTAATCGTGGG
The DNA here is from genome assembly GCF_965194805.1 of Balaenoptera borealis. NCBI lineage: Eukaryota > Metazoa > Chordata > Mammalia > Artiodactyla > Balaenopteridae > Balaenoptera > Balaenoptera borealis. The sequence goes on along the minus strand of NC_138873.1, from coordinate 19,474,095 downwards.
TCATTTTCTAGGGCTAGCAAAAGACTTACCTTCCCTGAGATGAAGGAATCTTAGCCGGCTACCTGAATACAACTAAGATTCTGTTAGGGAAGACTTGACAAGGTATGGAATAAGATTTTTCCTGATGTTCTGCAATTATGGCTAACACCCAAAGCTGGCAGTAAAAACAAAAAGTATTACACCTATTGCAATCTATACCTATAAGCAATTGGGGCTGGCCATCATCCTTGGCTTTGTATGTCAAGTACACGGTTATGGTCATATCTGTGCTATAGTGTGTGTCTGTTTATATAAGTATAGAGGTATGTACAAATTACTTAGTAGTTATGAACTCAAAACAGAAAATAGAAAACTTATATTAAAGGACAGCAAATATTTGGAACAAGTAAAGGTCAATACTAAAAGCCAGGCATCAAGAAATATAACTGTGTGGAAAATTGATGCAGTTAATAGGATATCAGTGTTACACTGATACAGTCCAGGAACTTTACTCATGGAGTAAGCATTATTCTTATGGAGCATATATTCTCCTTATTTACTTGCTGTGAATCAATCACAGATTTTACTTTGAGTTTTCTAGAAGCCAGTGCAAAGCAGAAGCATATTTTAATATGTGATTCAAGGCAATATAATGTAGGAGTTAGTTACTTGCTTAAAATATGGTCATCACTTAACACTAAGACCAGAAACAGATGTCACCTAAGTGTCTCAAAAGAACACTTGTACTACAGAAACAATGTCCTCATTATCATCCTTACTAAAGAGCCAATGATGAGTTTCCTAAGATGCTATAAAAAATGAAAATGTAGATGAAATAGAGCAGCAATAGCCATTTTGATTACAAAAATAAGTGTATCACCTAAGACAAACATACTATTTTTCAGGGGGAACTATCAGGATTTTTCTCATGGCTCCTAATTTTATGTTTGAATGCCAGGGTTATCTGAGATTGAGGAGATCACAAGTAAATTTGGCATTTCCATTGTAGTTTCCTCTCCTGAAGGGGAGCAATGTGTGTTGTTAACATAATGTATAATCTAATTTGGGAAGAAACAAAGCTCAACTGGCTTTTATTCAGAGTTAAATACTCAGTTGTTTGTTATTTCTAGTTCTTAAAGCTCAAGATAGAGACTCCCCTGGTGGCGCAGTGGTTAAGAATCCACCTGCCAATTCAGGGGACACAGGTTCGTGCCCTGGTCTGGGGAGATCCCACATGCCACGGAGCAACTAAGCCCATGCGCCACAACTACTGAGCCTGTGCTCTAGAGCTCACGAGCCACAACTACTGAGCCCGCGAGCCACAACTACTGAAGCCTGTGCTCCTAGATCCCATGCTCTGCAACAAGAGAAGCCACCACAATGAGAAGCCTGTGCACCACAACGAAGAGTAGCCCCTGCTCTCCGCAACTAGAGAAAGCCTGCACGCAGCAACAAAGACCCAACACAGCCAAAAATAAATAAATTAATTTAAAAAAAAACTAGAAAAAATAAAAATCAGTATGAGATTAAAAAGAAAAAGCTCAGCATATTAGAACTGAAAACATGTGGTTTGATAATCATTGATCACTGCAAAAGAGTTTGGAGTGTGTGTGTGTGTGTGTGTGTGTGTGTGTGTGTGTGTGTGCTTTGACCTTTAATAAATATTTGTTGAGTAAATGAAAGTATGGATGAGTATATTGCTTTTAGTCGTTCAATGGACTGACTCATGAATTTTCTGGTATCATGCCTTTTGTCTGAGACAAAATTTGAGCACTTCCTATTAAAATAGAGACACTGAGCAATATTACTAGAATGCTTTATAACATGGCTTATAAAATGACACAATTTTTAATAACTTGAATACAGGATAGATATGTGAGTGCACAGTAACTCTTTTACTTTTAAGCTTCAAAGTGAAATCAATAATTACAATAAGGACCTGGCCCAAAATTAAGATCTGAAAATACTTAGTAACCAGTCATTAAGAACAGCATATATCTAGAAGCTATTTTCTTTAGCGGGCTGTTTCTGTGTTGAAATCTATAATTGGCAAAAGCAAAGCTGAACAAAATTACAGGCACAAGGGAAAATAGTAAGCCAACTGAAACTCCTTTGTACGTTAGAGACTTTCACTCCCTTTTTGTTACATACCCTGGAGCAGGCTACCAGGACTTGATAAAATTTCTGATTTGGAAATCCTAAAAAACAATAAACAAATAAACAAGAACAGGTCTTGTATCTTTTTACTTATATCTTATGCCTTTTACCTTATCTCTTTTTACTAAGTCATGTTCCTTTTCTCCTTTAAAATGAAGCTCAAAATTTGCTGCCTCTGTCAAGTAGTCTCTGACTCTTTGACCATGATCCACTATTGAGTGTCATTTCAGCTCTTAGGGGTTTAATGAAACATTATTTGTCATTCATGGTGATGTTACATCACATTGTTCTTATACCTTTCTTGCATTTTAAAATTTGGAATCTTTACCTATTTTTGAATAGAAAACCCCAAAAGTAATAAAAAAGTGATATATCACTTAGGTGATTTGGATTTCTAGGATTATTTTGTCAATTGGTTAACACTAAAATGATTTGATTTTGCAAAATATGCTCCTTAGGGTTTATTAGAACAGTAGATCCTGACCAGGAATACTGGGAGCACTAGAGGTTCCTCAAAGATCACTTCGTGGGCAGCTAGAAAATATAATATTTTTTTCTTTTTTTATTGAATTATTGTTGATTTACAGTGTGTTAGTTTCTGCTGTACAGCAAAGTGTTTTTATATATATATAATTTTTCATAATCTTTTCCATTATGTGTTATTACAGGATATTGAATATAGTTCCCTATGCCGTACAGCAGGGCCTTGTTGTTTATCTATTTTTAATATAGTAGTTTGTGTCTGCTAATCCCAAACTCCTAATTTATCCCTCCCCAACCCCTTCCCCTTCGGTAACCATAAGTTTGTTTTCTATGTCTGTGAGTCTGTTTCTGTTTTGTAAATAAGTTCATTTGTATCACATTTTAGATTCCACATATAAGTGATATCATATGATATTTGTCTTTCTCTGTCTGACTTCACTTAGTATGATAATCTCTAGTTCCATCCATATTTGTTGCAAATGGCATTATTTCGTTCTTTTTTATGGCTGAGTAATATTCTGTTACATATATATATATATATATGTATGTGTATATATACATATATATATATACCACATCTTCTTTATCCATTCATCTGTCAATGGACATTTAGGTTGCTTCCATGTCGTGGCTATTGTAAATAGTGCTGCTGTGAACATTGGGGTACATGTATCTTTTCAAATTAGATTTTTCTGTAGATATATGCCCAAGAGTGGGATTGCTGGATCATATGACAACTCTAGTTTTAGTTTTTTAAGGAACCTCCATACTGTTCTCCATAGTGGCTGCACCAATTTACATTCCCACCAACAGTGGAGGCGGGTTCCCTTTTCTCCACACCCTCTCCAGCATTTATTATTTGTAGACTTTTTAATTATGGCCATTCTGACTGGTGTGAGGTGATATCTCATTGCAGTTTTGATTTGCAGAAAATTTAATATTTTTTAAAAAGTCTAATGGAAGTTTTGTTTATCTGAAGTAAGACCCCTTAGGCTAAATAAACCATTAGATTTTCTTGGTTTTGCCTAGATTATATCAATTCAACAGCATAATTTTGCATTGTTGTAAATATAGCCTTTTAATTCTTTGTGTCCATGATGGGAATATAGAAGGATTGGTTACCATTTGGATAGACCCTCTTCAGGTCTTTATTAAAAGTAGCATATATTCTACACTTTAGATATTCCATATATGATAGTTTATATTAAAAAGCATACATCACCCCAATTATTGCTTTCTATAAATGTAACCATAGGAATAAAAATATAATTTTAAACTGTTTTCTCTAATAACAACAATCACATATTGAGTGTCTTCTTTGTGAGAGGCAGTCTTAGTCACTGTTCATTCATAATCTTGGTCTTTAAAATGATTCCATGCTGTTATTATTTGTATTTTAATATTAAAGAAATGGAGACTGATAAGGCACAAGTAACTTGCTAAATGTCACCTAGTAAGTAGGCAGAAAATCTAGGATTCAAAAACAGATCTGCCTGAATCCAGAATGCATACTCATACATCTATTCTACGTTGCCTTTCAATGAAAAATGAATGGAGATACAAATTATTATAAGATTTAGAAGAAATATAGCATGCAGGCAAGAGTGTAATCCCCTGTTAGCTTTAAATTCTATGGTTTTCTCATGTCTAGGTAAGTGTTGCTTTTCTATGAAGGAGCTTGATTTAAATTCTGTTTCTGTCCTTTCTGTCTTTTAAAAGCATTTCTTCATCTCTGCCTTTTCCTGCATTTAGAGTTCTTTAGTTTATGAGAGATTATTTTAGCCTCATACTATTTTCTAATTAGTGATTCATTATACCTAGGCCCTATATATGACAGCCTGGGTCTCAGTGCTGTTTATGAAGTGTTTTACTCTTTTCCAAGTGAAAACTGAAAGAATAAAATGGAAAAAAAAGTATATCTGATCTTCCTATTAGAGCAAGCTTTTGCCCCTGTAATTATGTCCTCCGATAAGTTACAGTTAATCATGGCAGAATCTGTTTACTACCAAAAACTATGACAATATTATTATGCTAACATTGCTTCTTTTTCTCTCCCCAAGTCAATATTTGTAAGATATGATGCTTTATTTTAAAAATTAAAAAATTCAGCCCATTTTGAGTTCAGCTGTTCTTAGTGTTTCACAGTCTCCTTTCTTCTCCCTTCCTTTGAATAATATTTTTTAGATTTTTTTATGATTCCATTTTACTTTGGCATGATAGTTACTCCACTTAAAAAATTTTTAATTAGTTGCTCGAAGGTTTATAAAATGCATCTTTACCTTATCACAATCTACCTACAAAAATGTTGTAGCACTTCACAATAGAATGTAAGAAATGTTCAAGAATATGCAACAGTGTATTTCCATTTTCTTCCTTCCATCCTTTGTACTGTTCTCATACATTTTACTTCTGCATTTATTTTAAACCGGATAATACATCATTACACAATTATCTTTTAAATAGATTAAAATAAGGATAAAACTGCTTTTATAATTGTACATATATTCCCCCCACCCCCTACCCCCTGTATCTGGCATACTTTATTCCTTTGTATATACCCAAATTTCTGTCTGGTATCATTTCTTTTGCCTGAAGAGTTTCCTTATATATTGCTTGTAGGCCAGGTTGGCTGAAATAAATTCTCTCAGCTTTTGTTTGTGTGAAAAAGTCTTTATTTTGCCTTCATTTTGAAAGATATTTTCCTTAGATGTAGAATTAAGTTGGCAATCTTTTATTGTTTGGTTTTGGGCTTCAAAGGTGTTGCTTCATTGAGTTTGGGCTTACATATTTTTTGATAAGTCCGCTGTCATTCTTTTATTCATTCCTCTCTATGTTATGTTGCATTTTTCTCTAGCTGACTTCAAGATATTCTCTTTACTTCTGGTTTCAGTGTGCTTAGATGTGTTTTTCTTTGTGTTTATCTTTCTTTGGATTCCCTGAGCTTTTTGGAACTGCTATTTGTTGATTATCTTTCTTTGGATTCCCTGAGCTTTTTGGAACTGCTATTTGTTGATTTTCATTAACTTTTGGTTCTTGGCCAGTGTCTCTTCAAATTCATCTCTGTGCCATTTTCTCTCTTCTTATTTAGTTCATATATATAGGATCTTTTGATATTGTTTCAGAGCTGTTGGATTCCATGTTGTTTTTTCTCCACTTTTTTTTTTTTCTCTTTGTGTTTCAGTTTGTACTCTGGCTACTTTCAATTGCCCTGTCTTCAAGTTCACTAATTTTTTTTTTTTAAGCTTTGTTTTGTCTGGTCAGCTGATAAGCACCTTGAAGAAATTCTTCATCTCTGATTTTTTTTCTGGATTTTCCATTTGATTTTATATTTCCTAAATCTCTGCTGAAATTTCCCACCTTTCCATGCATATCATACACCCTTTTGACTAGATCCTTTAATCTATCAGCCATAGTTATATTAAATTATTTCCATAATAGTTCCAGTTCCAACATATGGGACATCCCTGTATCTGTTTCTGCTTACAGTTTATCTCTAGGCATTGAGTAATTTTTTCTTGCCTTTTTATGTCTAGTAATTTTTAATTAAATATCTGACATTATATGTAAAAGAACAGTTGAGATATAGGTAAATAATATTTTTACTCAGAGTAGGCATACTTATTTTTCTGTCAGCAGAAGACTGAGTTAATATAGTCAGGAGTTGAACCAGATTTAGGTTTTGCTATTGCCCTAGTTATCTGTAGCGCACTGCAGTCTTCATACTAATCACTAGGGACTGCTATTTTCTTGTGAATATCGTGAGGCCTGGAGTAAGGGGGCATTTTTCTCTATATTCCTGCTGTACCCTCGGCTTTCAACAGGCCTTGAACAGTTGTGTCTCTGAGGAAGTCTCTCTACATGCTTCCTTCCTCAGCAGTAGACTGCTGTTTCTTATGCCTTGATGCAAGGCTCATGGAGTAACTGTTTGTTTTTTTCTTTTTTTTCCATTTCTCCTGGATCAGCCTCAATATTAGTCAAGTCCTATGTTCCTAAGCTTTAGGAGTGGGGGTTTTTCCACATATGATGTGCTTTTGAAAGAGTTGATTCCTTGACAAGGTCCTTTCCCCCCCTTTCAAGCTTTAAAATATATAAATAATCATTTTTATGTGTTTAATCTTTTCATTCTTATCAAGGATTTGAAACTAGATTCTAGTCTCTTATCTTTATGTCAGGTCTAATCATCCTGGGTGGCTTAGATACACAGCTAAACCTATCCCTGCACCTATTTTATTCCTCATTTTGCTCCATCTGCCTCTCCCACTATTTTCCTTTTCATCACCTTAACTTGAGTTGTTGGCCAATGATAGAGAAAAACAAATAGATTGGTGCCACAAAATTCATAAATTCCACCCTGAACTGAATCCTCATTTTGTCTTTAAATTTCCATATTCAGTTCTCTTTCTGTTTATCTAAGTGGTATTTCAACTTTAGTTATGCTCTACTTTACCAACTCCCTGGCATTTAGTAGGAACTAGGGACGTGATCAGATAGTCATTGACCTCACAGAATTTTTAGACCAGTGCTGGATATTGATCAGATTTGGCAATAGCACCTTATATTTGCCATCCTTCATTTCAGAATAGCATCTCGTATTCCTCATGTCTTGCTATGAATCTGTTCATGCTTATCTTTCTTAGAGTTTGTTCATCTTCTTGGATGTGTAGATTAGTGTCTTTTATCAACTTTGGGAATTTTTTGACCATTATTTCTTCCAATATTCTTGCTGGACCTTTCCCTTTCTTCTCTCCTTCTGCGACTCCCATTATTTCATGGGCTTGTACACTTGATGGTGTCCCACAGGTCTCTGAGTCTATGTTAATTTTTCTTTATTCTTTTTTCTTTGTGCTTCTCAGACTAAATCATTTCAATTGAACTAACTTCAAGTTTGCTGATTTTTTTTCCTTCTGCTTGCTCAAATCTACTATGGAAACCCTCTTGTGAATTTTTGTTAATTGTACTTTTTAGCTCCAGAATTTTTTTGACTCATTTTCGTAACTTTTATCTCCATTAGTATTCTCTCTTTGTTGAGACATTGTTATTACAGTTTCTTTTGCTCCTTTCAGTTGTTTCCTTTTGTTCTTTAAACACATTTAAGACAGTTGATTTAAAGTTTTTGTCTAGTAATTTCAATGTCTGTGCTTCTCAGGGATAGTTTAGTTAATTCTTCCTGTGATTAAACTGTACTGCCGGACTTCCCTGGTGGTGCAGTGGTTAAGAATCCGCCTGTGAATGCAGGGGACACGGGTTCGAGCCCTGGTCTGGGAAGATCCCACATGCCGCGGAGCAACTAAGCCCGTGTGCCACAACTACTGAGCCTGTGCTCTAAGAGAGCCCATGAGCCACAACTACTGAATCCCGTGCGCCTAGAGCCCGTGCTCCGCAAAAAGAGAAGCCACCACAGTGAGAAGCCCGCACACCACAAGGAAGAGTAGCCCCTGCTCGCCGCGACTAGAGAAAGCCCGCATGCAGCAACAGACCCAATGCAGCCAAAAATAAATAAATAAATTTATAACAAAACAAAACAAAAACCATACTGCCTTTTTTTTGCATACTTTGTAATTTTTCTTGCAAAGTGGACATTTTAAATATTATAATGTGGTACCTCTGGAACTCAGATTCTTCCCCTCCTCAGGATTTGCTTTTGTAGTTTGTTGTGGATTGTAGTTGTTTGTTGTTTGTTTAATTACTTTTCTAAACTATTTTTGTAACTTCTGTACTCTGTTTTGTGTGGTCTCTGAAATGTTTAGTTTGCATTCAGGTCATGTTTTGATAGAGTTTTCCTTGAATGCCTGGGGCCAAGAGGAAAGAAAAAGAAAAAGGAAAGGAAAGCTAAGAAAAGAGAGTCTCCTAGTTTTTGCAGATTTGCTCTGTGTGTGTTGGTGGCACTACTTCCACTCAGCTGGGCTGTTTACACCTCTTCCTTAGCCTTCACTTCCTGCTTGTGCTAAGCTTAGAGATCATCCAGAGGTGAACGTATACAGTCTTCTTAGGTTTTTTTCTGAGCATGCATCCTTCCCTGGTCATGCATGTGGCTTTTTATATTCCCCTGTTTATGTGATACTTTTCAATGTTCTAATTTTCCAAAGAAGCTCCACTGCTTTTCTTCCCAGGCTTTCCACGGGTCCATTGTTCCCCTCAACTGTAATCTCTGGCTTTAGATGACAGTGGATTGTTTATTTGCCTTACAAAGTTTTCAAGGAATTCTCTCTGCATAGCGTCTTTTCTACCTCAGAGTTCTGAGTTAGGTGAAACAAAGGCAAGTATCCTGAATCACTGCTTCAGGTAGCCCTCAGATAGGTCACAGTGGACAAACACAATTCTTTGAAAGCAGGGTCCTCATTGCTCTTTCATAAACCAGGGGCCAGTGTCCCACAGTGGGAATATAGGCTGCTATCTTCAGTATCACTGCAAGCTGGGGAGGGGGATGGGGCAAGAGCAAGTATAAATGCAATAAAGGTTTCCTACCATTTTAAAGTTGCCTTTTCCCCACCTTGATACAGTATTCACTTGATTGCTGTAAATCTTTGGTTCTTTTTCAGAGTTCTGACAAAATTGATTTTGACAGCTTTTGCATTACTTTCTGGTGTTTCTGTGGAGGAATGGGCCCTTGGAGTTAACTGTTCCACCATTTTTGCTGACATTGCCTCTACAAATGGTTTTATATTTGAAATGTTTTTAAAAACCGAAGGAATACTATTTCATGGTTTGTGAAATTTATATGAAATTAAATCTCAGTGTGCACAAATATTTACTAGAATACCTCCACACTTATTCTTTTACCTATCGTCTGTGTCTCCTTTCACACTACAATGGCACAGTTGAGTAGTTGTGTCAGAGATAGTATGTTATTCAGCCTAAAATATTTGTAATCTGGTCCTTTACAGGAAAAGCTTATTTTCCAACCCTTGTTTTAAAATCTCTCAGCTTCTAGTCTTCTCTTTCTCTCTTCCAGCCTCCAAATTGTTGTTATAAAAATCTCATCCAAAATTGTTTTTACTTGTTTGAAATCTTACTTTCGCTTTTATGGTGCTTCTCAGTCTGACCTCAACTTGCTGCTTAAGCCTTAGCTACCATCCCTTCTCCAGGTTCATCCTAATTATTTTACACTTCTTACTTCTTCCCCTTAAATGGCATGCTTTTTCATAATGTCTGTGCATTGGCATATGCCATTATTTCTTAGAATGCCCTTTCAAACTTTTCTCACTTGTGAAATCCCAAACTTTGAGAAGATAAAATTCTGTTGTTTTCAGCCACCAACTTTGAGGTAATCTGTTATGGCAGCCAGCCCTCACCTTCTAAAGACCCAGATCAAATGTTACTTTATGAAGGCTTACCTGATTCCCCTAGACCTAGACAAAATTATTTGCTCATTCTTCTTTTGTATTTTGGCATTTGCCACATTATACTTCAATTTATATGTTTAAATATTTATCTCGTCTAACGGCTGTGACCTTGTCCAGTGTAAGAACTTATACTTTTGTCCTTCACACTTAGCATGTTTTGTGGCATACAGTAGTACTCAATGTTGAATGAATAAATCATAGTAGAATATCAAGTGACATATCAAGCATTGCTTGGAGTGAGGTTGTTAATATACTACCTTTGGTTCTGCCATTTAAAGGCTCAGTCAGATGCCACTTTGGTCCTTAGCTTGCTCATTGATGTACTATGAGAGTAGGACTAAGGCTTTTCCCAGCTCTAAAATTTTAAGATGTATTGTTTCTTTTGGGTGATTTCTTTGATGTCATTCTGTTTTTACGATTAAATATGGAGAATAATATCTTCTAGATTCTTTTAAAAAATTGCTACACTACTAACACTTTAAAAGGACTTTAAAGATTTACCTCCTTTTATTTGTGGAGCAAAACTGGAAATAATTTGATAGGGATATGTGAAAGAATTTCTGTTGATACTTTCATGATATGCAAATTTTTAGCTTTAAGAGATGAAATTTTTATGTTTTAATAATGAATCTAAATTAGGAACTAAAGTTTTTACAGAAAATATTTTACAATAGTGGTTATTTATCATTCGAGGTGTACATATAGGCGTTAAAAAATAGATGCATATAAAATACATCAAATTTATTATATAAAAGACAAACAACTCTAATATGCATGACTAATTTATTGTTTGTAATCAGCTCTAAAATTAGTTTTCCTTTTATATATAGCTCAAATTATGTATTTTCCCCCCACATTGTCTGTTTTCAGTATTTCTGTTGTGGTAAAATGCTAATATATCAGTCAATTGATGATATATGCACTTTGTATCCACATGTTAGGAAAGCCACTTAGAAGCCAACAAAACATGTTATTTGTACATTATTTGCATCAATGAAGATGCAAATATATATAAGCCCTTCTTCAAAGTTCTATTAAAACTTTGACTCATCAAATCACTTACAAGGAAATTATCCCCACAGAGAGATAGAAAATAGAATTGTCAGTATAGTTACGGAATCAAGGCTAAAAGTGAAGCTGAATTGGAGTCAGAAGTTGAGAACCCAACTTCACAGTGAAGCCAAGTGTTGTTTTGAAAAAGAATTAGGAATCCCTATAAAAGCTCCTTAATTTGGGAAACACTTAAAGGCACTTTACCTGCTTAAGCTGGAAGGAAACCTAGAAATCCCTTGCATTCCATATTTAGGTTTTTACCTCCCATGTTGTTCTCAGAATTATCTCTTGGGAATTCCCTGGCGGTCCGGTGGTTAGGACTCCGTGCTTTCACTGCCGAAGGCATGGGTTCAATCCCTGGTTGGGGAGCTAAGATCCTGTAAGCTGTGCATGGTGTGGCCAAAAATAAAAAAATTAAAATAAAAATGAAAGTATAAATAAAAATAAAAAAAGAATTATCTCTTTCACTATTTTTCAATACAACACATTTTTATTGAGAATCTATTATGTGCATGGAACTGTACCATAGGTTACATGAATACAATTTGATCTGATTCTTAAACTCAAGAATCATGTAGTCTTTCCCCTTGATCATGTAAGAGATGTACAGTAAAGATATTTTCTTAGTGTAAATATATGTGACACAGTTCATAAGAGATCAGAAAAGGCAGTAATTAATGCAGGTCAGTGTTTTCTGAAGCCCTCCAAACAGGAGATGAGACCAGAGTTGGGCCTTCCAGGATAGATGAGATTGGCATGGCAGGGAGAAGATAAGCTTGAGGTAAAGAGATAGTAGTAAGAGTACCATTCGTAAGGACAGTGGAGAATGCATTGATAAATGGTTATTGACTGTGGGATGTGAGTCAGGCTGGAGATAGCTGCATTTAAGTCATCTTAGAAATATAGTGTTGTGTCCTTTAAAATCTCATGCAAGATTGAACTGTGGGATGTGAGTCAGGCTGGAGATAGCTGCATTTAAGTCATCTTAGAAATATAGTGTTGTGTCCTTTAAAATCTCATGCAAGATTGAACTCTACCAATTGAAAGAACCTTATGGTTCTTTGAAGTAGAAAATACCTTTATGAAGTCCAACCCCCAGCTTTATAAAATGTTGGGAACAAATTATTAGGCTTAAATAAGATTTGCAAGTGTGATACATACATCACGAGTCTCCCTACACAGGTACTAAGATATCTCATATTGAATTGAAACCGGTAACTTCATTTTTGAAGTTGCAATGTACTTCAGTTCACTTAATCTCACTCTCCTACAATGTGTAAATTACTTATTTACTTAATCAGTCTCAGTATTTACAGTTACATATAACTGTACTGGCATTGGTATTTTCTTATTTCTTTGTAGAAAGATCAATTGATGGATTAATCTATTGATTAATTTATAATTTAATTTCCTGTACACTGACCGACTACAATCTTCGAAAGATAATTGAAGATGTTCTTGGATGTTAAGGGACCTGGATTGGGAATCATGGCCTACCAAATTTCCATATCCCCATTAATGTCCCTGTTGCATTTGCTTTTATTGTTTCCTGCTGTAAGAGAGCAATTTTCATCTAAAGTTTGAATTGCTTTAGGAACATGAAAAGAGTTAATGTTATTCACAGTAATTGTCAGGGAAGAATGAGGCGCAACTGTTAACGATTTTTTTAAAAGAAAATCTGTGCATCCACTATGGAAAACAGTATGGAGATTGCTCAAAACGTTAAGAATAGAACTGTCATACAATCTAGCTATTCCACTTCTGGGTATTTATCTGAAGCATACAAAACCAACATGAATTTGAAAAGAAATGTGCACCCTGATGTTCATAGCAGCATTATTTATAATAACCAAGATATGGAAACAACCTAAGTGTCCATAGATGGATGAATAGATAAAGATGTGGATATATATACACAATGGAATACTACTCAGCCATAAAAAGAATGAAGTCTTGCCATTTGAGATAACATGGATAGATCATGAGAGTATTATGTTAAATGAAAAAGCTCAGAATGTGAAAGACAAAAACCATATGACCTCAGTCATATGTGGAATATAAAAAAAACAACAAAAAATGCAAAAAATAAATGAACAACCAAAGCAAGACAAAAAAACCTCATAACACAGAGAACAGATTAGTGGTTACCAGAGAAGAGGGTTGAGGGTGGGTGAAAAGAGTGAAGGAGTAAATGGGTTAATACATATAAAATACTTAGAATTCTTAGAATAGTGCCAGCATTCTCCTACCCACTTGGCCAAATCTCAAGCCTGGTTAAACCCATGCAACCACTTTCTGTATGTTTGCTTCTCATAGTTGGGCATCATTGGTGAAAAGTACTCAACCAGTCAGAGTGGTACTCAACTAATAGGTAAGTGACCTAGTAAGCCTACTGCTAATTAGTGCTGTCTTCTGGTAAAAAGCTGATCAGAAGCTTTGATGATCATTTGATACTCATCTGTGTATTGCAGGGTACTTGGGCTTGGCTTCTTTCTTGGGGACCCTCAATATAAGCATTATTTTTGGATCTGTCACCCATCAGATTACGCAAAGAAACATCTTCCAATTTCCTGCACAGAAAGCATAAACCCGGATGCCAATTTTCAGAGTTGAGGAGGAGAAGAGAGCAGGGGAGTGGGTCTTATCATCATCAGATCTCTATTCCCCTGCCCATCCCCTGCGACTTGGCTATGTGGAGTGAGTAAGGGGATCTTAGGATCTAGCTGCTCCTTAAACTTTCAACCAATTCTCTTATTTTTAGCCTCACCCTCATCTCTACTCTTGGAGGTAGATGGTGCCTCCAATTTCTGAATGTGGGTTTTGTGGTATAACTGAAAATTGCTTATGGATTTTCTCACTGCCAACCTATGGTTAAATGTGCTTGAATCTTCTCAATCAGTTGCCTTTCTTCTACACACATTTTTTTTAGATTACTTTTTTTCTAATTTCCTGTTCTCATTGCCTTATAGATTTATGCCTTAAACTTTTCTTTATTGTCATTTTAATGAGGTTTATTGAGGGAACAAAAGTAAACTAATATGTTCAGTTTGTCTTTTTTATCCAAAACTAAATAGCATTTTTAATTAGATTTTTTTTCTGTAACCTGTTAGTATCTGGGAAGGAAGTTGGTTTTGGTATATTTGTTTTGTATTTCACACCTGTGCAAAACTCTCTTATTAATTCTAAAAATTAATTTGGGGACTTCCCCGGTGGCGCAGTGGTTAAGAATCCACCTGCCAATGCAGGGGACATGGGTTCGAGCCCTGGTCAGGGAAGATCCCACATGCCGCGGAGCAACTAAGCCCGTGCGCCACAACTACTGAGCCTGTGCTCTAGAGCCCGTGAGCCACTACAACTGAGCCCGTGTGCCTAGAGCCTGCCTGTGCTCCGCAACAAAGAGAAGCCACCGCAGTGAGAAGCCCACGCACCACAACAAAGAGTAGCCCTTGCTCTCCGCAACTAGAGAAAACCCACATGCAGCAACGAAGACCCAATGCAACCAAAAATAAATAAATAAATAAATTTATAAAAATAAAAAATAAAAAAATAAAAATTAAATTGGCTATACTATATCTAATTAACTCTTCAAACCACTTCAGTCTGTCCTCTGCTCCCAACACTTGACCAAAATTGCTCTTGCTAGGACCACCCATTTCCTCCATATTGCTAAATACAAAGGACACTTTTCTGTCTAATCTTAATTTATGTGTTTCAGTAATATTCCACACAATTTATCCATTCCTCCTTTTTGAGGTACTCTTTTTTCTTAGCTTCTTCAACATATCGTCCTTCCAGGTTTCCTTATACTTTTCTGGATGCTCTTACCCTTAGATAGGCTCTCCTCCTTCAGCCCACTTGGAGTTTCTTAGAATTTGTACCTGGGCTTTTTTCTGCTACTATTGTTATCATTGTCACCACTAACAACTGTCATTGTCATTATTACTACCATATAATTAGTTTTGTAACTATCACAACTGTTTTAGAACACCGTGTTTCTATGCCATAGAGCTTGAAAAATCAAGACTATAAATTTCCTAACTGTTCAAGGAATCGACAAATCTACAGACATATCATTTCTTGTATGGTAGGAAAAATGAGGTTTAAGTAGGAAAAATTATTAATTGCAACACATGCAGAAAACTTCTAAGAAATTCTTATATTTCAGTCTTTAAGAACTTGGCAATAATAAGCTTACTTCAGAGTTTCAATCTGCCCTGATAGATGGCCAACCAAACTAGACATTCTGGTTTGCTGGGGTCAGATACTAGAATCAATAGAATTGTTTCCAACTATATTAATTATACAGCATAGTATACTGATTGTTAAGTACTTCTGTGGTGAACTGGATTGACTGGTTTGGCCACACAAAGGGTTTATATATTGGTATAGATCCAATATATCCGAAAGACTTAAAGAATCTTATTTAAGTATGGAAAATAGCTTTATTATTAAGCCTACAAAATAATTCTTTCCATGAAATGTTGAACTTTAGTGAATTACTTATACCCAAAGAATAGACCCTTTTGAACCAGATGTTATCTTCTCTAGCACCTTATATTATAACAATAATTATAATGATATTGAAAATTATTTATATTGAAAATTATGAGTCAGCCTACTAAGCATTTTCATGTAATTTTCAAAACAACTCTACCAGTGTAACTATGATTATCCCATTTTCTTGAAGAGGAAACTGAAATTTGAAGATGCTGCCACTTTCTCATGGTCCTACAATTAATAAGGTATGGAGCTGGGATTGAAATATAGGTCTGATCTGACTGCAAGCCCTTCTAATTTGTCAGCTATGCTGCTTTCCTTCCTTTTACATGTAGCAGTAGGATATATATGTAAAATTATATATATTATATATATATAAAATTTCCTCCAGGTAATCTTCTTTTATAGTTAAATTTTACATTAGGGGACCATTTGCTTGTTTTTTTTTTTTTTTTCCTTCTGAATTTATATCTGTAATTTGACCTTAATTTTGTGTTTAGAATACATTCTATAATATAATTCTAAATCTCAAACAGTATTTATCATTTGTGTGCAGAATTCTGTGTGTGTGTATGTGTGTGTATACAGTTATTTTTGTTATACCACAGTTATTGGTAAATAAATGTAAAGGCATTCAGACACTTAAGTTATAAGACTCATTTTCTGTTTCCTCACTCCCATTTTCCACAATCTGATGTCATTCCTTATTGTAAAACTGCTTTGGAAGTATCACCAGTAAGCTACTTTTTGATAAATCCAATGAGCTATTTTTGGTCCTTTGCTTTCTTCAGTTCTTAGTACTCTTGGTTGCTCTCTTCTTGAAGGACTCCTTCTCACTGGTCCTTTGACCTTACATTTCTTATAGTTCATCTGTTTCTGCTGTTCCTTCTTCATCAACTTTGTGGGCTCCAGTTTCTCTACTTTCACCATAACTATTATGTTTTTCTTACTCTGGGTATTCTGTGGGTCATTTTATCAAGTTCTGTTATTTTAACTTATGCCAAGTGTCCCCACAGATATTTCTTTTATACATATATCATTTTTACCCCTATATGTGTACACATAGTTTCTTATGGGGGCATTTCCTTTGGAATGTCTCAAAGATACTTTAATGGGTCTCAAATGAATCTCATCATCTCCCCTTACTCCAAAATTCTTCTTTGTCCTGTTTTCTTTTTCAATAAATGACACCACTATCTGCAAAACTCCACTGAAGTACAAAGTAGGGAACTATTCTGACTTCCTTTTCTTGCTCAATCTTCACAGCATCCTCTACCCAGCTCTCCCTCTAATGTTTGTCCTTTTATCCATCCTCACTGCCAGTGCCTTAGTTTGGTTCATCATCATCTCTCACTTGATTACTTGTAATAACTTCTTTTTAAATTAACTAATTTTATTCAGATATCATTTACATACAGTGAAATACACGGATCTCAATTGTACCATTATCAGATTTTTGACAAACGTATATACTGTGTAAGTAACATTTTCATCAAAATATGGAACATTTCTGTCACTCCAGAAAATTCTTTTTTTCTCCTTTCCGGTTAATCCCCCCCCCCATCCAAACGTAATTACTCTTTTTTTTTTTTTAATTAATTAATTAATTTATTTTTGCTGTGTTGGGTCTTCATTCCTGTACGAGGGCTTTCTCTAGTTGTGGCAAGCGGGGGCCACTCTTCATCGCGGTGCGGGGGCCTCTCACTATCGCGGCCTCTCTTGTTGCGGAGCACAGGCTCCAGACACGCAGGCTCAGTAGTTGTGGCTCACGGGCCTAGTTGCTCCGCGGCATGTGGGATCTTCCCAGACCAGGGCTCGAACCCGTGTCCCCTGCATTAGCAGGCAGATTCTCAACCACTGTGCCACCAGGGAAGCCCCGTAATTACTCTTTTGATTTCTATTTGTGCAGATAAGTGTGACTATACTTGAACTTTATATAAATGGAATCAAACAGTATGTACTCTGTTGTCTCTTACCTAAAATAATGTTTTTGAGATTCATTCATGTTGCTTCATGTATCTGTAATTTTTTTTTTATTATGGAGTAGTGTTCTATTGTATGAAGATATTACAATTTTGAATTCATTCTCTTGTTGATATTTGAATCCAGTTGTTGTCTACTATGAATAAAGCTACTATGAGCATTCCTATAAAAGTCTTTTTCAAACATATGTTTTTATTTCTTTTGGGTAAATAGCTAGAAGTGAAATTGTTTGATCACAGGACAGGTGTATGCTTAAATTTACAAAAAATTATCAAACATTTCCCCAAATTTTCTGTATCATTTAACAATTCCTTCAGTATTTTATGACACTTCTGTTTGAGTCATATTCTTATCGCCATTTGGTGGTTTCAGTCTTCATAATCTTTATAATTTTTACTGTTTCATGTGTGTGAGGTGGTACTTATGAGGTTAAAATTTGTATTTCTCTGATGACTCATTAGTCATGTTGAGCACTTTTTCAGGTACCTACTGACCACTTGTATATCTTTTCTTGTGTGTGAAGCGGCATTCAAGCCTTTTTCTTATTAAAAAAAATTGGGTTATTTGTCATTTTATTATAGATTTGTGGCAGTTCTGCAATAGTCTAGGTATGACCTTTGCCATATACATCTCTCTATATATATCTGTCACATATTTCCCACCTGTAACTTGCATTTTCATTTTCTAGTGATGTATTTGAGGAAGAGAAATTTTTAATTTTGATGAAGTCCAATTTATCAGTTTTTAATTTTATGGTTGGTACATTTTGTGTCCTAAGATTTCTTTTCATATCTCAAAGTTACAAAGATACTTTTCTCTGTTTTTTCCTTAAAAACTTCTTTATAGTCCAGCAGCTTTTAAACCATTCTTTGTTTCTCATATTGTTCAGGCCCATAATTTCTCTCCAGTTTAGTCAGAGTCACTTTTCCAAATCTTAAGTATAGTGATGTTACTTATCCTTCACCCACCAATTTCAACTTCCTGAGCGTTATTTGATGCCATCTCTCCAAACTCCTTAACATGGTTTATAAAGCCCTTCATCACGTCTTTCTTTTTTGAAAGACCTGCCTTCCCCTATCCCCACCCTCAACTATTCTTTGCATTAGTTTTGCCAAACGATTTATACTTCCCTCAAAGCACTACACGCTCTTTTTCTTCTGGGCTATTGCAGTTTCCCTGCCTAGACTGTCTTTTTGCCTACTCACTCCCCTCTCCACCTAGGTAACTCCTATTTGTCTCTCACTCGGTTTCTTTTTTTTTTTTTTTTTTAATATTTATTATTTTGTTGGGGTATAGTTGCTTTACAATGTTGTACTAGCTCCTGCTGCACAGCAAAGTGAACCAGCCATATGTATACACATATCCCCTCCCTTTTGGATTTCCCTCCCATCCAGTGTCACTTTCCCTAATCAGACTTTCCTGATCTTTGAACACTGGTGCCCCTCCCACATGGTCCCAGAGTACATTGGGGTTTCTACTCTTATAGTGGTTTTCACACTATTCTGTACTGGTTGTCACTAAATTCCAAGTTTCTGGAAATCCAGAGCTGTGTCTTGTTCACTATGGTATCTGCAGTACTCAACAGAATTCTTATCACATAAAAGGAGTAACAGAATATCTTAGATGATGGATAGAGCAGGTGAAGATAGCAAATGTGACCCAGTAAACTTTGATTCCTTGAATCCATCATTATTTATAGTAGATATTTGATAACCATTTGATTTGTTTTCCATCTTAGTGTAATATTTTAATACATCAACACATATTCATTACAGAAACTTTAAGAAAGAATACAGAAAAATGAAATTATTTATTAGGCCACCGTCTACAGCTAATAACTGTTAATATTTTGATGTAATTTCCTTCCAGTCTTTTTTAGTTGTATATGTGCTTTGCATGCTATTTAAAAATAAAACAAATAGTATATGTAGTTTTAAATTTTAATAACTTTCTTAAATAGCCACTGAAATGAATGCATACACAGATGTGATTAAAATAATGAAGATTCAAAAAGATAGACTCGTATTTTTATATTCAAGAGATTGTTGTTTCCTTCCAAAAGCCAATGATTTTGCAGTTGTTCAAACATTTTTGGAGCCACTCTTCAGAAAGGCCTTTAGAACCAAAGAAATATAATTTCTTCAGAATCACACCTGATTTTTTATTCAAAACTTATCAATTTATTGAACAAATACTTAATGAGTTATAGATACTTTTTTTAGGTTCTGGAGATTCAACTGTAAGCAAGACACAGTTCTCTTCCTTCAAGGATCTTGATTACTTTTTATTATTTAAGAATTTGCATGACAATTTTCCTCTCCCAGAAAATTAAATCTGCATGCAAAGATGATTATTTGCTATGATTAATGATTTCAAAAACAATACATTGCTATTTATTAAGGACTTTCATAACTATTCCAAAATATTTTTATTAACTGCATTATAGTTGGATTAAGTCACTATTTTGAAAGTGATCACAGCAATTGTGAATGAGACTAGGTGAAGCACAAATTTTTAAAAAATCAGTAATATTATTTCACAGTATTATCTCATATAAAAGTGCCACATAAGCACTTTTTTCATGATTTCCTTTAGATCTGGAAGCTTTCATGGATAAGTTGAATTTGACATAAATTTTGAAGAAGGACAAATACATATAAAAGAAATGAAAGGTGGGTGAATTTTTTTTGTGGCGTAAAAAGCATGAGCTGAGGCATGGGAAAATGTAAGGCTTATTTGGTTAGAAAAAGTGTGAGTAGGAGAATGGGATGAAGTTTTATCAGTGGCTTTCAACTAAGGGTCAAATCAGAATTAGCTAGGAAACTTTAAAATGTGTCTTTAAATATGTCTTCATTATTCTGATAACCCCTTGGGCATATCTGAGCCAGAGTCTCTTTCTCTTAGGACTTAGAGAAGGGAAGGGTTGGTTATGAATAGTTAGCATATTTTGCTTCTGTGAACCTCTTCCCCAGTCAATGGACTTTGGGTACCAGGTTAAGGAATTTAGACGTCAGTCTGTTGGCAACTGGGACATATAAGTTTTGAACCATGCGACTGAAAGGATAAATGCTATGTTTTGGGTAGATAAATATTTTGGTGGTTTGCTTGCTGGATAGCAGCCATGTAGCTTTTTGTTACAGTGAGATGGGAGTACAGCATATTGTTGTTAAAACAGGAAAATAATTTAATTTGTTGTGTTGGTGAAACTGTAGTAAGGTAAAGCCTTTTCTAATGAAGATTTTTACTGGATCTGAAAATTTAGATACTTTTTTTGCTTAATTGTTCACAGTTGACTGTGAGACTGTGCAAGTAGGTTACTGCCATTATTAGAACTGTTATAAAAGATGGCTATTTTAAGCAAATAGAACAATCACCTGTAATGCTTATGCCCTCAACAGATGAAAGGCCCAAAGGAAAGGAATTCAAATTTATTTTCTTTATAACTTAAGCATTTTCTGAGAAGAGAGCCTCAGTTCAAAGCTTAAGGAAAAATGAAGATAAGTAACATTTAGCTCAGTTAATGTAGTCAGTTTCTATAAACTTATGAATTTGGAATAAAGCTAGTATCATGAGACAGTGCTCCTAATTTGTTCACTAAGCTCAGGCAAGGATCAGATTCTTGGTGCCTCAATTTTTCCATCTGTAGGACTGGGATAATATGCCTCTTTTATGCATCTCATGTGATGGTTCTGAAAATCTTTTCAAATGGTTATTCTCAAATCATATAGCCTCAACATTAGATAAGGTTTAGTTTCCATTTATGTATTCTCTTCTTTTTACCTTTATAAAATTTCTAAGTTTTATTTGATATTGGTTAACATATGCAGTACAGTAATGAAAATGGTTTCTTCACGCTGGGAACAAATTTTAATACTTCATGTGTAATATAGTTTGTAGTATAAATATGTTTCTAAATGATTTAATACTAATTAGGCTGGTTAATTGCATTTGAGAAACAGTTGCAAAATAATTACTCTCTCTACATTATATGAAGAATAAATTAGAAATATCAGTAAACTGCCTGGCTTTGATCTTCTTAAAGAAAGTCATTAAAATGAGGTGATATTTTTAGCGTTCAGGGAGAATGTATCCATTTATTTATTCAACAAATATTTTAGCAACTATCATCAACCAGATGTCTGTATTGTTTTAGACACTGGGGATACCGAAGGGAATAAAACAGACAGTAATTGTGGCCCTCACTGAGGTTCCAAAATAACTGTGCTTGCCTTATTTGCCTCAATTGTATTTTAATACTTTAAAAATAAACGTTTGGACAGTTGTGGCAGAACAGCATGTGGCCAAATGTATGTTTTCTAGTCCATCCACATTAGTCCACAGAGCCATTGATGAGTTCTAATTGCTTATGGAAGCTGATATTTTTGGTCCTATCTCTGCATAAATGGTTATAGCCTAATTTATCAGGTTAATGAAACAATTGAATATAAGTAATAAATTTGGCTTACTTTAGTTCTTTTAAAATATTTTGTTTACTTTTTTAATCAACCATGTTTTATAAAAATGTTTTGAATTTCTGAAAGGAAGAGGTTTTAATTTACAATTTGTATTATTTTGGATCAGAGCATGAAGTCAATGAAGATATGGCAATTTCCCTCTTGATTTAAGCAATGTAGATAGCCAAATTGGATAAATAAACTGAAAATTCTCACTGGGGCTTAAATTATCTTGCTGAACCCATGAATTAAATATAAGAATGTAAGAAGTGTCACACTAGATTAAGTCAGTTGTCCACAGAGCATGGTATTTTATGGAGAAGCATGATATTCTCTCCCACAACGCAGATCTACCTTGAACATCCATTATATTCCCTTAGTAATACATTACATATCAGTAAGCGACAAATCAGTTTTCTACAAAGACCTTCTTTAATCCTATTTCTATTTTCAGTCAGTGCTACCTTTTCAGTAGTGAGTTTATTACCTGTTGTGTATACTCCACTTCCATATTCCAATGACTTTGTAAACTTTAGTTTTCAAAATACCCATTAGCATACCCTCAAATTTGGAATATGTGCCTGGCTTATCCCTTCTTTTCTTTCTCTGTCTTTCTTTCTTTAAGCCTTGTTCTTGCTCACCTCTTATTTTTCTCATGTGAAGAGTCTGAATTTTTAACTAATTTCATGTGGAAAACTTTACAACCTTTTGTTCATTTATTATCTAGACCAGCTGCTCTATGATGTTCTTTATGGTGGAGAGCAATGAGAATTGTGCACACATTCCTAAAGAAAGTGATCACAGTTTTGTTTATGGGCAATATCTGTTTTATTACCATATAAGGCTAATGAGCATTTTGTTGTCCTTATTGCTATAGCAACGCATTTAAATCATTGTCTTGAGATAGTATGTTGGAAATTCTTCTGCTTGATCTCCAGTATATTTTTTTATTAAATGGATTTCCCAAACCAAATTACTCCTAACACTTTTTGCCCTGCTGCAGATCACATACTGAATGTAAGATAGTACCCTACCAGCACTGAATAAATATTCATACTGATAGTACTTCTGGATTCATACACTTTAACATTCTGTAATAGAGTAGCTATTGACCTATATTTGTTAATTTGTATGTAATTCATTCTTTTCAGTTCTACTAATAGAACCTTCTCTTACATATCTCCACATGTGTTACATCATGTTTTCCTTGGTAAAGTCTTAATTTCCAGAAATTAAGCATCTTTGGATATGAAGCATGTTTGGATCATCTTGTCTTTTACTTTCTTGTGCCTTCTTCTTGACTGATTTTTGTCTTTGTGTCTTCTAAAGTTTGGTCTTAAATAATTATCAATACATTTAAACGATAATTTCGAATTGACACAGTTGAAGTTAAAAATTTCCTTAACATCTGTCATATATAGTTCATGCATATGCATAAATACTCTATGTTATGATTCACAAGTTGTTCTCTTTAAATTGTTTTGTTTCAGCCAACCTGAATGTATAGTTTTTACTTGGACTGTATTGAGAACAAATAAGTCTGAATATTTAATTATTCCTTCAGTAGCAGAATCTTTTCTAACCTATGTCAATGTGGTATATTAAAAATATTTCTTTGAGGAGCATATATTAGAGCTAAATGTGGACTTCAGAGACATTCCTTTTTCTAATCCTGCAAATCATATTTGATGGTTTATATATGCACTGAAATCTTTGTACATTCATTGTATCTATGAAATATTCCAGGAAAATCATGTTTAGGCCTTAACTTACTAGAATAGAGTTATCTAAAATGGAGCTTAAACGGCTAATAGACGAAGTGAGATACTGTGGGACACCGTGAACACCTGTGGCTTGCTCTTAAAGTTGACATCTTCCTAAGGGTACAAGCAGAGAGCTATTTTACCCTATGTGTGAGACAGAAACTTACCTCTTATTTTCCTTGAGTAAACATATAGTTACTTCCAAAACTGAGATCTTTTAGGCCTAAAGGATGTGTACCTGGTTCCATGCATTATTTGCTGAAAAAGAAAAAAAATTCCTATACTCTTTAGGTAACTTAAGAAAAATCCAGAAAAATCTGACATTTGGAAAAAAGACCAGAGTCAGAACAAGAAAGAGCTTCTGTTCCTGACTGGAGGCATTTCCTGTCCTGTTTCATGGAACATGCTAAAAAGTTTTTAAAACTGCCTCATGTGGTTTGTCCCCTCCAGCCTGACCTGAGCAAGGCGATTATAAAGGGACCCAAATATGCTGATCTCTGTTCTCTGCACATGGCACAAATAGAAAGCTTTGAGCAAGAGAGGAAAGGCACACTGTCTTTCTCCTCTGAAGAAGCTGGGACACATTCTGCTCAGCCAACATGTTCCCAGAGGAATGTGATTTAACTTCCACTTTTCACACTGTAAGAAACAACACTGTAGACCTCTCCGGGAGGGTGATGGCAGCGTGAGAGGAATTTGGATAAGTGTTTTTCACTCCAGTGTTTTCATGTGATCTGACTCTCATTCTCAATTTAGTTACATCTTGACCTGGAAAATGTAGCCAAGGTTTGCCTCTCTTCATTTGGCTTACCTTGATTCATGTTGTGCCTACCTCTCCTTCCCCTACTCCCACCCCATGCAGCCTCTTCCTCCTTTCCCTTGCAACCTACCAGTAGAGCCTGTATAGATGTCTTCAAATGCATTTACTCTATTTCCCTCAGTAGGGGTTTTACTTCCAGGGAGATAAAATATGTTTGAGTCCCTGAAATACATACAAGGAATATCCACTGTAAAGCAGCCTAAGCCATTCCCCACTCCTTTCTCCAGATCTGACTATTCATATAGCTGGCAGCTTCTTTAAGAACCCTCTAGTAGTAAAGGAATTAATATTCTCCACTTATCCCTAGATTTTATCCCCTGCCCCCTCCATTAAACGACTGATTTTTATGCGTGAGATAATAGACAAGCCTTGGGTGACCTGTTTTTGTTTGTTTGTTTGTTTTTTTCCCTCCCTCCTCCCTCTTTTTTTCCTTGCGGTAAAATAGTGCTGAAGAAAGAGGGCACTAGTGTACAGCCCAGATCTCATCCTTGCACCATCTGGATTAGAGCTGAGGCGTCTGCGAACCGAGCTTGGCCGCGGTACTCTGGCCCGGGGACCACAGCGCTGTCTACCCGGACTCAGGTCCGTCTCAAGTCCAAATTCTCCAAGCAGACCCAGGTGAGCAGACACCTCCCGGCGGGGGAACCCACCCACACTGGCAGACACAAGTCCCAATCTATGGGATTTTTCTCCTTGTCCCAGAGGCGTCCTCGATTATGTATGTCTTTTAGTCCTGCTTCCCCGGGAAGCGTCGGGACGCATGGATGCCTGGGTTGTCTTTCCTCTTTTGCCTGCCTCACCGCCCGTGCTCTTGCTCCTCGCCCGCTCCCTTTGCTCCTTTCTCGTCTGACTCTCACCTTGAAAAAGGGAGCCGGAGAGGGACGAGAGAGAGCGCCAACTTCAGCCCCGCAGGCGGCTGAGATTTGGCGCCTCTGCCCCCTAAGTGGTAGGGTTTGAATATACCTGGAGGAGCTCTAGCTGCAAGGCGGAGAATGAGGATGGAGGGGTATTGGGGAAACGAGGAGGTGTGTGTGTGTGTGTGTGTGTGTGTGTGTGTGTGTGTGTGTGTGTGTGTGTGTGTGTGTAAAGAACGCAGGGAGGGGGGTTGAAAGAGTGAAGTCGGGGGTTGGCGGGGTTGGGGGCTGGGGGTTAAAGAATTGCAACTCGCTGGTCAAAGCGTCCGCAAACGGCCCTGCGGAGGAATGCCTCAGCCGCTTGACCGAGCACTGTCCAGGGTTCTGAAGGCGGCAGGGCTGAACTGCCGCCGCCAGAGCAACCCGGAAGCTCCCCTCTGTTCCCTTTCTAGCAACTATGAAAAGCCAAAGGTCTGGATTTAGGGAAGTGCAGGGGCCCCTCCATTCCCTCCCTCCATCCTGGGTCGCGGGAAACAAGTTATCTCATCTGTACCCTTTCCCCCTGAACGTCTACAATAAGCTGACTTCTTGGGCGGGGGGGAGGGAGGGGGGATGCACCAAAATCCGACATGCGGAGACTTTACCAGGCGTTGCCTTAGTAACTAATACGGATTTCCTCAAGCTGGCAAATTTATATTTACTACTTGGGTAGTATGTTAGGGTCTCTTCAACCCCTCAAAGTTAAAGTAAAATGTGCACCCCTGGTTCGAGTTTATTTTGAAGTAGCGCTTCCGCCTTCATAATGAAAGAGTTTCCAAATTTCTTCTGGGGAAAGAAGTTGATCTTTTCAAATCCGGAAAGTTCTCTAAGGTCGAAAGACGTAGCTCCTTTTTCTCCCTCTTCCCTCCTCCCCCTCAAGTCAGTAATCGTGAGGGTATTTGGGGACCTGGAAGAGACTTGGAGCTGCAGGAGGGGACGGGTCGGCGAGGCTCTGCGCCTCCCGGGACGGAGGAGGGTACTGGGGGCCGAACGCACCACCTTACACCTTGACCAGAGCTGCCGCCCAAGCTGTCCCTCCAGCCGTTATCATGGTGTCCTTCCAGCCCATATCATGAAATGGACCGGGCAACTCTTAACCAGCACTGACCCCAGAGTTTTGACACCGGTCCTGTAATAACGGAGCTTTGATTTCCTTCCTGTTTTGCCGGCAGCGTCCAGCTCACCACAGCCACCACGACTCCCATGGTACCATTGGTCAGTTTACCTGGATGCACCAGTGAAGAAGGGGGACTCGAATTCCCCTAGGGACGCCGCCAGGGCGTAAAGGTGGTCGTGGAGGACCAGGAGGAGGAGGAGGAGGGGAAGGAGGCGGGGGTGCAGAAGCTCGAGTCGTCGGACGAGCGGCATTGGCGAGGGGGGAGAAGCAGGCGTCAGGCGTCGGGTCCGCACTGTGAGCGCGCAGAGCCTGCTGGCTGGACCAGCGTGGGAACGCGGCTGGCCGGCTGTGGACGGCGTCCTCAGCATAATGGTCCGGCTCCTCTTGGTTTTCTTCCCAGCTATCTTTTTGGAGATGTCCCTTCTCCCCAGAGGCCCCGGCAGGAAACTGTTGCTGGCAGGAGCCTCGTCTCAGCGCTCAGTGGCCAGAATGGACGGAGATGTCATCATCGGGGCACTCTTTTCAGTCCACCACCAGCCTCCGGCCGAGAAGGTCCCCGAGAGGAAGTGTGGGGAGATCAGGGAGCAGTATGGCATCCAGAGGGTGGAGGCCATGTTCCACACGTTGGATAAGATCAACGCGGACCCGGTCCTTCTGCCCAACATCACCCTGGGCAGTGAGATCCGAGATTCCTGCTGGCACTCCTCTGTGGCTCTGGAGCAGAGCATTGAGTTCATCAGGGACTCTCTGATTTCCATGCGAGACGAGAAGGACGGGCTCAACCGGTGCCTGCCTGACGGCCAGACCCTCCCCCCAGGCAGGACTAAGAAGCCCATTGCCGGCGTGATCGGCCCGGGCTCCAGCTCCGTAGCCATTCAAGTGCAGAACCTGCTCCAGCTCTTCGACATCCCCCAGATCGCATATTCCGCCACAAGCATCGACCTGAGTGACAAAACTTTGTACAAATACTTCCTGAGGGTTGTCCCTTCTGACACTTTGCAGGCAAGGGCGATGCTTGACATAGTCAAGCGTTACAATTGGACCTATGTCTCCGCAGTCCACACGGAAGGTAGGCATTGCATTTGGGGAAGAAAAGTGCACAGAAAGCCAGGGCATTGCTTGATGTGCGCTTGGGATCATAGTGTTGTTCCTGTTTATTTCTAGCACTGTGGGAAGAGACTTTACCCTTCTCCGTACATGCCCATTCAGGCATTGCCTTGTGTCCTCATCCTCCTATAATTATAGTGTAGGAAAACTGTCCCATGGTGTTTCCGGGGGTAGCAGGAACCAAAAAGACACCAAACTCTCCATGAACAGTGCCCAGTTGTAGTTTTTGGACTTACATATTTGTTTGCCCTGATATTCTGAGTTTGTGTTTATTTGCCCAAGGTGTTATACTACCCTTAAGTGATGGGCTATGATTTTCCAAGCTTAATAGACTAATCCATTGTGAGCAGTTAGAAAAACAAAAAACAAAAAGCAAACTGCTGTCCTCTAAACTGGACTTGAAAGCTTTATCTTGTCATGAACAGCTGAAGGCGCTTCTTTGTTCTGGTGTGCCCCCTTCTTACACATTCATAACTTACCTGTAAATATTGGATTAATGCAGTCATCTCCCTCAATATATCAGAAACTTATGTTTTAAATTCTGGGGTTCCTTAGATACAAAGGAAAAGTAAATAATTTAAATAGTTTATTATTTTTTTCCTACTTAATATGTTAAAATTGTCCATATGCCCTCACTCTCCCA
Organism: Balaenoptera borealis; assembly: GCF_965194805.1. Lineage (NCBI taxonomy): Eukaryota > Metazoa > Chordata > Mammalia > Artiodactyla > Balaenopteridae > Balaenoptera > Balaenoptera borealis. The sequence continues at coordinate 19,445,803 of NC_138873.1, read as the reverse complement.
AAGAATTATCTTGTCTTATGAGCAATAGCACTGATGACCTCTTGGATTTGAATTTTGGTTTCTAGTTTGTTTGTTTTCTAACACAATGACTTTGCTTATTAGAATTTAAAGTTAGACAAATTATAAATTACTAATAAAATGATAGTAGATATCATGTTTAAAATAGCTTTTAAAAGTGAAATAGATTTTACCTGAGGTTAAAAACTTTGATTTATACAGAGTCTTACAGACATGAATACTCGAATAATTTATTATATATAGATTTTCTTTACTCTTCTCCTCTTACCCTATACTGATTGTTGGATAAAATGAAACTTTTGAGTCATCTACTTTTAACTCCCCCAGGTTTATAGAGAAATTGAGACCCAGGTTACGAATTAATGTCCAGGACAATTCACGTGTATATGCTGGCATATGGAAGAGAATCTTAAAGGTATTGCTGCATTTATATTTCTTAATATCAAATTATTAACAGAAAGGCCATAGGTATGACTTCACGTTCTTTTAACAGTTACACAGTATTCAGTTGCTGGTGTGAAGTCTGATACAGAAATTAAGAAGCATTCTTACTGAAATGGTGATATGGTTATGTTAATGAAAACTGATGCTTTAACTTTAAAGGGAGCAGAGTTTTTAGGACAAACAAAAATTGTGTAGAAATTTCAGACTTTGATTTTGGAAAAAAACAAAACAAAAAACCTTCCTGTTGCAGTGTTGTGAGTTCTAAAAACTGACTCCTATTTCTGAATCTTGATTTTTCATAGTGAACTGCCTACCTCTTTTTCAACAAAATTACATATTACTCTTTTAAGACACAGATTTAAGTTCAGATTTTAACTCCTTACATTTTTATGGTTAATGTTAATTTCCTACATTTTTTTGTTTAGTATAGTTTCCTCCAGTGCTTAAATGGACCATCTTGAAAGCACAAGTTAAAAATGTGTTAATTATCAGCATTAGAGCGATCTCTCTAAAAGGGAATGGCAAAAAGTAGATTGAATGTGATTTATTTAATTATTTAATAGTTCTCCCTCAAATGAGCTAGGTAATTGATTATAGATATTAGAAGTGTAAATACCTCCTTCAAGAAGAAGTAATACATCATTTTTACAAGGTAGTTTTATTTTCTGTATTTTATTATGTCATTTTATTTTGGGGGTGGAGAGGAGTGGAGAAAAGATTCTCCCTCCCCCCTTCAATATGTTTTCCAGTTGCATCCTTTTGCTAAAAATAATTGCTAATAGTGCTTTCTGACAGCTAGAGTTGTCTTTTTGGAAAATTAATTGGACTTGTGTTTACAAATTTTGTTGAGGAAGGGCTGATATTAAAATTCCACCCTTGTGTTAGTTTGGATTACTTTGTTCCCTTCTGCCTTCTGACTTGGGTTGTGTGGCAGGGATAATGTCCGATAGCATTATAATAGTTGATTACAGACTAGATTGTGTTCATAGAACAGCATCAGAGCTAACTTTGGTGTCTGTTTTATTACCAAGAAATGATGCCATTCACTTTGCCTTTTATATATATCTTATTTCTTCTCAAAGAGAATTTGTTTCCTCTCTTATTAGATATAATTCTGTGGAAACTAAATTGCTTTTATTTTCTTCTATCTGCAAAGAAATATAACAGTGTCCTTTGTATAAGCTCCAACTGAAAATTTATTTTTTCTGAGGTTCTGCCCTCCTGCTTCTCAGGGACCCATAGTGTACTGGCCTGCAGGCACTTTCTTGCATCATCTAGTAATTTTCCTGTCTTCAGACTGATGGGGTCACCCACTGGTGACAGTTCCCTGTCAAAAAGCAGCTAAGACCACATATCAGTGTTGTCTCTGCCATCTGGGCACTATTCAGGAAGGAAGCTAGATTGTCTGGATATTAGCAATTTGGAGTTTAGAAATTCTGGGACCTCCAGTGACCTTCACCTCTCCTTTCCGAATTAGCCATTCTCTAGTCAGTTGATCATCACAGTTTCTTTTATTAGAAGTTAGCCTAGTATAGTTCACATCAAAAGTAATAGGTGACTAGATTAGCATACCTTCATTTCTGTGGTTACTATTGCTTGACTTTAAAACCACAGATGGAGCATCCTATTCTTTCAACAGTTTTATATCCCTTTATTATTTTACTTTATATTGAAGTTAAGCTTGGAGGTGTTTTCTGGTTTTGTTTTAATCAGTTAGAATTCACTTGTTATATTCTTTTACATACTTTTCAATCTTCTACCACGTCATTTGTGCCACACTTGTCCTCTTGTCATAACTGTCAGTTTACCTGACATAAAAAGAGGATCAGTTCACATGAAGTTACCAGCAACAGGCTCTCCAGAAAATTTTTCAGGATTATTTCCTGAGAGGAATATTGAATTAGGATCTGTCAAAGGGAGGGTACTGAAGCAACAGAGCCTTGTCCACAAAGAAAAATCGAGTGCACTTTGGAGCAAGCTGCTCACCTGGCATGTGTCTTTAAATATGCTAATCATAGAATACAAAAATAGCCTACTTCTGTGAAGAATATCTCGGCCAAGGACATTGTATTCCATCCTTCTGATAAAATGTAGATTCCCCATCAAAAACCAAATTTATCATTTCAAAAAATTGTAGAAAACAATACTTAAAAAATAATTCTAGTTGATTAAATCAAAGCTTTGGATGAGTCCAAAAAGATTATTCTTTGAGTTTGTAGCTTCAAAAAGTTAAGTTTTTGGATTGAATACATTTTCATTTGTTTTACACCTTTCTCCCTTAATATTTTGTCTCATAGTGTCAGAGGAGTATATGATAAGGGATTTAGTGATGCTGCTGTATGCTTTTGTTTACAGTTATGTTTTCATTGTGGTGCACCTTTTTTTTTGGACGTTTGCTTACACTTTACATGAGATTGGCCTTCTTTGGCTTCTTTTCAAAATCTGATCTTTTTCTTTTTAGAAGCTTTGCTCTATTTGATATAAAACACTCTAAAAGTCTAAAGGCATCAGAGGAAAATCCTCCTAAATCATAAGAACATCAGTTAACTATTACTTTAGCTAATGCAATTACATATAAGAATTTTATTTCTACTAAATATCATGTTTTTCTATATATGCACCAGAAAATTTCTTTATACTGTTCTTATCTCGATTCCAAACTATTTTCACAGTAAGTCACCTTAATAAATGTTCTGTTTGATCACAATATAAGGAGTAGAATGTCTTGAAAGTTTATTTAGGCCAACCAGTTAAAGATGCTTAAAACACCATTATTACATCTTTGCCCAGAAGTCGTTCCCATATGCTCTAAGTTTCCTAATTATGATTAGGATTTCTAATGAGAGTTGGAGAATATACAACTTAAATTCAGAGGCAGAATTTCACCTATTAGTCAGTTTTTCTGTTTAATGACCTGACTCCCTGAAGTTTCTATCGACTACTGGGAATCATCCAAACACTTCAAATTTCTCTTCCATGTGATATTTATTATCAATGAACTCTCTCTCTTTTATGCTGTACCTCACCAGTTCCTTCACCCATATATTCTAAGTTTTAGTTCCCTTATAATCATAGATAACTCAAGTAGATCTTAGGTAAGTTATTATCCAAAAGTCTTTTTAAAAATATGAGCTGATACTAGGCTACATCTCCTTTCTTTTATGCTTGGGTAATTTTTAATATTGTTGTTATTATTATTATTCTAAGAGGAAGACTTTGTTTTTTGTTTCCTTTTAAATGTAGAATTTTTAGCTTAAATCTGCCTTATCAATAAGTTGTGGGACTTTGATTACTTAATTCATCTTAGCATCCCAGCTTTGTGTCCTCAAGATTTGACTATATATGATAAAACTGAGTAAGAGAGAGTCAAGTGTAAATTCCCATAGCCCATTACCAGAAAACTACTAATCTGGGTGGTCACTCAGCCTGTTATGAATTTCCTTGACAGTAAGTTTTTTCATTACATACTATACCACTTTATAGATAAATAAATAAATAGCATAAAAGTAGAAAAATTATCACAGCACGTTTACAACTCTAGTAAAAAATTTACTATCCCAAAAACTGTTTATAAGAAATTTGAAGACTTGGTCTCAGTTACTAAGTTCTTTACACTCTAAAGGGATTACAGTTTGAACACATGTAAAATGAGTAAAAACAAATCATTACAGTATAGACATTTAGAAACATGAGTTTATATGTGTTTAGGGAACACTGAAAGAAAATATTGGTGAGTGTAATTAGCTAGAAAAAAGCTGGAGAAAAGGGAATTTTGATTAGTTTTTTAATATGGCATTTGTAAAAGATAAAAGCAGTAGTAAGAATGTCCCCATGGGGAATAAAATAAGCAGATCTTCTTGGCTGGAGTGGAGAGTGTGGGCTGGGAGCTAATAATAAAGACAGCAACTCAAATGTGGGTTCTTATATTCTGTGATTCCATGACTGTTTATCGATATGAAGGACAAATAATGGAGAATCTTGAAGCATGAACCAAAGAGTTTTGATTTTAAGAAAGAAATGTCAAAGCAGAGTTTGATATGATTCAAAGATAATTAAAAGAAAGTGAATTCTTACTGAAATGCATAGGGAAGATACATTGGATGGGGAGGGAGAAAACTAGCCATGAAAGTTTATGTTTGTAGAATTCTAGGTACTAGGCTGTTAAAATAATTAGGAAGAATAAAAGTACTTCAAAGGAATACTTTATAGGAGAATTCAATGTACCAAAGAGTTAGAGACAAAGAGTCAAAGATATCTTCAGTTTTGCAATCCTGAAGGACCAGGAGAATTTTGCTGTAATTAACAGGCCTGCAATAAGTAGGTTTTAAAATCACGATTCTTTATGTTTAAACAACATGGACTTAGATTTAATATGTTCAACTTGATGTGAACTTTGGCTAAGAGCACATACATTACTAGCAAGAGTGGGTGTCTGGACAGAATAAATCCAGGCACAGTCATAAGTTACCCTATTTGTGATTTAAAAAAAATGTTCGCATCCTACCTTGTTTACCGAGAACCTTGATTCTCTTGACTGACTAACCTGGGTACTTGAGAGTTGACTTCTTTAAACTCCAACCTTTTACACTTTAAACATGTTACAAGGTGGTCTTTGCAAATTATATTATATAGTTCCCTGGCATCTTTTAAAGAGAGTGCTGAATTTAATAGGAACTTTTCTTGAATATACGAAGTAATCATTGTGAATGTCAACTGTTACATATGCTGGGATACAGTGGTAATCTTGAAGCCTGTTGAAAAACATAAAGTCACTCACTCTTATCAAAAATGCCCAGATTGTCATACTTTTGAGTTTCTGTCTTTGTTATTTTTTCTATATTGACTAGACTTATTAAGCCATTTTCTAAGTTATTTAATCAGTATTTAGTTAACAGGTTCTATGTACAAAGGATTAAGGTGAAATACAAAGATGAAAAAACGAGACACCTTTATTATTTTGAGAAATCTTGAACTCTTCTTGATTCTTCTGCCATACCATCAATCACCCTGTGACTTCATTTGCTTTGGAACAAATTTTACAAGTAGCTGGCCTGCATAGGGTAGATGGTGATGGCAACATCTATTTTGTATTTCTATCATGTGGCTTGGCAGTTGCCATTCCTCTTTAAACACTACAATTTTTTCTCCTGGTGATCTATGGAGCTAATATATAATGATGGGTTTATGGATTTTTAATAACTTTCTGGGAGGTGGCTGGAGTGGTGTCATCATAAAGAAATTTGTCAGAAGCCATATTTTCAGCGTGCCCTGTAGTGAGACCACAGAGGGCTGGGAAACCATAGCTGAGGACACAATAGTTTAGTAAGCACCTACAGCCGCTGAAAAAATCAGCTCATAGTGCATGCTGTTCTGATATTATTTTGGAAGCAACATCTCAGTAGGAGAGGTTGTCAGTTTTCAGAGAAGCTGTAGTTGAAAATCAGAGTCAGGCTGAGACATAAAGTCTTGTCAAAATGATGTAGCTGTCTTATCCATCAAAGAGCTATCATTAGATTTTAAACTTACATAGAAATATTTATGTACTTTATGTGTGCAAGTTCTACTAATTTTCATGCTTAATTGTCTTCTATAAATGTCTACATTTTAAATTTTAATTTTCATGAAAAATTATAATTTTAGTTTTCTTCAGTCTCATGGGAAGTTTTGCTTTCTTAAACTTAAGGCATTGTGGTACCAAATACAGCATTAATGTTTTTATGAAGAGTATTGGCTTAAGCAGAAACTTGGTGATCAGAAACGATCATTTATCGAATTTAGGATCATCTATTTTAGTTACTTCATGGCCAACAAATTGAAGATTCAAGGCAATTATCTAAATGATTCAGATAAAAGCCTTAATTGGCAATTGAAGGACAAGAAGATTTTGGAGAGCATTTCTTTTTTTGCCAAGTAACTTATTTTGCTTTCTAATGAAGACATGACCTTTTATTCATTGATAAATTCATGCATCTGCTATGTGTCAGGCATTGGTCTTGGCACTAGGAACACATAAATTAAAAGAATAATAATAAAAATTATTATTATTATTTCATTACTGTTATTATTATTGTCCTCAACGGTACTATAGTCTGTTGGAAGAGACATAGAAATATATAGGTAGTTAAAGGCTTACGGGTTACAGAAAGTACATTTAATCACTTAAAAGAATAAATACATAAAAGACTATGGGAAATAATATACATTCATCTCAGTTTTATTTATAAAATGGGAATGATAATCACTACCATGTTATTTACTCACAGCAGTGTTTCAGAGAACAAGGAAACAGTATGTATAACTAGCTTTCATTTGCTTTTGTTAAACTGCCATCAGTTAGCCCTTCTTAGCTGATGAAAGTTGAACACGTACATGAAATCAGTTAATAAGGTGAAGACTTTTGAATCTAAAACTTAGTAACATAAAATACAAATGCAATTCATGGTTAAGATAAAAGTTCAGCTTGTGCTATAGGTTTTAGGAACCTTTCTCATGTTGCAAATGAGAAAACAAAGGCCCGGGGAAATAAAATGACCTGCCTAAGACCATAACATTCATTAGTAACAAAGCCAGGACTTATTCAAATTTGTGTTAGATACTTTCCTAACCCAAGGATCTATTGATTGTTTATTTTTAAATCACATGGGCCACCCACATGCATTCCTCTCTCCTGTGAGGTAGGTTTATATCATCTGGCCCAGCTATGTTCTTCCCAACATTGCTGCAGTCATTTAGCAGCTTGCAGGAGACTCTTCTGTCACTGAAAACTCATTCTCACTGCTGAGAGTCTTCCTTTCAATACTCTTGGGTGATTCCAGCATTCATGTGTGTGACCCATTGATACCTGCCCTCATAGGTTGTTGATCTCAACTCTGTGTCCTTCACCTTCACTTCAGCAGCCCACCCACTCTGTCCACAGTCTGGCACCTTGAACTCACCAAGAACTCATAGCACTGTTCTCTTAAACACCAAAAAGCTCTTGAACAATACAAGCCTACTTAACTTCTCTTGCTTCCAACTCACCTGCTCTCCACATTCCCCTGGAAAGTCTGCGTCAAGCATTTTCTCATTTGATCTGATTCTCCCCTGGATCTGAGCAACTCTACCTCTATATTTGTGCTTGTTACCAACTTGAAATAAAGGTCCTTTCTCAGAAAAAATGAATTTCCAGCTTAAAGTGTCTACTCCACTTGAAACTTTAGTTGAGGAGATTATAAATATGTCATTTCCCCCCCAGCTCCTTCAGTGCAGAAAAATAAAGACCGCAAAGGAGGACTTTTTTTTTTTTTTTTTTAAAGAAAAGAAAGAAGGAAACATTCGATCCCTGTGAGGTCTGTGGTCAAGAGTGGGAGACCACATTCACTCAGACAGCTCTGTGGTACCATCTCTATAACAAGTAACCAGGGGTGCTGAATAGTGAATAAGGATGCGAAAATTAAAAAAGGATGGGCAGGGGTGGATTCCAGGGGTCAGGGATAGGACTGACCCAAAGTTTCATGGAATCAACCATGTTTAGAGAGCCATCAGGGTAAAAATGTCCAAAAACAATCCCTTAAGGTTATTGTGCAGATGAAATGAGACAGTTCTGTGTATAGAGCTCAGTAAATGTCAGATCTCATTATTCTTACCAGGCCATTGTAACCTTAAATGAGAAGATGTCCTTAGTGCAGGAGAGCCTGTATGAAGTAAATACAGGAATGTCTTGGGGTGAGGTTGTGCAAATAAAGAGAGAAGGGGTATATCTTGCTAATTTGCTAACTCTGAGCAGCACATTCGTCTTCTTATTCTCTTCCTTCATAACAATTGCATCCATAGCAAGTAGCTCTAAGTGAAAGCTCTTTGGTTGTATAGCTTATTCTGCAATTATTGCTGGATACACTGAGGCAGTTTCCTCTGTTCTTTTTGGTACTCTAACATATTATATAATTTGTACATTATAAAGGATAGAACAAAAAATATCAGTAGACAAATTGTGGACAGTATGTTCAAGAGGAGAAACTGTTTACAATAGAATTTAACAGGTGATTCGAGGATATAGAAACAGTAGAAACAAATTACAATAAACAAATAATATCACCTTTTCCTGGATAAATAAATATACAATGTATATTTTCACTTTTTGGTCAACAGGTATTACACTGTTGGGAAAAAAGACATTTCCAAATCTCTATTTTAATTAAGTAAATGTTAGTGAGCATCTTCTCTGGGCCAGGCCCTCTGCTATAGTCATTGATGACCAGAGATAGATGAACTATAGATAATCCCTCTATCAGGAAGCTCACCATATGGTGATTACCATTCAGTTTGATAAGTGCAACCATAGGAGTATGTATGAATTAGAGAGGTGACAGACAGAGGTGTGACCAGCTTTCTCTGGGCTAGGGAAAGAAGTGAGGAAAACCACATAGAAGCTTCCAAAGGAGGTGACATTTGAAGTTCACTTCGTTAGAGGAATCAGAGGAGGACACCGAGAATTGTAAAAATATTGATGAAAAAACTAAGTATGTTCAGGAAACTCTAAATATATCTCTAATTCTGGAATATATGTTCAGGGAAAGGAGTGGGGAAGGATCAAACTGAAAATGCAGGAAAGGTTGAGGTCATGAATGGACAGACTTGACAAGCCAAGGAATTTAGATTCTATTTTGTAAGTTTGGTAAGCCAGTGAAGGATTTTAAACAGGGAGGAAACATGATCAGATTTATATATTGGAAAGGACATCCTGAAAACTTTGGTGAGGACAGATTAAGAAAAGGTGTCAGTTTAAAAGTTAGCACACAAGTTGACAGGCCATTGGTAGTTGGGGGAGTGATGGAGAAAAAGCAGTTTAATCAACTTATTCAAGATATGATAAGAGCTTTACTAAAGGAAGTGTCAAAGGGAATGGACAGGAAAGAATGGATTTGACAGCCATTTAGTAGGGAAATTAGGATTTAGTGACTGATTGGCTCTGAGGATCAAGGAAAATGTCTAGAATGACTCCCATGTTTCCATTTTATACAACTAAATAGGGAATAAAAAGAGGAAGCACAGATTGGGAAAACATGAGTTTTAGACTGGTTCAGTATGAGGTATCTATGGGACAATAAAGTTGAGTCATCTCATAGGCCAAATATCTGAAAAGGGAGGTAGATTTGAGATTTGTCAGAAAATGGCTGTGGCTAATACCACAGGAGTAGATGAAATTGCCAAGGGAGAGAATATGAGTGAAAAGAGAAGAGAGCTAAGGGCAGAACTTTGAGGAAGGTTAAAATGAGGAAGAGGATCCAGAAAAGGGATGGAGAAGGAACAGTTAGAAAACTAGGAGGAGAAAGAGGAAGAACCAGGAGAGAACCAGACATCACAGAAGCCAAGGGAGGAGAAAGTTTCAAGAAGAAAACAGTGACAAATATCACTGAGCTGACAGGGAAGGGAGGGTTACTGAAACAGTGCTCCATACCAGTAACCTCTAATTCCTCTTAGCTTCTGCCCTTCAAGAATCCCTTAATTTCTAAACCCATCGGAAGGGCAGAGGCCAGGAGGAAGTGGAGGCTGCAGGTATACACCATTGTTCCCAGAGACTGAGAAGGGAAATTGAGAGATAGGATGGTACCTAGACAGAAATGCACTTCCAAGTGAAAACATTCTCTGGGATGCAGAAGACTTAAGCAGCTTTAAAGGATGATGGAAAAGAATGGTAGAAAAGGAAAGTTTGAAGATAATTGATGAAGCAAAGTTGCTGAGGAGGCAAGAAGAAATCATGGCTGGGCCACACGAATGGGAGAAGTCTTTCCCCTGGGTGATGGTACTGTTAAGTTTGGGGAAGGAGAGAAAAGAAGGGGCAACCTTTGTTTTCTCAATTATTCAATGAGGCAGATGGAAAGGGATAGGGAGTAGGTCAAACACAAGTAGAGCAAATTTTTAGAGGACCCAACTGTTACTAGAAACTACGAATTTCTAGTAGTGTCAGTTTATACTGTTTTGATATTCTTTCCAGTAGTGTATAAGCCCCAGATACAAGGGAGGAGTCTCAGCTTTCATAGCAGTTCATTAACTTGGCCACCTGCTAGCCCAATGTCCAAAACACCAGAATATTTCTCTAGTTAATTACATAGGATACCAGGTGATCACCAGAGATCATAGCCTAGAATTATCCTTTATCCAGCTCCTGTCACAAGGCCAGATGAGGGAACTGTAACTTAAAAATATTGTCTAAGAGATCACTATCAACCACTTTGCATAAATTAGTTTTCCAGAATACCAAATACCTAACTCTATTTACTCTTCCTAAAGAATTGCATTTTCTAAATTGCATTTTAATACTGTCCCTTTTCATTTCTTAAAGGTCAGAACAAGAATTGGAAATGTAAATAATGCTTTATAATTTTCACATTTTTTGTTGTTGAAGATATTGATTATTATGTTGTTCAATGCCCCTTGTATAAAGTCCGTTGTTAACAATTCTTTTTAGACTTTAAATATGATGAAATAATTTCTCTCTTGAAGAACTGGCATGTTTCATCTTAAATGGTAATGAGAGTATTGCGTTTTCCCTTTTTCGCTTTGCCTGCCAGGAAGCTCAAACCTAAATTTGATGCTCAAGCACAGAAAATGTTTAGTTTATCTGCGTGGATATTAGCGTCTTCCACCTTACCTCAACAGCATTATTCTTTACTTTCTATAATTGCAAAACCCCTCAACTCCATTTTAAGAGGAATGAGGATATTAATACACACATGTATAAATGAAAGTGCCTCTAATGTAGATACAGATCCCTACTGAAGTTTCTGTATGTTATGAAACAGACAGTAATAGAGGCTGAGAGGTTTTCTTAAATGTAGAAGGTCGGGAGGTTATGTTACACTCATAGCTGAATATGCGAAAGATGGAAGAAAAATTTCTTGTATGTTCAGTGTGACAGAAGAATCTTTGAGCGTTGATCATGGACCAGAGGAGAATCATACTCCTTCAACTTAGTGAAAAAGGCCTTCCTCTGGCTCACGGATTCTCTGCTCACTGCTGTCTTTTCCTTTTTTTGGTCTGTTCTGGGTCTGCTCAGTGGCCGTGCTGGGGTATCTTGCCCCATTTTGGCAGGGTGTGTACTGTGGGTGAAACATGCTCTCTCTTTTCCGAGGTCAGCGCTGAGTAGGGCTGCTGTGCCTCTGTGAATTTTCAACAGCCTCCTTTCCTGTTCTCCCCTCTTCTTATTCTTAGGAAAAGATAAATCTGTTTATAAAGTGACTGTTTGGTGACAAATGGATAGGCAGCCTGCTTTCTACCCACTTCCTAACTTTTCCTGGTGTTCTCATCATGTGCCTGCCAGACCATAATTCCTTGGGAAACTAAGCTTGATGTAGGATGAAACATCCAAAAGACCCTATGTCTCTTATACCTGTTAGGGAAGATGGTCATTTAATCACAGTGTAGAGGGAGGCCCTATGCATTAATATATGTGAAGCATGAACTACCCTTTGTTTTTGGTTAGCTATGGTAGATTTGAAACCGTGAAAAGGCAAATTTCATTTTTTCTTCTATGTTGGTACATGCCAAAGGAAAGCTTAGTATATAATATCCTTGATCTGTCATTTTAAAAGTAAAATTTTACTTGAAAAGAAGCGACTTCTTAAAAATAAAAAACAATATTGAGTGAATGATTACTTTTTGAAGTGCTTATATTCTCCTTTTCAGAAGATTATTTTTAGGCTCTCCTAGGTGCAGAAGCATGCACTAGAGCAGTGCTTCTCAAACGTTAGTGTGCATGCAGATCACCTGCAAACTCGATAAATTGCAGATTCTGATTCAGGAGTCCTGGGATGGACCTGAGGGTCCGCATTTCTACTAGGCTCTCAGGTGGTATTGATACTGCTGGTCCATGTACCACAATTTGGGTAGAACCTCTGGAAGCCCCTTCTGATAATATATACATTTTATGCTAGTGCACTGTGATGGTTTATGAATTATTTCCTTCAGAGTCATTTATACATGTCTCAAGGCAATACTCTATGCTCCTGAAACAGGCAAAAAATGGCTTTTAAAATGTACATATTTAGGAAATGATACTAAAGACATTTATCTATTCATTTCTTACATTCAGTGATTTTTAGAACTATGCATTAACTAGCCTGAGTAATTGCTGAATGTAGCATTGTAGTTAATCAAATTTCTCGTTACATGTATGCCTTCTCCTACTAGAATATTCTGCCCCAATAGAATATATCCCCTGATGGAAGGTAAAGTTTTGGAGTGTGGGTTCTTTGTTTTGTTGTGTTCACTGATGTATCTCCAGCAATTAGAACAGTGCCTTGCACACAGCCGACACTCAATAAATATTTGTTTAATTGAATTAAGTGAGGAGGGTTGTTTCAGTCCCTTTTTCTGCCTTAGTAAGAGGTTTGATGATTTAAGAGCTTGCAGGGCTTCACATCATTTCTCATTGCCTAGCCCTATCAGTGTAAATGAAACAAGATAGTAGACTATTCAGTTTCCAAGGACCAACAACCTTGAAAGTGTTTGGTTGTTACTAAATTCTTCATAAATAATTTTTCTTTTTGTTCGCTTCTTTCTTATAACAGTGGAATAAAGCAAAGAACATATCCAATTAATTGCATGTTTCTTGGGTAAACTCTTCTTTATTAATATCCCTCTTTGCCTTTCACCTTTCTAATTGTTAAGGAAAATCACTGCATTTACTGTCAATTAAAACTCTCAAGTTGTTATATTTTTCTCATTTTCTTCCTTTTTATGAATACTGGTGTCCAGTACTAATATTCCCTGTAGCCCCCACATGCAGTAGGAAGTGTACTGAGTGGGAGGAACAGGGTTTGGTCTCACTTCCTCCATCGGCTACCCATGTGACTTTGGACAAGTCAACAAACCACTTTAATTCTTCATTCTCATCTGTAAAAGGTCAGGCATGCCTTTCCTCTAGGCCTCCTATGAGGTTCATATGAACTGATGTGGAAGTGCTTTTGAAACTGTAAAGTTTCATATAAATATAGCTAGTTGCGTTATATTATACCATAGCTTATATTATTATTTTCTCCCTTTAATTATTAATAACTGCCTCCTGGCTCCTGCTTTTCCCCCAAAGTTATAAGCAATCACTTCTATTTAGCATTTATTTAGAATGATAGAGCTTTCATTGAAGGAAACCTTTATCTAAGTCCCTGATTTGAAAAGAAAAATTGGATGACTTACCTGAGGTTGCATACAGAGGAAAGACTTTCACTGCAGCCCAGCTTTTGCTCTCTCTAAGCCCTGAAGCATCTCCAAATCATTTACCTTCATATATTCTGCCTACTCTCTAATTTTCTTCCATCCTTAATCTTTCTCTTTTGCCTTGAAGGGCAAGTGTCAGCTTTATATCAATAAGCCAACCAGTTCATTCACTTATTCAAGAAATAAAGATCCTACTAATCATCCGGCAGTGTGCTAGGCATCAGGTATCAAAAATGAATCCAGATTGCAGATGTTAAGTTTGGTGACGTAGGGAAGCATCCATAATAAATTATCAGCTATTTTATTTATAGTAAAAAAGATATATATGAATATATATTCATATTGTTATACAGTAAAATAATATTGTCTGTGTGTCCAAACTTTATGGATATTCTGTAGCTCCTGCCATTGCTTATGGTCCAGAAGGAGAGAGAGAGAAATAATTATTGCCACATCAGTGGGGCATGGATGAGAAGAGGATGAGGGGAGGGTGTGGAGTTGTGGAAGAGTTGATTTGAACATTAGACCCAGGTGTCAGAGTGCTGAGAATGTCAGAGTTTGAATTTGTCTTCCATCTGTTAATTTAGTCAAATAGAGTGGACCCTCTTTTGCAAATTTCTACCGAAGAATGATGAATAGGGTCTTATTTTTAACTTTTCCTGCCCACTCATTTTTCTGGTCCTTTTCCCCTCCTTTAGGCATTTGTGCTTGAAAGTGATACCTTTGCAGGGAAGCCACCTTCTTTGTTTGTCTGGCAATATGTCATTAATCATACAGTCCATTTACATTTTCTTAGCAATATAAATATTTGATTGTAAGAAGAATGCATTGCAACGTTTTACAGCTAGAGATGCGGCCTCTGTGGACATGTGGGCCGCCTCTCAGTGAACCAAAAGGCATATTACAAGCTGGTTTCTCAGCTGTGAAATGCCACTACTTAGGTCATATGCCTCAGTTAAAAAAACTGCCAGGAGTAATGCCTTCTTCTTGGCGGAGAGGCGTGCCACCTGTCACCCAAAGCTGCTGTCCCCTCTGGCATCACGCACGGATAACTTTGATTCACTTCGGCATATGGGGAGGTTGTGTTCTCTGCCTTTTGCCGCATATTTCTCCGTGGCATTTATCTAAGGTAGAATTCACTCTGTAACTCATTGGATTGAGGATTATTGCCCATCCATATAGGGGCCAAATCTTAAACTAGAAGAATAGTTGTAACCTTTGGGAATAGCACTTGATGAAAAATGTGAATTGTCTTACATGTGAAAGATGGCATATGCCAGGCATATTTCCATATGACACCTAGCCCTGAAGCCACCCTTGTTGACATGACAAGATCACACCTTATGTCACTCCTTAATAATGCAAGGATTCCCGGAAATTGGCCTTAGAGAACACACATTCTGGATCCACTAGAGATATTGTCCCATAATTCTTAAGGCAAACAAAGCAAGAAACATAATTCATATCTTCACAAGCAGATAAAACACTTTTTACAGCATTTACCGTATTTTAGATTTCCTCCATACCTCTGTAAGGTCTGACAGGGTGTCAAGCACCAAGTAAGTACTTGATTAATACATGTTGAATGAAAAACCAAATGGTGGTCTGTTACAAGGTAATCTAATTGGCATTTGGGCTGGCCATGATGCTGGAAACCTTTGGCTTCCTATTTCTCTAAGAAGGATATATTGAAAAACCAACAATGCCTTACTTTTATGAAGAGATATAGGTTCCTTCTGCCATAATAGTGCCACCTTGACACAAGTGTCATACTTAATAGTTTACAACATGTTTTCTCTTGCATTTTTGAGTGGTTCAAGAAAAAACTATATTAAAATGCATATCTTCCAAAAAATTTTCAAATATAATTCCTATTTTGGGGCATATCTTTTTTTTTTCTGGGTTGAATTGTATCCCCCTCAAAAGTCTTGAATCTTAAATACCCAGTACCTCAGAATGTGACCTTAATTGGAGATCAGGTCTTTGCAGAGATAATCAAGTTAAAATGAAATCATTAGGATGGGCCCTAATCTGATATGATAGATGTCCTTATAAAAAGAGGAAGTTTAGATTTAGAGAGAGACAGGCAAACAGGGAAAACACCGTGTAAAGATGAAGGGAGAGTTCAGATGATACATTTACAAGTTGAGAAATGTCAAAGATTGCCAGCTAGGAGAGAGGCATGGAACAAATTCTCCCCCATGCCCCTCAGAAGGAACCAACCTTGTTGACATCTTAATACTGGACTTAGAATAATAGGTTTCTGTTATTTAAGCCACTTATTTCATACTTTGTTACAGCAGCCCTAAGAAACTAATACAGTTCTCCTCAGATTATCATAAACCTGGTTTAGGTTTAGGTACTTCCTGAATGTGCTGAGAGAAGTTAGTCTTTATGGTACAACTGATGCTCATCTGGTTTATAGACTGTTAGTTGCTTAACCTTTGACCTTCTCCCACCATCTGACCCACCGCCTTCTACTCATAAATAGTAATATGACCTAGATGTCTGTTATTATTGAAAACTAGTAACAATGCCAGTACCATTGATCGAGCATTTATTGTGTGCCAGGCACTGTGCTGTGATTTTATGTATATTACTTCATTTGATCCCCCTAATAATCCTATAAGTTAGGTACTGTTACTATTCTGGAAAAATTAAAAATGTTTTTCTGAGTCACACAGGTGAAAATGACAGACACAGGGTCAGAATGAGTGAGTGAGTCTCATTCCAAGTGTCTGACCACTATGTAATCTGTATGATAAGGCGCTATGGTACGTAACAGGCTTATGACTTTTGGGCTAGATATTGTCAACATTTGAATTCCTACTTAAATGAGTAAGGAAAATGTAAACAACCAGAGCCTAGACTGTATTAGTATGAGTCAGATGATATCTTTAAAAAAATCAGGTCCTCGAGTCATGTTGTATCCAATATACCTGTCCTACTCAACCAGGAGGACCACATATCCCAGCCCATTACTTCACAAAAGGATAAAATAAATGCACGCCAGCGCTTCCTTTTTAGTCCTTTTCATGTTCTGAAATGAGCGTTATTCCACACTAAAGCTTGCCCCTGTTTGGCTGTAGGACAGGCAGAGGCAGATATTAGCAGAGCATGAAGGTGGCTACATATTGATTTATTTTAAAGCATAACCTGATACTTCTTGGAAAACCTTCAAATTTGTAACTCCTGGAAATGATGATAAAAAGACATGTCTTCTTTTTGTGTGTGTCCAGAAAAATCCTACAATAAAAAAACAAAAAAACAAAACATACCTATATTTCTAAAAACAAGTGATATTTTTCAGTGGGCAAAGGGGAAGAAAGTTTTTATTTTCTCTGGAAATTTCTAGGGCTTTAGTCCTGGGGAGTTTACTACATTTTTAAATTTAACAAATGCTCTGAACTGACTCATTCTCAAAAGCAGAAAGCACACACTGCCAATTGATTTTCCAGTAGAGTGTTAGTTCGTTTGGAATCTATCCTCTCTTGTTTGGTCTCTAGTGTGATTATGGGCACATGTTTGTGAAATTCTTGGATTGTTGTAGGAGGAATTCTGGTGTTAAGTGGAGTTGGACTGAATGAGCCCAAAGACCTGAGAAGCTAGGATTCTATGAATAGGGGTTCATGGAATCTACGGCTTTGTAATAGAGTAGTATGACCATCCCTTCCTGGGAGAAGTGTACCTCTTACTTTGGCTTACCGATGGGACTATCAGCCTTTTAAATTTTGAATCCTCTGTTTGTAGTTAGTGTTCAAGTAGAGGCAAAACACGAAGGGTGTGTCTAAAGAGGGAGATTCGTGGTTAGGAGGGAGGCCTCTGGAGTTAGACAGACCTGGCTTCTTTTCCCATCTCTGTCATATTTGAGCTTTGTGACTTTAGGCAAGTCACTTAACCACTCTAAATCTCACTCCTTCAATCTGTAAACTGGACATTATAATTATATTTATTTCTCATGGGATTAAACAAGATAATGACTGGCAATAGTAAGAATTCAGTGAAATACATATGTATGTACATATAGGCTAATAAGGTGATTGTGTGATATGGCATATTCTACTTTGGTTAGCTTCTCTTGGTAGTGACCTTTCCTCTCTTTGTAAATATGATATGTTTCAGAGCTGGCATAGAATAATTTGGTAGGGGGAAAAAAGGAGGTGCCATATAATTCCCCTCCCTTAACTACTTTTCACCTGGGGCATTTTGAGTGTTTAATAAGCTCCTGGTAAAAGGTAGTATCTTTGGAAAGTGTAGCACTAAAACCTATTTTCAGTTATTACCTCAGGATTATCAGATAAGCATTTAAGGTGGGCAGAGGGGCCAAGAGGGGAGAGCCAGTCCTGCACGGGCCAGTTGCAGGACATCAAAGTTTATTTCTATTTTAAAAATTTTATTTGCTTATAGCTATGAACACATGTATAACATGTGTTTCCTGAAAGTCCCTGATGATCATCTTTAATCATCATCACTATCATTTCCTAAGCACACTTATATAATCTTGGTTTATAGAAAGTAAAGGCTTCTATTCTCTGCAAGGTTGAAATCTGAAATGGATGACACTAGGAAGGAAGTGGTGAGGTTCAAGCCATGTCCATAAGATCATGAGGCTGGAAGTAGATGTTTGTAGTCCTGATTGTAACTTTCTTGAGGGTAGGATCCATTTTATTGTTTTTGTGATTCTTATAGCACCTATTAAGACTCCTTGCACATAGGTTGCAAATGTTAGTTGAAATAAATTGATCTTTGAAAAATAGGACTTGTTTCTCAGAGTTGTGAGGCTGTGAGGAAGAGATATTCTTTATTTATCCTAGGAAAGAGGTTAGTGATTTGGGATTGTATTCTGTGCCCAGATGTTCCCAAACATTATTTTGACTTTATTACATTCCCTTTCCTTACTATTTTCTGGGCCATAGACTCAGCCCCTCTTCTGTTTTTATATTAAATCTTCACTTTTTTGCTTAGGGCTGTACATTAGAATCTTCTGGGGAGCCTTAAAACCTATAGATGCCTGACTTCACCAGCAGAGGTTCTGATGGAGCCTGGAAAGCAAGTAGAGGTGTACACACACGTGTGTGCAAGGCTTTCCATGGGATGAGGGTCTGGAGGTAGAAAGCAAAATGGGGAAGAGTGGGTCTGGCCCTGCAAACGTAAAGGGTGAACCTGTTCTGGTATCATCTAGTATCACCTGTCCCATTCTTCCTCACACTCTAGCCATGGGCCTTCTTGCCATCTTTGAGCACATAAAGGGTGCCCCCTCACAGAGGCCTTGGTGTTAGTTGTTTCCTCTGGCTGGTATCCACCTCAGATCTTTTAGTGACTGGCTGCTTCTTTTCATTTAGGCCTTAGTTCCAGTGTCATTTCCTCAGGAAGGGCTTCTCTAGCCAGTGTATCACTCTTCTCCTCTCACTTTCTATCCTATTGCTTCGTTTTATTTACTTTATGCCACTTAATGACTATCAGAAATTATCTCATTTATTCAATTGTTTACACATTTATTCTTAGTCTCACCTACTAACAGGACACTATTGTATTTCCAGAGCCTAGAGCAGTGCTTGGCAGCCAAAAGTCTTGCAATATATATTTTTAAATGTTGAAGGGTTTATGTTTACAACAGGATTGACAAATATGTCTAGACATTGCTAATTGACTGTAGTATCTTTTCTCCTGGGTTCAGTAGCATAGTTCTTCCAACACAGTTCTCAATCATCCACAGTTAGCTTCAAAATAAAACCCTTTTTTATATCCCTAGTTTAAAAGGTAATTTTTGTACACAGATTTTTTTTTAGTTGAGGAAATTGAGACTCAACTAGGAAGCAATGTCTACTTGTCCATTCTTTCTTTCGTTCATTCCCTCAAAAATATTTATTGAGAATTTAGAATACAAAAAGCAAGATTCAGGTTTTTCCCAACATATTTCCAGTGCTTGGATCTTGTGCTATGCTTGGTTATAATATGTTTTTCAATATATGTTTGCTGAATTTAATTCAATGGGGACCTTAAAAAGATGCACAATTACTTTCTATAAGGCTCCATATGACAAATGCAAGTAGAAAGATTACAGTGTAGATTATAGGGTGGAATCAGAGGCTGAAGAGTTTTCAGATCATCCATTCCAATGGCCTAATTTTGCAGATGAGGAAGTTGAAACTCAGAGAGGATAATAGTTCATTTTCCATGAGTGCTTGCAGGATGAATAAAGGACTAGCAGACTGAGTGCTGCTCAAGGTCAAGTGATTACTTTGTGGTGCAGCAGGTATCAGAACTCCCTTGTCGGTCCAGGGATCTTTCGTCTCCACCAGTGAACCCCAAATATGAGTTCTTAGAACCATCTGAGGTTCTAAACTTGCTGGGGATGGTGTCCTGGGACTTGAATTTTTACCATCCTTCTACCCCAGGTAATTCTGTCGTACAGTCAGACTTGGGGACTACTGTATAAACCATACTATTAACACATGAATTTGCCTCACCTATACCTGCAGAGATGAAGAGGTTACACTTAATGTATGGAGAGCTTTTATAGAATATTTACAGAACTTTAAAAAAAAATCTAATTTTTGCTTAGCTGTACCGTATCAGTCTTTGAGCTAAATCTCAATAAACTCAAGACTTGCTTCTGACATTTAATTAAATTCGACAGTTATTGAGTGTGAGGGATAGAAAAATGAGTAAAACATGCTTCTTAATAGAGTCTTTAAATCCTGCTTAAATAGAGAGAAATAAGTCAAAGATTCCTGGTATTCTCTGAATTTTAGATAATCATGATTTGTCTGGCTTCTAGCAACATGTCTTGTACCTTGTAAGGTATACAGGGATGCTTAATTTGTTCTGATATACTGTTAGATGAAAGTATCAGCTTTTTACTTACTCAAACTATTGTGGAATTATCCACCAGTTTATAAGTACTTAAAGTATTCTTTTATTATTTACATCTTATGGTTGATTGGAGGAGGGATGGGAAAGAAACACCATATTTTGTTCCTCCCATATTTTCAGATTGAACAGTAATGTCATAGATTTAATTATATTATTGATATAACAATTACATAACAGAAGTAATTTTTCTATGGAGGTAAAGCCTTCATAGCACACGTTGCTTTTTCCTAAGCAGTTTTCACTTTCTATGCCTTATATTTTAAAATATCCTATCCATAGCAGTTCCCTATATGATCTCCACAGAAGGCTGGGCCTGACATGTTTTATTTCAGGAGACATAAAAATTCATTTCTCACATTTATGGGAAAGAAGAACAGAAGAGAAAGACTGTAGAGATTGTCATTAGACTTAAAGAGGCGTTGGGAAATTCAGTGTACACTGGGGTGCAATATATGTTTTTATATTTGCTTTTTAATGGTCTACCAGAAATGTTTCATAGCAATAGCAGGACAAGGATTCAACTTCCAGAACAGTGGATATTTATTTATTTTTCCCTAGAGGCTTACTGGGGCTTGGCAGTTGTAGGAGAGGGATGTCTGGGTCACTATGAGTGTCACCAACAGTCCTCTCCCTTGTCTTCTGTGGCAGGGAAGATGTATGGGTAGGTGTGGAAGGCAAGTGACAGGCAGGGGTGATTGTGGTGTGTGGGTGAATGGGGAGAGCTGAGCCCTGGCTAAATGAAGAGATAGGAATGAGGAGGAACAGACTTGTCTTGGGCTAAGCTTCCAATACAAACAGGGACCTACCTGTCTTGTTTATGCTGTATTTCTGGAGACCAGTACAGTGCCTGGCACACATCAACTATAATTAAAAACATGTTAAGGGACTTCCCTGGCGGTCCAATGGTTAAGACTCCGTGCTCCCAATGCAGGGTGCTCGGGTTCAAACCCTGGTCAAGGAACTAAGATCCCACATGCCACGCATTGTGGCCAAAAAAAAGAAGAAAAAGAAAAAACTTAAAAAAAACACAACACGTTAAACGAATGTTTATATGAATAACTGTTTGCACAATTATGCCAACTATTTTGAAGAAATTAAGATTTAATAGATAGGATTAGCGATGTTCAAATTAATTTCTTGGTTCTAGCATAATACCTTGCGTGTAGTTGGCACATAAGGAAGTTTGTGTCAAGACTCTAGCATTGATATTGAGATAAGAATTATAGATTTTAATATTTTAAATACATTAGAAAGGACTGAGAACACGATTTTTAAAATTTTTCAGAAAGCACGTTTCTGTTTTCATTTTTTATTTTTTAGAATAATTTTTCCTGAGAAAGGGAACTCATTCCATTCAAAATTGAAGTTACTCCAAAATTATGGTTTCCAGTTCCTAACATATTAACTTGCTTATTTCTTCTTTTGTAAACACCAAATTTTGGATTGAAACTCTAAGTACAAATCTAATATGACTATGATGAAGTGGTGTGTGTTTGTGTTCATGGGTAGGTGTGCTTATTTTTTGAGCGCATGTAGGCAGCATGTAGAGCAATAAATGATTTCCCTCGGTAGCTGTAAAGATGCATAATCTTTTGTTTTGCATTTGTAAATAAAATGAAATAAAAATGATTGCCAACAAAAAATGGGAACACAACTGTATGAAATAACTTGGAGAAATGGAAACAGGATTGCCAGTGCTAAAAGAAATGTCTGTTTCCTCTATTTAGTGAATTTTAATGATTTTTATTTATATACAAGCTCATTAAATAAAAAGGCAAAACAATTGACTTTAGTCAGTCACTAAATTAATTTGAAGGGAAGCAGTTAGAGACTAATCAGTGAGAAAAACCTTCCAACTGATTCATTAGTTATTAACATATCTACTGTTTATATAAATTCAGTCTCACTCAATACCATACAAAGAATGCTTTCAAATAATGTACTGTTGTAATTTTTCCCCTTTTCTCCCTAAACCTGCTTGCGTGTGTGTAACCACTGTCAGATTAGAAATCCTATTTCTTGTCTCTGTGACATAATGGAAAAGTTGATATTGTCTGGGATATTGTATCTTTCTATAAAATTAGTTCGTTTTTAAATTTGTTTTAAAAAAACCAACTGCATAGAAGCAGGGACCACAAACTCTAATGTCGACAGAGGACAAGGGGGTGGGGATAAAGGGTGAGGCTCAGTATGTGGGAACCTGAGGGGGTAGGAGAGCGGGAGTTACGTCATCTCCAGCCAACTGCAGCTGAAGGAGAATGTGGGCTGGCTGTTGCCAGATCTCTTATTTCAAGAAAAGCTATAAATTGGAATTTCTATGTGAAGTATCTCTGTCTTTAAATTTCAGCAGCTAATTAATTTTTTAAAACATCATGTAGACCAAGCAAAGCCTAAGTATGTCCTGGCAGCCTGTCTATGGCCACTGCTTTAGATGAGCAGCTGTTGTCCGACCAGCACCGCCCTTGGGCCTGGATTCTCTGAGTTCTAAGTAAGAACTAAATGTGGGGTCCTGGACAAGTCACTCTCATTTTTAAAATTATGGAACTTGGGCCAAACAATATGTTATTTAGTATCTTTTCAAGTTTCACAACATCTATGATTTTATAAGGCGCAAGAACTGATCTTCACATTCATCACCATTCTTATTTTCGCTGTGACTTATGTGATTTCCCCAAATATTTGAAATCTGCCTACTATTGGCCTCTCTGAGAGTTGGTTATGAACATTTGTTGAAACTGACCAGAGAAAATACTGTCAACTTGTCTCTGAGTTTAAGCACATTGTTAGCAGAGCTGCAGAACTTGGCTATCTCCTGCTGTAGTAAACATACTAATAAGTTCTCACCAGAACTGCGAACAGATGCAGTTCTTGAAAACACAGTGTCCTTGTCACATATACTTGTCTGTTTCTCTTAGTAAGGCAAGAGTTGCTTGTGCTATGCTAGTAGATACTCTCCTTTTTGTCATAACTGGATCATAGTTCAGGAATTCAGTAGAAACATCACTGTAACCGGTATCTTTTAATACACAGATCCAAGCCCTAAGGGTAGATACACAATAACATAAAATGACAAGTTTTCCCCCTCTTTTCATTCTGTCACATAATTTTTTTTATTCTATCACATAATTCCTTGGGGCCAAAAATAAGACTAGTACATTGCCTTTGTAGTCACTTTTGAGTGTGAAACTTTAGGTGGTTTAAATATTATATAATAAATGTATCCACACAACATCTTATGTGGTAAATTGGGAACCATCCCCAGTGTAGTGGAACAACTTAGGCACGACACTTAAGCACCTCTGTCTTTGCTGATATCTAGCTGCATGACCTTGAAAGTTGCATACCTTTCTGAATTTCTATTTTTCATCTATAAAAATGCTGTTTAAAAAAATCCCTATCTCATAGAGCTGTGAAGATCACAAGGGAAGCAATTAGATGTGAAAGTGCTTTGCAAAACATAAAGCGCTGTATGTCAGTGAGATAACATGCTAATCAACCACTTACCTCATTCCAACATGAGGAACAGAAGTACAAATTGAATAAAGCAGCTTGTATATTGCATGCTGCAGCTGTAATTCTTTGGCATTTGGAATTGGCCTCAAATTCTCTCCTATCATTCCTGCTTCCCACCATTTAAAACCATCTCTCATATCTCAACTGTTTAATTAATTTGTCACTGGATATATGGAATCAAACTTGGAATCTCAGAGAAAAAAGATTTTGTCTGTTCCTTGAAGGACTTTAAAAATATTCCATTGGATTTATTATTTAAAAAGAGTTGTGTCCAATCTCCACTTTTTTCCCTTCTCTCTGGACTTCTTTCAGTTTTTCTACATTAGTGTTAGAATTGAGGACCTTGGGTGATTGTAATGTCATATATGCAATTATTCAGAGAAAACATTACTATCTTCTTTTCACGTAATCTTACATAATAAACAGTTTTCTAAATTTCTACCTAGTCTCAATATCTGCAATTTAAAATGGTGCCATGATATTTGAGAACTGGATGATTGATACTAAAATTCCCTTAATTTTAAGCATTCAGGATATTTCTGGTCTGTTTTGTTTTTGTTTTTCCTCAAACACATCCAGTAGTGTGCTGCTCTCTAGAAAACTTCTCAAAAAGCCCTGATTTGCAGCATTTGCTGATTTCCATAGTGTACATTCCCCCACTATATTTGATGTCAAGCTAATGAGTTTATGTCACTGAACTTGGAGTTGGGAAGAGATGCCCAAATGGATCTCATGAGCCAGTATGAGCAGCTCCAGCCCATAACTACACAGTGTTATGATGAACATATTAATAAACATGGAAAAGAGAAAGCTCTAAGTAGTGTTTTATCATTGACTTCCTATTATTGATAAACTATATTAATGTTTATATAGTATTTTATGCAGTGAATACTAACTATATTCATTATGTGTATATCTATATAATTCCATATTTTTATAAAAAGAATAAATAGATTATTAGATTTTAAGATTAACTTCATTTGATTTTTCTTTAGTTACAAAAATTATTTATACTCACCAGTCTCAATCTTTTTCTAATTTAACTTATCATTATACCTTTAAAATATTTTAAAACTTACCTCAGTCATATTCTATCATCCATTTCCTCATGATGTGGTTCTTACTTCATCTCATAGTGTACATCATTGAGAGAATTTTGCAAAAAAGTTATTTTGATACTACAGTTTCTGAGATGTCACGTATCAGAGAGTCGCCCAAACCTTTGAATGTTGCTTCATTGTCCTTTGGTAGACACAGTTACAGGAGAAAAATCTGTGGAAATCCCAATTTGATTTCTTTTGAAGGTGAGTTTTGTTTGTTTGTTTTTTCAGCCTGGATATTTGTAGTGTTCTTGACCTTTGTGGCAACGATAAAACTTACCCGTATGTATCTAGATTGTCAAAGTTCCCCCATCCCATTTTGTAAATCCTCTCAGTTTCCAAGTCTCCCACTAGTTCTGGTTTTTGTTCTCTCATTGTTTGTGATAATTTCTGCTACCCCGTTGTCTTCTTTGCTGGCAGGCATTGCTAGTCTGTGTCTTGTTTTGCAAATATCTTTTAACTTTTGTCTTTTATTTTTCATCACTTAAAATTTATTTTTGTTCTATATTTAGGTTTGTTCACTGTATTATCAGTTTAGTTTTCTACCATGCCTGTTTTGGTGTTTTTATTCCAATTTGATTGTTTTCTTTTTCTTTTTTCTTTTTTTATTGGAGTATAATTGCTTTACAGTGTTGTGTTAGTCTCTGCTGTACAATGAAGTGAATCAGCTATATGCATATGTATATCCCCTCCCTCTTGGACCTCCCTCCCACCCTCCCCTTCCCATCCATCTAGGTCATCACAGAGCACTGAGCTGAGCTTCCTGTGCTTTATAACATTTTCCTGCTATCTATTTTATGCATGGTAGTGTATATATGTCAATCTTAATCTCCCAGTTTGTCCCACCCTCCCCTTCCCCACCGTGTCCACATGTCCGTTCTCTACATCTACATCTCTATTCCCGCCCTGCAAATAGGTTCACCTGTACCATTTTTCTAGACTCCACATATATGCGTTAATATATGATATTTGTTTTCAGTGTGATTTTTTTTCATCTGTTACTCTGTGTTTTATTTAGCTATAATCTCTTCTTATCCTTTTCCTTTACCTCAGTCAATTCTTGTTTAATAGGAATGATATCTTTTTAAAAACCTCATTTTTAAACATCAAGTAGATATTTTCTAAAACCACTTTACATTTACTCAAAAAACTATTTTTGAGGCTCCCTACCCCCTGTTGTGCCTTTAGAGAATTGTTCTTTTCTTCCTGCACTGCAAATTTTCTTTCATGGGCCCATGCTGCCTATTTTTCCCGTTGTCCATCTTTGAGTGAGGCTAAGTCTGACCAGGTCTGATAGGTCAAGGCAACCAATAGGCAGGACTTTCCTTAGAGCTGCCATTGTCTGCTCCTCTGCCAGCAACCTCCATGTGCAGACCTAGGATTGGAGGACAGGCTGCCTTCAGAGCACTGGGCATACTTCTACTATGAAGTGTCAACAGAGCAGGCATTCAACAAATGCTAGTTTCTCCTCCTAGCTATGAAAGGAGTGGTCAGAATTCAAATGGAAGGGAAAGTTCCTTAAAGTGGATGAGCAGAGCTTGGATTGCTACTTATGCTGTTTCCTAATTCAGTCCTATCAATCTGAGAGTTTGTAGAAATGTTGACTAGATTCTAGAAGTTCATTTTATTTGTGCTAACCGGTTTCCAAACTTACTGAGAACATTTTTCTCCTTCAATTCGGACATTTTCTTGGACTTTCCATGGGGATTTGGGAAGGGAGCTTTCTGTTACTTTTATTTCCAGATCTATGTAACCTCTGTACTCAGTTTCTACTTAGAAAAAAAAAAAATCATTGTTTTTTGTTTTGTTTCCTACCTCATATTTTACTTATGCAGTTCCACATACATGATGAAGCCAGATGATTTTTCAGGGCTATGTTTTAGACTTTTATTTTAGCACAGGCTAAATGATACATCATACCATGTATCAACAGTATGGACCCTTATGTATTTCTTATGTTGCATACTTAGGTCAAGGACAGTCACACATGCTACACTGGAATCACTGCAAAGCCTGTATTAAAAGGATAGGAGTAAATGACATTTAAATAAATTGCATACTCAAGTATAGTCAACCTATTATCTATGCCAATTAAGAGGTGCAACGAACAGAAATATAAAGCAATCCAGAAATCATTTATGCATTATTTTGAATTCATATGCATTACAACTTTTCCCTGTTTCATATTTGCATAATTACAATTTCACCTAAACTTATATGCAAATTAGCTTGGATTCTCTGAGAACATACCAATTGCCTAGATTAGCATGCTGGTTCATAACCAAAAAGAAAAAAACAACCCAGGATATAAAATTCAAAGCAGATAATTCTCATAATGGATAATCTGCAAATAGTTCAGAATTGGCAAGTCTTCGCTAGGAATCTGTAAGAGTTCCTGGAATGATGTACGTGTGTGCATAAGTGTGTGTGTATGTGTTTTTCTGTATTGAAGGTGTAATTAATATTAGAAATAATTGTATTAATTCTAATTGTGCTATATATTTTTCTGTAGCGTCAAATTGAACATTAGAGTTGTTACATGGTTTTCATCTAAATTCATTGTGTTTGTTTTTATAGACTACTTCAATCTAATTTAAAATACTTAAATTAATAAATAGATTAAACAATATAAGATTTAACACTAAACTCTGCAATTCTGTACCAATGTTCTATCCATGCTTTCTCTATTTTCAGAAAATATTCAAACATATGACAACAGTTGAATCATTTTTTACTAAAACGTGATGTTTTTCCTGATTCTTACTGTAGAATACCTGTCTGACCTCCTTGATCCACTAATTTTAAATTTCTCACAAAAACAAAAAAAGGAGGGGTCAAGTCATAATACCTTTGAATCTCCAAATAACTCTTTTTAGACTCCGTGACGTGATAAATGATGTCAGTGCATTCAATTTTTCTATGGTTTTTTTTTTTTTTTTTCCTCCTCCTCCTGAGGTTAAAATTAAAATCTGTTTCCAAGGTAGGGAGAGAAGACCCAATGTGGCATGTTGTGAAGAAAGTCTATTTGGAGTTAAAATTCATGCCACAGCCAATCTGAAAAGTGGATAATCAGATAGTTGCAAATGATCTGTCTTGAAAAACGTAATTGCTGTGAACCCATGGTATAGCCTACCCAGTTGAGAGTATATCAATAGAGGAAAATCTGTGTCATGAATCAGAAAGTATTGTGAAGTAGTAAAGGCAAATAATTGGCTTGAATTCTTGAGATTCTACTTTGAAGTTATAATTACTTACCTGCACAAAATATGATTTTACCCAATAGCATCTCCTTATTAAAGAAGTAAATGTTACTTATTTAACCCAACAATCCTTGAACATCAGCTGATAATTATATGTTTTTTAAAAATGTAGTTTGAAAATCTAGGCTATGCTTTCTTTTAAAATTTTATTATTAAATTTTTGTTTCAGGTTGGCTGTTTGGAATTTCTCTGCTTCTTGACCTATATGTTTCTTAGGAGGCTTCTAAATTCCTAACAGTTTTTGAACTATTGAACTCATCTTTCTATATCAGTGGGGTCCCAAACATCAAAATGACATGTGGAATTCTGAAATACAGAGATTATCAGACTTCTTTATAGACCTACTGAAGGAGAATATCCAGAAGTGGAGTCCCAAATTATATTGTTTTTCAAACTTTCCTGGTGAATATTATCACTTTTTATGTTTGGGAACCCTTGATCTTATACATCTCTTAGGACACTTGTATCTTAACTTACTGGTTATTTTTGGACATTTAATTAAATCTCCTTTGCCAGATTGTAAGCTTCTGAACAGCAATCCTCATATTATATTACATTAATGCTGAGGTTTTAAAAAAAATCTTCTAAAATAACTTTTGCATGTTAAATATTAAAAATATTTTTATTACTGAGTGATTCTAGATTCCTATTAGGAATATGAGAATGTTTTTTAAATATACAGATAAGATTCTAATATATTAAAACATTTCCTGTTCCCTTTATAATTTTTAACAAAAATTATTCAGATTCCCTGAGGGCCAGTTTCCAGTCTCATTCACTGGGCTTCCTTGTAATCAGTGTCCAATCTATAGAATTACCTTGATAAAGTCCATGAGTTAACTAAATTTCTTTCTACCCTTAGCTGTGTTTAAATAGAAACTGGGATTCCAAATTGAATTTAAAATGTGGACTCAACATTTTCATATGATGAAAGGTTTTTTTTTCTTCCATACAAATATTTTAATTGATTCGACACAATTTATTGAACATTCTTTTCCCACTGCATTGCCATAGTGCCTTTGCTGTAAATTATATGATTATATATGTGTGGGTCTGTTATGTTCTATCAGTCTATTTGTCTATTTTTATGCCAGCACTACACTCTTCTGAGATTTTTAATAGATCTTACTGGATGTAGGTCTAACTCTGTTGTTTAGACCTTGTTGTTGCTCTTTTTGGACAAGATTTGGAAGACGTTTTCTGTCAAGGGCAGACAGTAAATATTTGCAAATCATAGATTTTCTGTTGCAACTATTCTGTGTCGCAGTGCAAACTAGCCATAGACAATAGGTAAACAAATGGGATGGCTATGTTCCAAAAAAGTTTATTTACAAAAACAGGCAGGGAGCCAGATATGACCTGAGGGCTATAGTTTCCTGACCTGTGTTCAAGACTGTAATCAGCCTGTCAATTTCCAATAATATATTGTCTGAAATTTTGAATGAGATTGCATTCAATCTATAGTTCATTTGGGGGAAAAATGACTTTACACTGTTGAGTTTTTGATTCATAAACATGGTATAGCCTTCCATTTATTCGGGAGGCCTTTAATTTCTCTCAGTAATAATTGAAATTTTCTGTGTGAAGGTTTAGCACATCTTTAAATAGACTTAATTTGTAGGTATTTGATGTTCTCCTGTTGTAAGTGGTATCTATTGCTGTATAACCAACCACCCCTAAAACTTAATGGCTTCTTAAAACAACAAGGTAAATCTTCTGGTCTTGCCTAGGGTCACTCATGAGTCTACAGTCATCTGATGGCTTGACTGGGGCTGAAAGTTCCAAGCTGGCCTTCCTCAAGTGCCTGGCATGCTGGCAGTCAGCTGGATGCCTCCACTCTCCTCCACATGGCCTCTCATCCTCCAGAAGGCTGGAGGTCAAATAGTTTTCCAGAGTTTGTTCCAATTTACACTCTGACAGGCATAATGGCAAAAGTAGAAGCTGCAAAAGACCTCTTAAGTGCTAGTCTCAGAGGTTGCACAGCATCACTTCTTAATTTGATTGGTCAGAGCAAGTCACAAGGCCATCCCAGACTTAAGAGGTGGGAAAATAGATTCCATCTCTTGATGGGAGGAACAGCAAGTCATATTGCAAAGAAGCATGGACACAGAGGAGCATGATTCATGGGGACTATTATCACAGCAATCAACCTTCTAGGATAGACAGAGATTGATGAAAGGTTTTTAATGTTGTTTTATGAAAGTATGGAAACTCCTGGGAAGCCAATGAAGCAATCTACATTGAGGTTTAGTATGCTTTTTTTGGTATTATCATCACCATCACGACCATTACTTCCCCTCCCACCATTGTTTACTATATGCTGAATGCTATGCAAGGTGCTTTAAATATATAAGCTCATTTTCTCTTTATAACAACCCTACTAGGGAGGAAGAAACTGAGGACTAGAGAGTTTATATAGTTTGCCCAAGGTCATGCAGCTATAAAGTAGGGGAGCTGGAATTTGAACCATAATCTCCAAAGCTCATCTTTATCTGCTATGTTTTTCTGTCATAATAAACACCCCCCCAAACCTAATAAAAGTGTTTATTTGCTATGATCCCTTGTCTGTGTTTGGCCTCAGGGAAACCAAAATAAATAGGACCTGATCACTACCCTTGAGGAGCTTATAATCTCAGAGAAGGCCCTCAAAACACTTCTCCATCTTTCCTCCAGTGCTCTTACAGTTATTTTTTTCTTTAACGAGTTTATTCCTTAATTGTCACCTGGACCAATTTTTAAGGTCAGTTAAAATATCCTAGAAAGCTCTCATAAAGCTTAAAGCATAAAAATATAAGTGAGAGAATACATAAGGGAGAGAATGGGCACATTTTGAGCCACTTAATACACGTGATTTCAATGAACACTTATAGAAATCTTGTGGTATGTATTTTATGTAAGATTTATTTAGGGAAAAAGTGAGACTCATAGAGGTTAAAAGATATGGTGAAGGTCACTAACTTGTAAGTAGAAGTGCCAAGATTTTAATCTTGTCTGGCATCCAAAGCATTTTTGCATTTCCTTTGGAATCACGCCCTCTCTGTCTCCCATGTGGTTTAGGTGCCTGATTTCTAGTCTGGCAACTGCAGAAAAAGGAGGGTTCCCCAGGGGATATGAGATTTATAGAGCAGTAGCAAGTTTTGCTATCATACCAGGTAAATTACTAGAATCTATGTTAAAATACTTTTAAGATGTAAGAGTAAGAGGTACCAAACCAGACTTAAACTTTGTTCTGACATCCATCCCATAAGAAATGCTGCTAAACCTATTTGTCAATGCTTGGCAGCAGAATCCTGACCTTATTAGTCATCCACGAATCCATTTGGTTCAAATACCTCTGTAAATGATTATCAGGAAGGATATTAGCCTGAGACCTTATAACATAAATATTAGTTGAAAATGGCTAAACTTGTACCACATAATGAAAACTATCAACATTTAAGCAAAGCGTAATTATATGCAGCAATTATAAGTACTATAAGGCAAGGTTTGATATAAACGTCTAACTTAATTCACTAAGGAACTATTGAAATATTTAGCTTTATGGGGCTGGAGGAATCACTTTGCTTTTGGTGTTTCTGGATTTTTCTTCCAAATTTGGGAGTCATTCTCTTTGTTCATGCTGTTCTTGCTCACCCTGGTCTGCTTTTTGCATCCAGGTTATCATAACATTGATGGGAAATTCTTGGGCTCTGTCCATGTGATTATTATTCAAAGGTCACTTTAAGTACAGAGTCTTT
Source organism: Balaenoptera borealis (assembly GCF_965194805.1). Lineage (NCBI taxonomy): Eukaryota > Metazoa > Chordata > Mammalia > Artiodactyla > Balaenopteridae > Balaenoptera > Balaenoptera borealis. The sequence goes on along the minus strand of NC_138873.1, from coordinate 19,413,661 downwards.
CTCTATTGTTTTTAAAGGGAATTACTTCTAATATACTTCTGTTGGATAACTTCCATCTTAGTTCTTCTCTTCGCTGTAGTGCTTTAACACTGCCCTGGACTGTTACCCACTGTCCCCATGTTTTACTCTGTGGCAGAAGGAAGGGATTTTTACTCTGTTTATTTTCTGGAAGAAGAAATTTCAAATAGAAGTCTACCTAGAAATGGATCTCCTGTCATACAAAATTATGGATGCCACATGACTTCATGCTTAATATTGCCGCAGATCTTCATTCTCTTAGGCATTCTGGAGTTTTGCTCTTTAATCATTTTTTTTCTAAAATCATTTGGGCTTAAAAAGCAAGACTTTTTGGAAAAGGTAGTGTGGTCTCTTTAAGAGGAATGAAGCATTATTAAGATCTGTTTTTTTTCTGTTCTCTCATGTCAGGTCCCAAGGAAGCAGACTTTGAGACAGAGATTAGCCTGCAGGAAAGCTTATTAGGAATGCTTTAGAGATCCACATCTATGAGGGAAAGTGAAGGAAGGAAACAGGATTGGGTAGAGGGATGTGGTGCAGTAACATCAAAGCCTTGGTCAACATGGGACAGGGAACTCTGCAGGTGGGATATTGTACCCATCGGAGGTGTGTTCATTTAGGCGGAGGGCCTCGGCATTCATACTTCTGCATTATCATTGGTTGCAGGCTGCCCTTGACATTGACCTTGGGTAAGGGAAATCTTTCAGTGGAGGCAATTCTGGAAAAAGGTTGACAGCTGAGAGCTGGCTCAGTAGCTGAGGAATAAATCCGTCATTGCTAAAGACAGGATCTTGGCAGTACAATGCAACATCCATGACACTAGTATTTAATGAAGAGGAAATGATGACGTACATTAAACCAATCTTTCTCAACCTTTTCAAAATCATTCTACCTTTTGTTCAACATAGAATGTGACTCTGATATATGTGAGGGAGGGGTAGTGTGGCTCTTGGTTGATTATCTGCACACGTTGCATAGTCCCACTGGACAAGAGTATATTCTGAGCCCTGCTGTTCATTAGGAGATATTTCTTTTCTTTTACTTTCCTCCTCTCCTAAATTCCCTTCCCAGCCTCCCCTATTCAGGAGTCTGAACAGTGACATATCCTGATATTTTCTGCAAAACATCAGGATAAAATCTGCACAGCAATGTTGTGATATCCCTTTCTCCTCTTGTGCATTATTCTATAATATCCTGCACAGTGCCAGGACCATACCAAATGCTCATAAAACATCTAGTGATTGATGTGAAAAGGCAGAACCAATGGATAGTATTCATTTTTACTTTTAAAAATTTTAAGCAAGGGTCTAAATCAAAATCAAAGCAAATGAATAAATAGAACTTAGACTGGATTTTTTTTTTTGATCCTGAAAAAAAATTGAGTTGATACTAATTCTGAGGTCAGACAGCATATATAGCTATCAGATACATATCATACATAATCCGTGTTGAAATATGGGAGTCACTAATTTGTGCCAGATAGAGAAAGGAAAAAATCTTGTAGATGAAAGAAAATTAATTCTAAAGCAAAAGACAATGTTAAGGGATCAAAGGAGGAATTGATGACAAAAGCAAAAACTCTTTATAAATTTCTGAACACACTTGATATATTCACCAGTGAGCATTCATTCAGTTTTTATGATATGCTGGGTCATATGCTAGGTACCTGGCATACAAAGATGAATAAGGAATGTTACCTGCTGTCAAGCAACTTGCAGTCTGGTGGCGATGTACAATGAAGATGTGCATAATGAAGATGTGCAATGAAGGTGTCTCAGTGGCCACCTGAATATGCAGGTCCAAATGCTTGCTCTCTTAGGTAATACTCCTGTAACTCTCGCACCTAATACTCTGTCCCTCATTGAGATTAATATTATAGGTTAGTAAAATAGCTATAGAGTAAATGCAATTACATATTATCAATAATTATACTTACATATCTCAAGTGTGCTTATTAGGACTAGGGATATTTATTACTGTGACTGGAGGGACTGAGGAGAAATTGATGGATCTGTAAGGGAGAAGATTAACTGATTACGTGCCAAACCCTATGTTAAGTTTGTTGACTTTGGTGGCTAGAAGTGGGTAGCTTGCACCAAAGCTTAAGAAGTCAAAACATTTTTAGTGTGGGTTAGAATGTTATAGAGGTTTAGATGGTAACATTTTAAAATATTCTTTCTTAAAAGGAGAGGCTTGCACTTTTGAATACGATGTGCTGTAGTAAAATGTGGAACTAGGATAAGGGTCAAAGGCTCCACCACTTATTAGCTATGTGATGGGCAAGTTGTTAAACTTTACTTTTCATTTGTATTTGGGGCTAATACTTGGCTTATTTATATAACAGAATTAAAGGGTACAGCCAATATAAATACACTATAAAGGATAATAAGATGTGATAAATTTTTATAAAATTATAGGCTATAAACTATCAAATGTGAGCTAAAAAGGAAATCTAGGAGTCATTGTAGGTTGTTTCCTACAAAACTAGAAATGGTGGGGAGAAAAGCACCTGAAAAGCCTTACAAGTATCATCAATAATAATTTTAAATGGCCATAAGAATATTAAACATCATCTAGAAAGGCACTGGGAAAAGTAGTTACAACTGAGCAAAACCCTGTGTATATGCACCTGGAAAGATAAAATTCTAGCACTGAATTTTGAGAAAATATTAAACACACGTGGATCGCAAAAATAACCAGTCGTGAAGACAATCAAGTGTATATAGAGACATGTACAGAATGAGTAGAAATATTGATATTATTTAGTCTTGAAAAGTTGATGACTAATGTAATCTATGAATTAAATTCTGTAAAAATCACCAAGATTAAGGATTGTATGGATGTTTCATCATTACAGGAATACTAGATTTTGGGAGCAGCTATCCTTTGAAGTTTGAAAGAGGTGCTGGGATAAAAAGATGAAAATTCTGCTTTACCTAGGAGGTCATTATCTTGAAAGAGCATATATGCTGAAGATGGGCTGGGTGAGAGGTGTCGTGCCCAGATCATCTCGTGTCCCTTCTTATCTTCTCTAGAGTGGGGTTGTAGTGGGAGTAACAAGATCCCACAACCTTTACTTTCTAAAGGCGAGGGGTGCCCCATTTCTGAGTTTTTGTTTGGTACCTTTCTAGTTACCTGATTTATCCTTGGTGGAGTATAAGAAGTGAGTAATGGGGCCCCCAATGTGTGGCCACTGTGCTCACTTACCTCTCAGCCCTCAGGCATCTCCCATGCCTGAGAACGTGCAGGGTTATCAGGATTCCCTTGAATTCAGGGCCACTAGTCTGCCTGGATTAAGCTCCACCCAGAGATCTGGACGTCTTTTAATTAATGAACCAGTCAGTCGTGGGATATTTCGTGACCATTTCTCCTGTGCCTATGGCTGTGCTCACCTTTGGCCTGAGTACACTTAGCCATTTCCTGGCAGGTTTCTTCATTAGTCAATTGTTGTTTGTTTTTAGATGTTGGGTTCAGAGCAATATTGCCCAACGAGACTTATTCTTAATTAGCTTTGGCTCCTTTTGCTTTTCGCTGTAATTACTTGGGCTTCTCTCTTTTATTAGTAGCAACAATGTTTTATTGAATAGTTCAGAGTAATAAATCTAGCAAATATTCCACAGAAAATGCCTATTTACTTTCACGTAACAGTTTAATGACATTAAACCTTGGTTCTGTGACAAATAGAGAAATCCAAAATACCTGCCAAAATTATACATAATCACAGGCTGTGGCAGCTTAGGGGAAAAAGTTATGCTGCCAAGTAAGAGCATTTTAATTTATAGAAACTATAATTTGCTTTTCTTCCTATGTCTCCTCTACATAAGTTTCCATTTTATCATTTAAATAAGGATCTATTTTTCCAGAGTTCATATATTATAAAACTGCATGATCATATTTCCTCAAATTGGATTCCATATATCTCAGTGCTTTGATTGGTTCCTGATAGTGTTCTGTATGGAAGAAATATTAGATGTTAATCCTTTGTAAATAACAAGGAGATACTTGAAACACTCCAGAAAAAATAATATACTGTTGCCTTGATTAACAAAGCAATCCCATAGAACACTTCATTGTGAAAAAGCCCAGTGTCAGACTCTAAAATGAAGGAAGCACAACTATTTCTCCTCATTTATTTAGCAAATATTCATTGATTACCTTCTCTGTGCCAGGCACTGTGCTAGGTCCTGGGAACACATCAGTGAACAAAATAATCTGTCCTCAGAGAGCTGCTATCCTACTGGGAAAAGACAATAAAAATGATAAATAACTAAATTATATAATATGTTCAAAGCTAAGTGCTTTGAAACTATAGGGCAGTGTCATGATGATGTGGAGAACCAGAGTGGGCTAGGTCTTAAATAAAGTGGTCAAGATAGGTTACACTGAGAAGGTAATATCCACACAAAAAAATTAGAGACGAGTGTATTAGTTTCCTGTGGCTGCTATAACAAAATACCCCACACATAGTGGCTTAAAACCACAGAAATTTATTGTCTTACAGTTCTGGAGGCTAGAAGTTCTAAATCTTGGTATTGGTAGGGCCATGCTCCCTCTGAAAACTGCAGGTTAAGGACACCAGTCATGTTGGATTATACCCCACTTTAATGACTGTTTTTTTAACTTGATTATATCTGCAAAGACCTTATTTCCAAATAAGACCACATTCACAGGTAGGAGGGATTAGGACTTCATATCTTTTCCAAGGACACAATTCAATCCATAACAATGAAATAATCAGTCATGCAGATATTTGTGTTTTGAGTTTAGGGTTCAGTACAAAGACCCTGAGGAGGGAACATGACTGGTGTATTTGAGAAACAGGAAGGAGGCCATTTTTCTGGTACAGAGTGAGTGAGGGGGAGAGTAAAAGGGAGTGAGGTCAGAGAAGAACCAGAGAACAGCCCATGAGAGGCTTTGTGAGCCATTAGTGGGACTTGACTTCTTAATGCAGGTGAAATTGAGAACTTCTGGGGTTTTATTTTCATAGAAAGTCTGGTAACTATATGGCAACTATATTGAGAATACATTATGGAGGCAAAGGAGGATACCAGGAATCTGATTAGAAGCCTATTGCAATATTCCAGGTGAAACAGGATGTTGACTTGGATCAGGGTGGTAGCAGTGGAAGTGGCAAAAAGTTGCTGGATTCTGGGTATGTTTGAAAGGTACAGTCCAAGGATTTCCTGAGAGTTTGGATGTGGATGTGAGGAAGAAGGCTCAGGGATGATTCCAAGTATTTGGGCATGAGTAATTGGAAGTATGAAGTTTGGAGGCAGGATTAGAGGCTCAATTTAGGTCATGTAATGCCTTTCAACATTGGAGCGGAGATTTTGGGTGGTTAGCTGTGTATAAAATTTTGGAGCTCGTGGGAGAGACTGACAGATGAGCTGCTTCTTGGCAGATGGTATCTGTATAAATTAGGAAATGGTACCTCTTCTGGAGAACAAGGCTGTGGACCAGGCATTTTAGCCCCCACCTTCTCATCTGCCTGGGAGATGCATGCAGTGTTAATGATGTATACACTGTTGTGAGAATGGTGTCCACCAGGCCATTTCCGTAGGATAGTCAGATTCTGATTTTTCATTCCTATAAGACAGAGTGAACCTGGACAAGGTATGGGGAAAGTAGGGGTGTAAACGCAGGGAAAGAATGTGACTGATGCTAAGATATTATTCCTAGGGATGCAGGCGTCTATTCTTTATTGGCCTTGCCTGGTGCTGACAGATTCCTTGTGGGAAACCAGGAACCTTCCCATGGATCAGGGACTAGTTAGAACATGCAGATTTTTATTTGTTTGTACCTACCAATGACACACACAGTTACATATACTCTCATTTTAAAATTTATGAGTGAGAGATACTTACTGGTTATCTACAAACTCTTAAGATTACTAGGTTTTGATGATAAAATTTAAACAAGGGCATTTCAAGGCTTATTGAGAACTCTAACCCAGTATTCTGCTAGGAAGTGTGGTAGCTGCTCAACACTTGGCATGCTTGCGAAGCCTTTTCTGTGCAAGCCCTCACATGAATTATTAGACTTACTGCAAATTTCAAAAAGGAACCTTTGCTATGCATGTATTATCAGCCTTGTCCTGAGTTGGTCATGCTTGTCAATTGCTGTTCTTTTGGCATTGTGATTAAAAATGACCCATAATTTACCTTTCTCACTTTCAATTAAATTTATTATGCCTTTTGTGATTGAAGCCACAGTATGGAGTGAGTGATACATATTTAAAACAGAAATACAGAAATGACACCCAATTTTCCAGTAAATAGACTTGAAGACACTGAGCATGGTGATTTAAATAGAAATATGAATTATCCATACCATCATTGCTAAGGCATGTGCAGACAGGTACACACAATACATCTATTCCTTTCATATTTTACTTGGATAGTAGCCCCTCATGGGGGTACTGGAGATGGAAGAGGGCAACAGGATATTTTACTTCCACCCAAGTGGGTTTTAGTCCGTTGCTGCTCTGTTCCAGAGGCTAAACTTACCCGCTCCTCTTCCTGCACTGTCCTTCTTACCTCCCTTTTCCATCTCCTCAATCACTGCTGCTCTACCTCAGCCCTGAGGAGACAGAAATTTTCCACAACACAAAGACAACTTCAAGGAGCAGACGGGTGCAGTAGAACAAACGCCGTCTGGATTGAGCATCAGAGAGATCAATAGGTATCTGCTGAATTTCAGAAGGAATAAAAATAATAGCCAATTATCCTCTGCTTACGAAAGTTAGAGAATAAATTTCATATCTAAATAGTGAAGAGGCAAAAATCTAGCTTCACCTAAATTTTTACCAGGAAATTCAGAAGAAATCACCTCACCTTCAAAAATTATTTCTAAATTAACTGGCTCATTTTTTACATCCACACGGATTTACTGAATGCCTTCATATACCAGGCACTGGTCTGGGCACAGAGCTAATTGTCTACTTCACATAGGCAGAAGGACTTGGACTAAGAGGTCAAGGCAAGGCAGAGTGACTCAGTGTTTGTTGTGCTGATCAGAGGAACGAGAAGGGCAGCTGATGAAGACGGCCCAGAAAAGAGCAGTTACTAAGCCAAGTGGGGGAGAAAATGCAGACAGTGGACAAAGGTGTTCCATATTAAAACGAGACACTGGGTTTTGCTTTAATTCCTTCGACAAAGCAGATGCTAGTTTAGTTGATACATTCAACAAAATATAAACAAATGGACATTATTAGGAAAAAGATTTCCTTTTTTTTTTGTTCTGTTTGTTGTGAAAGGAGTAGGCATTGTCAGCAAAAATTTTACACAGGTTGGAAATGTTTCCTAGTGTTTAGTGTAACATCACATATAAAGCACCTTCATTATTATTCAGGTTGAGATCTGCTAGTGTGATGGAAGATGAAAGACAGGATTTTTCTTGCTAAATTCTTCTCCTGTGCCGTGTCTGAAATGGCTTCTTTATGTGTTGTTTCTGATGGCAGTCTGAAAGACCTCCAGATGAATAACTCACTTGAGATAGCAGCTGTGGAAATACATTGTTTTAAAAAATGAAAGATACTGGCTGTTCAGCCCCAGTGCTAACTAAGACCGGTGTTTGGATATGTGTTGGTTCAGCCAATGTCTGCTGGGAGTCACTGATAGTCCTAAAATGCTGGGACAGAGATATTAAAGAAAATGAAGGGAATGCATTTATCACCATTCCACTGGCATGAATTGTTGATGTAGAGGTAAAGAAAGGTTTATATTATCACTAGATTTAGTACACTTGTATGATGCATGGGGCAAAATTATCTTATTTATTATTATTTATAGTATTTAAAACTATTTCAGCAAGAACTTAGAAAATGAATGTTGTTGGAACACTTTAATAATCCCAATCTCATGTTTTGTTTCATAGAGCCTTTCTTATGGTTCTAAGAACACGGTACCATTACCATTCTAATAGATGTTGCATAGAAACACTTGTTGCAAAGCTCATGTGCTGGATATCAAGATGATAATATGCAGTTTCCGGGGCGATTCTTAGTTTAAAAGCAGCATCCCACTCAGTGCCTTGGATATGAGATTTGTGCAACTTTGAGGTGATGGGTGGGATAGGAAGGCCCTCTGTGAATAAAATGGGAGAGAAGAAAGGGGAGAAAGAAGAAAGGAGGCCAACTCCTCTGAAGAAAAGCCTCAAAATTAATCTTCCTTATTGGAGCAGGTTGTTGGATAACAGTTTTCCTGTTTATTTGTTTTTAAATTGTTGAAACTTTATAAGAAACACTCCCATTATTAAAACTTATCTTGTTCCAATACTCAAAAAATAATACTTCTTTTTAGCTATATGAGAGAAAACTAAGGCACAGGTAGGGAGCCTGTCCAAGCCCACGCCCTCTTGCCCTTCTATATGGTACCCAGAAACGCAGAGCAAGGACTCTTGAGGGCAAAAAGCATTGAACATGTCTTTTCTTTTTAAGCGATCAGTGAGAGCCATGTCTTCTCAATTGTGAGGATATATAACGTTGATAGCTCATGGATCATCAGAAATGAAAACCAGACTGATGTTGTCTTTTAAAGCCAAGAGTTATAGAGGAACTATCACCTAGAATTTTCGTTTTCATTGCCTGTTGGTTCACATCCATCAAATCTCTTTAAAGCTTTGGAGAGGTTAAGAAGCGGCTAAGGGTGGTGAAACAGAAAACTGGATTTCGCTGTGTACTTTGTTCTCATTCTCTTCAGTGAAAATGAGGCTTGAGAGACTCTCATAAGTCTTCTTTAGAGATTTGCCACAGTGACAATGCATAATTGTAAAGTGAGCATGACATTGGCTGACTGCCACCAATAAAGTTGGTAAATGTGTGAGTTTGGTGGCTCAGAGAACTACAGTACCTTCAAGAAATTATGCAGAGACAGTCATAGCTTCCACTGGGGATGGTGATTTTACTTTGTCAGTATGTACAAGAAGCTGATGTTGAGGTCAATGTAGCAATAAGTTTACTCACTATTTTATGCGTTTTGCTAACATAAAAATTTTATGTATACTATCATATGGGTGGCGTGATAATACTTTGAACTATTAACCAATTACTTTCCTCTCTTTCTTCTGAGTATACAAGCTTCTGGCTACACTGCTTCAAAGAAGGAAAGATAAAAAACACGTAAGCAAAGATATTAAATCTTACCTTTTGTGTTTCAAAAGCTTAGGTCCCGGTGGGGGGGCTGAGGTGGAGACACAAAACAGAATTATGATGCAAGGAGAGCCAGTTCTCCATTCCTGAAACTAGAAAGCGTCCTTATGTGATGAAAGAAGGGAGAAAGCTACAAGGTAAACAAAAGGGTTAGATGTTGTGGGTTCCCGAATAAGGACCCTCTACCCTACCGTACTCCCCTGGGCTGAACCTGCAGCCCTCAGATAGTTTTGGGGGATCTCAGAGCAGAGAGGATCTAGGTTTGAGAAAATGGGGTGGAGCACAGGGGTTGGAAAGAAGAAGGGGGAATGCAGGCAACAAGACTATCTTTTTGTGTTCCCAACCGTGTCTTGGAAGCAACAGAGTAGAAATGGCTGTTGGGGTCCAGGCATACAGGGCTAAGACAATTTTATGATTCTCTGTACCTCAGTGAGGGTGATGAGCACACTGCTATCTGTCTGCTTGTAGGTAGCTTTGGACTACCTTACACATTCCCGCAGAATTTCCCACAATCCTCAGTGGAGTGGGAGCAGCTAAATGTTTTCCAAGTGCCCAGGAGGGATGTGGGGATGGCTGGGAGAGCAGCACCTGAGCAGCCTTGCTCTTGGTGGTAGTGAAGGGTGATGCAGTAGCATCCCATGAGAATAGGTAACCAAGGGCCAAGCAGAACAATGTCCATCATGGCAAAGCATCATTTAAAACACATCGAGTTACTAAAGTTCTTTGAGATATAGGGGCATCATGACTGCAACTTGCTCACAAATGGTTGGGGGTGGGAATGGAAAAACGGTAAAGCAATTGGGATGAAATGTTAACACTTGGGGAATGTGGGGGGGGGTCTGCAGAAATTATTACTGTATTCTATACATCTGAAATTATTTCAAAATAAAAAACTAGGGAGAGAGAGAAAGAAAGAGAGGGAGAGGGAGAGAGAGGGAGAGGGAGAATGATAACCAAGAAATAAAAATGAAAGCTTACAGAGAGGTCTGCGTTGTATTAAAGATATGCAGATTCCATATATATGTGTTAGCATACGCTATTTGTTTTTCTCTTTCTGACTTACTTCACTCTGTATGACAGACTCTAACTCCATCCACCTCACTACAAATAACTCAATTTCGTTTCTTTTTATGGCTGAGTAATATTCCATTGTATATATGTGCCACATCTTCTTTATCCATTCATCTGTTGATGGACACTTAGGTTGCTTCCATGTCCTGGCTATTGTAAATAGAGCTGCAATGAACATTTTGGTACATGACTGTTTTTGAATTATGGTTCTCTAGGGTATATGCCCAGTAGTGGGATTGCTGGGTCATATGGTAGTTCTGTTTTTAGTTTTTTAAGGAACCTCCACACTGTTCTCCATAGTGGCTGTATCAATTTCCATTCCCACCAACAGTGCAAGAGGGTTCCCTTTTCTCCACACCCTCTTCAGCATTTATTGTTTGTAGGTGTTTTGATGATGGCCATTCTGACCGGTGTGAGATGAAATCTCATTGTACTTTTGATTTGCATTTCTCTGATGATTAATGATGTTGAGCATTCTTTCATGTGTTTGTTGGCAATCTGTATATCTTCTTTGGAGAAATGTCTGTTTAGGTCTTCTGTCCATTTTTGGATTGGGTTCTTTGTTTTTTTGATATTGAGCTGCATGAGCTGCTTGTAAATTTTGGAGATTAATCCTTTGTCAGTTGCTTCATTTGCAAATATTTTCTCCCATTCTGAGGGTTGTCTTTTCACCTGTTTATGGTTTCCTTTGCTGTGCAAAAGCTTTTAAGTTTCATTAGGTCCCATTTGTTTATTTTTGGTTTTATTTCCATTTCTCTAGGAGGTGGGTCAAAAAGGATCTTGCTGTGATTTATGTCATTGAGTGTTCTGCCTATGTTTTCCTCTAAGAGTTTGATAGTGTCTGGGTATACTAACACATATATATGGAATCTAAAAAAAAAAAAAATGGTCATGAAGAACCTAGGGGCAAGACGAGAATAAAGACGCAGACCTACTAGAGAATGGACTTGAAAATACGGGGAGGGAGAAGGGTAAGCTGGGACAAAGTAAGAGAATGGCTTGGACATATATACACTACCAAACATAAAATGGATAGCTAGTGGGAAGCAGCCGCATAGCACAGGGAGATCAGCTCGGTGCTCTGTGACCACATAGAGGGGTGGGATAGGGAGGGTGGGAGGGAGGGAGACGCAAGAGGGAAGAGATATGGGGATATATGTATATGTATAACTGATTCACTTTGTTATACAGCAGAAACTAACACACCATTGTAAAGCAATTATACTCCAATAAAGATGTTTAAAAAAAAAGCAAAAAAAGAATTTATTTTAAAATTTAAAAAAAAGGTATGCAGTAAAACATTTTTTCAAAAATAGTAGCCCTGAAGTACTGAATTAGTAATAACCAGGAGCCTACCTCTTTTTATCTGAAAAGAGAAAAGGAAGAGCAGACTTACAGAGGCTTAAGCAAGGAAAGGTTTTGTGGAAGAGGTGGCATTTCAGCTGGGTTTTGACAGATCAGTAGGATTTTAGTGGATAGAGATGGGATGTTAAGGGTGGCCTTTATGAAAAGATGAATATAAGATAAAGTATAGACACAGGTGAGGGTTCTGAGTACTGGGTGGATAGGTGTTCTACACAGTGCTACTTTGGGAACCAGGTATGGTGGAGTAGGTAGGTACATAGGCAGATTGGAGCATATTTCGGAGGTCCCTGAGTCTTTAAAGGAATTCGGTGGTTTTATCTTTTTAAACATTTCATTTCTTTTTCCATCTGGAGGTTGTTTTGATATCTGTTTTGAAGTAGGATCCTTTGTAATACTCTCCGTCTGCCCTCCACCCCCGTTACCTAGTCTATTGTCCTAAACACCATTCATTAAATAATTATCTTTGTTTCCTTCCTTTCTCTACCCTCTTACAAATCCAACAAATCACTGAGTTCTATCAAATCTACTGAAAATAGTCCTCAAATATTTCTATTTTCTCTATTGTCATTGTCAGCACTTCAAGCCATAATCATCTGTTACCTGCACTACTTGAACAATTTCTCCAACAGCCTTCTAGCGAGTCGTGGCATCTACCTGTTCCCCCTCTGATCCATTTTAAAAAAGAAAATCTGATCATTTGTCTGCTTAAAATTCTTCAGTAGCTTCCCAGTGCCCTCATATAAAGTTCAAAATCTAATATATCACAGAGTCTTGCATAATTTGCTCCTACCTACCTCTGCAGATTCATTTTTTACCATATTCTCATTATTCTCTGTGCTCCAGTCACAGGGAACTTCTTTCTGTTCACCATGCCCTTCTCTATGCCAGGATGACTCTTTATCTACTGCTTCAGACCTCAGCTTGTAAGCCACTTTCTCATGGTAGCCTCCTTGGATGCCCAAATATAGGTTGGTTCATGCTTTAAAATACTCCCGTCGTGCCCCACACATCTTCCTTTACCGTGTGTGTAATTACTTATAGTACCATCTTCCCCACTAGACTATAGACTCAACGAGGCAGGACCTTGCTTGTTTTCTCTTCCCAGCACCCCGCCTGGTTCCTAGTACATGGAGATGATACAGATATATTTACTGACTGATCAAATCCATCCCTTCCCCTATTGATTTATGATGTATTCTTTGTCATATATTAACATATTTATTTTAAAGTCTGTTTCTAAGCCATCTATTCTATTACAGTGATCTTGATCTCTCTCCCCCCCATCAGCTCTCTATCTTCTGTTTATCATCATTCATCTAGTTTTACTGACATTACTACCATTTATTTTAGCTGCTACAACTATTTTTTTTGCTATGACTTTTAAATATGTTTTGATATCATCTTAAAAAATAAAAATTCGTTGAACCTATTCTTTCCTGCTTTTTATTTTGCGAGATTAGCCTACAAATCCTTAGAATTTTGACTAGGATTATGTAAAGCTGTATTTTAGAAAGAACTGACACCTTTACAATACTATCAGTACTTTGCAATACTTTTCCCATACAGAAGTATGATAAACTTCTCCATTTAGTCATGTGTTTCTTCAAGTCTCTAAGAAATGTTTGCAATTTTTTTGTAACTATAAAAAACCTGGAAGAAAATACAAGTGCATGTTTATTTAATATCTGGACAGAAAATGATTTTCTAAACATTAAAGCAATAGAAGAGCTAACAATGGAAAAGGAGGATTGATATAACTACATAACAATGAAAACAACAGCATATGTTTAAACACATTATAAATAAGATTAAAAGACAAGTGAGAAACTGAGAGAATAATTGCAATAGAGATGCCAAATGGCTTCTATCCTTACCAACTAAGAAATGACACAAATTGATAAGAAAAACACTAGTTTTTCAAAGAAAAATAGACAAAGAACTTGAGCAATTTTCAGAAAAGGAATTTAAAATGTCATAGACTATTCTTTTAAAGCAATTCTATTTGTGACATGTCACTGTTTGCCTCAGCTGTTTTTAGATCACATGTAAGACTCTTTGGTTGAATGATACCTACCAGGTATTTAAGGTAACTAGATCCTTTGTTAAATATAGGTTACAAGCTTTAAACTTTTATTTAAATATCTTCTCAGTGCTTTTCTATTTAGATATACAGGGTAAAATAGATGAAAGTAGCATTTTCTATATTTCATAGAGAGAGGAGAAAGACTTTGGTACTTAATCGACTGTAGACATGTATAAACCAGTGTTCTTTTCAGTGTATGTTGATTTCATACCCTAAGTGTTTATTAGCATTTTCTTTTATTGTCGTTAAGCCAAGTATTATGCTTTTAGTGGCTTTGGGGAACAAGCACCTGAGTTTTCTGGGATAATTTCTCTTGTTATATACTTTTAAAACTGAGAATGATACTTTGATGCAACTGCTGAAAATTATCGTGGAATTGGTGAGTTTATTTAGCAAAAATTGACAAAGTTATTAATTTATGCTGGGAATACAAAAACAGAAGACTGTGCCAGCTATCAAAACAATACTGGAGTGTGTGAGTGGTATATCTTGCTTTGTTATGATAGGTGATATATATTAGATTTGAAAGAAGCCAACGCATAATACCCCTCTTCTCTTTCCAGCTCAGGAATGATTACGAAGGAATCTGAGAGATAGTAATCAAAGTATCACTTTTCTTTTTTTTAAGGCGAAGTTAGAGTATTTGGTTCAACCTATGGCGATAATAAATTACACAAATTCTGATTTGCTATTCCTCCCCTCAGCTCCCCACTGAATTGAATCCATCCAATCTAAAACTGCAGCTTTCTCCCCGAAGGACAAAACTTGTCCCAATTAGCTTACAACATAGTGGCAGAAAAGTGTGTCCCGGAGGCAGACCATTCTGTAAGAGAAAGTGGCTGAGCTGCGCATGCTCAGTCTTCCCCAAACCGCTAAGCAGGTAAGCCAGTCATCCTACCTTGAAGAGAGGCCTGAGAGAGGGGTCAAATACTATTTTTACCCCAGGACTAGAGTTTTCTCTCCTGTATAAATGTGTAAAAAGTAGGAGATAAGCACTACCTCTAACTCTCCCCCAGCTTTTTGTTTTCTCAGTCCACTGAGTTTAATACCTAACCCTGTGGTCATCAGGGGTGTGACTGTCTCCCTCAGAGTGAGGAGATCATAAATTTATCCTACCCATACCTTTGGGAACTCCTACGCCCAATACCACCATCGTTCCTAGTCTGTCTTCCTGAGATCACTGGTGGGCAGTGTAGATGTGCAGTGGATCCAGAACTGCACATCAGTTGAATCACTTCTAAGACCTTGCTGTTATCTAAGCCTAGCAGTCATTCCCTATTCTAATCCCAAACCCAAATTATGTCTAGCCTTGTGATCAACGTAACTCCCTGAAAGTTATTGAGGGAAGTCAAATGGCAACAAAAAGGTACTCTGATAATATTACAATGGCAATGTAAAAGTATCTACAAATGTGGATTTTTCCCTCTTTATAAAATTCACATGCCAAAGAGATATCAAAATCACCTTGCTTTTGTCTGAAACATTAAGGTCCACAAATTTTAAGCCAAAATTTAAAGGAATTAATTTTCAAAAATCATGTCACCCATTTTCTGTTTATGTTTAGTCTCAGGTAGAGGCAACTACTCCACGGTCTAGATAGAATTGGATTCCTTTCATTGGCTGCAGCTTGAGCTGTCTAGTATTGGAATGATAAGGTTCTTTTAACCTTAACCCTTCCTTGCGCCTCAATATTTTAATCTTTTTATTTGACATGATTGTAGATTTTCTTGCAGTTGTAAGAAGTAATTATGGAGAACTCCTATGTATCCTTCACCTAGTCCCCAGTGATAACATCTTACATGGCAGTTAATAACATATCAAAACCATGAAACTGTCATTTGTCCAATCCATAGATATTACTCAGATTTCATCAGTTTTACATGCAGTTGTGTGTGTGCGTGTGTATAGTTCTGTGAAACTTTGTCACATGTGTAGATTTGTGTAACACCACCGCAATCAAATTATGGGACTGCTTCATCATCATACAGATCCCTCATGCTACCCCTTTATAGTCATACCCACAGTCTTCACCTGTGTCATCTCTAATCCTTGGCAACTACTAGTCTGTTTTACATCTCTATGATTTTGTCATTTTGAGAATGTTGTATCCGTGGAATCATACAGAATGTGACCTTTTGATATTGGAGTTTTTCACTCAGCATAATGCTCTTGAGATCCATTTAAGTTGTTGCGTGTATCAGGAGTTCATTCCTTTTTATTGTTGAATGGTGTTCCATGGCATAGATATATACAATTTGTTTAACCATCCCCACTGAAGGATATTTGAGTTGTTTTCAGTTTTTGGAACTTTACAAATAAAGTTGCTGTGACCATTTGTGTCCATGCTTTTGTGTGGACAAACATAATTTCTTTCTAGGGTAAATACCCAGAAGTGCTATTGTTGGTTCACAGGGTAAGTATCTGTTTAGATTTTTTTTTTCATAGAATATGCATATGATGACTTTATTAAAACCTTTATGAATAGTATTATTGTAATTCAAACATCAACAAACCTGTGATCTGCAGAGTCACTTGTTTGTTTGCTTGTTTATGATATCAACAATTATTTACTGAGTACTTGTATTGTGCCTCAGGACGCATAGGGAGGGTAGTACTGTCCTTGCTCTTGAGGAATGCCCTGCAAACATCTTAGAGATGGAACAGCGGAAGCTCAGCAAGGTCAGGTGACTGGCTGCTGGCCAAACACTGGTTGGCCTGGACCCTAGTTAAGATTTTTTTAGACACTGCTGAACTATTTTCCATTTGCACCATAAGTAAATGAGTGTTAAATTTTCTCTACATCTTCACCAGCATTTGGTGTTGTCACTATTTTTTTAACAATTTTAACTGGTCTGATAGATGTTCAGTAATAACTCATTGGGGTTTTTGATTTGTGTTTCCCTAAAGGCTAGTGATGTTGAACATCTTTTCATGTGCTTATTTTTCATGTGTATATCCTCTTTAGTATAATGTCTCTTCACGTTTTTTTGCCCATTTTCAAATTTGTTTTTTACTGTTGAGTTTTGAGTCCTTTGTCAGATATGTGATCATATGCCTCATTTTTAAAGTTCGATAAATAAACACTTGACATTACAAGACCAAACCCACAGAGATGAAAGTAAAAATTTGAGCTACTAGAACTGTAATCCCAAGCTAAATAATGTTTCCAGAACCCAGTGTTTATTCTAATGCAGATTCCTACTATTGTGGCCCAAGATCACAACAGAAATTCCATGATGTTTGAGGAAAAAGGTAGGCAGAAGCAATCTTGCCAGGATATCAGTGTATGCCAGTGGTCCAGACACCATGATACATAAATTTAAACTCAACTGGGGGAAAGTGTTCATCAAGATGTTAGTTTGGAAATATGCATTTACTATAAGTGGGGAGAAAAATCCACTTATCTATGAGCACATCTACTTTTACAGTGGCTGCCACCTATGCCTCTGGCTATGAAATAGGCCTATGAAACCCATTTCCTAGGAGCAATTTCCCACTGTTCCCACATCTGTTTCTCCCTTAGCTGACACCTTAGGAAAAGTTGCTGTTATTTATTCTAAAAGCTGAGCCTTTAAGAGTCCATCGAGGGGGGTAGATTTATTGTTTTATAAATTTAGGATAATATTATTCAACTTTGTTGCATTTGCTTTTCTCCTTCAACAATACCTTTGGAAATCTGTCAAATCAAGTGATAAAAATTTATTCTTTACAATGACTGCATAATATTCAGTGGTATAAACACATGACAATTTACCTAACCTTCCTTAATCTACACAATTTGATTTCTGTGGAGGCACAGATGGCATTCTTGGTGTTCATACTTTTGTATAATCCCCTCCCCTTGAATGTGTGGAGGAGCTGTGGCTTGCATCTAACCAACAGAATATGGCAAAGGTGATGGATGTCACTCCAGTGATTGTTACATTATATAAGACTATCTCACTAGCAGACTCCCTCTAGAGACTCTCTTTACTGGCTTGATGAAGTGGCCATGTTGGAGAAGCCCATCTGGCAAAGAACTGCAGGGCTCCTACAGATAACCAGGTGACATTTGAGAGATGAGGGCAGTGTCTAGCCGAGAACTAGCAAGAAGCCAGAGACCTCAGCCCTGCAGTCACAAGGAAATTAATTCTGCCAACAAACTGAATGAGACTGAAAACGAATTCTTCCCCAGTCAAACCACCAGATGAGAATGCAGCCTGGATGATACCTTGATTGCAACTTCATAAAACCCTAAGCAGAGGAACCAGTTAAGCTGTGCCTTGAGTTCTGACCCACAGAAACTGTAAGATGATAAGTGTGTGGTGTTTTGAGTCACTAAATTTGTACTAGTTTGTTACCTAGCAATAGAAAACCATAGAACTTCCCCCACTAGACTTTATTTATTTATTTATGGCTGGAAATAATGCTCAATAAATATTTTTGTTTATATATCTTTATATATTGATGTTTTTATTTTATAGGATAGATTCTTTTCAGGAGTGGATTGCTGTTTATATTCTTTTTAATTAAAAAGATATGATGCCAGATTGTGTTCTAAAGAATTTCTAACAATTCACACTTTACCAGCAATGTGTAAGAGTATACCTTTTCCTTTAATTAGTAATAGTTATTACTACTAGTAATAAGTTTATAATTCTTTCACATCTGATAAGTATAGAGATATTTCATTGTTACTATAATTTGTATTTCATTGCCTGTCAGTGAGTTTGAAGATATTTTCATGTTTCTTCATCATGAGGGTTAGCTCTTCTGTGAATTTCTCTTTCATATTTGCCAATTTTCTCCTCTTGGTATTTTTTTTTTGTCTCCATTTTATTTTGTAATAGGTCTTTGTGTATTATAGATATTAACCTTTAGTCTTGTATATTGCAGATTTTTTGTATCCTAGTCTGCTCTCTGTTGACTTTGCTTATTAGAGAATTTCATGGTAAAAATTAAAATTTTTGCTGAAACAGATATTTTTCTTTTATTAATAACTGCTTAGTCTCCAATTTTGTCTAAGGAGATCTGTCCCCTTATTTCCCCCACCTCCAGCCCAAAGATATTTATGCTTTTAAGACTTTATTCTATCTAGAATTTCTTTTTGTGCCTGGAGTAATTAAGATTGAGATTTATTTTCTTCAAGGTGTGTATATAAATTGCCAGATTAACTCAAGAAAATTCAGAAAACTTGAATAAATGAATTATAACAAAAGACATTAAAAAATTAAAAAATATACTTTTGAAAGGCCCCAGTGGATTTATAGCTGCATTTTAACTGCCTGTAAATAACAGGTAATTCCAATGTGATTTAAACCTTTGTTAGTCAAAATGTGGTCCTAGGACCAGCAATGTCAACATCACCTAGGATTTCATTACTAATTAATGCAAAATCTCAGCTACCAACCTGACGTATGAATCAGAACCTACATTTTAACAAGATCCTAGGTGATATATATATACATTAGTGTTTGAGAAGCACTGATTTAAATCATTGCAGGTGATAGAAGATTTGGAAAGCTCCCTCTAAGTTTTCAAAGTAGTTGCCATAGAGTTCCATGCAGTGATCACTTTTTATGGTTTTAATTGCTCCTGCATCCTACGTTTCCTTTCTTCTTCCACACTTTGACTACTTTGGTTTATTATTATTTTCCCTTAATTATGCTTATAATAGATTTATCGATTTTACTGGTCATTCAAAAAAGAACCATCTTTTTGATTCTGCTACTGTGTTCTCTCATTAATTTCAGCTTTTAGCTTAATTAATTCTTCTAGTGCCTTTTGGTTTAGCTTTTAGCTAATTT
The DNA here is from genome assembly GCF_965194805.1 of Balaenoptera borealis. Lineage (NCBI taxonomy): Eukaryota > Metazoa > Chordata > Mammalia > Artiodactyla > Balaenopteridae > Balaenoptera > Balaenoptera borealis. The sequence goes on along the minus strand of NC_138873.1, from coordinate 19,394,193 downwards.
CAAAATAAATATTAAGTAGCTTTCTTTTTTTCTCTTCTTTTTTTTGCACAATGAAGGCATATAATTTTTATGCTTTCCTCTGAGTATAACTTTTGCTCTGCTCTTGAGGCCAAAGTTTTCTTTTACTTTTTTTTTCTCTTTTATCTAAGTGTAATCTAGAATTATGATTTTTAATTTTAAGTAAATAAAATATTTTTTATGTAACATGCTTGTTTTATGATTAGACTGAGTCCTCTTTAAAATAGCTCAAGATTTCATTTGTGTACAGTTATACATTTGAATTTTATAAATGTTGCATGGACATACAAAAATTATATACTCTATTTCTATTGAATCGATGACTATTCAATTCCTCTGTGACTTTACTTTTTAATTTTATTTTTGCCTCAAATCTGTGCAGAAAAAGTCCTTATTTAGTGCTCTGGTTATAGATATAGAAAGAGATCAAAGATTGCTGATTACTACTCTTTTTTCATCTTCTACCCTGAGATCTCTTTTTTGTTTGTTATTTGATTAAAAAGATTTTTTTTCAGACAGTGCACTTGTTGGCAAAGTCTCCGAATTGTTTCATATTCATAAAAAATATTCGAGATGTGAATGTCTTCTTTCCTTTACTTTTTCTTTGTTTTCAGGCCCAGATACTTTTTGTTTATAACATATTTTGCCATTGCCCCTTTGCTTGAATTTCTGTTCATAAGATCAGGATGTGTTCTCCCATGAGAACCATGTCTGAATGCAAGTTATTGCCCTGCCTACCTTCCCTTTACTATGGTGCATCTTCCTTGGTCACTGTCAGTTGTCCAAATTTCATACATTTCTTGGCCATGTGCCTTCAGGACATAAACAATAACTGCATTCCTATTATAATAACTGTGTTTCCTTAAGCCTCATCTATATGATTCCCCGTAATAGCCTGAGATTGCTCAGATTTTTGAGAGTGTTTGCCCACTTGCTTTTACTGTAGATTCTCTATAGGCAACTTTAAGAGTGTACTTCTTAGTAGTTTCCTGCATCATAGTTCCTTCTAGGGAAGCCTTCCAAATTGCTCTCTGAGATCTTGCTTCTCTTGCTCTGTTAGATTTCATTGGGTTTTTATGCTGTCTGCTCTAGTAAATGCTAAAATACCTATTCATCTTCAAGCACCCTCTTTATGAGCTGTTAGACCCAGCTTCATTTTTTTAACTTGCTATTTTTCTAGCCTGGCCTTCAAGATCTCATTTTTTTCTTTGACAACTGTCTAGCCTGTACTCTAAGATCTTAACATTCCATCTTAGGAAAACTCTTTTCCTCCAGCTTATTCAGCATCATTTTTGTTCACTATCTCATTGCTTCTGTTTGCACTAACGCTGTAGTATAACTAGCCAATGTAGCCCCTCCTTGGCTTCCTCAGTAAGCATGATTCTTAACAACAATATGTTCCAGACCCGGGCATTTTAGGTTCCTCTTAGTCTCTGAGTTTGCAGTTATTTCATTTGTGGCCTATTTTTCTTCATGCATAAAACACTTGTTCCTTTTAAGTTTTTGCTAATAGCATCCATGTCCCTTCTGTGTGTGAGGCCCTAGTAAACCTCTGAAATGCAAAGCTGGTGTTTTAGTCACTTCAATAGCAAGTTACAGCCTCTTTGAGGCCATTAGTTTGGAGGATGATCCTCAAAAACTTGTGAAAAAGCTATATGAATCCAATAGGTTAGTTTCTCCATAGTTTTTAACTCTTGTATTTCAAAACATACAAAAATGCAATTTGGGGCAGCATATTTAGAACTATATTACCTATGCCTGGTTTGAGACCTACTTTAGTAGAAGTCTGTGGCCTGGAAGTAACTTAGCTGCTTCTGTACTTTAGAGACTCAGCCTATGTATTTGACTGAGAAATACAATAAAACAAGTTAAATGTGATTTACCCACAAGTGCCTAAAGAGCCTGTGTGCTAAAGCTCTGCTTACTTTAAAGTTCGCCTTTACTGGAACAGAAGAGACTCTTTTACCCATAATGTAATCCCTGTTCCATTGGTCTTTTTTAAGCCATAGCTGTGCTGTATAAGTCAGGTCAAGTTTAGCCACAAAGAAACACACAGACCATGATTACTAAGCCCCACATTCCCTCAACAATTAAAGTCCAGGCACATAGTTACAATAAAAGCCATGGTAAACCACTGAGGTAAAAACCCAGATGGCTTAGAATTCCTAAGGCATCAAAGGTTTCCAATTTCATCCCTGTCTTTCCATGCACTGCCCACATTCTGTCCAAGGGTTTATTACTCTGTATTTCCAGACCATGAACCAGTAAGTTAGGGCTAGAAAAGGCCAGTCAATAACATTCCTCTTCTCCTCCTGAGTTTGGGAAAAAAACCCCAAAAGTACATTCAGGAATTCAAAAAGATGTTGGGAAGAATATCTGCTTTTATATTGATGGCAATTAGAGAATGTTGCTTGACCTATAGCTGTACTCTGCTCTCGCTCATATGTTCCCTCAACCTGTGAATTGAACTTATCTACTCATAACCTCAGGCCTTGTAAAGACAGAACCTTCCTAGTAAAGTTACTAATGGATGAGAAGAAGAAATGTGTGTCCTAAAGATTTTGCATTCTGAAACAGACAAAAGAGCTGAACTATTTGTCTCAGTTTCTTCTTCCCCTTATCAAGATCAGAGAAGTCTCTCCTCCCTTGTGAAAGTATAGGTGCAGAAGCAGAGAGAGTCCTCCCAAGAAGTAGAGCTCTCTCTCCACTATGGAAATGTGAGGAGTCAGGGGGCAGGTAAGCTCCCCGCCTAACTTTATGACAGTGTTCATATCAAAGCTCTTCATAGCTGATGAAGTACTTAGCTCTCATTAGGACTTGGGTTGAGAAACAGGAGTGTGACATGGAGGCTGAGCCATGTCAGAGGAATAGAAACGCGCTAGATTTTTGGTAGCTGGAAAAGTATTTTAGAGACAGGAACAGCATAAATGAGGAGAGCCATAAAATTGAAGGGTGTGTTTAGGGAGCAATGAGGGGTCCAGTGCATCTAGAACACTGGGGAAAGTGGCTAGAGATGAGGGTGGAAAGTCATGCTGAAACTAGGTTTTCAAGTGCACTTTCTTTTCATACTAAAAACTTTGGAGTTTATTGTATAGTTACTTAAGGTTTTAAGTAGAAAAATGATTTTGATATTTACATTTATGAAGGATAATTCCATCAGTAGCTACAATGGTGAAGGGACAGCTTTGAAATGCAGATATGGAGTTCAGCAGATAAACATGGTTGTAGTTAAGAATTGTGAACAATTCTATGTCTGCTATTTTAATAGAATTAAGAAACAAACACCCTGATTAATTTAGAGAGTTGACTATACTTCAGTTAGTCCCATATGGATGAACATTGCAAACTCAGAGAAAGGACAGGCTAGAAGAGATCCAAATACGGTGGCATCTTTGAATTGTTGAGATTGCATGCTGCACCCTCCATTTACCCTATATCAGTCACCCAGGCTATGAATTTTCCTTTGAAGTAATTCCAAAGCCCATGATTCACTTTTCAATTTCCCAACTAACTCCATTTTTTCCAGACCCTCATTACTTTATACCTTGGTGATTTTGGCCTGCATTAATCATTTGATGATCTTAACATCTTCATAGAGTTTTGGTTCTGTATTATCTTTCAGGATTAAATTTATGGTGTGATCTCTTCTCACTTGCATGGATCTGGTTGAGAGTTTACACATACAGAGCCATATGGGGACATGAAGTATTGGCTTTATTACAATGTGTGTATAGATGAAGGACATATACAGGCCTTCTGATTCTCTTGCAAATTTAATTTATCTGTCTTGTCAAAGGTGAGATGCTCTGACACACATTTGAGGGGGCCTACTGCCTGGAAACTGGAAGCCCAATGCCAAACACATCTGAAGAAGCAGAACCAAGAGGATAAAAAAAGGAAGAGAATAGACCTTCCTTCTAACTTTTGAGCCCAAATGACTCCCACTGGCAGAAAGTTAGGCTCTTACTGATTTCACCAAACTGATTATTTTTCTCTTTCCAAGAGGAGGAACAGCTTATAGAGTCTGAAATGTTTCTAGTGACACCAACCTTCCCCTTCCCAGAGACTGGAATAAAATTTTCTAAACTTTTAGTTGGGGAATGAATTTAGGGGTAAGCAGGAATAGGACCTTACACTACATTATTCATCTTATGTATTATTTTCTAATGTTTTAGGGTGTGTGCCTTTTATTTCTAGTTTGGAATCTCTCTTGAGATCAGAGCCCATGTATATTGCTTCAGTTTCTTCTCACATCCATGAATATTCTGAACAGATATATTTAGATTTTGTTGGAAACATGCAAAATGGGATGTCATGTGGGAAAGTCTCACTGCTACTCAAGATTTAGGTAAGATTGGCTAGAACTCAATAATTCCATATTTTTGCAAGACTTCTGTCAGTTTCCAGGGCTTTATATTTTCATGGTCTTGTCTGAATGCTGGTCTTCTGCTTCCACATGTGCTGTCTTAGTTGTGCATGAAATTAATTCAGAAGTGGCCCTCAAAATATTTGTTGGTTTACACACACTCAAAGTACTTGTGAGTTTACTAGGTTAGACTGGTGAGCTGATAGTCGAGGAGAGGCGTCTCGATGCATAACTCAGTCAAAACCTAAGCATCCACGTTATGCACTCCTGTTCTCTAAAATCCTTTGCATTTACTCTTTAGATGGAGATTTGCTGTCTTAGTCCCAGGCCCATGCATTATGTTTTATATCCTTCTCTGAGCCTCATTTTTTCCTTTTTTTGCTTCTCCTGTTCTCCTTTCCATATTTCCCTAGAAATTCTAAATAAGTAAATCTCTACTTTACTAAAAAAATCTAGCCTTCTCCAGCTCCTTTTCCTAAATACACATAACCAAATCCATTAAGGTGCTCAATACAGGACTGCCAGGTATCTATGATCCATTAAGTCTATGATCTATTTTGAGTTAATTTTTTATGTTATAAGGTACACAAATGATATTTTATAATTTCATTTTACAATTCTTCAGTACTAGTATATGGTTATATGATATATAATATAATAATAGGGTCTACCCACTTAGGAGTGATTTATGATATAAATAGCAGATTATTTTTTCTGTTAGACCTTGGATAATATTCTTTCATTTCTATGTTAATTTTTTCCTACTTTAATGATAGAAAATGCATATTAAAACTGTATTAAGAAATCTCAGCATTCATATCACATTAGGTCTTCTAAAATGTAGAATAAATGTGAGTCTGAGAATAAGTAAAATTTTGCAGAATTTTATTTAGGGACCCAAAATTTAAATGTTTGCCTCTGCTAATAGTGCTTATAAAAAACCAAACCAAAAAAAAACCCCCAACGTTTTCCAATATTGATTGGTCATGTGCCTTTCTTGTATACAGATACACCTGGGATACATAAAGATACAACCAGGGACAAAGAAGTCTAGTGGAAAAGTTAACCTTATTAAGTTAGGGTTAAACACAATGAACTCCAGGTCTCTACAAACAGGAGAAAGTGAGAGGGATACCCAAAATATACAGGCAGTGTGTGTGCTGGGAATAGTAAATCTAAGGTGACTATCCATTTTCCTTATCTGAGGAAACTGCTCCCTCCAGGTAACTAACAGTCAGTAGTCCTGGTCAAGGGCATAACTTTTTCCGGTAGTTACTACACTCAAATAAACTTACAATTCGATCTCTTCTTTTCATACTTGTATTATTAGCATCTCTATTCTATAAGTTCCTGGAATCAATTACAATATTATCTTATCTTCATGTGACTGCTACAGCACATATTACTATATTTTTTATACTATATTCATCATTTCATAAGTTTGGTAACACCAAGAGGTCTGCATTTCAAACAAGTTCCTTTGGTTACCCTATGTAAGCATAATTAATCATTTCATTGTTAATGGAATGATGTCAAATTTTGGAAAAAAATTTATTCTAAATGGCATGTACTCAAACACAGCAAAGACTTGAACACTCATTTGAAACTATAATTACTTGCACTGGAATAGGATAACAATCTATCTCATTGAGATTTGCAGCTGAGGATCTACTCTAGGCTCATGACTGAACTCTCAAATCTGAGAAGATGCTCTAAGGATCATGTACTAATTTAAAAAGGGGGCTCAGGGTAGTGGTTATGTAAAATAAAAGCTGGCATCTTGTATGAGCAGCCATTAGACAATTCCTCCAGAGAGTCAAAGGTAAAGTTTCACTGGTAATCAAAATTAAAAGCTACTAATGAATTCTGATGTTTAAATAGGAGTACATTGTCCAACTAAATGATCTGTCTGACCAAGGGGATAGAAGTGCACATAAGGTCAGCACTATATTGCATGTGTTTTTATCACTGGAATCAAAATTTCAAGCCAGTGTCCATAGAATGAACGTATTATATAATCCTACAATGTCTTTTTAAAACTTGGTCTTACCATAAAAATTGCATGTGATGCCTTCAGTTTGCTGGCATCACCCAAAGATAACCATAATGTGATCCTGATTCTACATCTAGTGTGAACCCCTGTCCTGGTCTGACTTCTCCTGATAGCAGGGTGTACCACCTTGGCCCTTGCCTGATTAGCCTAATGGGTGAAGGAGTTGGCAGACTTGGCACTTTGAGGTAGGGGAACTAGCATATCTATGCTCATTTTCATGTCATTCTCAGCTATTTGTGAAGCACATGGAATCTCAGGAATGGAAGGATCTTAGAAGTCATTTGTTTTCCTTCTGCATCCCTTGCCTTTCTTCAGGTCTCTGCTCCACTTTCATCTCTTCCATAAACTCTTCATTAGTGCTCCATCTTTACTCTGCAAACTTCGAAGTAATTTCTCCCGCCTCTGATCTTTCTTGATTTTTGTGCTTCTTCTGTGCACTCATCATTAACTGGTAGCTATCCCTTTTCTGTCTTATCCCTCAGAAGTGTATTCTCTGAATCATCATTGCATGCCTTATCAGACTTGCACAGTGCATGGTCCAGGGTAGGGCTCAAAAAATGAGATACCGTGTGGGATCCATGAGAGCTAAGAACACGGGATTCTGGCATAGCAGCTTATAGTGACATTTTGCGTCCTGTTTGGAGAAATCTTAGAGCTTGATTTACAAGCTCCTCAGCATCCCTACCGAGTGAGCTCCCACCCTCTCCTTGAACACCTCCCATGATGATGAACTCATCTCTTCTCAAGGCAGTCCTTTCCATTTCAGAGATCTCAAGTATGACTCTCTTCCATTCTTTCCTGAGAGTATTCTGACCTCAAGACTTAGATTCATTATCAGCTGAAACTGCTTTAACTTAACTAAGCTAAAAATATTCTCTTGTTTTAATCAATCTAAAGCCTTGAGCTGTCCACATTCTACCTGACTTTGCTGGAATTTTCTTCAGCTTTTTCCTTTTAATTGTTATTTCTTTCACAGATTCAGAGGGCTGGAAGAGACCTAGAGAGTAGCTAGTTCACCCTACTTAATTTTCAGAGGATCAAATTGAACCTCGAGAGAGGAAGGGACCTGCTGAAGGTCACACAGCTTCAGTGGCCTTAGTTGCAGTCATCAGCCGCCCAGGGAGTGTGGGTGCCTTCTCAGCAGCTGGCCTGCTTAAAGGAGCCAGTAGCTATTTATGCCCACATATTTCACATAGGCAGTAATGCCATATGCCATAACAGACGGTTTTCACTTTTGAAATACGATATTAATGGCATGAACTTGGTTACAAACATAAAAAAACCGTCTCCCTCCTCAACCCCTTACTTGTTTACTTGCTGGCATATCGCCCATGACCAGGCAGACCACTCTGTCTTCTGACAACTGATTGAGGAGTGATGTTGGGTGGGTGGAATTCTTAGGAAGAAGAGAGAATCAGAAATTCACCATAGGAACATGCTTGAGTAATAAATTTGATGATATAATTTTTAGCTATGAGACAGTTTTGATTCTCAGAAAGGGATAATTTGTTATAATGTTAAGTAGCATGTAATGTTATCCACCAAAATGCATTTGGATTTAGCACAGGAAACAGATGATATTTGGTCTGAAAACACTCTGTGAATTTACTTTATTTCACAGATTGTTGCTTACTTTTTAAAAATTTCATGTTCTACTATGCCAGCGAATAACAGTTTTATTAGATTATGTAACTGACAATAGTAAATTGGGGAAATAAATGGTTTGGGTGGAAAGGTGGTTCTGTTTATGTGGAACATACTCAAAAAGGTTCATATTGTCCATGTTTTAACTGTGTTCTGGAACTAAAATATGAACAATATGTGGGACAATCTGCTAAATTTTAGGGAGACTTTTGCCTATTGTTGGGGGGAGGTTCCAAAGTGAATTCTGATTATACTCTTTTCCTCATCTCTCTGACATGCTGCTTCAGAAAAACTCTTTATATCTGTGTATAAGGTTGTTTTATTTTAAATTCATGTTCTGACTGAATTAGTTGTTTCTGATAATTTCACAATTTTTAGTAGAAAACAGTTTTAATCCTCTGCAATAGAACAAATATATGAAGATAAGGACTGGTATTTGCTAGTACAGAATGGGAAGTACCTCAAGGAACTGGGTGAGGAAAATTTGTTAAACAAAATTTCATCAAGGTTTATAATTCTGGAATGTATTTGCAAAGCTGTGTGATGGACCACATTTTTTCTGTCTTGTGCTAGAGTCACTTTAACCCAGTTACTTTGTAAAAGCTAAAGCCACTTCTGTGTACTCAAACGTGGGTTCACATTGCCTATTCAGTAGGTTCTTCCTTTACATCCCTCTACAAAGTGAATGTTCCACCTTTATCCGTCTCTTTTACAATCTTTGAGCATATCTAGGACCTCTATCCTTTGCTTATGCAGTTTCCTCATTTTGGAGTGCCTGAGGAACTTGTTTGAAATCATGAACTGGTAAGGGCCAAATCTGGATTATCTGTCAATCTCCTTCAAATGAAAGTCTGTCCTGATTTACCCAGCCTGAATGAAATATTCCTACAGCATATTACTTACACCTCCATTAAGCATTTATATCAACATCATTTTATTCAGTTAATTTATTTATTTTTGTACTTTGTTTAGTTTTTTTTTTAAACATCTTTATTGGAGTATAATTGCTTTATCATGGTGTGTTAGTTTCTGCTTTATAACAAAGTGAATCAGCTATACGTATACATATATCCCCATATCTCCTCCCTCTTGCGTCTCCCTCCCACCCTCCCTATCTCACCCCTCTAGGTGGTCACAAAGCACCAAGCTGATCTCCCTGTGCTATGCGGCTGCTTCCCACTAGCTATCTATTTTACATTTGGTAGTATATGTTAGTCCATGCCACTCTCTCATTTCGTCCCAGTTTACCCTTCCCCCTCCCCATGTCCTCAAGGCTATTCTCTACATGTGCCTCTTTATTCCGGTCCTGCTCCTAGTTTCTTCATAACCATTTTTTTTTTTTAATTTTAGATTCCATATATATGTGTTAGTGTACGGTATTTGTTTTTCTCTTTCTGAGTTACTTCACTCCGTATGACAGACTCTAGGTCTGTCCACCTCACTACAAATAACTTAATTTCATTTCTTTTTATGGCTGAGTAATATCCCATTGTATATATGTACCACATATTCTTTATCCATTCATCTGTCAATGGGCATTTAGGTTGCTTCCATGACCTGGCTATTGTAAACAGTGCTGCAATGAACACTGGGGTGCATGTGTCTTTTTGAATTATGGTTTTCTCAGGGTATATGCCCAGTAGTGGGATTGCTGGGTCATATGGTAATTCCATTTTTAGTTTTTTAAGGAACCTCCATACTGTTCTCCATAGTAGCTGTATCAATTTACATTCCCACCAACAGTGCAAGAGGTTTCCCTTTTCTCCACACCCTCTCCGGCAATTATTGTTTGTAGATTTTTTGATGATGGCCATTCTAACCGGTGATACCTCATTGTAGTTTTGATTTGTATTTCTCTAATAATTAGTGTTGAGCAGCTTTTCATATGTCTCTTGGCCATCTGTATGTCTTCTTTGGAGAAATGTCTATTTAGGTCTTCTGCCCATTTTTTGATTGGGTTGTTTATTTTTTTTTAATACTGAGCTGCATGAGCTGTTTATATGTTTTGGAGATTAATCCTTTGTCCGTTGATTCGTTTGCAAATATTTTCTGCCATTCTGAGGGTTGTCTTTTCATCTTGTTTATAGTTCCTTTGCTGTGCAAAACTTTTTTCATTAGGTCCCATTTGTTTATCTTTGTTTTTATTTCCATTACTCTAGGAGGTGGTTCGAAAAAGATCTTGCTGTGATTTATGTCAAAGAGTGTTCTTCCTATGTTTTCCTCTAAGAGCTTTATAGTGTCTGGCCTTACCTTTAGGTCTTTAATCCATTTTGAGTTTATATTTGGCTATGGTGTTAGGGAGTATTCTAATTTCATTCTGTTACATGTAGCTGTCCAGTTTTCCCAGCACCACTTATTGAAGAGACTGTCTTTTCTCCATTGTGTATCCTTGCCTCCTTTGTCATAGATTAGTTGACCGTAGGTGTGTGGGTTTATCTCTGGGCTTTCTATCCTGTTCCGTTGATCTATATTTCTGTGTTTGTGCCAGTACCACATTGTCTTTCTCATTGTAGCTTTATAGTATAGTCTGAAGTCAGGGAGCCTGATTCCTCCAGCTCAGTTTTTTTCCCTCAAGTTCGCTTTGGCTATTTAGGGACTTTTGTGTCTCCATACAAATTTTAAGACTTTTTTGTTCTAGTTCTGTGAAAACTGCCATTGGTAGTTTGATAGGGATTGCACTGAATCTGTAGATTGCTTTGGGTAGTATAGTCATTTTCACAGTATTGATTCTTCCAATCCAAGAACATGGTATATCTCTCCATCTGTTTGTGTCATCTTTGATTTCTTTCATCAGTGTCTTACTGTTTTCTGAGTACAGGTTTTTTACCTCCTTAGGTAGGTTTATTCCTAGGTATTTTATTCTTTTTGTTGCAATGGTGAATGTGATTGTTTCCTTAATTTCTCTTTCTGATCTTTTGTTGTTAGTGTATAGGAATGCAAGAGATTTCTGTGCATTAATTTTGTATCCTGCAACTTTACTAAATTCACTGATTAGCTCTAGTAGTTTTCTGGTAGCATCTTTAGGATTATCTATGTATAGTATCATGTCATCTGCAAACAGTGACACTTTTACTTCTTCTTTTCCAATTTGTATTCCTTTTATTTCTTTTTCTTCTCTGATTGCCATGGCTAGGACTTCCAAAACTATGTTGGATAATAGTGGCGAGAGTGGACATCCTTATTTTGTTCTTGATCTTAGAGGAAATGCTTTCAGTTTTTCACCATTGAGAATGATGTTTGCTGTGGGTTTGTCGTATATGGCCTTTATTATGTTGAGGTAGGTTCCCTCTATGTCCACTTTCTGAAGAGTTTTTATCATAACAACTGGAGAGTGTTGAATTTCGTCAAAAGCTTTTTCTGCATCTATTGAGATGATCATATGGTTTTTATTCTTCAGTTTGTTAATATGGTGTATCACATTGATTGATTTGCGTATACTGAAGAATCCTTGGATACCTGGGATAAATCTCACTTGGTCATGGTGTATGATCCTTTTAATGTGTTGTTCGATTCTGTTTGTAAGTATTTTGTTGAGGATTTTTGCATCTATGTTCATCAGTGATATTGGCCTGTAGTTTTCTTTCCTTGTGACATCTTTGTCTGGATTTGGTATCAGGGTGATGGTGGCCTCATAGAATGAGTTTGGGAGTGTTCCTACCTCTGCATTCTTTTGGAAGAGTTTGAGAAGGATGGGTGTTAGCTCTTCTCTAAATGTTTGATAGAATTCACTTGTGATGCCATCTGGTCCTGGACTTTTGTTTGTTGGAAGATTTTTAATCACAGTTTCAATTTCATTATTTGTGGTTGGTCTGTTCATATTTTCTATTTTTTCCTGGTTCAGTTGGAAGGTTATACCTTTCCAAGAATTTGTCCGTTTCTTTCAGGTTGTCCATTTTATTGGTATAGAGTTGCTTGTAGTAGTCTCTTATGATGCTTTGTATTTCTGCGGGGTCCATTGTAACTTCTCCTTTTTCATTTCTAATTTTATTGATTTGAGTCCTCTCCCTTTTTTTCTTGATGAGTCTGGCTAAAGGTTTATCAGTTTTGTTTATCTTCTCAAAGGACCAGATTTTAGTTTTATTGATCTTTGCTATTGTTTTCTTTGTTTCTATTTTATTTATTTCTGCTCTGATCTTTATTATTTCTTTCCTTCTACTAACTTTGGGTTTTGTTTGTTCTTCTTTCTCTAGTTCCTTTAGGTGTAAGGTTGGATTGTTTATTTGAGATTTTTCTTGTTCCTTGAGGTAGAATTTTATTGCTATAAACTTCCCTCTTAGAACTGCTTTTGCTGCATCCCATAGGATCATTGTGTTTTCGTTGTCATTTGTCTCTAGGTATTTTTTTATTTCCTCTTTGATTTCTTCAGTAATGTCTTGGTTGTTTAGTAATGTATTGTTTAGCTTCCATGTGTTTGTGTTTTTTACGTTTTTTTCCCCTGTAATTGGTTTCTAATCTCATAGTGTTGTGGTTGGAAAAGATGTTTGATATGATTTCAATTTTCTTAAATTTACCAAGGCTTGATTTGTGACCCAAGATATGATCTATTCTGGAGAATGTTCCGTGTGCACTTGAGAAGAAAGTGTAATCTGCTGTTTTCAGATGCAATGTCCTATAAATATCAATTAAATCTATCTGGTCTATTGTGTCATTTAAAGCTTGTGTTTCCTTATTAATTTTCTGTCTGGATGATCTGTCCTTTGGTGTAAATGAGTTATTAAAGTCCCCCACTATTACTGTGTTACTGTCAATTTCCTCTTTTATAGCTGTTAGCATTTGACTTATGTATTGAGGTGCTCCTATGTTGGGTGCATATATATTTATAATTGTTATATCTTCTTCTTGGATTGATCCCTTGATCATTATGTAGTGTCCTTCCTTGTCTTTTGTAACATTGTTTATTTTAAAGTCTATTTTATCTGCTATGAGTATTGCTAGTCCAGCTTTCTTTTGATTTCCATTTGCATGGAATATCTTTTTCCATCCCCTCACTTTCAGTATGTATGTGTCCCCTAGGTCTGAAATGGGTCTCTGTAGACAGCATATATATGGGTCTTGTTTTTGTATCATTCAACGAGTTTGTGTCTTTTGGTTGGAACATTTAATGCATTCACATTTAAGGTAATTATCAATATGTATGTTCCTATTACTATTTTATTAATTGTTTTGGGTTTGTTTTTGTAGGTCCTGTTCTCCTCGTGTTTCCCACTTAGAGAAGTTCCTTTAGCATTTGTTGTAGAGCTGGTTTTGTGGTGCTGATTCTCTTAGCTTTTGCTTGTCTGTAAAGCTTTTGATTTCTGTGTTGAATCTGAATGAGACCTTGCCAGGTAGAGTAATCTTGGCTGTAGGTTCTTTCCTTTCATCACTTTAAATGTATCATGCCAATCTCTTCTGGCTTGTAGGATTTCTGCTGAGAAATCAGCTGTTAACCTTATGGGAGCTTCCTTGTATGTTATTTGTCATTTTTCCCTTGTTGCTTTTAATAATTTTTCTTTGTCTTTAAATTTTGTCAATTTGATTACTATGTGTCTCAGCGCATTTCTCCTTGGGTTTATCCTGCCTGGGACTCTCTGTGCTTCCTGGACTTGGGTGGCTATTTCCTTTCCCATGTTAGGTAAGTTTTCAACTATAATCTCTTCAAATATTTTCTTGGGTCCTTTCTCTCTGTCTTCTCCTTCTGGGACCCCTATAATGCGAATATTTGTACGTTTAATGTTGTCTCAGAGGTCTCAGGCTGTCTTCATTTCTTTTCATTCTTTTTTCTTTATTCTGTTCTCTGGCAGTGAATTCCACCATTCTGTCTTCCAGGTCACTTATCCGTTTTTCTGCCTCAGTTATTCTGCTATTGATTCCTTCTAGTGTATTTTTCATTTCAGTTTGTATTGTTCATCTCTGTTTGTTCTTTAATTCTTCTAGGTGTTTGTTCTTTAATTCTTCTAGGTCTTTGTTAAACATTTCTTGCATCTTTTCGATATTTGCCTCCATCCTTTTCCCGAGGTCCTGGATCATCTTCACTATCATTATTCTGAATCCTTTTTCTGGAAGGTTGCCTACGTCCACTTCATTTAGTTGTTTTTCTGGGGTTTTATCTTATTCCTTCATCTGGTACAAAGTCCTCTGCCTTTTCATTTTGTCTAGCTTTCTGTGAATGTGGTTTTCATTCCACAGACTGCAGGATTGTAGTACTTCTTGCTTCTGCTGTCTGCCCTCTCCAAACCACTTATTTCAAATAGATAACATGTAATCAAGTGCCTTGATAAGTTGCTTATCTCTTTGAAAAGGAAATAAATATTATTGCTCTCCTGTAAGGAAATCTACAGAAACGGGCTAGGATTACTGGTAACCACAAGTAGTCCTAAAGCGTTAAAATATATCTTGCAGTATTTCTGAATTGAAAGAAAAAATCCAGCTTTTAACAGCATTTTTCTTTTTTTCATATTCACTCTTCTTTACAGGTACTTTAATATTATAATTATTACACTTGAGCATGTGCCTCATCTTAGGTGTATAGCTAAGCATGTTTATGGATTATGTTCAATTCTCACAATAAGTTACTAAGTAAATGTTATATTTTTCCACTATTGTGTAAAGTTAATCTCACCACCTATATTTTTCCCCCAAGTCTTTTCATTGAGAAACATAACTTGCACATGGAAAAGTACATAAAAACCCATATGGACAGTTTTATAAATAACTATAAGGCAAATACCTGATTAACACTATCCAGACTAAGAAATAGAACATTTTATATAGAAGATTTGGAATAGCTACTGAAGGCAGAGGGAGCAGAAACCAGCCAGGCAAACTCATGCCAGTTGCAAACTCATTCCTTTCCCCTTGTGTTTATACTATCTTGATTTTTATAGTAATACTCTCTTCGCTTATCTTTATGATTTTGCCAACTATGTATGCATCCCTAAATAAAAAGGTTAGTTTTTCTATTTTTCAACCATGTATAAATGGAATCATATTATATGTATTCTTTTGTGCCTTGTTTCTGCTTAACTTTTTGTTGGAAAGTTTCATTCATGTTGCTTGTGACTTTGTCCATTCATTTTTTAATATTTCATAGTGCTGATTAAATGAACAGTCTATTTATCCATTCTACTGATATTGGGATGTTCCCAATAGTTCTCATAGTTTTGGGCTATGAACAATGCCTCTTGGTGCACACATTTTTTTAAAGTGTGTATGTAGCAATGGGATTGTTGGGTCAAAGTGTATGTGTTCTTCAACTACACTAGATAATACTGCATTGTTTCCCAATGGAGTGTATGTGTTTATATTCCCACCAGCAGTGTATGACAATTCCTAATGTTTCAAATCCTGGCCAGTGCTTGGTATTAGACTTTTATGCTTTTCCAATCTTAGGGATGTTTAGTGTTAATTCATTGTTTTAATTTTCACTTACTCTAATTGCTAGTGATGTTGAGTACCTTTAAAAAAATAAATTTATTGGTGATTTGAATTTTCAATTTTATGCAACTCTTTCAAATTCTTTGCCTATTTTTTATTGGATTGCTTATGTTTCTTTTTTCATTTATTTGTATTTCTCATTGAGTTGACTGTGTATTGAGATCTACTATTATCAATCTGCAAGTATCTTCTTCTGCTCTGTGGTTTATCTCTTTACCTTTTCATGAGGTCTTATAATAAGCAGACGTTCTTAATTTTATTGTAGCAAAATTATCTATTTTTCCTTTATAGTAGTGTGTTTTCTGTTTTATTAAAAACCCCTATCTCAAGGTTGTGAAGATATCCACCTATATTCTCTTCTAAAAGTTTAAAAATTTAGCCTTTTCCAGTTATATTTTTAATTCACCTGCAAGTGATTGGTATATATGGATACTCATTATTATAGTTACATTGGTTGAAAAGTCTGTCCTTTCTCCACTGCTCTGGAGTGCTAACTTGTTATAAATCAAGTGTTCTTTTGTGTGTGGAGTTGCTTCTGGACTTCAGTTATATTCCATCAATATAAATGTCTACATTTGCAATAAAAATTCACCATCTTGATTACTGTAGCTTTATGTAAGTGTTGATATCTGGGCAAGTCCTTCTTAGTTTTCTTCTTCAAGTGTGTCCTGGTTATTCCTGGCCTTTTTAATGCACAAGTAAATTTGCTTGTTAAGTATCCCCTCACACACAGAAATAACCTGATGATATGAACCTATAAATTAATTTCCCCAGAGAAATATTTATACTAGTGAACTTGCCAATCTGTGAATTTGATATATATTTCAGTATTTTTAAAAAGTGTTTATGTACATTTCCAGATACATTTTTCTTTTCTTTTTTCCCCAGTTTTATAATATATGATTGACAAATAAAAATTGTATATGTTTAGGTGCCACAATGTAATTTTTTAAAGGTGTAAAAGTGATGATTTAATGTACATATACACTGTGAAATGAGATTATTTCAGTTTTGGGGGCCTTCTTTAATATAATTGTGACACTCTATACATTTTTGTTAGACTTTTTCTGAGGCACTTGGTATTTTTTGATATTGTTATAAATCCACCTTTGTCCTTGATCATAGTCTGTCTGAATCTTCCAAGACCTTGCTCGTTATTTCTTCTAACTCGTATCCTACTTCTCCCTCCACTGAGCTAGCCCCTTTATTATATGAGCATACTCTCTATGCATTTAAAAAAATCTTCTAGAAGCTCCCTATCTACTCTCCTGTCTCTTTCCTTTTATGGTCAACAATTTGGACATGATAATCTGCATTCGAATGTCTTCTTTCTTCCCTCTCAGGCAGTCAGCTCCCAACCTACTGTGATCTGATTCACTGCCACCACCACCACCAGCATGTTGCATCTGTTCTCTTGAAGGATCTCTTGAAGATTATAGACAGGGGCCATTTTTTCAAAGTCCTTATATTGACGTTTTTGGATTATAGAACATTATTGATAATGATAAAACTATTAGTAATAGTCATAATAATTATAAAACAGTGAAAATAATAATATCAGTGATAAAATTTATTGTTGAGTGTGTTTGCATGGCAGGACTCTATATCTGTTATTTTTGAAAACCAGATATTATTATCACAGATGAGATGGCACGTTCCATTTTTCAACGTCATGATGAGTAAGTTCTACAGGGAGGTCTGCCTAATGCAATAGTCTAAACTCCGTCCAGTACTTCTCTCTCCCTTAAATTCAGAGCTCTTCATCTCCTCTGGTTCTTCTTTTGCCCACCCAGCCTCTTTTTCTTAGTCTTTTTCTCTTGTTTCTCTTCCACTGCCCATATCTTCAATGTGAGCTCCTCCCCATGGTTTTGATATTTGTCCTCTTCTCACTCATCCTATCTCTCCCTCTGTGATTTCATCCTGTCCCACAGCATTAGCTATCATTAACCACACTAACTTCTTTATATCTAGGACCTAGGTTGGTACCTAGCTCATAGCTAATTGAATGATAGGTGAATAAATGAATGAATAAGTGAATGAGTCTATACACTTATGTCTGCCAAATTCATATTCCTAGCTCAGCCCTGAGCAGATCTAAAACTATCTTGTACCTTTACTGGATGGTGTCCAGGTATCTGAGCTCAATATTTACAAAACTGAGCTTATAATCTTTTCTTCCCCAGACTGCTCCTCCTCCTATATATCTTTCCTGGTTAAAAACACCACTCTTCAGCTATTTGCTCATTCACGAAACCTGGAAGTCACAGAACTCTTTTTTTCTCATGTCAGCCTCAGAACTCAGCAATCAAAATCTACCAATGTAGATTTCTTACATTCTGGTCTTTAGCACCCTATCTCCTGGTGCCCTTTTTTAGAACACTTATATGCTTCATATGTTGGTGATTTTGATGGACTCTTCTAGAAGGGATAGAATAACTACAGATTTTACTCTTTCTGGGGTAAATAGAGTTACTATTTTTCCATGTGAAGAAAATGAATCCTTCTAGTTTGACAACTTTTTTTTTTTTGAGGTTGCCCAAGACAGAGTCATATAAGTATCCACTCCTTAAAATTGTTTTCTTTTTTAACACTTTTAGGTATATAAAATAATGGAAGAAAAAACTTGGGAAGAAACTGAAATATTCAGCTGGAAGTTGGATATTCAGATGCTTTGGCACTTAGTTAAGATTTTCAAATTTTTCATTTCCAGTGTTCACATAAATGTGTCTGAGAATACTAAACTGTGCACTTCACTAAAGTTAACTGGTGAACAAACCAAATATCTAGTTTTCTGTTGCTTAAGTCTTCACAAATGGAGTCACATTAAATTCTCACTGCAAGGGTCTCTGTGTACAGTTTCTAGGATGTCCTTCTTGGGGGGGGGTCTCTGGGGAAATTGTCCATTGGGAATGCTGGCACAAGGCTAGAGAAAACAAACAAACAAAAAAGCCTAGAGAAAACAAAGAAAGTGAAGTCAGAACAGAAACTTTTATACCAAGCATGGTAAAATTGGCAATTACCATTTTTTTCTTAATGATATAAGTACATCTTGAGCCACTGGAAATCCTACCTAATAGACATTATACATAACTCAGAAGGCTGATTTATGAAATTCTTTTTAGCAGAATTTTATACTGTGATGGACACTGTGATGCTAGGACCAGCTGGCAGTATCTCTTTTGGCTGTCAGAGCCCTCCAGGGATTGGCCAGGCTAAAGAGTTCATGCCCACCTCTGATGCAGATGAGGGAACACAGAAGCCCAGCTCTCCTACCCAACCCTAGGACATTCCAGCCTCAAAATTCCCTGTAGTGTCAGCTAAGTCTTCCATTGCGACAGCATCATAGCTTGACATCTTCCTCTGCACAGTCTTGCTTCTTTCTCTTTTCATTTCCTTCCACTGGTGTTGATCCCAAGAGTTTTCTGTAATAAAACATCCTGCATGTTAATCTTCATCTCAGAGTCTGCTTCTGAGGAAACCCAATCTTTAACACCCTCCCCATATAAAAGTTTGATGCATCTTTGGCAGACAAGCACAGCACGAATGTGAATGCTGTAAGCCTTCCCTAGCATAGGAAATTCATAAAGGTTACCAAATAAACAGATTCTTTCATTCTGGCAGCATTTACCCATTGAGCACTCCCAGGGATATAGAGATGAATAAGACAGGATTCCTTGTCCTCTCGTGTAGAAGATAGACACACAAATGTTCACAATAGAGCAGAATAAGTGCTGTAACAGAGGACTTCACTATGTGCTCATGGAATACAGATGAGGGAGCAATTAAAACTGCTAGAGTGTTCCTGAAGATTTCACAGGAGGAAACATTTGATCTGGAAATTAAAGGATAAAGAGGGGAAAGGGAATTCCTGGATGGAGGAGTGGCATATGAAAAGGCATAAAGGCAAGAAGGAAATGACATGTTTAGGGGGTAGCTTTTTCAGCAGCTGTGTAAAATGTCTAGGGGGAAAAGAGGGGCCAGGCTGGAATGAAGGTGAAGGAAGGCAGGAAGTCATGAAAAATCATCCTAGAAGAGTAGTTGGGGCCCAGAGCTAAGGAAGGAATGGTTGCCTAGTGATAGTGTGTAAAAAGAGGAGATAAAGAAAGATACCTAAAGAAGACCAATATTTCGTATGGGGAGCACTGAGGAATAGCTCTTAGTGAAAAACAATGAAGAACCATCAAAGTGATAGAAGGGAAACTTAGGAGAGTATTGCTGTGAAAGGTGGGAGAGAAGAGAATTTCAAAGAGGCAATGGTCAACACTGTTACATGTTCCAGAGATGTTCACTGGGATGAGGACTTCAAAATAAGCCACTGAGCCCACAGCAGAATGGGCAAACAAATGGAGGTATATTTATAAATAGAATTCATGCAAGAGAAAACAATAAATCTTGCAAACGTGTTGTTGGGGATTAAAGTCAGATAAACTATGAAGGCAGGTTTAGTTAAACCTATAGTGCTTAGAAATACCTGCTTAGTTGGTAAGAATGTAAAAAAAGCTAGAGGAATAAATAAATTAGGATAGTGGTTACTTGAAAGAAGAAGGATAAGGACCTGGAGTAGGCATGAGGGGAGCTGCTAGGATCTCTTTCTTGATCTGAGTGACATTTTTATAGGTATTTTCCATGGGAGAAATCTTTGGGCTGCACATTTATATTTTGTGAGCTTTTCTGTGTTGTAGTTTATATTTTACAATAGGTAGGGTTAAAAAATAAGCAACTGGGATGATTAATTTCAGAGTTGTGGTGGCTTTAGTGAGTAGTTTCAGGAGAGTGGTGGGTGGTGAAGATCTAATTGTGCTGGGTTGAGGAACTAAAAGAACAGAATCCAGAAATGAAGATTATCTTTTTCACATACTGGTGGGTGATGGAAAGAGATAATCTGCCATTTTAGAGTAAGTAACCTTTAAATTAGTAATATTACTAAGCTAAATGCCTGTACTTAAAATGTGTAACACAAACAAGTAGACAGGAGTGAGTTATAAATAACTGAAGAAAACATTGTAATCAGTAGTTAAAAATCATGGTGACAAGCAAATAACCTTATCTTTTTAAAACCAGGTATTTGAAAGCCTTGTTTATAACTGTTATTTAATGCAAATGATTCTTAGAAACTTGGAGTTATAAAAGGGACTACTTGAAAAAGAGACAAACTATTTAAAAGGACATGCAACTCACAAACATATGTCATTAATAATTTGCCTCTAAGGGACTGGAATCTTTGGTATATTAGTATTTTTCAGTTTTAGCATAGTATTTGTATTTTGTAATAGTTTTTATACAACAAATTACAATATGTTTAACTTCATGAAAACCAGAATTTTGAAGTTTGCACTATTGCAAATGTTAAGAAGTGTTAAGAATAAGAAGGGACGTGGAAGATAACTCATTCAACTGGCTTATTTGACAGACTGGGACTTGGAAGCTTTGGAGACTGAATGTCGGCACCCAGGTCACACAATGATCGGAAAGCTTAGCTAAAGCCCAGATCTCTCACCTCTTAGTCCAGAGAGTCTTAGCAATAGCTCATACATCAAATCTTTGTGCAGCAAAAGAGTCCAAACAGTCTCTGAGGTTTTGTTACAATGGAATTTGGTCTGCACCAATAACAGAATGTTCTGTATTTGGAAATTGTTTTCTTTCAAGTTATAGCTTTAAAAGATTTAATATATGGCTAAGTGGTCTTGGAATGGTATCATTTATTTAGGGAGAACTCATCTCCTTTGCAGAATGTGATTGGAAAATATCTTGATTAATGGACATTCACTGTAAATGCAACTCCTAATGCAAGCCTAGATTCTGAGACAGAAGGTCAGCTGCATAGCCTTGTCAGCTTTCATTGCAATATGAGCACAGTTATGTTGTCTTATTACAGAACCTCAGATATCTTTGTGGATGACCAGTGCTTCTGTTCTCATGGTAGAGGGAGAAAGAAATCTCTGGCTGATTAAGCAGTGGTTCTCGGGCTGTATTCTCATACAAACCCTGGACTTCAGCGAGCTTATTCTTAGTCTGCCCTTATTCTTCTTGTAGGAAAATTACCCTCCTTGAACAGTAGTGTCCCTTGTGACACACCATATGGTGCAGGGGAAATTTTTTCAATTTAGTTCTCATTAGGATTTTTATTTTCTTATTTTATTCTGCCATTGATCTGTCATAAGGTTATGTCTCCCAAACTGAGGAGAACTTTTTCTCCAGGCAGACTGTAGATCTTTATAGCCATTGACCAATTCTGTAACTGTTAACGGAATCTCCTAGTTTATCACTTCAATAAACCACTTTCATCATCTGTAACTGTCAACTAGCTTAAATCTAGACAACCTTGTGGGATTACTCCTTATGTATCAGAACTGATTCCTCTACTAGACTGTATGTACCCTGAAGGCAGATTATGAGGCTGGGTAATTTTGTGCACACAATGCACCTAGAATGGTGATATGTGCAGAGTAAGTTCTCAATAATTATTAGTTAAGCAAAGATAAATGCTTTCTAGCCTTATCACTTTATTGATTTAGTACTTCCAAGGGTAGCTAACCTGCTTTATAACCTCTAGGCAGAGGATGAAAATATGATTATAAGTGCTTTCTCCTCTCCTGGCCTCAGTGTCCCTCTAATGTGCCTTCACTCCAGTAAGTTGAGTTTGCAAGGTTCCCCTTGACACTTTTCCTGCAGTGTACTGTCCCTGTCACCAGGAGGATGACCTTCTTTGACTCCTTTTATTCTTCCTCTTCTAGGATTAAAAGCATTTAGCATGCTTTTGAAATTTTTTGGTATACATTTATTTTAAATAGTATTACTCTCCTATAAGAGACAAAATACAGAAATATAATAAAGGAGCAATATATAAAATAAATAGAAACATCCAGGCAAAATGTAGTAGTATGCTAGCTTAAGCAGTTATTTTGCTATTGTCAGTTTCTCTGGCTTTAATATTCATGTACTTACCTACGGTGCTTCCAGGCACTGAAAAAGAGCCCCAGAGCTTGGCTAGGCGGAGACTCCTTACAGGCTTCCTGCAAGCAATTGGAGACTTTTCTCCTACTGGCCTGAGGTGACTTCCTGGGGCCTTCACCTTTCGAGTCTGAAATGGAATTGAAATTGTCCCAGAAATTCTGTGCTGGCCAGGGAACTCACTAAGTCCCTTTCAAGTGGTTGTTTATTTTGTTTCCTTTAATCACCTCTCAATTACATTTATCTCACAAAATGGTAGCTATTTGTACATTTGACAAGAAGGTTTTGGGAAAATGGACACAAAATATATCCGTGGAATCCAGGAGGCATGCTTCCTATCTCTCTTACCTGAGAACCTAATTTCTAAATCAGGACGTGGTTATCTTACTCATGTATGGGGATGCATTTTTCTCCTTGTAAGTCTCTCCTTGATCTTCTAATTACTGGGTCATAATCATAAAAGTTTCTCATTTATGTAATTGTTTACTTATATTAACTGGCATTAGTTAAGTTTTCTGCTATTTAATTTGCTTTCTTCTATTTATGCTACAGCTGTCTTTTGCTTTCAGACAGCTATACATTTTTCAAGTGCTTTCACATATACATTTATACACATATATTTATATATATGAATATATATGCTATATGTTATAATTATATTATGTATTAAATTACATTATATTATTACATTACACATTAGTAATATATTGTATATTATTCATATATATATATATTTCCATTAATCATATTAACACGGTGAGGTAGAGCAAATTTTACTAGTGTGAAAATTGAAAATCAAAGAAGTTATATGATTGCCAAGCCACCTAGCTGATAAATGGCAATGTTTGTACTGAAATGTGGGTACAATAATTCAAAATTCAGTGTACTTCAATCATCTTCTACCAGAATGTTCTCCCTACCATCCCAGAGATGGCATGTGTGTCCCTTCTGTCTGTGTTCACCCAGTTCCTTTTTTCTGCCAATCACAAGATGACCCATTTTCCAAGGCTCAGTTCAAGGCCAACTCCTTCTTGAAAGCAGTCTCTGACAAGCCAGTCTGGAGTTATTTTTCTATAAATACTTGTTATTATGCCATTTACTTTATATTTACTCATAAGCTCTTTGTGTCACTATTTGGCCATGCCAAATTAGATATTTAGAGATAAGGAAGAAAACATGGGCTTTGAACACCTGGACTTGGGTTCAAGTCTTGATGCTGTGAACAAGGGCTGTGATCATACTGGTAGGGGTGAGGTTGCTGAGGAGGGGAGGGATCAAATCATGTGGGGTCTTTAGTGGTAGTAAGGAGTTTGGGTTTTAATTGCTATAGGAAGTCAATAGAGAGAACAACAAAGCCCCCATATAGTTGAGGGTGCTGAATGGGTTGACACAGAAAAGCAGTTAGCATAATGTTTGACAGTTAGGTGTTCGACATATTTTTATTCCACCTTCATATATATATTTTATTATTATAACTGCACTGTAAGCTTCTTAAATGCAGGAGCTGTTTTCCACTGTACTCTCTATATAATGTGGCACACTGTGACACAGAAAACCTGATGAAGTTCGTTTTATATGAGTGTCAGCCTAGTGTGCTACTCAGCAATAGCCACCCATGCAGAGACTTCCACTGTTCTGAGTAATTCAACCAAACTGCCTGATACTGTCTGTGCAACATTCCCTCATACACATGAGGTTACCAATGAGTTTTGTAATAGCAACTTGCGTATGGTGGAGTATGCAAGTATGCATAATTCTCACCTCAATCTATATTTAATTGCCATTCTGGAAAAACATTGACTTCTATATGGTTATCCAAAAAAGAAAAAAAAAAAAAAGGAGAGAGAGAGAACAACACAAATATAAGGGATGAAGAATCCATTTAGCATTTTGGAAAAGGAATATCTTCAGAAAAGTTTTTTTCTTTTTATTTGCCACACCATCTGCTTTTCAGATAAGCAGAACTAGTGAGTTCTTTATTGAGATACATACTGTTACTTAGACCTCGGAAATTTCTTTCTTTTTGGAAATGCCAAATCGTATGAAACTTTCTGTGTTTCAGAGCATGTATTCTTTTTCTTTCTGACAGAAGAGAGATCAAGATAGAAACCCCTCTATCTGGACTTCCCTGGTAAAGGTTTCTTTCTGAAGGACAGCTTCCCAAGAGCCATTTGTCACTGTTTCTATGCGTTCAAGAAGTGGGAAGATTCTTACTTTTTTCCTTTGTATGTTCACATTCAGATCACTCAGGGACATGCACAGGTTTTGTAGCTATCTATGTAGCGGTAGAAATAATCAATAGAGAGAATCAAACTTTTATAGTTTAAAGGCAAACCATTATTTGATGAAATTCTCTTTTCATCTCCTTAAGTCTTCAAGCTCCATATTTCTTTTTGACAAAAACATCAAATAAAATCTACCAGAAAACCATGAAATCAAAAGTACTTTTCTTCCTTTGATTTATCCAGTCTTTAATTGTTTTCAGTGGGATGTAGTATTTGTTTCCCGGCCCAGATTGAAACTCCTTGAAGGCACAGCTCATGCCATGTAGTCCTGTCTCCTCCGTAGTGCCAAGATCTCGTTAGACACTCAACACACATATAGTAAATTGTACAGAATATTTGGAGCCATTAGACTTGTATTGTTGTTTGATGACTCCTTCCTGCAGCTCAAAACCTTACAATATTCCACTTGTGACAGTAATTAAACTATATTTAGTCAAGATATGGACCTGTTAGTCTTATGAAAATAAAAATATATGGTTCATTTCTCTCAGGTATATTGTGAAAGATTTGACTGCAAACCATTAGCCTGTAGCCATTTCATATGAGAGAGTGGGTCTGGGGCAGGTGTTTTGAGTCATCAGTCCTGAATCCTCTCTCTGGACTGAGAAATGCTCTGCACTGGGCATGGTTTCTTGCCATCAGTCTCAAAAGTTAAGCTAGGTACTCCTCCCAGATCTTAGCTACCCTTAGTAAATTTTTGGATCTATATGTTGAACTCCTCAAATAATTATTGCATTTGTTGATGACATGTTGAAAATGAAAGAAGAGGTATAGAGGATGCTTATTTAACACTTTGAACTGTGGACTCTACTGCTTAATTTTACTACCTCAAGAATTTGAAAAGGAAGATCTCATTTCTTAAAAACAGCTATGTTATTAGGGACATTGTTTTAAGATTTCAGTATAATAATGATATTTTAGAGCCTATTAAATTGGGAAAAGTCTATTAAATAATGAATACTGAAAGTTGCAAAGAGTTTGAAACTGGTATTCTTCTACTTTGGTGGTAGATTGCTCTTCCACAAACTGGAAAGCAATCTGGCACGTGAATTGAAAATAAAAATATTTATAATCTTTTCTTAGGAATTCCATTTTCTATAGAAATAATTGGAAATATGGAGAAAATTATATGCTTGAACAAATTCATTGAGGTGCTATGCATAACTACAAAAAGCAAAAATAACCCCACACCTCAAAATAAAGAAACAATAGCTGTGGAATGTTTATGTAAATTAGGATAGCTCCACTCAGTGGAACATTATATGGCCTTCAAACTCATGGTTAAATGGCAACATAAACATGGTAAAAAATGTTTATTATACAGTAGTAAGTGATAGTAGGCTGCCTCTTAAAATTATTCTTTATTAATATTAACAGTATTACTGGTTAGAAAGAATGTATTATAATTACAATATTAGTTGTATTTGGATGATAGGATTATTTATTTATTCACCCAACAAATAGGCTATGTAAATCACATATATTCTCATGTAATCCCTGAAATAATGCATTGCTATTCCCATTTTAAAGATTTGGAAAACACATAAAAAAATTAATATGCTTTAGACCAGAATTTTAGTCTTTAAGTCTGTTGTTTAGTCATTATTCCAGTACTTTGGGTCCTGAAGATATTCTAGGATCTTTATTTTTCCTTAAATCTTATTCATTTTATCAATTGCATGATTAAGGACTAAACCACATGAAGATTCTTTCAATAACCCAGAAAATCCACACTTCAGATGTAATTATAGTTCTCGTAAATTCCTGATTGACACAGTTGCTATTTAAGAGAGAAAACTGAGCAACTTCCCTCAATCCTATGGAATTTTAAAGTGCTACCTGTGTGATTTTAGGTAGGTTACTTAACTTTTCTGTGGTTCATTTCCTCATCTTAAAAAGGTGATAATAATCATACAGCTATTTTGAGGATTAAATGAGTGAGTGTGTGTGTACATAATATTTAGAGCAGTGTTTGGCACATAGTGAGTTCTCAAAATGTGGCAGCCAGTACTGCAGTTCTGTTGATCTATGTGTAGCTGTATATTCCTATTATTCATTCTCTATATTTCGTGATTATATTATCTGCTTATTCTTAAAATTAATTTCAGCACTAACTGTTAAATTTCAGTAAAAAAAAAGCATTGAGAATTAAGCTATAATTTTATAATATTGTGTTCCCATTTATATAGGTTTGGCACATTTCTTATTCAGTTTATTCCTAGTAATTTTAGATTTGCTATATCACTTGTGAATTAGAGTTTTTTCATAACATTTCTTAACTGGTTATTAGAAAAACTATTGATTTTGGTTGAATGATCTTGTATCTGGTCAACATTATGTGCTTTTGTTTTAGTTCTAACTAGTTTCCCAGTTTTTCTCTGGTATTAACTAGCACACATAGTCTATAAAATAACTATTGTTGCTTTCCAGCTAATATTTAATGATTCATCTTTTTTGTCTTGTTGCCTTGGCTATGAATAATTTCTTTTCTTGTCTTTTGCATTGACTATAAACAATGCCACATAATTGCACTGTAGTTACAGTATGTAATTACATTTCTACAAAGAAACAAAAGTATCTTTGTTTTGTTTAAAATCTTTTCAGTGTTTACCTCTTAATATTTTAAAATTTGTATTTGATAGGTACCATTCATCAACTTAAGAGAAATTTCACCTATCTTTAACTCAGTTTAATTTTTAAAACTCAAGAATAAGTCTTGAATTTTATTAAAGATTTTTTCCTCATGTCAGGATGTTCATGTAATTAGTTAACACAACGACTCATTAATACATTTTTTAATGTTGAATGATTCTTTTACTTCTAGAATCAACCCAGGTTGGTAATTAAATAATATATTCTTTTAATATTCTTCTATATTTTGTTTGCTCATATATTATATTCAGGAATTTTTATTTGTT
Source organism: Balaenoptera borealis (assembly GCF_965194805.1). Taxonomy (NCBI): domain Eukaryota; kingdom Metazoa; phylum Chordata; class Mammalia; order Artiodactyla; family Balaenopteridae; genus Balaenoptera; species Balaenoptera borealis. Next base: position 19,366,545 of record NC_138873.1, on the reverse strand, counting down.
TTTCATGAGATAAGCATCCCTAGTATATTGTGTGTGTGTATGCACACGTGTGTTGCTTTTTTTTCAGTTTTGTGACCAGCTTTGAATGCTTTTGTAGAATCAAACAAAAAGTTTACTAACTTTCATTTCTTACTATTGTTTAAAGCTTGTAGCTTTGATAATATTTACCTGGAAAGGCACCTGAGCTTAGCATATTTTGCAGGGAGATAAATCTTTAGTTTTATTTTCAGTTCCTTCTGTGGTTATTGACCTATTAAAAATTTTTCAACTCCTGTTAGGTCATTGTGGAAATTCATATTATTTCCCATTCCATATAGACTTTAAGGTTTTGTCATAAGACTGTATTTTATTTTAAAAAAACTTCTGTATATATATCACTATATATCTCACCCCTCACTTTGATGAGCCCAGTGTGGTTCACTTGTGCTTTTATTTTCTTTCTTTGCTTTTTTCCTTGATCACATCTGGAAGAGACTGGTCCATTTTCTATTTTTTTTTAAAGTCTGCCATTGGTTTTATTTTTGTTGTGCTTATTTTGGTATGTCATCTATTTTATTAATTTTCTGTTCTTTTGTTCTTTTTCAAAATTCCTTGGTTTCATTTTGCTCTATTTTTTCCCTAGACTTTTGAGGTAGATGCTTATCTATTAATATTTTGACATTTGATTTGGATAAAAATAATGTTTTTTATATCCTCTTTCATATTCATATAATTCTTTTTACTATAAACCAACTTTGCTATTAATATATTGCTGTTATTCCTTTTAAAGTTATTGTTGTTGATATATATGTCTTGTGGGTACATCTGTCTCTTCATTTCTCACCTTTCTGTGACATTTTATTTATTTATTTTTGTATCTTGCATATAGTTGAATGTTTGTTGGTCCAATCTGAAAGTTTCTGTTTTAATAACATCTAATTTACATATTTTTTTGTAGTTCTGCCATATTATTTTATGATTTCTTATTATTTTCTTGTTTATTTTATTTTTTAATGTTTTTGGTCAGATTGATTACATTGCATTTATTCTCTAGTCAAGAACTGTCTTGATATTCTTTTATTTCAGTTCCACTAATAAATATATTTATATAAACATATTTATCTTATGTTTTCCTGTCAATTTCAAAACAATATCTATAGCCTCCAACCCAATAAAAAAATCAGCAGAAGACCTAAATAGACATTTCTCCAAAGAAGACATACAGATGGCCAACAGGCACATGAAAAGATGCTCAACATCACTAATTATTAGAGAAATGTGAATCAAAACCACAATGAGGTATCACCTCACACCTGTCAGAATGACTATCATCAAAAAATCTACAAATGCTGGAGAGGGTGTGGAGAAAAGGGAACGCTCCTACACTGTTGGTGGGAATGTAAATCGGTGCGGCCACTATGGAAAACAGTAGGGAGGTTCCTTTAAAACACTAAAGATAGAGCTACTATATAATCCAGCAATCTCACTCCTGGGCATATATCCAGAAAAGATGAAAACTTTACTTTGAAAAGATACATGCACCCCAGTGTTCATAACAGCGTTATTTACAATAGCCAAGACATGGAAACAACCCAAGTTTCCATCAACAGTTGATTGGTTTAAGAAGATGTGATACACACACACACACACACACACACACATACAATGGGATATTACTCAGCCATGAAAAAGAATGAAACATTAACATTTGCAGCAACCAGGGAATATCATACTAAGTGAAATAAGTCAGACAGAGAAAGACAAATATTATGTGATATCACTTATATGTGGAATCTAAAAAATAATACAAATGAAACTTTATACAAAACAGAAACAGACTCACAGACATAAAAAACAAACTTTTGGTTACCAAAGGGGAAAGGAAGAGGGGGAAGGATAAAATAGGAGTATGAAATTAACAGATACTAACTACTATACATAAAGTAGATAAGCAACAAGGATTTGCTGTATGATACAGGGAACTATATTCAATATCTTGTAATAACCTATACTGGAAAATAATTTGAAAAAATATATAACTGAATCACTTTGCTGTATACCTGAAACTAACACAATATTGTAAATCAACCATGCTTCAGTAAAAAAATCTATAGCCTCCATATCTCACTTCCCTTCCCCTCAGAGACTGAGAACATTCATTTTCCTTTTTCTTTCCCCACTCCAGGATTTTGTTAAAAATTAAGAATTTAAGAGACTTCCCCAGCAGTCCAGTGGTTAAGACTCCACACTTCCAATGCAGGGAGCGTGGGTTCAATCCCTGGTCAGGGAATTAGGATCTCACAAACCACGTGGTGCAGCCAAAAAAATAATTAAGAATTTAAACTCTTGGGTGTCTTTTTTTAAGCAAACTATATATATATAATATATACATATATAAAAATATATATTATATTAAAATATATGTTATATAATATATATTAATATATACACTGTATTAAAATGAATTACTTAATAATGATTTATGCAGCTTTTTATACATTTTACTCAATTCTTTACCACTGTTACTTACATTCTATATTTTCTTTTTTCTTGAATTCATTTTTAATTTTAATATAATGCAACATGGATTTTTTTTAGAAAAAATTACATGGGTAGCAAATTTTATGTGTCTTTATGTATCTCAGATGTCTTTATTTTTTTACTTGAATTATTATTTAGATCAAAATGTTTTTCTACCAGCAACTTGTAGATATTGTTCTTCCTTCATCCAGACTCTTATTTTGTAGGTAACATAATAATTCTGATGCCAGTCTGATGTCAGTTCTTTTGCAAATATTTTTCCTTCCTTGGTAAGGTATCAGGCCTTCCTCCTTATTTTGGCACTTGCAATTTTTTTAGGTGGTATCTAGATTATACTCCACAACTTACTTCATCCACACCACAACATTTCTGTAAAAAATTCATCAAGTCCTGCTATCTCAAGATGCTAGTACTTCATCAGCTCAAGTAAATTTTCTTTTGTTATTTTCTACTCCTTACTTCTTTCTTCTTTCTTATTAGGTAGATGTTAGGTCTCCTGGATTTATTCTCTGCCTGTCTTTCTCTTATAATTTTCACCTCTTTGTCCTGTTGCATTGAACACTGGAGGATTTCTCAGCACAATCTTTTATTTCACTATTTCAGCTTTAAGCCTATATCATTCTGATATTTTTATTTGAATTTTTCATTTATATAATCTTAGTTTTCATTAAAAAACCACTTTATTGAGGTATGATTGCTATGATTGCTACAAAAAGCTATGCATATTTAATGTATACAACTTGATGAGTTTGGTGTTAAGTGTATATCTGTGAAACCATCACCACCATCAAGTCATAAACATATCCAATTGCTTCTTTTCTATAGTACTGATAGATTCATTGTTTTTTGTGTATGTAACATCTTTTCAAATCTCTAAGAATTCTATTTATTTTAAAGATATCTGCTATTTCTTATATGAGCTTTGTTTCCTCAGATATTAGTCCGTTGGTTGTTATATGCCTGTTTTGACATTGCTGGCTTTTCTGTGGTATTCGTATTTATAATTGAGGGCTGAGGTTGGTAAGTAATGATAGCTAGAGATGGTTTCCCCTACAAAAGTGAATAAAATAATTCCTTCCCTGAGTGAATTTAAATTTAGTGAATACTTTCTTCTTTGAATGAACTGATGGAGGAGCTTTGTGTAGAGAGAGGGTGCATGGTTGGGACCAGAAAGATATTTCTGCTAGATTACCCAGAAAGTTTGCTTAATAGATGTGTGGGCTGCCATACCTCTATTAAGGGAAGCAGAAGTTACCTGGAGTACCTCTGAGATACTCTTCTTTTCTCCAATAACTTCTGGAAGTTTCTTATGGCAATCCTTTATTTTATTTAGAGAGCTTTTCTTGAGGCTTTAGTCGGAGGGTCATGATACAGTCAGCAGTTCAGCTTTCCATCCAACTGGAGCTCACCATTCCACTCCCCAGCTGTGCTTCCAGTACCTGCTGTCTTTGATCTTGGTGTTCTTCTTGGATTCTGAAAAGAAAGAACACGCTTCTTTAGTACTTTCTCTTACGCATTTTCAGGGCTACAGGTTCAGCTCTATCAGATTTTACTATCAATTGGATCCCATCTGCCTATATCTTCTAGAAATTCCCCGCTATTCTGGTCTGCTGCTGGCACCCTTCCCAGGTTTCTAGTGCTACCATGGATTCATTCTTATTTTTATATCTCTTCTGTTATTTCAATGGCATTATGGGAAGTAAAGATTAATACATATGCTCAGATTTCCATCATAAAGCAGAAAAACCGTTTTTAATATTAGCAAAAACATTTCTTCTGAGGAATCAGCATAGTCTATGTTACAAAACTCATAATTTTTCTTTCAGTTTAAGCTTTGACTGTTTCAGAAATATTAAGTGCCAGGTACTATACCACATGATTTGCACACATTTTTCTATTTCTTTATAGAAATTCAATATTATTTTCCTATTTTACAGATTAAAAAATACCTGAGGAATTTGAACTAGTAAGTGATTTTAATCAACATGATGCTTTCCAAAGCCATATTTTTTTAAAAGGACAAATTGATTTAAGTATGGAACACTGGGGACTTCATAGCATAACTTAAAATACTGTTTTATGACTTTGTAATTTGGTTCAAGACTACTGAGAAACATAATATTTTCCTTATTATAGATTTCAAAGAAGACCTTAAATGTATGTATTGATTTTGGAAGAGATTGTCTCTAAATCAACTAAATATTTAAATTCTCCAGATATATTATTCTATTGACAATTTTGCATATCCCTTTTGAGACAGTGATTACTATAATACATTAGTAAACGTGTATATATTTATCTACATTTATTTCTATATCATATGTTGGCAACAATTATTTCCATGATCTAAGTATCAGCTATACTTATTTCTGTGGCATAAGGATTTGTCATACTATACTAAATATTTCTTTTAAAAAATCAACAATGGTTCAATGATAATATTCATGAATAGGGATGAAACTGAGGGCATTTTGGTCCCCTCCTAATTTTAAAAAGCACCTTATCTTTTAAACTAGTCATCTGTGGTCATTTATAATTTAGAGAATCTAGTCCAATGCATTTCTTCAGTTTGCATTAATGGCTGCAGAGCTCTGGGGAAAGAAAAATTGCTTAGGATTCTCGAAGTAAGGAAATTTAAAAAATTCCAGTTCATCATTTAAACAAAAAGAGAAAACTATCTATTAGTGGTGTGAGTAAACTTACTTTAATTATCTAATGCTAATGACATCATTTAATTGACAAAAGAATTCTTTAAAATATTTTAACTTGGTGTAATTTACAGTTACTCCAAATAGCTTTGAGCTTTAAGAATGATCCAGACTACTTTTTGTATTTCTTCTCTAACTTACCTTTGGTAATTGCCACTTGCCAATTCATAGAGTCTAGAATTAGATAAAAATATATCTTTACCATTCCCATCTCTGAAAAGTTAATTTCACTTTATTTTTAACTGATATTATTTCAATTGGGGCAATTAAATATGCACAGAGAATACTGTCTGTATCTTAGTTCAGTTATTATATGAGACTATATTTTCTCTATGTTCTGGCTATTTTTGGCCATTTGCAAAGTCTTCTTTGTAGTATAGCTGATACTTAGATTATAAGGATAATTTCCCCCTCTTCTCTTCCCTTCCTTTCCCTCCCTTCCCTTCCCTTCTCTTCCCCTTCCTTCCTTTCTTCCTTTCTTCCATCCTTCCTTCCTTCCTCTTTCTCTCCTCTCACTATATTTTTTTCTTTCTAGTTGTCATCACTTTATTCTTAGACCGAAGATGTAATTTATAAACTGGGAGTTTAGGTCAATATTCTAAGTATATCTGAGGCTGAGGTAATAATTTTGCCTTTTTCACCTTTAATAGCTTCTTTAAGCAACTAAGCTCTTTTAATTTTTTCCTCTTTTCTTATTCTGAGTTGCTCTTTATGCAAATGCTTATCATACTTGCATATGTTCTCAGATTTTTTCCATTTCACTTATTCAGACTCCTAATTAGTGTTGAATTACTCCTTCATTTTATCACATAGTTCTTGAAGGAAGCACCCTATTTTGAAAATGTTTAAAAGCAATGAAGTCAAAACATTAAGTGAAAATGAATTCGTGATTTGATTTAACTGATGAGAGTATTTATCTTAGCTTCTTAAATTTCAGATTGTTTTATAATCACTTTTGTTTTTAATCTGCTTTTTAAAAACATTTTGAAGTGATATATTCCTACCCATTTCTACTTATAGCCATAAATGAGGGAAAAATAATTTTCACTTTCAAAAAGTTTCTACTTAATATTTTTATGTAGATCCTTAGGGAGGCTCCTATAACAGAGGGACCAAAAGTTGACCCAAACTGTGGAACAAACTGAATTAATTAAGCCTGAACTAAATGCAAATATGACTTTATTTGGACCAACACTTGAAAAAAAAGGGATTCTTAACAATGAATTTTTATCTTTTATTTCTGATTATAAACATAGTCCACAGTTACTATAAGACATTTCTAAAATAAAGGAAGGAAAAATCAACCATAATCTCACCACCAAGAGATATTTACTGTTAACTTTTTGATATATTGCTTTACTATATTTTTTTGGCATATAGATGTTTGTACACAAATATACACATATTTTAAAACATACTGTGTATATAGTTTAACCTTTAAAAATTATCAATTTTATCAATTTAAATTGGAGACAAGCTCATTTTCTAAAATGACCGAAGCAAAGCATCAAAACAGTCTCTGAACTAAACAATGATCTCATCTCAAACTTATCTATTACAGAAGAGTTTTCAAATACTGGCATGTTCTAAATATATCATTAGTTGTAGCATATCACTTGAATTTGTAATTATTGGGGGATAGGGGAAAGATTCCCCTGTGTGTTTGCTTACTGAAATCCTGATTTTATTCCTTAATTTGAGAAGCTCCAATAAACTTTACTATTGAAGAAAGTTCTAAACTTACTATGAATAAGCTGTTTTAACTTTGCTGTTTCAAAGTGTTTTAAGATTTTAAGTTAATGCAAAAACCACTCCTATATAGAAATAGAAGTTAACAGCTCTGGTGTGTGCTCCATTTTGACTAAGCCACTCTCAGGAGTAAGGGAAGATTGAAGGTTGTTGAAAATATATTGTACTTAGCAAATTTAATTGAAAAAAGTCCATAAGTACATTGTTACAGCCCCTCCCAGAGTCTTGGAAGGAGCCTATGTAAGTGAGCAACCCTGAAGCTTAAAGCTTCATTAGCTTCATATTAAACTTTCCTTGGCTCAGAAGTTAGCATTAGTTTTCATTTGAGAAGCATAGTTACATTTCACAACATTATGTTACTAAGTGTGGATTTATAGTTACTTAATTCCATGGAAAGAGACAGTGGGGAGAGTTAAGGGATATATTAAAGGTTCAGCAGGCCAGTACTAACAGAGGGCTTCGTACGTACCTGAAACTTCAGGTGATAGCCTAATGGGTGGAATATTATTGTTGCATGGTTAGTCCAGGTTCAGAAGTCAGGAAAGGCAGTCTAAGCTGGTAGCCAAATGAGGAGAATATCAGAGCAGAAACAGAAATTCCTAACTCAGGAGCCAAGAAAATAATGGGAAAGGCAGAACAAGGTGGATATAGGTGCTGTTGCCCATGGATGGTGTTTGCTTCTGAGACGTGGTGGGTGGAAGGCCACCTGGGTTCAAATGATCGGAGATGGGATGAGATCAACTTACAATGTGACAATGAGCCAGGCATATACTCAAGACGTTCTTGCTTAGGACAACTTTCTGAATTTGAAATTGTGAAAAGACAACGTGATTTGGAATCGGAAAATCTGCCTCTGAGTTCACTTGCTACCTCTTAATATCTGTGTAATCTTAGGCAAAATTCAGTTTCCTAAAATTTAGTGGCTTAAAATAACAAAATTACTTTTGTTCATGAATCTGCAGTTGGGTGGGGCTCACTGGGGACAGCTTGTCTCTGCTCTACTTGGCATCAGCTGGAGTGGCTCAAAGGCTGGGGGCTGGAATGATCTGTAACCTCACTCACTCACCTGTTTGTCGGTTGATGCTGGCTGTGTGCTGGGACCTCGGGCTGTGGCTGGAGTACTTAAACACCCCCTCTCCACATGGCTGCTTGGCTCTCTCATGGTGTGGTAGCTGGTTTCCAAGGGCAAGTATCCCCAGATGGCTGGGCAAAGCTCTATCACATACATGACTTAGATTCAGAAGTCATACAGGGTGACTTCAGGGGAGGGAACACAGACTCCATTTCTCAATGCAGAAGTGACAATGTCACATTGTAAGAACACATGGATGGGATATATTGGTGTCACCATCTTTGGAAAATACAATCTTCCATGAGGGTAATAACAGCACATGTTTATTGAACACTTAGTAAGCACCAAGTGCTAAGTGATTGACATACATATATTATGCCATTTAATTTCTCACCATAACACTCTTAGGTAGGTAATGGTACTGCCTCTATTTTACAGATGAGGAAAATGAGGCACATTTGAGTCTTAGATCACCAAGAATTCAGCTGATGAGGAGTGGAGTCAAGATTGGAACCCAGGTCCTTAGAGCCCATACATGCTGTTAGTCCCTAAGAGCAGAATTGTTTTCAGGATTAAACAAGGTCACACACATGATAGAGCTTTGCGAATTATGAATTTGCTATGCAAATTTAGGTCTTTTTGAGGAAAAACTTTGGGAAATTTTCAGAAATATTAATATTTCAGATTTAGTATAGTGAATGTGTCTGCATAGGCTGCAAAATTACTTTAATAAAAACTATTAATAATGGAGTTATTTGATGTTTCCAGAAGGTAAAGCTTCTGAGTGTCTTCTTTTCTTTTATACTCTCTGATCATTTCATTCCCTCACCCAACATCTTTGGCCATGCCCTGTATTTTCATTGTGAAGTCAGAGGATGTTAAAACTATGAGAAGTCTTATGTATTATATGGTCCAACTCCCTAATGTATTCATAAAGTCTTTAGTTGTGGCCTTTAGAAACTTAATGACTTTCGAGAATAAATACTGATGTAGAGTATTTTTTCCTCTGATGTTCTCAAAAATGTAACGTTTTTTACAGTTTATACAATCCTAAAGAATGACAGACTTGGGGTGACTTTTTATTTTATTTTGGAGGTTAAATATTTGGGTATTTTTATTATATTATTTTGCCATCTATTAATATTTAATAAAATGGCAATATGTGGATAGTACAGGAAGGAAAACAGAATATAACACTCCCCATGTTCCTAGAGCTTGCATTGCGTAGGAAACAGCCTCCAGAAATAGTGACTTATTTCAAACTAGCAGAGATTTAAGTTAAGTTAGCAGAGATATTAAGTTAGCAGGGATATATACCTTTCTTCTTAAAGTGTAGTTGTTCCATTAAACAAGACAAAGAATGCCTGTGTGTGTGTGTGTGTGTGTGTGTGTGTATGTGAGTGTGTTTGTGGCAGGAAATCAATTTCAATTATTCTATGAAACACTACTCTGCATCTGTCCTACATGAAGCCTACTGAGAATAGTTTATGGGTGGGACAAAGGCAGAACCTCCCTTGGAGGCATTTCTGTAGTTCACTGAACACAGAATAACTTGGGAAGATGGCAAGGATTTGTGGCCTCTGGTTTACCTTGAGATGAATCGCAAACTCAGTTCTTACTTAAGCTAGGCCACTGTATCCCTGTTTGAGACAGAAGGTCAAGTTTTTATGGCAGTTTCATGTTGTTACAGGTCTCAAGCTCTAGCTCAGTACTGTCCTGTGTGGCCGATATGAGGATCTCCGTATCACAGAGTCTTCTCCTGCAACAGAAAGAGCCCAGCTTGATTTCTGTGTGGGTGGGGCTTTCTAACTTTCCGGGGACTTTGGGTTTTCAGCTCAAATCATGATTTGGCCAGAGCCCAGATCCCTAAGGCTAGAGGAAAAGATGTCAGGAGCTTTTATTTTTTTTGTTTCTATCCAGAACAAAAAAATCACTCAGAGCACAGGCATTCATTTGGCAAGCTAGACATTTCTATTGGTCAGACTATAAGATGTCAGATACGTTGGGTTTAGCAAGGTAATTAAAGGAAGAGAAATGGCAGTTGTCAATACTCAAACCTGATGTTGCTTCAGTATATAGTTAAGATGATTAGTGTAATTAGAAATCATGGAGAACTTTACCACAATATAGCTTCAAATTGCACTGTTATGGCTCAAGATTTTGAGAATTGGTTAAAAAATGTTTAATTTTATTCCCAGTGTTGTTTCCTGAGGTTCTAGGGTTTAGTTTTTCCTCCCACTCCCTCCCTCCTTTCCTCCTTCCTTCCTTCCTTCCTTCCTGAGAAAAAAGAAAATAGCTTTATAAGGCATTGTATCAGTCAGTGCCTTATAAATGAGTTATAACTTTTATGTATTAAATGTAAATGAATAATAATAAAAGTAAGTAATAAAATTTCTTAAGAATAACACTTGGAGGGTGTCAGACAGCCAAGGGAAAGTAAATGTTGAATAGTTGAGCATTAGTTAACTACATAGTTTGGTTTTATGTTTTTTAAGTTTTAATATTATTCTTTAAAGTTTCATGGTAGGGAAAGCCTAATACCATGCTAAGATTTAAAGAAAACTTTGCGATGAGCTATTTCCTCCTTTAGTGAACTCATCTTTTACTACATTTTATTAATAATAAATTTATTTGGTGTTTCCAGAAGGTAAAACTCCAAAGATTCTTAGTTTCTGTATTAAATCATCATTAGTTGCAACAAGAACACCCTAAGAAAGGAGGCAACTAATTTCTGAGACTTTCAATATTAGGAAGCAAGGGGTTTTACCTGAGCTCAGGCTGTGATGTTGTGCAGAGTGATGCATTTTTTGGGCTGATCCTCTCTAAAGTTCATTCTAATTATCAGAGGGAGATTTCATGCACAGAAGTTTATCATCATCATAGATCTTCATCTTTCTTTGTTAAATAATTCTTCTTATAGTAGAATTAGCACTCCTAGAATGACTGATGACCTCAGATGAAAGTTCTTGCCACTTTTCTATCCAGCCTCATGATAGGAGAGCCTAGTTAGCTCTGTTTCTCCCAGACCTATTGTTCCTCTCTGGAAGAAAGTTAGCTCCATAATGATTCTACTAGAACATTACATATGTTTCTGAAGTTAGAAAAGTTAAACACTATCTACTCCTCTAAGTGCCTATTTAATCAATTAAGACTTGGGGACTGAGAGGACAGCACACATTTCATGAATGAATTTGTCTCCACTGTCCCAGAATGTGATAGTATTAAAGTAGATTTCAAGACTGATTTTCTCTCACTTATATTTCTTTTTTTGTGTGTATAATTCTCAATAATAACCTAGAATTCTATTTTATGTGGTAGAAGGGGTGGTGGTAAAAGGGGTGGTGTCCCCAAAATTAGGAGCCCCGGGTTTTGATAAGATACCACCACTATCTTTCTTTGTGATTTTGGGTAGGTTTATTCACTTTTTTGGACCTCACTTGTAAAATGAGGGTCATAGACTAGATAACGTCTAATGTTCCCTACGTTCTAATATATTTTATATATATGTATATATATGGTGTTGTATATAATGTAATAATTACAATATTTTATATAATATAATGTTGTATATAATATATACTATTATACAAATAAATATATAATACTTATATATTTAACTAATTTAAATTACATATATATGTAATTTTTAAATGAAACATAGAAAATACACACTGTCACTTAAGTACACACTGTCACAGCCTGTAAAGGGGCAGTAATACATGCCTCCCAAATTCCTCTTGTACTTTTAATCCAACATAATCACATTCCATTGGGACAAAGAGTTTACCAGGCAGACTAATCATGTATTTACTGCTTGAATTGGACAACAATTACTGATGAGCCATCCAACAGAGTTATTGAGTTGAAACAGGCACTGTGCTGGACAAAGGTGGTACAGACACAGCCCTTACTTTCACCAGGTACACACACTAATGGAGTATACAGACATTAAGCAAATAACCACACTAATAACTACATGATTACACATTTATCCATATCTCACCATAAGTGCTATAAAGGGAATAAATGGTGTTTATTGTCATTGTGATGAGGGAGCCAAGGTAGGGCCACTTTCTATAGGATGATTGGGGAAAACGTCTGTGAGTAAGAGATAGAACTGAGGGGCTGAAACCTGAATGATGAATAGAAGTAAGTCTGGCAAAGGCAGCGGGAAGCAAATGAGTGGAGCCTCTGAGCAAGGAAAGAGCTTTACACATTTGAAAATGAAAAGGAGTCTCTTGTGGCTGCAAAAGTGAACTGGCAAAGTGACAAGAAGTGAGGCCAGCCTGGCAGGGAAGCTGGGGGTCATGTGAGACCTTTCAGGCCATGAAAGACTTGGGGATTAAATCCTAAGGGTTGGGGGGAAACCACTAAAGATATCTGAACCAGTAAATAAATTGATCCCATTATATTTAAAATAACCGTGATTTCCAGGTTTGGAGTGGATTGAAGAGGAATAAAAGTGGACCTAGGGAGACCACAAAGGTGATAAGGAGAAAGAGACAGTGAAGGCTTGGATTAAAGTAATGGTAATTGGTAAATTCAACATACATTAGAGAACTGATAGATTATTAATGAGCAAGAGTAAGGAAGTAAAATTGTTTCATTTTAATGGACACAAGAAATATATCTAAACTGATTTCCATTAATGACAGCTTTTTGATGTATCATGCACACACACATATATATATGCATGTGTGTGTCTGTGTATGTACATGTGTGTATTTGGAATTGTCATACATTTTATTGTTTATTTCTTCCTCTTACTTTTTTTTAAACTTTAAAGACCTCTAGTTACTCCTACATTCGAATGGGTCCAGAGAACAGACATATGAATAAGATATCATTTTAATACCCTCACTTTCTGATCCTGTAGATGCTCTCTCCTCTGGCCTGCACTTCAGCACCATCTGTAATCATCCCTTTGCATGTACAACTCTTCCAAAAGCCTAGGTTTATCTAGCAGATGGACTCTCTTCCATTCATTTGTTTGCCCCTAAGGGCCTTGCTTTGCCTGGCACACACATATGTGCTGGAAGATATTGAACAACAAAGTGATCATGTTCATTCACAGGATGTAACACTTGTTTTTCTATGTCCCCTGGTGATGGTGAGAAAACTGGAGACTAGAGAACTGCTTATTTGAGTTTCTACATTTCTGCTCTCATTTCTCTGTAATGAATCAGAGATATTGGAGAGCTGTGATTTGGCAGCCATAGAGCTTGCAGAGTGTCATTGGAAGAGCTAAATCAACAATACCTGTGTGGTTCATCAATTTAAAACTCTTGGAATTGGAAGAAAGCCCAGAGGAAATCTAATCCTACAACAGATTCACTCTGCCCTGCAATGTCATAATTGAAGGTTATCTAAAATACTTGATTCCAAATATTGGGCTTCTCAGAAATAATATCTCCTTTCTTAGTTTTTATGGATGAAAACAAATGATGATTTAATACCAAAATGGGAAACGGGACCTTGGCATATTCTTATTTTTTTAAACTAATAATTGAATTATATATTGTATTAATAAATAGGGATAAGGAAATGTATACCACATATAGATGAAGGGAAATTACAGTGGATGATTTCCACTCAGGTTCTTCATGAACTCTTCCTTTATATTTTATTTATATATAATATTTAACCCTAACGTTGTCATTAAATATTCCCATCTTCCGTGTTCATCCAGTTCCTTCCTGGTGGTCCTCTTGTCAAAATGTACTGTAAAGATTTTACATAATAGACATAAGAATTATTCACCACTAGAGGGTGTTTGTAAATGGTCCAAGGATAATGGTGGGAAAGAACCCAGGACCTAGTGTATTGTGGGATTGACATGCTCTGCCTTCTGGGCACTGCTCTGCTTCACAGCCCCTCGTATCCATGGCATCTTGATCCCTCCAGTTGCCCACTGCTTTCAGAAAGATCTGCTAAACCAAATCAAATTAAGGTGTCAGGGTTTTAATGGGTTATCTTTCCCAGGAGGATTTTTCTTTTTAGGAGAAAGAGAAGTCACGTGTTACAAATGGTAGAATTTCAGGTATCAGTGTAGGAGGAATCCTGAGCTAGAGCGGCCCAAGTGCTTTGCTTACACTTTTAATAGCATTGTATGTAAGCCTTATGCCAAACATCCTGGCCTGAAGAGCAGATAAAATGCCCAGTGACACTTTCTTGGTTATGTTCTTAGTTGGCCTGTCAATGATACTACCTTGCTCACCATCACACATAGACGCAGCCTGTCACCCTTCCTTGAAGTTTCCCTGACCAGCTGACTCATCCCTACAGGCTCATATTCACACGTCTGGTGCCCCTACAGCATGTCAAATAGGACTATGGGCTCTGGACTCTAATTGCCAGGCCTGAGTTTCCTTCTCTCTCATTTACTGTGTGCGGGAACATAAGCAAACTTTCCAAACCTCAGTTTTATCATGTGGAAATGCCCTGTTGTGGGTTTCTGAGGACAAAAGGATATACTGGTTGTAAATGGCTTCTTCTGGTGCCTAGCACACAGAGCTCAAGAAATGTTAGCTAAATAAATAACAAACTCTCATATGCTAATATTTATATTTTTTAAATCATTTAATTCTTACAACAACTCTAAGAGGTGCTTTCCATTACTATTTTTATTGTACAGATGAACCAAAGCACAGTGAGGTTAACTGACTTAACAAAAGTCCCGTGGCTAATACGTGGGGGAGTCAGAATTTGAGCCCAGGGCCCTCTGGTTCCAGAGTACCTGCTTTTTACCATTCTGCAATGCTACCTCTCCTATAAACAAATGATATTACTTCAAGAGCATTGGCAAAGCCACTGGAAAAGTCCTCGTATCCTCAGTCCAGGTGAAACACAGGTCAAACTAAGGCGCTAGAATGCAAAGTGGTATGGAATGAGCCTTTCCCACCATGGTACAGAAAACCGGGGCTAGCCTTACAGCCTGATAATAAGAGCCCTCAGATATTATCCAGTGCCACCCCTTCGCTTTATAGATAAAGAAACTGGAACCCAGGGCAGTCCAGGTATTTGCACACAGTCATAGTTAGACCGAGGCAGAACTGGTTAGGTTTCATAGGCACAGATCCAAGGGACTTTTAATTCACTACATTTTCTGCACGAGGCTCTCATGTCCTTTGAATTAAAGACAATTTTTCCTTCATAGGCTAATTTCCTTTTGACCCAAGGTAAAACCTATTTTGACTTGGTTCAATGGAAAATTTTACTGATGATGTAAAGATACAAAAGTGGGGTTAAATAGGAGGAGACCAAGGGCTTAGTAACAGGGTTGGGTTAATTCCACTGAGCAAAAGGTGGCTAAAAGTAGCTACATGGAGGGGTAAGGGAACAGCTGGCTTCTGCTGAATGTCAGTCCACTGATGCTGGACAGTATGTCTCTCTATTAGTTCGGGTTCACCTAATGAGCTTGTTCTGTAAGCAGCCTTGTTTTCTAATATGATGGTTGTTTTTGCAGGGCTGTGTCTTGTTCCCTGCTTTTTAGTGACTGTATACCTAAAAGTGAGTACTGGCAAAAAATAAACCTACAGGCAAGATACATTTTAAATGGTTATTCAACAAATGCTTTCTCCTCCCCTACAGTAATGTACTTGTAAAAGAATCAGACTGGGGAAGGAAAAAGCTGTTGAAAAAAATTTTGCTAAGCAGGTGCTTACTCTGGGTACTGAGAATATGGAACATGTTTTGACATGAAGCTCTAGATTATGAAAGAGTGCTGATTCATATTGTTCTAGAATCACCAAATGCTTATGTTGTAAGGAAGCTTAAAGATCTAGTATGAACCCCATACTTTGAACATGAGGCAAAGAAGACAATGACAAACAACTCAAGGTCACAGCTGGTTAGAGATAGGCAAGACTTTTTGCTCTCATCCTGGAATTCTTATAGTGAAATATCTATAGAGGATCAAGAATGTGTTCATCTGCAAGTAGCAGAACACCATTCTAATTGTGGCTTTGCAGACTGGGTTTCACCTTTCTCATTCAAGAAGACATCCAGGGGCGGCCAGTGCAGGGCTAGAACGAAGTGTAGTGATGCTACTGGGTAGCTGGGCTGTTATGTTTTCTGCTCCCCCAGCCTTCGTGTGAAGGCTTCATCCTCATAGTTGACCCCTCATTGTGACAACATGGCTGCTGCACATCTAGGCCTGGGTCCACGTACTGGTGTAAAGAAAGAAGGGACAAAAGGCCTAAGAAGCATGCCTGGCATCTGACCTTTTCAAAAATTTCCCAGAAGCTTCACCTGGCAACTTCTGCTTAAATCTCATTGTTTGGAATTGGGTCACTTCTACATCTCTAGCTGCAAGAGAATCTGGGAGAGTAGGTACTTTTGACTATGCACAGTCACCCTAAACAAAAAGGGGTATTTTTTTATTAAGGAAGGATGGGGGAATGGATAATGCATAGAAAACTGCTAGAGTATGAAACATAAAGGATGTTGTAGGTAAGTAATTAAGGGCTATAGGCTTCAGGGTTAGACACATCTGAGTTCAAATTCTGACTCTGACAATTTTTGGGCAAATTACTATTTTCTCAGGCCTCAGTTTTCTTTATAAATGGATAAAATTATGGCAAAATGAGGCAACAAGGTTGTAGTGAAGTTAAACAAAGATAATTGTAAAACAATAAGATCACTATAAATTTTCACATTATACCACTGCTTTAGGATCTGTAACATTAGTGTTGCTTAGCCTCCCTCGACCAAGTTATATTTTGATTTCTTTTACCTTCAATGAGACAGAATATTCAGGACACCAAGACACAGAAACTGGTTAAACAGATTTTATTCACCTTTATTCCCTTTTAGAAATATGCCCAAATGATACTTAGACATCTTTCACACTGCTTCTAACCCTTTACTCAAAGGGAGAGACTTCAGTGGGCCACCCATCCTGGCCTCAACCTGAAGTGCTTCCTTATCGTGGAGAAGAGATGACCAGGCCTGCAGCCCAGAGCTTGTGGGGAATTTACATCAGAGAGTGTGTTCTGAGCCTTTTATATCTTTTCTTAGGGCAGAAACTCAGTAGAATTGAAATTTACATCTCCCAGACTAAATCTCATTGACTTTTTTTTTTTTTAAAGAAGTCATAAACAGCATTTATTACCTTGGTATATCATACTGGTCTTATTGCTGTTCAAATCTCACTGACTCTTAAAGAAAAAAAAAAGTGGAGACTAACTACTTCTTTAATAAATTAAGGGTACTCATATCAGATTTTGGAATTTCAAACAGGAAATCGGTATATATTAAACAGACTCTCTCAATCCAAGTAGGTAGGTATCACAGGAAATGGCACACGGTTTATGGTCAACTTTGTTTAAGAGCAGTGACTGTAGGGAATTCCCTGGTGGTCCAGTGGTTAAGACTCCACGCTTCCACTGCAGGGGTCACAGGTTCAGTCTCTGATCAGGAAACTAAGATCCTGCATGCCCCACTAAGTGACTATAACATTGGTATTTCTTATTTCTTTTTTTTTTTTTTTTGTAACATTAACCAGCATTTATTATCGTAAAACTTAATATATGCTTAAGAATTACCACCACACAACCACTACGGAGAAAAGAATTTCTAAGCTTTTTCCGTTCAAAAAAAAACCTCAACACTAACAAATTTTTAAAAATTGCTTTACTCACGACATGAACAAAACCGCCGATCCTACACACCAACTTTATTTTTCAGTAAGTACACCATGCTGCTACAAGCAGTTAATCTCTACCCATGAAAAACACACACTAGAGAGTAAGATCGTCAGAAAAATTGTTACATTGTTCTTGTGAGAGGTTCATTTCCCTTCTGGCAAAGTTTCCTGAATACACCATAATAGCTATGCTTGGCATGATAGTCAGATAAAAACTGTACCCTATGTATTTTTCTTTCAACCATTTTTATTAACAAAATAATACATGATTATTTGGATAAATTAGAAAACAAAGATAATAAAATATAAAAACATAATTATATATAATTCTGAAAAAACTGTTAATATTTTCTTGCATATTCTTCAAACTTTATATATATACACATATATTAAAAATTGGCTTTATATTTTACACACTCTTTTAAACTTTTTGTACTTAACAATATGGCTTTCCTTTTACGTTGAGTACAACTTTATATCACCCTAGAAAACGGTTGCATATATTCTTTATACCATTACATAATAATTATTTAAACATCAACATCTCCTATTGTAGAAAATAGTTTTTTTCTTGTTTGTTTTGGTTTTTTTTTTTTTTTTTTGGTTTCTGTTATATTTTCCAATTGTGTGCTGTGATGGAGATCCTTGTAACTGGAACTTGATGGACAATGAAAGTATTTTCTGAAAACTAAATTTCTGAGTTAAAAAATATGAATGTAATTTAAAACATTGTTACTACAAATTTTCCACCAAAAAGGTGGAACAGTTTATATTACCATTAGCAGTATATGAGTGCTCATTTCCATGAACTCTTGCCAACACTAGGTATTATCTAAAAAGAATACTAGTGTGTGTGTGTGTTGGGGTTACTTTTTCTCAACTTGTTACTAGATGCAATTTTCCCAGTTGTGATTGTATATTCAATATCACATAGGCAGGGATAGTGGACAGGTATGATAGGGGCTGCTTCTGTGAACCTGTTTTCTCCATGTGAAAACTGAAATGGAAAAATGCCACTTTTCTGCAAGAAGGATGATGTCCTTTTGTATTTTTATACCACTTACATTTTGCCTTCTCTTAACTTCTTTCTCCATATCATAAAGAACTTGAGTTAGAGAAGCAACAAACTGGGTTATTGCATAAAGCTCTAAAATAGATACAGTGGCTGAAACTTAAAGATACAGTGGCTGAAACTTAAAGAAGACTGAGTGACAGAGACTCAATATAGACAAACACAGACTTTTGAATGCATTGAGTAAACACCAATAGTCCAAAAATAAAATGGAGAAGGAATTGCTTTGGGCAAGTATGACAGAAAAAGTGATCTAGGAACAGCTTGGGAACAAGGTGACCATGAATGGAGAGCTGAACACTTCAGTTAAAGAAACAGTCACAAGCTTGGGTTTTATAAATAGGAACACAGAAATAAAGGAATTTAAAGCTCTTGAGTCAATGATAAAGCCTTATGTCCAATTTTAGATTCTACAACTTTACAGAAACATGGAGAATAAAAGTAGGCACCATCCCCTGAATTTTTCTGTGTTCCAGGAACTTTACATTCATGAACACATATAATTCAATAATCATGACAAGTCTTTGAGATGTATGTTATGACCCCCATTTGCACAAAACCTAAAGAAAATACTTTAAGGCTATCTCCTCATCTAGGACCCAGGATTCAAACCAGGTTGATCTTCCTCCAAGGCTCATCCTCCTATTTACTCAGCTGTAAGGCATACCTGAAAACATGATGGGGCAAAAGGACAAAGGTTAATCAGTCCTATTGCATAGAGATGACAGTCACCTTTTGGTAAATCTCCTTCTTCCACTTGGATGCTATAACTCTACCTGCCCAAACTGGGGTAATTAAAGGTGGGGTTGTGAAATTTCTGATAAAAAGTATTCTCTTCTGTTTTCTCTGATCGCCTTGTGTCAAGCAGTTCCTTCCCTGACCTTGCATATAAAATCCCTTATGTGCTTCTAAGGCAGGTGATGACTCATTCACCTCTGACTGACCAGACCCATAATGCTGACTGCAGGTGTGTGGATGGAAGCAGGGAAACATAACACTTTCTACGTATTAAGTGGGAGAACCAAACAAATTAAAAGGTTGCCAGGAAAGGTTAAAATAATAGGGGTTGTTTCCCTGGGAGGAGAGAAAGCTGACCTGTGGCTTCCAGAAAGACTTTTTTAAAAAAAAGAAAGAAAGAATTCAAAGGAACTGATACCTGCCTCCACTGAGAGTGAAGGGGATATGGATTTATATTTTGTTGTACAGGATTTAGATCAAAAAGAAGAATTTCCTGATAGTGATGATTGTTGAATATTGGTGGTAGGTTTCCAGAAGGTGCTGTGAAATCAATTTCCATCAACCATAGTTCTTTCAAAAATGGGATATTATCTTATTTGTCCAAGATGTCCCAGGAGGCAGAATGATCAGTTTTCAGGACCTCAGATAGGGACTGGCCCGTAACGCAAGGGGAATATCATCATCCAGGGAGCCTAAGACTACCAAAGAATACCAATAAAGGGATATAAGCATGAAATAAGGCAGAGATTAAGGGAGTCTAGAGCATAAGACTAGTGAATCTTTGAAAGTAATACTGTTCCTTCTTTAAGGAAAGTGAAGAAATATCTACCTATTTTCCCTGTATAAATGTTTCCCCTCATATAACTGAGGTGTACATACGTAGGGATGAGATATGTTGAATGCTGTTGTTTTACCAAGATAATTTATGAAGATGCAATAACGGGATCTGGACTTCATTCAACATAATGGCTGAAGTGTTATTTTAGCCACCAAATGGAGTTCAGATTGTTTCTTAAATATATCTTCAATATTTTAAGAGTAGAAGAAAAAGCAATCAATATAAAGACTAGCCTTAAGTGCCTCCTTTTTGCTATGATGACAGTTCATACAGGTGATTATGAAATGCAAGACAATTTTATTTCATAGCTTGTTTGCTCAGTGTAACTTACCACCAAATCACTACAAATCAATCTTTTATGAATGAATATCTGTTAATATGGTCTGATAATAATCATATCTAACTTCTTCAAAAAATCATATGTAGTTTAGAAAATTGAGTTTTAGCCATTTTCTTTTCTCTCTTGAGATAGTTCTAATTTTTACTCCTATTTTCAGTACCTTTATTAACTTTGCCCTTGTACAATGTCGACTTCTATTATGTTTAAATACTTTTATTATTCAAACTATAGGGATTTCTTT
Source organism: Balaenoptera borealis (assembly GCF_965194805.1). Lineage (NCBI taxonomy): Eukaryota > Metazoa > Chordata > Mammalia > Artiodactyla > Balaenopteridae > Balaenoptera > Balaenoptera borealis. Next base: position 19,345,621 of record NC_138873.1, on the reverse strand, counting down.
GTAAACCCCATGTTTTCTCTCGTTAATCTCCCCGTAAGTTCTGTTTAAAAGCTTGTTTTATAGAATATCTTGATTTACTCTCCGTAAATCTTTTTCTCATATGTTTCAATATATTTCAATTTTATATTTTATGGGCTTTGTCAGATGCCACTCTTCCATCTCTCTCTCTTGCTCTCTAGGTTTTAGGCAACATCATAACAGTGATAAAGTCTGTTACAAAATCTGTTACAACACAGCAACATATAGCACGTTTCCATGTTGCAATCCTGTAGTGGTATGCCAGATACTTCACTAGAGATGTGCTATACAGAGTGGCATTCTACAAACCATGAACCTTCTGCTCCAGTGGAACTTCTCTAGTCATTGCCTCTAAAAATACCTTTTATGGATTCTCATTCACTTCCATTTACCCTGAAAGCCAATCCCTTGCTTACATTCTTCAAGAACTCATTTTCATTCCTACTTTTCCCAAGAGGTATTCTCTGATCATCCCTGCTCTCTCATTCTGAAATTTAGTATTATGGTATTTTTCATTTCCCATGGAGCATATACAGCTTAGTATTGTTGCTGTATTTTGTGTGCTTGTGTCATGCCTTCATAGGTGTATTATAAGTCCATGTAGGAGGCAGTATAAAATGGTGGTTATGAACAGGAACTTCTGAGTTAGATGTTGAATCCTATATTCATCACTGTTTGATCTTAGGCAAGTTACATAACCTCTTAGAGCTTCCACATCCCCATCAGAGACTTATAACTTCTATATGGAGTTGTAATGAAAAAATGAAGTGCTTAGGTATTTAGCACAGTACCAGAGACAGCAAATATTCATCAAATTGAAGGCAAAGTCAGTGTCCGATAATTCTGGGCAACTCTTTAAAGAGCAGAGCCTAGGGATTTTTTCCAAGTTGAGAGCTCGATAATCTATTTGATAATTGAATAAAAATATGCAGCTCGCTACCAGACCTGAGTGTTAACATTTACATAGTACTTTTAAGAGTTTTATTATGTCAGTTCTTTATATATTTAGAACTCCTTCCAGGGTTACACAGAGAAGTATCTAAATAAATTCCTCACTACCAGGAAAGGCAAGAGGAGGTCTGGGTGGTCAGATGGAAAGGAGAGGGGAGACAGAGGGTAGGTTCTGTGCTGAGTGTTTTATTTTAAGTCTGGCATCGCTTGATCATGACCAAGGAGTCAGGCAAAGAATACATGTCCTCTAGTTTTCTTTCTATCTGTGGAAAATCTGTTTATATTTTAAGATCCAGAATAAAAGCACTTTCTTTTTTTCCCAGATTTTTGAGGTATAAGTGACAAACAAAATAGTGTATGTTTAAGGTGTGCAATGTGGTAGTTTTATATATATATATATATATATATACATTGTGAAATGATTACCACAGTCAAGTTAATTTACACATCCATTACCTCATAGTTACCTCTTTTGTTGTTTTTCTGAGAACATTTAAGATCTACTCTCAGCAAATTTCAAATATACAATATATATTATTAGCTGTAGATTATTATATATGATATATATATTATATATATAATTACCTGTATAGTCACCATACTGTACATTAGATCCCCAGAACTTACCCATCTTATAACTGAGATTTTGCATTCTTTGACCAACATCTCCCCAGTTTCTCCATTCCCCCACTTCTAGTAACCGCTGTTCTACTCTCTGGCTCTATGAGCTTGACTTTTTTTAGATTTCACATATAACAGATATCATACAGTATTTGTTTTTCTATGTCTGACTTATTTCACTTAGCATAATGTCCTCCAGGTTTACCTATGTTATTGCAAATGGTGGCCTTACCTTCATTTTTACAACAAATATTCCATTTTATGGCTAATATTCCATATTTTATGGCTAATATTCTATGGATAATATTCCATTCCATATATATGTTATATATATATGTATGTATATAATATATATATGGAATATAACATTTATTACATTTTCTTTATCCATTCACGCATCAATGGACATTTAGGTTATTTCCGTATCTTGGCTATTTAAGATACTGATTACATTTCCTTTGGATATACACCTAGTAGAGGGATTACTGAATCACATGATAGTTCCATTTTAAAATTTTGGAGAACTTCATATTGTTTCCCATAATGGCTGTACCAATTTACATTCCTGCCAACAATATACAAGGATTCCTTTTTCTCCACACCTTCCATACCACAAGTACTTTCTTTAGGCAGCTCTTCCTGATTCCTAACCCATAGCATCTCTATTAGATATTTACATTTGAGTTAGTCATGTCATTGCTACTAAATGAAAGTTACATGATTTTAAGCTTCCTAGAGGTGATTTTCTTCCTTTTTTGTATAGTATTTGTATGTAGTACTATCATCAACATAATGAGTACAAATAAGATAAAATTTATGAATGCAATGTTTAAAATATAAAGATTTATAAAAGTACAAGTCATTCTTATATTAGAGTTACTTTTGTAGAAATATGTATGCTAGTTTGGAGTCTCGTAGGCTTCATAAGACAAATGAGCAGTTTAAACATGGTCTACCACATCATACTCAGCTCTCAATCAACTTGTATAATGAAGAATTGCTATCCAAACAAGAAAATAAGAATAAAGTAATTGAAACAAGTATTTCATAGAACCAATTGACCTATGCTGACATTTTCAAAAAAAATTATGAAAACATATGTGTTTAGTTGCTTGTTGCTGTTAAGAGAAACAAACAGTAACTTAGGAATCAGGTAGACTGTTCCAGTTCTAACACAAACAAGCTTCATGCCTACTGGTGAGCCACTTCACTTGGCCCAGTTTCCTTGCTGTAACCTGAAGGGTTTGCACAGAGTATGTCCAAGGCCTTTACTAGATTTAAAACACAAGGATTTTCTTATTCAAATGCATAGAATATTTTTGCTCCTTTAGTCTGCATGTATTTTGATAAAAGAGTAAAATCTTCTGTGATTGTAGTCCAAAGGTGGCACCTTAGCAATAAAGTTGCTCCCCTTGTAACACCATCTTATGATGCCTTTTCAGTGCCTTTTTTTGAAAGAGTTGGCTGGTGATGTCTTTGTACCTTGTAGATTCCTGAACCTGCATTTATTACTGTAATTGTAATTGTATTGTATTGTAAGCGGCATCTGATTTCCTTCCTCGTGCCCTCTTCTGCAGGCAGATGAGGCATTCACTTACCAGCGGCAGTCTTCCCCCTTATAATCGGTCAGTGCCTCTTGTCTGAGCCATGATGTGTGACCAGTCCATGGAGCTGAGGATTTTGTCATGTGTTAAATCTTCCATTCGGGCTTCACTGGACTGTATTAAGCCACTGAAGGTGGTTAACTGAAGAGGCAAAAACATTAATTTGGTAATTTAATCTTATGAAACAGGAAACGAGAACTCTTTTCTTGTTTCAAAAATACAGGAGAATCTTATAAGTTTCATAACAAAGTCCGTGAAACTTTTATAGATATTGAGATTTAAAACTTTTATAGATACTGAGATTTATAGCTGGTTTTTGTCTGCGTATTCTGGCCTGGCCAGGTGCTCCATTTGCTTTGCTTACTCACTCTTCACGGAAATGTTGCAGGACTTGCTATCACCATGAGTGTCTGCTCTTAACCTGGCAGCCAGCTGAAGCAAACCCTCAAATGAACACGTCTCATTGTGCTGGTTGACCTCCTACCCCAATGTTCTGACTTCTCCCACGTTGCTAAAATCTGGAACAACCACTAGTAATCATGGTTGTAAAACAGGGCAGCCGTCCCTCATGTCTCAAAACCTGTTTCACTGTGGACACCCTAGTTATATAGTTTTCCACTATTTTCACAGAGTTGATAGTTTGATTACATTTGATTATTCTCTTTAGTCCATCCAGATCTTCCTTCAGTCCCTGTTATATATACAAATTATTTGGCAAGTCTGTCCCTTCATTCCCTGTGACTAATGAGTCCTTTTCCTAGCTTGTTACTGCTGCTGCTGCCAGGTTGTCTTGAACATCTGCTGATTGTTTCTGGACAGGGAATTACGGGGAGAGCGGAATGGATGCTTTCAAAGAGCTGGCTGCCCAGGAAGGCCTCTGCATCGCCCATTCAGACAAAATCTACAGCAATGCTGGGGAGAAGAGCTTTGACCGACTCCTGCGCAAGCTCCGAGAGCGGCTTCCCAAGGCCAGAGTGGTGGTTTGCTTCTGCGAAGGCATGACCGTCAGAGGCCTCCTGAGTGCCATGCGGCGCCTGGGAGTCATGGGCGAGTTCTCCCTCATAGGAAGGTAAATCTCAATCTCTCTCTCTCCCTCTCTTTCACACACACACACACACACACACACACACATACACTTTGGCGCACATATACTTGCTCTCACAAAACTGGACTTCCTGATTCCAAAGCGGGTGAGATGTGCATTCCTTCTGGATCTCACTGAGAGTGGGGCTATTTCTATTTTCATGATAGACAAGAGCAGAGCAGTCGATGACAAGATGATGAGACTATTTCAGAAAAAGGTGGGAAGTTTTTGCTAGAATGTTTTGTCCTGGCGAATTATTCTTTTCATTTGCTTCCCCCCTTCCACCCCTCCTCCTCCCAAAACCACACGAATGCTTTTCTCTTCATATTCCTAAACATAGATATCTTAATGAGGTGTTGGTGGATGGAAGGTAGTAGTGAAGATGGAAATACACATTAAGATCTGAAATTTAAAGGGCTAGTTGAGTGCAGGTGAAGACATGCAGCTGAACTCTGGTACTTGATGGTATAATATCTTACACTTATGGGGTGGCTAATAGTGATGTTTTCAGCATGTAATTTCTGGAATTGCAGGTGGTAGGTTCCAAAGTCTATGTTCTTTCTAAACCATATGTACTTGTGCTGGAATGGAGATTTTCAGTATCATTGTATTTTTCATAGGGTTTTTGACCTAATGGGTATCTTGTTTGATTTGATTTACCATCTTCTAATACTACATAAAGGAACTGATCAATTTTTCCAAGGAACCTACTAAGTTTACTTGAATGAAAGCTTCCACTGATCTATGACTCTGTCACACTCATCTTCCAGATCTCTTTTTCTTCTCCATCTTCTCTTTTGGCTAGAGTACAATCTTTTCTCACCTTTTGAAGCACCTTAACCAGTGACCCTTTTCTCTAGGAAACGGGACAGTGGATATCCTCCCTGGACCTTTCCCCCTTCTGGCATTGCACTTGTGATAATGACTGCAATGCTAATAAAACTATTCTCACCTTCATCTGGAACTAGAGGTACAGGACCTATCAAAAACTTTTGAGTAGAGGGTAGGATAGAAATACAGCTAAATGAATAAAGAAACAAAGAAATGATCTCTAGGCATGAGGAGGTATGAAGTCAAGGTCAAAGTATAATTCAAGATTAAGAAAATTATTGAATTTGGGTGAAATTGGCACACTGCCGTAAATGTCTTTTTGGCTTCTTCAACATGATGCAGTTGTGTGAGGCCATTTAAGAAAGCATCTCTAAAGAAGGAGTATTTAAAGAAGGAATGTTACTTCCTTCATGAGTGAAAAAGGATGTAAGCAGCGTTGTTGAAGTGTTACATGGAATAAGGTTCTTAATATACGCATCAGGACAGGTGGCATATAGATATTCAATCTTTTAATTGATTTTGTAAAAATGACTGCTTTTATGAAAGATGCTTGTTTTTTAAAAAAATCTCATGTTTACCATTTTCAAAAGAAGAAAAGTCTGTTTTGCAGGTTTCCTTCTGTTTAATATCCCCAAAGAGAGGCTAGCTACCTGGATTCTGGAAATCTCAAACAGATGTAGCAAATATGTGAGCTTTGGGGTATAAAGACTGCCTAATTGTGAAATATATTTATACAAAATGCTGCAATGAGTAATTGGAGTGTAAAGAACTCATTCTATTATCATTATTTTAAAGCTGGTCAAGAATAATAATGTAAACTTATCTCTCTGGCTCTTGCTTACCTGCTAATAATGCAGCTGAGTCCCTACAGGTATTTCTGAGTCTCACATGTGCTTGTCCGTGGAGATATCACTTCCTTTACTCCTCTCTTGCTCTACCTCATATCTTCTGGGTTCTACTGATGTATCCTAGAGACACTATCATCACAACAAACACCTGTGCTCCTGAGGACACTGCTCCCTGTACCAGTGGTCACTGACAATAAAGCATGGAGCCCTGGAGATGTCAAAGCTATGCCACGCAGTGCTTCTCTGGCTTTCTGGGCTATATTCCATGAGGGTCTATCAAAGTGATATTGGCTTTTACTCTCATATCTTAGAGGATTTTGTGGAAAACAGCCTTTTTTTCATTCTTTTTTCACAGCTCTCTCCCTTCCCTGGGAGAGATATGAGTCCAGAGGGAGCTGAGCTGGCAATAAAGACAAGTAGTAACACTACAACATACCTAGTATCAGCTTTTCCTTCAGAGGCTTGATTCTCCTACTTCCTGTGGGATGAATTCTAACCCAAGCACTCCTCTGTTCCTCATGCCGATGGATATTTGGTGAGCTTGGTTCCCTAATTTCAGCAGACGTGTCCAGAAGGGTTCCAGTTTAACACCAAGTTGCAACTTCTAGCTACATTTGTAATGCTGTCAAATATATCTCCTTCCTATTTAAAGGAGGTTTAATTTACCAAATGATAAAATCCTTTGAGGTCAGGAGCCATTGTTTAATTTCTTTCAGAATACGTGGTATGATTCTGGATGCTGCCAGATTCACAAGAGGGCATTGTGTAGATGGTGATGGACCTCTTTTCACAGAGGTGAAGATAAGTAAATCATGGTGTAGATTGCAGCAAGAGACATTTAGTTAAGAAAAAAATTAGAAATTCCTGAATGGAGGTTTGTACTCCTTTGCCTCCTGTGACTCCTCTTTTCTCTTACACTTCACATCCAACATAGAAGGAAATGTTGTTGGTGCTACAATCAAAACATATCCAAGACTTTGACAGCTTAATACCTTTCTTGCTGCTACCATCCTAGTCCAAGCCAACATCATCTCTCACTTGGGTTATGGCAATAACCTCCTAATTGATCCTTGCCTTGCGCTTCCCTGCCATTTATTCTTTTTTTTTTTTTAACATCTTTATTGGAGTATAATTGCTTTACAATGGTGTGTTAGTTTCTGCTTTATAACAAAGTGAATCAGTTATACATATACATATGTTCCCATATCTCTTCTCTCTTGCATCTCCCTCCCTCCTACCCTCCCTATCCCATCCCTCTAGGTGGTCACAAAGCACAGAGCTGATCTCCCTGTGCTATGCGGTTGCTTCCCACTAGCTATCTATTTTACGTTTGGTAGTGTATATATGTCCATGCCACTCTCTCACTTTGTCACATCTTACCCTTCCCCGTCCCCATATCCTCAAGTCCATTCTCTAGTAGGTCTGTGTCTTTATTCCTGTCTTGCCACTAGGTTCTTCATGACCTTTTTTTTTTTTTCCCTTAGATTCCATATATATGTGTTAGCATACTGTATTTGTTTTTCTCTTTCTGACTTACTTCACTCTGTATGACAGACTCTAACTCCATCCACCTCACTACAAGTAACTCCATTTCGTTTCTTTTTATGGCTGAGTAATATTCCATTGTATATATGTGCCACATCTTCTTTATCCATTCATCTGATGATGGACATTTAGGTTGCTTTCATGTCCTGGCTATTGTAAATAGAGCTGCAATGAACATTTTGGTACATGACTCTTTTTGAATTATGGTTTTCTCAGGGTATATGCCCAGTAGTGGGATTGCTGGGTCATATGGTAGTTCTATTTTTAGTTTTTTAAGGAACCTCCATACTGTTCTCCATAGTGGCTGTATCAATTTACATTCCCACCAACAGGGCAAGAGTGTTCCCTTTTCTTCACACCCTCTCCAGCATTTATTGTTTCTAGATTTTTTGATGATGGCCATTCTGACTGGTGTGAGATGATATCTCATTGTAGTTTTGATTTGCATTTCTCTAATGATTAATGATATTGAGCATTCTTTCATGTGTTTGTTGGCAATCTGTACATCTTCTTTGGAGAAATGTCTGTTTAGGTCTTCTGCCCATTTTTGGATTGGGTTGTTTGTTTTTTTGTTATTGAGCTGCATGAGCTGCTTGTAAATCTTGGAGATTAATCCTTTGTCAGTTGCTTCATTTGCAAATATTTTCTCCCATTCTGATCCATTAAGGCAAATGGATCTTTAAAAAATTTAAGTCAGGTAATGTCTTTTAACCTTACATGCTCAATACCTGAAAATGGCTTTCCATTTTTCTTATGACAATGTCCTTGCAATGGCCTTCAAAGTCACACATTCTGTCATTGGGACTGAGTTTTTTACAATGGAGTAATAAACTATAATGACAGAAATAGAATTTTTAAATAGAAAGTTCTCCAAGATATTAAAAATATCCTATATTTAATGAATGTATGTAATGGAAAAACAAAACAAAACATGAGCTAAGAGTTCAACTCTGCCACAAAGTAATCATGTGATCTTAAGTCATGTTTTGTCTCCGAGTCTATTTTTTTTTCTATAAAAATTAATGACTTGGCTCCAGATCATCTTTAAATATTTTTCCAGTCCTAGAATTGATCATATATTAAGACCATATGACTGAACCATGTTCAAAAGAATGTATTTATAGATTCATTTTTTTCTAAAGTTATTCATGAATTTGGATTAATCAATTTACACTTTTCACGAGTCGCCTTGTTAAAACCAGGAGAATTCATTGAATACAACTACTCAGAATTAGTGTCTTAATCTGTGGTCATGCAGTGTAGCCAGCATATCCACATGAAAATCAAACCTTTGACTCTGAACAAACTGGAATAATATTCTCACCAAGTAAGTTAATTAACCATAGTCAAGTTAATCATCACACAGAAGAGCCATTCTTTCTTGTTTCTATGAAACTGCCTCTTTCGAGATCCTTCTCAAAATTGTGTGCAGCATATCTATAATTATATTTTAATTATGATGGTGATGATGATGATAACATTTATTTAGGACTTACTGTATGCCAGGCGCTGTTCTAAGCACTTTTTATACATAAACTCATTTAATCGTCGTAAAAATATGATGAGATAGGCGCTAATATTATTTCTATTTTAATGTATGGAGATGTAAAGAACTTGTCAAAAAGTGTCACAGTTGGGATTTGAACCTAGGCAATGTGACTTCAGATTTCATGCTCTTATTCACTAAGTTATACTGTGTGTGTCAAGCTATGATTGTTTTGTTTAAGAGATACTATCTTTACTCTTAGTTTTCTTTCAGTTTGCTCTCTCTTCTTGAGATTTATTTCATTGTTTAGACCCACATTCTTTGGAAAAATAAACTGAGGTATGTTCATGAGAAAATTATTTTACATTTCTAATTATTCTCTACATCTATGAATCCTTTTTTATTTCTCTCTTAGTGCTAAATGTTTTATATGATATTTCAGTAAAGGGGCCATTCTTTTCAAGCTCAATATTTTTATTTTAACACGAGACTCCACAATATCATTCTCTATTTGTATACAGTCTATATCTATGGAACTATACCCATGTAAAAGCTAATTTGGAATAAGTGGGTGATATTTCTCTGAAATCCTCAGTAGTAACTATTACATTGCTAAAAATTAACTGATGGATTTGTTCTAATTCCTATATTGTTCTTTTATTTGAAGAAAGTGAAAATAAGCATGGTTTACATGTGTAAACACATAATAGCTATGATTTATTGAAGTTTTGGTATGTACTAGGTTAATAATATATGATATCTCCAGTCCTAACAACAACTCTGAAAGGTTGATTTGGAAGGTAAAGAAGTTAAACAATTACCCCAAATTCCTAAATTAATAAGTGGTGAAGACAGAGTCAAACTTCCTACTATACCATAGCATCATGCGGATATGTAAATATCGAATTGTAACCTCCTCAATGATAGGAACCACGTTTTATATACTTTTTATTTTCTTATCATGCCAAGTGAAGTGTTTTGATGTGTTAATTATTTAATAACTATGTCAGAAAGCTTGGAGTGTCACAGTGAGAGCAGGTAGCTTCATTGTGTGACCCTGAGTTCCCTTTCATTTTCCAGGATCAGTAAGTTTTACCTAGTGTGGTAAAGGTTGATGTTCTTCAATCAGCCTCTATTTCTAGAATTTTTCTGTAAAATTGGGACTAATATTTGCTTACCTGTCAGGTTGTTGTATTTGTCTAAGCACAAAATGCTTACTTGTCTGTTAAACCAAAGCTGAGCGTCAATATTGGGTCCCTTAAAGATACACTATTTTCTGAGGGCGAGTGAGAGCTTTTTGGCTTTAGTCCTATGCCTAGTGTTGGCATTATCCTGGGCTTTTACCCTGCCTTCCTCATCTTGGGAAGCCCTTCTACTAGGTTTACATTGTACTTTTTTAGGAGTCTCTGTATAGATATACTTAGGTATACCATATTTAAATATGTATTTCCTAGCCCCTTCTACTGCATTATGACATGTTATTTCTCCACTATAAGAAATAAGCATCCAATAAAGATAATTAGGTCAATAACTTTCCATCTCATCCCCTCTCTCTACTGTATTCTGGTCAATCAGTTTATAAGTATATGGTACTTACATTTCAAATGCCTATCCCTTTCTTATTGGTGTGTGCTGTTTTACCTGTCTTCCCTCCCAACTCTGTCATCTTCTCACCTACTAGACCCACTTTCCATTATCTGTCACTGCAGAGAAATCTGCACCCCCCCCCATCTAAAACCTGATCCATGAAAATACTAACACCATGATTTATGAGTTGAAAGCACAATGAACAACTTTAGGCACATATTCAAAAAACTGATTGAAATGAAGCAGTTACTTTATCTGGAAAGAAGCTTACAGTTTCATTTTAAAACAAAGGAAGCTCTTGTTTTTTACAATGTACATTTTGTCTTTTTCTTCCAGAACCTAAACACATATTTAGAAAAGTGACCTCTATACCCTTGAAACATAAGATGATATACCATTGTGTTATGTTCCACACAGTTATATTTTTAATGAAAAATGAGTTGTTTTAGATCCCATCTTTCCATTTTGGAAAAAAAAGGGGAAATATCTAAAGTTTGCAGCCTTCAGGCAAAATTGCAAAGGTTATGTGTTTTAAGTAAATGTGGACTTCCAGTGAAGTGTGACATCCCCCAAAATGGATTATAATCAAGTTGCTGCCAAAGCTGATGAGCATTTTCTGACGCATAATGGTCACGACTTGTAGATTCGCAACCTGGCCTTCTCTAGGTTCCCAAGGGTGGAAAATGATTACTAACCTGCTGACAGACTATCGCTTCCTTAAAACACTCCTGCTCCAAAGGCAGATTAATGAGAGCTTTGTGGAAGATTACACTGTTAGGAAAAGACCATGAGAAATGTGTGCTAAGGAAGGAGAAGGGATTTAGTTTAGAGTACTCTGGAGAATAAACATCATTTGTAGGATTTTTTTTTTTTAAACATCTTTATTGAAGTATAATTGCCTTACAATGGTGTGTTAGCTTCTGCTTTATAACAAAGTGTATCAGTTATACATATACAATATGTTCCCGTATCTCTTCCCTCTTGCATCTCCCTCCCTCCCACCCTCCCCATCCCACCCCTCTAGGTGGTCACAAAGCACCGAGCTGATCTCCCTGTGCTATGCGGCTGCTTCCCACTAGCTATCTGTTTTACATTTGGTAGTGTATATATGTCCATGACACTCTCTCACCCTGTCACATCTCACCCCACCCCCTCCCCATATCCTCAAGTCCATTCTCTAGTAGGTCTGTGTCTTTATTGCCGTCTTGCCACTAGGTTCTTCATGGCCTTTTTTTTTTTTTTTTTCCCTTAGATTCCGTATATATGTGTTAGCATACTGTATTTGTTTTTCTCTTTCTGACTTACTTCACTCTGTATGACAGACTCTAACTCCATCCACCTCATTACAAATACCTCCATTTCATTTCTTTTTATGGCTGAGTAATATTCCATTGTATATATGTGCCACATCTTCTTTATCCATTCATCTGTCGATGGACATTTAGGTTGCTTCCAGGTCCTGGCTATTGTAAATAGAGCTGCAATGAACATTGTGGTACATGACACTTTTTGACCTATGGTTTTCTCAGGGTATATGCCCAGTAGTGGGATTGCTGGGTCGTATGGTAGTTCTATTTGTAGTTTTTTAAGGAACCTCCATACTGTTCTCCATAGTGGCTGTATCAATTTACATTCCCACCAACAGTGCAAGAGTGTTCCCTTTCCTCCACACCCTCTCCAGCATTTATTGTTTCTAGATTTTTTGATGATGGCCATTCTGACCGGTGTGAGATGATATCTCATTGTAGTTTTGATTTGCATTCTCTAATGATTAATGATGTTGAGCATTCTTTCATGTGTCTGTAGGCCATCTGTATATCTTCTTTGGAGAAATGTCTATTTAGGTCTTCTGCCCATTTTTGGATCGGGTTGTTCGTTTTTTTGTTATTGAGCTGCATGAGCTGCTTGTAAATCTTGGAGATTAATCCTTTGTCAGTTGCTTCATTTGCAAATATATTCTCCCATTCTGATGGTTGTCTTTTGGTGTTGTTTATGGTTTCCTTTGCTGTGCAAAAGCTTTTAAGTTTCATTAGGTCCCATTTGTTTATTTGTGTTCTTATTTCCATTTCTCTGGGAGTTGCGTCAAAAAGAATCTTGCTGTGATGTATGTCATAGAGTGTTCTGCCTATGTTTTCCTCTAAGAGTTTGATAGTGTCTGGCCTTACACTTAGGTCTTTAATCCATTTTGAGTTTATTTTTGTGCATGGTGTCAGGGAGTGTTCTAATTTCATACTTTTACATGTATCTGTCCAATTTTCCCAGCACCACTTATTGAAGAGGCTGTCTTTTCTCCCATTTGTAGGATATTGACAGCTATTTTGAGCATAGATCTCAGCCACAGAAATGCTCAGCATTTCCACAAAATTGGGGCGGCTGATTTGCATTAAAGTTAGTAATGATTAACTCTTCCTTTATACCAACACCTATTTCCACGTTTCAGAAAATGGACACCTGAAAACTAAGACTACTATCATGGTCTCTACTTGCCTAGGAAGTATTAGAAACACTGAAGGAAAGGATTTTGAGTGCCTTCTGTATCTATAAGGCACTGGCTCAAATTCGAATGAATGAAAAAGGAGGTCATTATGATTTACCCAAGTTTGTGTTTGAGGCTGATTGAAGACTACAGGGAATTTATCTTAATGAATTTTCATAGTTCCTATGACAGTCAGTTCTCATCCTGGCTGCACATCACACTCAGTAGGCGCTCTTAAAAATGTGGATCCCTGGATCTTACCCCAGGCCATTAGTAGAATTTCTTGGTGAGGGATTTGGATCTTCTTCTTTTTTTAAAAGGACTAAAGATGAGTTAAATTTCAGAACCACTACTCTGTGATGCCTGCATCAGTGTTTTGCACTCAGGTGGTGTTCACTATGAATGAATTGCTTACAGGATATATTTGAAAGGGAAGATGAAGTGAAAAGTTTAACTCCACTGCCTGTCAATCCACCATTTTATCTCCCGTTTTCTTTTTTGGATTGTATTTTGCTTTATTATTTCTTGAAATTTATTTATTTTCAAAATTTTCTTTAGAAATTTTTTTAGGAATTTGAAAGTAGTGTATAATAGTAGTAGTAGTAGTAGCAGTAGTAATGGTAATAGTAATAAACACTTTGCAACTCTGCTTATCTCCTGTGTTTCTGTCTCCTTCTGATGCCCAAACTGGCCTATTGACCTGCCCCCTGAAAACACTGCCATGTCCCAATTCTCAGACTTACCAAAATGCAGAGTAAGGAGCACATACACTTGTGGCAGATTTAGCCTCTGCCATCTCCAAATCTAGGGTTGCCCGTGGCTGATCAATGAACTACTATTGTTGAGTACAATTGATCCTTGAACAACACAGGTTTGAACTGCACAGGTCTACTTTTACATGGATATTTTTCATTAGTAAATATTACAAGTACTACGTGGTCAGTGGTTGGCTGAATCTGCAGATGGGGAGGAAATGCAGATATGGAGTGCCGACTATAAGTATATGTTATATAAGTGGATTGAACCCCACGTTGTTCAGGGGTCAACTCTAGTATTCTATGGCATGAATATGCTTCAATTTGCTTATCTGTTCTCCTATTGATGGACATTTGGGTTGTTTCCAGGTTTGACTATAATGAATAATGCAGCTATGAATATGATTTGTGTAAGTGTGTGTGTGGACACATATATTTAATTCTCTTTAGGAAATACCTAGAGTGAGATTATGGGTCACATGGTAAGTGTATATTTAACTTTATAAATTACTTTATAAGAAACTGCAGAACTACTTTCCAAAGTGGCTGTAAAATTTTGCAGTTCTACCAGCACTGTATGAGAGTTCTAATTTTTCCACATCTTCAAAATAGTACTGCCAGTCTTTTCGGCTTTCAGCTATTCTAGTGGGTGTCTAGTGGCATGTCTTGTTGTTTTAATTTGCATTTCCTAAAGACTAATAACGTTGAAAAATTTTATATACTTATTTGCCATTTTAATATCTTTTTTTGATAAAATCTCTTGCACACATCTATGTCCATTTTATCAATTTGTTTGCCTTATTATGAAGTTATAAAAATTCTGTATAACTTCTGGACTCAAATAATTTATAATATATATGTATAGCATATGTTTTCTCAGTATGTATCTGAAAATTTAATTTTGTTCATAGTATCTTTGAAAAATGGAACATTTAAAATTTTGAAAGTTATCAGTTTCTTTTTTTATGGTTTATGCTTTGTGTTATATCAAAGATGGCTTTATCTACTCCAAGGTTAGAAACATTTTCATAGAAGTTTTATAATTTTTACTTTTATAGCTAGATATGATTAAATCATATATTTGGAGTTAATTTTCACATATATTGTGAGATGAGTGAATACTTATTTTTTTTTGGACATAAGAGTATCCAGCTTTTCCAGAACTATGTATTGAAAGGACTATAATTTCCCCATTGAAGTAACCTGCCATTTAGTTGAAAACAGTTGACTATATATGCATATACATTACTTATTTCCTATCCCTCTGTCCTATTTTATTTTATTTTATTTTATTATTATTATTTTTTTACATGGAATGTCCTATTTTAAATTAATTGAATATGTATATATAGCATTCCATTTTATCTTTACTTTTTTACTTAACTAGCTATCATGTTACTTTATGAATAGTTGATCTCGGGTTTACGCTATGCTTTTTAAAGTTATTATTGTCCCCACCTTCTAAGAATATTATACCACATCACATATAGTATAAGAACTTTGTAGCAATATATATACATTTCTCCCTCCTGACCTGTGTTCTGTTGTCATGATATATTTTACTTCTAATTCTATTCCAAAATTCAAAATACATTGTTATTGTTTTTGCTAGAGTGGTCAACTAGCTATCCAAGAAATCAAAAGTGAGAAAAATTATCTTCTAAAATTACCAGTATAATTACTATCTGTGATCTTCTTCATTCCTGTGTAGATCCATATTTTCTATGGATTATTTTCCTTCTGCCTGAGGAATTTCCTTTAACATTACTTGAGGAGCTGGTCTGCTGAGATAAATTCTCTCCACTTTTTTTGTCTGTGAATGTTCTTATTTTGCCTTAATTAAAAAAAATAAATGTTCTGGTATAGTAATCTAGGTTGATAGTTGTTTTTTTTGTGTTTTTTTTGAGAAACTGATTGGAAATTGAATGCAAACTAAGACCACTTGACTGTTACTGAAATGAATAGTCCAGTTTGCTTTTTTTTTTTTTTTTTAAAGAGAAATTCACGTTCTTTTTTATTTATTTATTTATTTATTTATAGACTGTGTTGAGTCTTCGTTTCTGTGCGAGGGCTTTCTCTAGTTGCGGCAAGTGGGGACCACTCTTCATCGCGGTGCATGGGCCTCTCACCATCGCGGCCTCTCTTGTTGCGGAGCACAGGCTCCAGACGCGCAGGCTCAGCAATTGTGGCTCACGGGCCCAGTTGCTCCGTGGCATGTGGGATCTTCCCAGACCAGGGCTCGAACCCGTGTCCCCTGCATTGGCAGGCAGATTCTCAACCACTGCGCCACCAGGGAAGCCCTGATAGTTGTTTTTACTCCCAATGCTTTAGAAATATTCAAATATATTTCTGACTTGCATAGCTTCTGATGAGAAATCTGCTGTAATTCTTTTGTTCCTCTACTGTGTATTTCTATTATTCTTTTAAGCATGTCTCTTTGTCACTAGTTTTCAGCAATTTGAGTATGATAATCCTTGATGTGTTTTTCTGTCATATTTGTTTGACTTGGGGTTCATTGAACTTCTTAGATATGTGGGTTTGTAGTTTTTTTTAAAATCAAGTTTGGAAGGTGATTAGCTATTCTTCCCTAAAATATTATTTCTGTGCTGGCCATTCTTTTCTTTCTTTCTTTTTTTAACGTCTTTATTGGAGTATAATTGCTTTACAATGGTGTGTTAGTTTCTGCTTTATAACAAAGTGAATCAGCTATACATATATATTTATCCCTATTTCTCCTTCCTCTTGCCTCTCCCTCCCACCCTCCCTATCCCACCCCTCTAGGTGGTCACAAAGCACTGAGCTGATCTCCCTGTGCTATGCAGCTGCTTCCCACTAGCTATCTATTTTACATTTGGTAGTGTATATATGTCCATGACACTCTCTCACTTTGTCCCAGCTTACCCTTCCCCCTCCCCATGTCCTCAAGCCCATTCTCCAGTTGGTCTGCGTCTTGATTCCCGTCTTGCCCCTAGGTTCTTCATGACCATTTTTTTTTTTTTTTTAGATTCCATATATATGTGTTAGCATACGGTATTTGTTTTTCTCTTTCTGACTTACTTCACTCTGTATGACAGACTCTAGGTCCATCCACCCCACTACAAATAACTCAATTTCACTTCTTTTTATGGCTGAGTAATATTCCGTTGTATATATGTGCCACATCTTCTTTATCCATTCATCTATCAATGGACACTTAGGT
The DNA here is from genome assembly GCF_965194805.1 of Balaenoptera borealis. Lineage (NCBI taxonomy): Eukaryota > Metazoa > Chordata > Mammalia > Artiodactyla > Balaenopteridae > Balaenoptera > Balaenoptera borealis. The sequence continues at coordinate 19,328,616 of NC_138873.1, read as the reverse complement.
TGCTTCCATATCCTGGCTATTGTAAACAGTGCTGCAATGAACATTGGGGTGCATGTGTCTTTTTGAATTATTGTTTTCTCAGGGTATATGCATAGTGGTGGTATTGCTGGGTCGTATGGTAGTTCTATTTTTAGTTTTTTAAGGAACCTCCATACTGTTCTCCATAGTGGCTGTATCAACTTACATTCCCACCAACAGTGCAAGAGGGTTCCCTTTTCTCCACACCCTCTCCAGCATTTATTGTTTCTAGATTTTTTGATGATGGCCATTCTGACCAGTGTGAGGTGATATCTCATTGTAGTTTTGATTTGCATTTCTCTAATGATTAGTGATGTTGAGCAGCTTTTCATGTGCTTCTTGGCCATCTGTATATCTTCCTTGGAAAAATGTCTATTTAGGTATTCTGCCCATTTTTGGATTGGGTTTTTTTGTTTTTTTTTTTAATATTGAGCTGCCTGAGATGCTTGTATATTTTGGAGATTAATCCTTTGTCAGTTGGTTCGTTTGCAAATATTTTCTCCCATTCTGAGGGTTGTCTTTTCATCTTGTTTATAGTTTCCTTTGCTGTGCAAAAGTTTTTAAGTTTCATTAGGTCCCATTTGTTTATTTTTGTTTTTATTTCCATTTCTCTAGGAGGTGGGTCAAAATGCATCTTGCTGTGATTTACGTCATAGAGTGTTGTGCTTATGTTTTCCTCTAAGAGTTTTATAGTGTCTGGCCTTACATTTAGGTCTTTCATCCATTCTGAGTTTATTTTTGGCTATGGTGTTAGGGAGTTTTCTACGTTCATTCTTTTACATGTAGCTGTCCAGTTTTCCCAGAACCACTTATTGAAGAAGCTGTCTTTTCTCCATTGTATATTCTTGCCTCCTTTATCAAAGATAAGGTGACCATATGTGCGTGGGTTTATCTATGGGCTTTTTATCATGTTCCATTAATCTATATTTCTGTTTTTGTGCCAGTACCATACTGTCTTGATTACTGTAGCTTTGTAGTATAGTCTGAAGTCAGGGAGTCTGATTCCTCCAGCTCCGTTTTTCTTTCTCAAGATTGTTTTGGCTATTCGGGGTCTTTTGTGTTTCCATAGAAATTGTGAAATTTTTTGTTCTGGTTCTGTGAAAAATGCCATTGGTCATTTGATAAGGATTGCATTGAATCTGTAGATTGTTTTGGGTAGTAGAGTCATTTTCACAATGTTGATTCTTCCAATCCAAGAACATGGTATATCTCTCCATCTGTTTGTATCATCTTTAATTACTTTCATCAGTGTATTATAGTTTTCTGCATACAGGTCTTTTGTCTCCTTAGTAGGTTTATTCCTAGATTCCTAGGTATTTTATTCTTTTTGTTGCAGTGGTAAATGGGAGTGTTTCCTTAACTTCTCTTTCAGAATTTTCATCATTAGTATATAGGAATGCAAGAGATTTCTGTGCATTAATTTTGCATCCTGCTACTTTACCAAATTCATTGATTAGCTCTAGTAGTTTTCTGGTAGCATCTTTAGGATTCTCTATGTATAGTGTCATGTCATCTGCAAACAGTGAGAGTTTTACTTCTTTTCCGGAATACAATGCATTCCTTGTATTTCTTATTCCTCTCTGATTGCTGTGGCTAAAACTTCCAAAACTATGTTGAGTAGTAGTGGTGAGAGTGGGCAACCTTGTCTTGTTCCTGATCTTAGTGGAAATGGTTTCAGTTATTCACCATTGAGAGCAATGCTTGCTGTGGATTTGTCATATATGGCCTTTATTAAGTTGAGGTAAGTTCCCTCTATGCCTACTTTCTGGAGGGTTCTTCTCATAAATAGGTGTTGAATTTTGTCAAAAGCTTTTTCTACATCTATTGAGATTATCATAAGGTTTTTATACTTCAGTTTGTTAATGTGGTGTATCACACTGTTTGATTTGAATATATTTAAGAATCCTTGCATTCCTGGGGTAAAGCCTAGTTGATCACGGTGTATGATCCCTTCAATGTGCTGTTGGATTCTGTTTGCTAGTATTTTGTTGAGGACTTTTCCATCTGTTTTCATCAGTGATATTCGCCTGTAGTTTTCTTTTTTTGTGACATCTTTGTCTGATTTTGGTATGAGGGTGATTGTGGCCTCACAGAATGAGTTTGGGAGTGTTCCTCCCTCTGCTATATTTTGGAACAGTTTGAGAAGGAAAGGTGTTAGCTCTTCTCTAAATGTTTGATAGAAATCACCTGTGAAACCATCTGGTCCTGGACGTTGTTTGTTGGAGGATTTTTAATCACAGTTTCAATTTCAGTGCTTGGGATTGGTATGTTTATGTTTTCTATTTCTTCCTGGTTCAGTCTCAGAAGGTTGTGCTTTTCTGAGAATTTGTCCGTGCCTTCCAGGTTGTCCATTTTATTGACATATAGTTGCTTGTAGTAATCTCTCATGATACTTTGTATTTCTGCAGTGTCACTTGTTACTTCTTTGTTTTCATTACTAATTCTATTGATTTGAGTCTTCTCCCCTTTTTTCAGAAGGAGTCTGGCTAATGGTTTATCAATTTTGTTTATCTTCTCAAAGAACCAGCTTTTAGGTTATTTATCTTTGCTCTTGTTTCCTTCATTTCTTTTTCATTTATTTCTGATCTGATATTTATGATTTCTTTCCTTCTAACTTTAGATTTTGTTGTTCTTCTTTCTCTAATTGCTTTAGGTGTAAGGTAAGGTTGTTCATTTGAGATGTTTCTGTTTCTTGAGGTAGGATTGTATTGCTATAAATTTCTCTCTTAGAAATTTTGCTGCATCCCATAAGTTTTGGGTCATCATGTTTTCATTGTCATTTCTTTCTAGGTATTTTTTGATTTCCTCTTTGATGTCTTCAGTGGTCTCTTGTTTATTTAGTAGTGTATTGTTTAGCCTCCATGTGTTTGTATTTTTTACATATTGTTTCCTGTAATTGATTTCTAGTCTCATAGCATTGTGGTCGGAAAGGGTACTTGATACAATTTCAATTATCTTAAATTTACCGAGGCTTGATTTGTGACAAGATATGATCTATCCTGGAGAATGTTCCATGAGCACTTGAGAAAAAAGTGTATTCTGTTGTTTTTGAATGGAATGTCCTATAAATATCAATTAAGTCCATCTTGTTTAATGTATTGTTTAAAGCTTGTGTTTCCTTATTTGTTTTCATTTTGGATGATCTGTCCAATGGTGAAAGTGGGGCGTTAAAGTCCCCTACTCTGATTATGTTACTGTCGATTTCTGCTTTTATGGTTTTTAGCACGTGCCTTTTGTATTGAGGTGTTCCTATGTTGGGTGCATAAATATTTACAATTGTTATATCTTTTTCTTGGATTGATCCCTTGATCATTATGTAGTGTCCTTCTTTGTCTCTTGTAATAGTCTTGATTTTAAAGTCTATTTTATCTGATATGAGAATTGCTACTCCAGGTTTCTTTTGATTTTCATTTTCGTGGAATATCTTTTTCCATCCCCTCAGTTTCAGTCTGTATGTGTCCCTAGGTCTGAAGTGGGTCTCTTGTAGACAGCATATATATGGGTCTTGTTTTTGTATCCATTCAGCCAGTCTATGTCTTTTGGTTGGAGCATTTAATCCATTTACATTTAAGGTAGTTATCGATATGTATGTTCCTATTACCATTTTCTTAATTGTTTTGGGTTTGTTATTGTAGGTCTTTTCCTTTTCTTGTGTTTACTGCCTAGAGAAGTTCTTTTAGCATTTGTTGTAAAGCTGGTTTTGTAGTGCTGAATTCTCTTAGGTTTTGCTTGTCTGTAAAGTTTTTAATTTCTCCGTCGAATCTGAATGAGGTCCTTGCTGGGTAGAGTAATCTTGGTTGTAGGTTCTTCCCTTTCATCACTTTAAATATGTCCTGCCACTCCCTTCTGGATTGCAGAGTTTCTGCTGAAAGATCAGCTGTTATCCTTATGGGGATTCCCTTGTATGTTATTTGTTGCTTTTCCCTTGGTGCTTTTAATATTTTCTCTTTGTATTTAATTTTGGTAGTTAGATTAATATATGTCTTGGTATGTTTCTCCTTGGATTTATCCTGTATGGGACTCTCTGCCCTTCCTGGACTTGATTGAATATTTCCTTTCCCATATTAGGGAATTTTTCAACTGTAATCTCTTAAAATATTTTCTCAGTCTATTTTTTTTCTCTTCTTCTCCTGGGACCCCTATAATTCAAATGTTGGTGCATTTACTGTTGTCCCAGAGTTCTCTGAGACTTAATGTTGTCCCAGAGTTCTCTGAGACTGTCCTCAATTCTTTTCATTCTTTTTTCTTTATTCTGCTCTGCAGTAGTTATTTCCACTATTTTACCTTCCACGTCATTTATCTGTTCTTCTGCCTCAGTTATTCTGCTATTGATTCTTTCTAGAGAATTTTTAATTTCATTTGTTGTGTTGTTCATCATTGTTTGTTTGCTCTTTAGTTCTTCTAGGTCCTTTTTAAACGTTTCCTGTATTTTCTCTATTCTATTTCCAAGATTTTGGATCATCTCTACTATCTTTCCTCTGAATTCTTTTTCAGGTAGGCTGCCTATTTCCTCTTCATTTGTTTGGTCTGTTGGGTTTTTACCTTGCTCCTTCATCTGCTGTGTATTTCTTTGTCTTCTCATTTTGCCTAACTTACTGTGTTTGGGATGTCCTTTTTGCAGGCTGCAGGTTCGTAGTTCCAATTGTTTTTGGTGTCTTCCCCCAGTGGGTAAGGTTGGTTCAGTGGGTTGTGTTGGCTTCCTGGTGGAGGAGACTGGTGCCTGTGTTCTGGTGGATGAGACTTGATCTTGTCTTTCTGGTGGGCAGGACCGCATCCAGTGGTGTGTTTCAGGGTGTCTGTGAACTTATTATGATTTTAGGCATCCTCTCTGCTAATGGGTGGGGTTGTGTTCGTGTCTTGCTGGTTGTTTGGCATAGGGTGTCCAGCACTGTAGTTTGCTTGTTGTTAAGTGGAGATGAGTCTTAGCGTTGAGATGGAGATCTCTGTGAGAGCTTTCGCCATTTGATATGTGGGGCCGGGAGCTCTCTGGTGGACCAGTGTCCTGATCTTGGCTCTCCCACTGCAGAGGATCAGGCCTTACACCCAGCCAGAGCACCAAGACCCTGTCAGCCACTCAGCTCAGAAGAAAAGGGAGAAAAAAAAAACAAGAAAGAAAGAAAAATAAATAAAATAAAATAATTAAAGTAAAATTTTAAAAATTTATTGAAAATAAAAAAATTAAAAAGTAATTAAAAAAAAGAAAGAAAGAAGAGAACAACTAAACCAAATAACAAATCCATCAATGATAACAAGTGCTAGAAACTATACAAAAAAAGAAAAAAGAAAAATGGACAGACAGAACCCTAGGACAAATGGTAAAAGCAAAGTTATACAGAGACAATCACACAAAGAAGCATACTCATACACACTCACAAAAAGAGAAAAAGGGAAAAAAAATATATAAAAAAAAGGAAGAGAGCAAACAAATCAATAAACAAATCTACCAATGATATTAAGCTGTAAATACTAAACTAAAATAAACATAAAACCAGAAACAAATTAGATGCAGAAAGGAAACCCCAAGTCTACAGTTGCTCTGAAAGTCCACCGCCTCATTTTTGGGATGATTTGTTGTCTATTGAGGTATTCAGCAGATGCAGGGTACATCAAGTTGATTGTGGAGTTTTAATCCGCTGCTCCTGAGGCTGCATGGAGAGATTTCCCTTTCTCTTCTTTGTTCACACAGCTCCTGGGGTTCAGCTTTGTATGTGGCCCCGCCTCTGCGTGTAGTTCACCTGAGAGTGTTTGTTCTTTGCTGAGACAGGATGGGGTTAAAGGAGCAGCTGATTAGGGGGCTCTGGCTCAGTCAGGCTGGGGGGAGGGAGGGGTACGGAATGCAGGGCGAGCTTGCGGTGGCAGAGGCCAGCATGACGTTGCAACAGCCTGAGATGTGCCGTGTGTTCTCCCGGGGAAGTTGTCCCTGGATCATGGGACCTTGGCAGTGGCAGGCTGCACAGGCTCCTGGGAGGGGAGGTGTGGATAGTGACCTGTGCTTGCACATAGGCTTCTTGGTGTCTGCAGCAGCAGCCTTAGCATCTCACGCCCATCTCTGGTGTCTGTGCTGATAGCCGCGGCTCACGCCCATCTCTGGAGCTCATTTAGGCGGTGCTCTGAATCCCCTCTCCTCGCGCACCCCAAAACAATGGTCTCTTGCCTCTTAGGCAGTCCAGACATTTTCCCAGACTCCCTCCTGCCTAGCTGTGGCGCACTAGCCCCCTTCAGGCTGTGCTTACACAGCCAACCCCAGTCCTCTCCATGGGGTCTGACCTCTGAAGCCCGAGCCTCAGCTCTCAGCCCCCACCTGCCCCAGTCCGTGAGCACACAAGCCTCTCAGGGTGGTGAGTGCTGGTCGGCACTGATCCTCTGTGCGGGAATCTCTCTGCTTTGCCCTCTGCACCCCTGTTGCTGCACTCTCCTCTGTGGCTCTGAAGCTTCCCCCTGTCCACCCCCCGTCTCCATCAGTGACAGGGCTTCCTAGTGTGTGGGAACTTTTCCTCATTCACAGCTCCCTCCCTGAGTGTAGGTCTCATCCCTATTCTTTTGTCTCTGTTTTTTCTTTTTTCTTTTGCCCTACCCAGGTACGTGTGGAGTTTCTTGCCTTTTGTGAAGTCTGAGGTCTTCTGCCAGCGTTCAGTAGGTGTTCTGTAGGAGTTGTTCCACATGTAGATGTATTTTTGATGTATTTGTGGGGAGGAAGATGATCTCCACGTCTTATTCCTCCGCTATCTTGAAGGTCCCTCCATTCTTTTCTTCCTATGTTGTACTCCAATTATATGTATATTTGACTGCTTAATATTTTTACACAGGGAAATTATGTGTTTAGTCTGGGTATTTTAAAGTCTTTTATCTCTTTGCTTTTTTTTTTTTTTTTTTTACAGTTTCTATTGCTATGACTTTGAGTACCCTGATTTTTTTCTGCAGTGTCTACTCTGTTCTTAATCCCATCATGTGTATTTTTTGTTTTAGATAATGTAGTTTTCATCTCTAGAAGTCACACTTAGGTCTTTTATTTACCTTTTATTTCTCTTCTTAACATGTTCATGTTTTTCTCTACCATTTGGAATACATAGTACATCTTTGCAACAAGCGTTTTAACGTCCTTGCCTGTCTTGTCAGAGCAGCCTTTCTACTAAGGCTTATGAGGGTATGAGCTATCCTCAGTATTGTGTACATTTCAGGATTTGTTTGGTCTATGTTTTTTAGTGAGTCTTTCTCCAGACTCAGGTAGTTTCTTCTCACACATGTGCACAACAGAACTTAGCCAAAGACTTGTAGGGATCCCTCTACATATCTCTGTTTCAATGCACCTCTCTCCTTTCTGGACCCTGTCCCGGTAATTCTACATTTTTGACCTTCTTGAACTCTGATCCCCGTTTTTTTTTTGTTCTCTGTTTAGTTTCATCCTTCTTTCTCTGCAGCCTAGAAACTACCACCAGGCAATAACATGGTAAATTAGACTCACTGCATTGATGCATTGATTTTAATTTTCTAAGGTATCATAGTCTTATACTGATATTTATACAATGTCTCACAAGAGTTGGTTAATATATTTTGTTTTGTGTTCTAATTATTGAAGGCAGGAGGGAACCATTTTACATTTCTTCTAGCAGTGTATGAGGTTTCCAACTTTTCCACATTCTTACCACATTTTGTTATCATCCATTTAAAAATGTCTCTATCTCTATCTAGATCTCTCTCTCCACCACAGTGGGTGTGAAGTTATATCTCGTTTTGGTTCTGATTTGCATTTCCCTTAATGACTAATGATATTGAGCAGCATATTTTCATGTGCTTATTGGTCATTTGTAATCTTATTTGAAGAAATATCTATTAAATCATATGAACATTTTAAAATTGTGTTATTTGTTTTTTTTACTGTTGAGTTGTAAGAGTTCTTTATATATTCTGGGTATTAGACCCTTATCAGATACATTATTTGCAAATATTTTCTCCCATTCTGTAGCTTGTCTTTTTTACTTCTTGATAGTGTTCTTTGATAAGTAAACATTTTAAATTTTGGTGAAGTCCAATTTATCTACTTTTAATGTTGTTGTTTGTAATTTTGGTGTCATGTCTAAGAAACCATTGCATAATTCAAGGTCATTTACATTTACACCTGTTTCTTTTCTAAAAGTTTTATAGTTTTATCTCTTATATTTAGGTTTTTGATCCATTTTGAGTTAATTTTTTAATATGGTGTGAGTATGGGGTCTAATTTCCTTCTTTTGCATGTGGAAATCCAGTTGCTCCAGCATTATTTGTTGAAAGGACTATTCTTTCCACATGGAACTGTTTTGGTAGTTCTGTTAGAAATCAACTGAACAGAATGGTTTATTTCTGGACTCTCAATTTTAATTCATTGATCTAAACGTCTAGCTTTATGCCAGTACCACCTTGTCCTAATTGCTGTAACTTTTTAACAAGTTTTGAAATTGAAAAGTTTGAGTCATCCAAATATTCCAGAATTGTTTTATTTTAGATCCCTTGCATTTCCACATGAATTTTAAGATCAACCTGTAAATTTCTAAAAAAAAAGGGCAGTTGGAATTTTGATAGGTATTACATTGAATCTCCAGATCAATATGGGGAGTATTACCATTTTAGCAATATGAAATCTTTCAATCCATAAACATCAGATGCCTATCCATTTAAATCTTTCTTAATTTCTTTCAATGATGTTTTCAGGGTACATGTATTGCAATTATTTTGCTAAATTTTGTTCTTAATTATTTTACTCTTTGTATGCTACTGTAAATGGAATTGTTTTCTTAATTTTATTTTAGATTGGTCATTGCTAGTGTATGGAAATATAAATGATTTTTATATGTTGATCTTGATCCTGAAACCTTGGTGAGCTCATATATTAGTTCTTGTAGTTTTTAGTGGATTCCTTACAATTTTCTATATACAAGGACATGCAATCAACAAATAAAGGTAGTTTTACCCCTTCCATTCAGATTTGGATGCCTTTCTTTTCTTTTCTTTTAAATTTCTCTGGCAGAACATTCATTACAGTATTGAACAGAAACAACGAGAGTGGACATTCTTTGGTTCCCACCCACAACTTTTGTGCTGTTGTCAAATATATTACATTTCTATATGTTATTGTTCCCCAAATATAATTATTTGCATATCACTTTATACAATTGCTTTTAAAATCATTTAAGTATAGAAAGAAGAAAAGATATGCATTTACACTCTTTTATTTTTATAATTATCTAAGTACCTTTACCGGTGCTGTGTGTGTGTGTGTGTGTGTGTGTGTGTGTGTTTCAATTTTCATCTGGGTAACTTGCTTTCAGACTGAAGAATTTCCTCTCATATTTTATTTTATTTTTTTGTAACGTGGCTCTGCTAGGGATGAATTCACTCAGTGTTTATCTGGGAATATCTTTATTTCACCTTCATTTTTGAGAAATAGTTTTGCTGGGTATAAGATTTTTGTTTGATAGCTTTTTATTTCAGCACTTTGACTATGTCATTCAACTGCCTTCTGGCCACCTGTGTTTCTCATAAGAGACCATTTCTTAATTATATGGGATTCAACTGCATGTGATGAGCTGTTTTTCTCTTGCTGCTTTCAAGATTTTCTCTTTTTCTTGGCTTTCACCATTTTACTATGATGTACCTGCATCTGTATCTTTTTGTGTTTATCCTACTTAGAGTTCATTCTTGCATGTGGAGATAAAAGCTTTTCAGTAAATCTGGTAAGTTTCCAGACAGTTTTTCTTTGAATATTTTTCTGCTCCATTTCCTTTCTCCACTTCTTCTGGGACTCCTGTTATATGTATGCTGGCATTCTTCAAAGTGTCTCACATTTTTTCTGAGACTCTATTCGTTTTTAAAAATTCTATTTACTATCTCTTTGTTTTCTTAAATTACTTTTTATTGGAGTATAGTTGATTTACAACATTGTGTTAGTTTCTGCTATACAGCAAAGCGAATCAGTTATACATATACATATATCAACTCTTTAGCTTCTTTCCCCATATAGGTCATTACAGGGTATTGAGTAGAGTTCCCTGTGCTATACAGTGGGTTCTTATTAGTTATCTATTTTATATACAGTAGTGTGTATATGTCAATCCCAATCTCCCAATTTATCCCTCCCCCCTTTCCTCCTTGGTAACCATAAGTTTGTTTACTACATCTGTGACTCTGTTTCTGTTTTGTAAATAAGTTCATTTGTACCATTTTTTTAGATTCCACATATAAGCGATATTATATGATATTTGTCTTTCTCTGTCTGACTTACGTCACTCAGTATGACAATCTCTAGATCCATCCATGTAGCTGCAAATGGCATTATTTCATTCTTTCTATGGCTGAATAATTTTCCATTGTATATTTCTACAAAGAAGACATACAGTTGGCCAAGAGACACATGAAAAGATGCTCAACATCTCACTAATTATTAGAGAAACACAAATCAAAACTACAATGAGGCATCACCTCACACCAGTCAAAATGACGATCATCAAAAAAATCTACAAACAGTAAATGCTGGAGAGGGTGTGGAGAAAAGGGAACCCTCCTACACTGTTGGTGGGAATGTAAATTGGTACAGCCACTATGGAGAACAGTACAGAGATTCCTTAAAATACTAAAAATAGAGCTATCATATGATCCAGCAATTCCACTCCTGGGCATATACCCATAGAAAGCCATAATTCAAAAAGATACATGCACCCTAATATTCATTGCAGCACTATTTACAATATCCAGGACATGGAAGCAACCTAAATGTCCATCGATGGAGGAATGGATATTTTTTATCTCTTTGGACTGTATAATCTGTATTGATATAGCTTCAAGTTCAACTATTCTTTCTTCTGCCAGTTCAAACCTACCGCTGAGCTCTTCTACATTTCATTTATTGTACTTTTCAAGTCTAGAATTTCTTTTTAATTTTTTCTATAACTTCTATATCTTTATTGATATTTGATTAGACATTTACTTCTTTAAACATGGTTTCCTTAGTTCTTTAAACATATTTATAACAGATACTTTGAAGGCTTTGTTATAGCTGACATCTGGACCATTTCCCAGCAGTTTTTGTTGCCTGTTTTTTAAAAAATATGTATGTCACACTTTTCTTTTTCTTTGAATATATCACAATTTTTTGTTGAAAACCACACATTTTAGGTAATATATTGTAGCAACTCTGGATGCTGATTTCCCTACCCCCTCCCTGGGGCTTGTTTTTGTGTTTTTATTTGTTTTGTGTCTTGACTAGACTATTTTAGTGAAGCCTATTTCCCTCACAGTGTGAAGTGTTTGGTTTTGTTCCTCAGAGGATGCATGCAGCCTCAAGTGAGTGCATAACTCACTTTGGGATGATGGGGTTGTTTGATCAAGGCACTATTGAAGGTCTCTTTTCCTGGTCTCTCTGTTAAGCTGTGAGCATTTGTTATTACACTCAGATGTTAGACTTTGTTAATTACTGACTTATTGCTCTATTGTTTTAAACAATGCCTGGGGGTATACATTCTCCATATTCTGATTCAATTAAATTTGGGCATGAGTAATTTTTGAGGCCAATCTTTGGTTTGTTCTGAGTACAGGAGGTGATCAGGCTGGAAAGAGGGGTGTTCCTACTGGGAAGCCCTTGACCCTTGGCAACCCTAACCTTGTCCCATCTTTCTTTAATTGAATTTTTATGGATAGCAAGATAATGAAGAATCACTGACTTAACTATTTCAGTGATTAAAAATAAATAACTTATTCTCATTGGTCAATTATTCCAGGGATTTAGCTATAAAAGGTTGACAATTACACAAAAGAAATTTACATTTTTTTCCCCCTGAGGTACTCACCCAGAGCCCTTATTATAGCTATAGTCAATGTCAAGGATGTTCACATATTTGGAAGAATTTGGCTTCTTGCTTTTTATTTGACATCACTTAGAAATGAGCATGGCTTCTACATATTTCTAAGATAATATTGAAAATTGAAAGAAAGCCTGCTCTGAACATTTCTTTTAGTAATTTTTACACTTTTTTTTCATAGTAGTAATCTTCCTCCTGCACATGTATATTCTCTAGAAATTACTCTGGCAATTTTTCAAAATATAGATGCAGCTTCAGTAATTTGTGAAAATACTATACAATATCCAGGGAGTTTGACTTGAAGGGCTTTTGAGTTTGGCATTCCTCTCTAATGAGGAGACGGGCAGGTATATTTTTCCTTCCTTGCTCTCCAAATGTAGCACATTGTATAGTTTATTAAAATCACTCCAGTCAATGCCTATGGGGATTGCAAGCTTAGCTAAAAACTCAAGAGAGCTGGAATTGCAAAAATTGTGTCAGTAACTAAGTACAGAAGAGCAGCGTGCTTGCATGTTTTGCCAAAGTAGAATATTGAAAATTATTAAACTGATCTATTGGCTTTGGTCTCTACCATTGGAAAATATTAGAAAATTTTACATTGATTGATATAAAATCACTTAATGAAGTTTAAAAATTCAAAAGGATACCCTGAGTTCATTAACTACATTTCCAGTTATGAAATTAGAGCTGTTTATACTTGCGTCCCAAAGGCTTTGTGTCTTGAGTTTTCTGTGAAGAAGAAAAGATGTTTGCTGAGCCTGACTTTGTGTAGAGAACGACTTGTGAAATGCACACAGTTTTCATCTATCCAAGATCTTGTTATCCCAAGGCTCAACTTGGGGAGAATCTGCTTCCAAACTCACTCACTTTGCTGTTTCCAGATCTCAGGTTCTTGCTGGCTTTTCGCTGGAGATAACCAGTTTCTTGCCACCTGGGCCTCTCCATGGGGCAGCTTACATGACACCTGGCTTCTCTAGAGCAAGCCAGCAAGAGGGAAAGAGAAAGAAAGAGTGAGAGTGAGAGTGGGAGAGAATGAGAGAGAGAGATGGAACTAGTCATGGTCTATTTGTAACCTAATTGTGGAAGTGCTATCCCATTACTTTTGCCAAATCCTGTTTATTAGAAGCATATCACTAGGTCCAGTGACTCAAGGGGTGGGGATTGCATAAAAACAATGAATCCAGAATGCAGGACTATCTTAGAGACTACTACAGCAGTATGAACAGAACCACAGTACTTGCATTTGTAATTCACACTTTTTTGATAAGAATTTGGCCTTTAGTCATTTTATGATCTTGTTTTTAAAGCCATTATGCTAATAAGGTTAAAGCAGGAATCACAGTGAAGTTTTTGCAATGGCAACATTAAAGGACATAAATACCCTCTGCTAGCATTATCACTTGTGTTTTCTGAGATTTTTATCAGATACTTATTACTACGTCTACTTTTCTTAAGTTTCATCCTTTTGAAAAGCTTTAGGAAGGCCTGTCAACATTTGTCTGGATATACCTATATAGATGATGTTTCTTGGCTGGATTTATTATATTATCCATAGGACCTTGAGAAGCAGTATATTAAAAAGAGCAACATTTTACTTTACAGAATTTGGTTTGACTTTGTAGCTTTTTTGTTTTCAAAATGGTAAGTAGTAAAAATTAAGCAACACAATACACATAAATACAAATGTAGAATCCATCTCATAAATCCAAAATATCCTCTTTTGGTTCATTGGAAAAACATTTTTTAAAAAAATCACAAACTGGAGTTTTCAAGTCTTTATGAACAATTCTTATGATAAGAAAAATAACATGTGAAGGGTATATCCTCTTAGTGGAATAAGAAAGACCTAGTGTCTTTTCTAAAGATGACATGGGTTATATTAGGCTTTGAAAATATATTGTTGTATTTCAAAGAACATGCTGTAACACGTGGTTTATGTACACCTATATGTTATAATATCAAAACCATTGTGGCTATAGGAAAACATCTAACCCTCCTTTTCACTTGTAGAAGGGAGACAAATAATGCTACTAAATATAGTACCTATCTCATAGGTTATTTTGTTGATTAAATGATGAACTATAAGCATGTTAAGGATAGGGTCATTTTTTCGCTCATTGCTGAATCCCTAGTACCCCTATAACAATGCCTACAACTTAGAAGGTATTCATTACATACTTGGTATTAAGCAAATATGTCCAGTTTAGTACCTAACACATAGTAAACATTCAATAAATATTGGCAACTGTGATTATCTGTCCAACAACAAAATAAATTTTTCTAAAGTCAGTGAGGATGTTTTAAGTCAAAAAGCAGAAGTTGTAGAACCACCTATCAGGAAATGAAAGAGATGACTATATTAGAAAGATTTATTGGTCTGCATGATTTTAAGTCATGATATGTTGTAATTGCTCTTTTAGAATTGATGGACTGATACACTTACCACCCTTTTGAGCATTAAAGAACATAGTTATAGTTTTACTGTTTCCCTATGGGCTTCTCTGGTCAAATTAGGATGAGGAAATCAGTACTAAATACTCAGAGATCCTGACTTACTAAAATTCTGGTTTAGATCACTTTGATCTATCTCCTCTAGAATCAACAACTCAAAAATATTTGAAAGGAAAAAAATATGTAAGTTTCCCTTCAAGATAAATTAAATATTGTAGTTCTTTCATGTTTTCTAAGCAACAAGGAAATTATATCTGATATATACCAAAATAATTAGTTGGTTCAGTAAATTCTTAGAAACAATAATTAAATCTTTTAACTAACTTATTTCTCTAAATTGACCAGTAAATTACATCAAATAATTACTCTAAAAAAATAGATTTTATATAAAAGGATCTGAAATACTTGGATTCTAACCCCAGCTTCCCCATTTACTGCTAAGAGACCTTGAGTAGGTTTGTAATCTTTCTACAAAGTGGCACCAATACTAGTACCCATTACATAGAGCTATTGCAACTTTCAATGGAGGTAATGGAATTTAAATGCTTAACAGAATTCCCCTACGTTGTTATTAAACCAATACATGTTAGCTGTGAAATGTAGTCATATTACTAAATGGACACAGTCTGAGCATTCGTTTCTTCTTGAAGCATTAAGTATTTGGCTTCAAATCTGTTGTTATTTTCCGAACGCAGCACCAGGAGAGGAAGCAACAAAGTAAGTGAGCCCTCTATGTCTGACCTTTGAACCATTGTTCCAACACATGATTTCCTAATCCCAACCCAGTGGAGTAACAAGAACTGACATGTATTCCCACTGTGACTTTCTTTGACAACTCACAGCAGGCTAGAATAGGGTAGGATAGAATAGGCTGAATCATTTTTTAATCTTAAAAATTTTAGATTCTCTTCATTCTCTGTCTGCTTGATATATTCTGAAAACAGTTTGCACAAGTTAAATTTCATCTTTTTCCTTCTAGAATACTATTAAATGTGTATTTTAAAAATCTGGTTCTCTTTTAATTTCTATAAATCTATAAAACATGTACATATATATATTCACATGTTTAATGTTCCTAAATTTCTGTTTTGGAATTTTTATATCACATTAAAATCTGATATTAACATATTTGCAGCTATTCTGAGCTAGATAACTAATGAGTGATATTTTGATATCATTAATTTCATTAGTTTCTCAGTTATTTTTTACATGGCATCTTTGCCTTCATTGGATTTTTTTCACTGATATTCTCATTAATTGTACTTTTGCAACTTTAGCTTGGTCATTTATAGTCCTTGCCTTGAAAAATATATTTTAAAACAGAGATGTAGCCAAGAAAAATGACTGTGAAAAAGACCAGTTTCTCATAGTCATATAAGTACTGTTCTTTATAAGTCTACAAATGGTAATTTATTTTTATAATATGCCAAAAGAACTCTTCCTTTTTGTGTATTATTTTGGTAAACTTTACTTTTTTAGAATAGTTTTACTGTTTTTAGAACAAATTTACCGAAAAATTGCTGAGATAGTACAGTTAATTCCCATAAACCCAGTTTCTTTTACTAATATCTTATGTTAGTATACTTTGTTACATTTATATCGTTTACTAACTAAAGTCCATACTTTACTCAGATTTTCTTAGTTTTTACCTAATGTCTATTTTCTGTTCTAGGATTCCACATTACACTTAGCTGTCATGTATTCTTAGGCTCCTTTTGGCTTTGATAGTTTCGTAGATTTTCCTAATATATGATGACCTTGACAGTTTTGAGGAGTACTTTGTATTCTGTAGAATGTTCTTTAACTAGGACTTGCCTGATTTTTTTCTTCTCATAATTTGACTGGAGTTATAGGTTTTTGAAATTAAGACCACAGAGGCAAAGTACCATTATTCTCATTATAGCATATCAAGGATAAACGCTATCAACATGACTTATCACTGTTGATATTAACTTTGATCATCTACATTTTTTTTTGATCATCTACATTTTTGATCATCTATATTTTGATATTAACTTTGATCACCTATATTTTTTAAAAAATAAGTTGCTCATTTAAAGACCATTCTCATTTGGATACCAAATATTATGCAGACATTGTGTTGATGTATTCATGTTTGGGAATGTCTGCTCTAGACCAACTTTCCCACTGTTTCATTATGTGCATCAGCTTAAGGTGAAGTTGAGTAAGGGGTAGGCTTCTGATTTTAATTCAAAGCCATTAGCCCATCCATGGAGGGAGGGATACTAATCTGGGCTGGAGATATAGGAGTGAAAGTGGGGGTTGAATATAATGACTTGGAAGAGGGTCTTATAAGAAATAGTCAGTGGTCAGAACCCAGACACATGGACTCATAGTAATTTATTTTCAGATAGGAAATAGAGTACCAGATTACAAACCGCTGGAGAATCTCAATTATGAAAATTGGGAGAATAGAGTGTACTGAAGAAAATAAAATCAGCACTCTTGTGTGCACATGCTTTCTTAGGACTAACACTGGTACTGCAATCTGGACCTAAGGCAGCAAGACTGATTTCAGACCCCACTCTCAGAATTGCACTGGTTGCTCTAGTCAGGACAAGGCTTGGTTGGGCTTGCAGAGAGATGACCTTGGTGACCCCAGCAAAGCATTTGGAGAAGGAATGGACTGGTTTTAATATAGTGTCAGTAGATGGAACACTCTGATCATTCATTTACATGAAATAAAATTGAAGGACAAGGTGCCCATTGTTCAAATTGTACAGAGTCAGTAGCAAGCCCAGAATTAGAACTCAGAACTCTCAATTTTCCTGTTCTTTATTCCTTTATAGTTTGAGTTTTTATAAATCTCTATAAAATGTGTTTTTTTACATTTTTTGAGTTATTTCTTTGTCTTATTTATTTTATCCAGATATTCTATTTTAACTGTTTTTTTTTTTCACATTACAGTACCAAATCATATAAGGACTTAACTAGATTTTGTTACTTCTTATATCAAGAACCAGATTGCTGAATTACATATTAGTTTATTTTCATTGGAGATGAAAGGGCAAAGCTAAGCTTCAGTCTATTTCTACTGACTATACAGGAGAGAAAAATAGTCTTAACTGATTCTCAGATCATAGGTTATACTTAAAGAATTATCTCTTTTAAAGCAGAAAAACATATATATATATATTTTGCCTTTACACACAAAGCAAATTATATCTTAGAGCCCTTGTGGGAATAAATATGAAATACATATTGTGTGAGGTGATATCATTTGATGGAATTCCTTTCTAGTCTATCTTAAAAAAAAAACTAACAGTTTTCTTTTGTTTTTGTCCTATAGGTTTTACAAATTTATTAATTTTTACTTTTTGAAAATCAAAATAGAATATAACATCCAAATGTCATAAATTTGAACTTTGTTAAAATTAATTTCTTCATAGGATCTTTACTAGCTTTTTATGGTTTACTCTTTCCAGCCCATAGCCTGTTTTTTATTTTAACACACTGAATTTTAGCTGTAAAATGATCTAATACCTTAATATGTAACCTGAAGCAAAAATGACTCTTGAGTAAGAATTCACTTTTAACAAGTGTTTTAAAAAGTAGACCTTTCTAATTAGCTCTTGTTATAATGGCAGAAGATATATAATCCTGGTCTAACTAGAAATAATCTCAATGTGATAACACACATAAAATCCATAGGGTTATGAAATGTAAAATTATACTAAAACATCAGCTAAGGAGCATATAAGCCAAGAAAAGGATGACAGTATGACACTGTTTTCACTGCCCATCAACCAAGGATCATTTGCAATAACACACCTCAGGTACACAAATAGATGTGTAGTGCACATGGATAACAAATGCATTTCAGCAAGAGATTTCAGTGAATACAAAATTAGCTTAGAAGGAGGCTAGAGGACTTAAAATGTTCACACATAACTTTCCACCTCTTAAAGAAAAAAACAACAAAACAAAAATCCACAAACTCTTTAAAGAGCAATGTTGAGAAATGAAGTGTTTGAGGCACTGAATAATGACGTCTTCGCGATAGCTTCAATACACTAAACAGAATATGTCTTATGTCATCACCTTAAGTTATGAACATGTTCAAGATCAAGAAGCAAACCCAGAACAAGATCAAGAAGCAAACCCAATAACTGCCAGTTTTCAAGTGAGAAAAGAAAAGGAAAAAAAGTGGATGTATATAAAATACAATTTCACTCTGCCGTGATTACTATTGTATTCCCAGTATATATACACAGCACTTAGTATATAACAGTCACTTAATATATTTTTGTTGACTGACTTCTTAAGAAAAAAATATCAGTAGAGATCAGAATGTAGCAAACTATTAGAAATTCATAGGTTGACTCAAAATGTCATTATACTTCAAGCTGCCCATTTTTCCCTTTTCCCAAACCACTAGCAAGTATAGGAGATTTTCTCCTGGCCCCTCCTTTGTCAAAAGCGCTATGAAATGAATGTCTGAATCTAGTAGCAGGTAAGAAGAGGAGGTGGATAAATATGGGTCAGGTTGGTTGGCAATAATAATAAATTTGTAATAATTTTTGAGTAGAAGTTATTTATTAGATAAAAGCAGAAGGAAAGAATATAGTTAATAAGAGTAAATAAGAGATTGTTCTTAGAACACACAGTAGTAGAATTATAGGGATATAAAAGAAGCATAGGGACATCATTAACAAGGAAAAGTGATTGAAAAGGAGTAGATGTTTTAGTCATAAAAAATTGTGTAAAGTTATATCAAGCATTTCTATAAGTTATCCAAGAAGGTCTCATTTCATTGAAAGTAAAAGAAACCGATTGTTCACAGCATGAAAAATTATTGATCTACTTTGTTACTGTGAACTTTAACCTTTTTGCCCACATCTCATTTTCATAGAATATGCTTTAAAAATTATTTTATGGTGATTCATAGTTTTATGACCTAGGGCTTACAAACAAATTTATTTCATTAATAAGCAGGAAAGACAAGAAACTTGATTGATTGCTAGAGTGATTTTCTTTTTCTTTTAGCAAATTGTTTCTTTCTGAAAAAATATGTGTTCTAGAGTCCTCTTTAGTAGAATTTCTAAATGACAGGTGGATGAAATTTTTCCTCTTTTGAATTTGTCTTGATTACAAGAAATTAGCTAATTCCATCCCTCAGTTCCCCCCAAGTCAGTTACAGCTGTACATGCAGCATTATCTGAATTGGAAATATCCTTCAAAAAATCATTCATTTGCATGTCCTATTACAAGAACAGGCAATAATTACTTGCCCTTTCTTGTTGCTCTTTAAATAAAATACTTGACAACACTCTACATAAATATGCTTTAAACTTTTGGATTAGCTCATCCATGTAGGATCCACTCAGAAAAAAATTTTCTTAGCTTTGCTAGATGGCTAAATGGAGGACCCATTTCTAGCACTGCAGATCTGCATATCAGTTTTATTTTTTCTGGACCAGAATGAGACATGGCAGTTGACAATATAAAACAAGTCATATACACTGAGGTTAAGTCAACAAAATATTCCACTCCACTTGCTTTGAAAAGAGGCACTAACTAGTGACCAACCATTCTAAGCAAAATGGGTATCAATATTTCCTCATAAAATTGGTAATAAAAATACCTGTTTTGCCTTATTAATTAGAGTACAACGTTGGTTACCACAATAAAAATGAAACTAACACTTAACAATCTGGAGGTAGGCAGTTCAAGGCTAGCAGGGCTACTCTCCTGCATGAAGTCTTCTAGAGATTCAGATTCCTTCCAATTTGTTGTTTGATTATCCCCTCTGATGTTCTTCTCATCTTCAGAGTTCAAGGGGGCTATCTATGCCATCCATGTTCCAGTTTCGGAAGGAGGAAAGGAGATAAGCATAGACCTTCCTTTAAGAACAAGACATGGAAGTTCTACACATCCGTTACTCTCCTCATATCCCATTGTAACTTTGTTACAAGGCCATAGTTAGCTCCATGAGAGACTGAGAAGTTTGTTCTTTCTTTTGGTTGGCCATGTGTCCAGCTAGGAACTCTTATTATGCAAGAAGGGGAGAATAAATTTTTGTCAGCAACTATCATTTTCTGTTCCACTTCCCAGATCTTAAAGTTGCGTAGAGGGTCAAGTAAAGTGATGGATGGAGAGGAGCTATGAATGTTAGCTGATAAAACAGTAAAAATGGTAGTTACTGGTCTTGAAGTCAACTACTAAGACCTGAGTGAGAAAACAGCTAAATGACCTTAACAAATCCCCGAATTTTGGTTTCTATCTATAAAAAAGAATTAGGTGATATTTATGTTCCTTTTCTATTCCTTGTATTATGATCTTAAAATTGTTTTTGTGCCTTCTGTTAAGCAGTTCTCTGGTCCTTATCTAGGGTCTTTGTGCCTAGGATGATTGCTTGGCATTATCTTGTCTAATTCAGATACTTTTCTCTCCTTACTCATTTTTTCCTCCTTAGTCTGACTCCAGATGTTGGCCGTTCCAATTACTACCCTCACTTCTGTCTCTTGCTTACAGCATAAATATTTACATTTTGGTAAGTTCTTTGTGTGGTTTCTATAAAACTAGGAACAAAGTTGAAAACAAAAAGATATACCTCAGGAATTATGGCAATAATCAGGCCATTTAGTCTGGAAATCACAGTTGGAGTGGGCAATTAAATAGGTCTCCTCCCTACTGAGAACCCTGAAGCATTGTAAAATGTAGGACCTGGAACACTGGCTGGATTTAGCCAAGAATTCAAGATTAAAATGGGTCACCTGAGACATATAATAGCACTTGTCAGGGGATAAATTTTAATAACATTATCATAAATCTTGGGTTCAGCCTAGGTACTTAGCTTCTACCTATCTTGTTTTAAATCAGTTTGAAAGAGACAGAGGGGGAGACAATTACAGTTGCAGAATCTTTGAGTCAGAGTAAAACGTAAAGGTCATTTCATTTAACTTCCCTTCCAAAGCAGAACTCTCTTTTCATCTTCTCAAACGTGCTCATTCTATTTTTGTTTGATTGGAAACTCACTGCTTCCTGAGACTGCCTATTGTTCTATTGTTTACAATATTGAGAAATCCTCTAGTCTTGTGCTGATATATCTTTTCTGTTTTCTAATTACCTATATGTGGATTATCTGAATTAGACCTCATTGAATGCTGTGAGAATCCACAAAATTTCATTCTCCTTGACTTGGAGTTTTGTTACTAAACACTAAAATGCCTGCATGAATTGTTTCATTACCAATATTGAGTGCATGAGGTAAGCCAAGCACTGATCTCCTATAGCAGTGTGCTAGTCAAATGGGTTGTGTCATGGTGCAGTAACAAACAACTCCAACATCTTAGTGGCTTAAAACAAAAAAGGTTTATTTATTGCTCTCATTACCTATTGTCTCAGGTTTATGGGGCTCTGCTTCATGTTGTTTTCATTCAGGGATGTGTAGCCTGATTAAGCTTTCATTATCTGTAAGACTGCTGGTTAACATGGAAAAACGATAGGAATGTGTTAGAATACTTCCCTTAAAAACTTTCACCCTACAGAGACCACACAGCGTCCACTCACATTTTACTGAATAAACTGTCTTATTAAAGAGAAGTACAGCCCTACCATGTACAACCCTACTTCTTGTCTGAAAGAAGGCAAGCCAGAAATATTCATTCTCCAATAAAGTATTGATGAAAAACATGTAATATTTGGTAAACAAATGGTCAATTTATTTTTATTATCATGTTCAAAATATACTTTACTCCTCTCAAGGGAGACAACCCAAAAGTCCCATCCAGTGATAACATAAATCTCATAGACTAGGACATCTGGATAATAAGCAGTAGGCTGTACATCAGGTCTGAATATGGCTCCCTTTTATCTGGAGACATATAAATTAAAGATATGTTAGTTTCCTCTTGCACTCCAATATACTCTGGTCATAGTAAAATAGGATAACTTCAATAAGCATTCTGATTTGGAAAGGGAATAATGAAAGACATACAGCAGATGCTAGTCTGGTCCAGAACAACTCTACTATCCCATAGAGTCAAAATTGTAAAATCTGCCTACCTTGGGGACAGAAAAATTCCTTGTATAGGGCCCTGGTTCCATTACCTGGGAGTAGCCCCCTTGCCCAGTGGTCCTCTGGGAATTCTTTCTTTCCTGTGATTCTTTGCGAACACATCTGAAAAATTGGGAGAGAGTATATGCCCTCTTTCAGAACTGAGTAACTTCCTAAGCCTACTTTCTGCCTGTAGATGATTGACAGTTCAAGGATTGACTTAAGCTTAGGTCAGTGGCAGTTTTTTTAAATCCAGACTGGTGATTCTTTGTTTTTTTTTTTTTTTATTAATTAATTAATTTATTTTTTTGGCTGTGTTGGGTCTTCGTTTCTGTGCGAGGGCTTCCTCTAGCTGCGGCAAGCGGGGGCCACTCTTCATCGCGGTGCGCGGGCCTCTCACTATCGTGGCCTCTCTTGTTGCGGAGCACAGGCTCCAGATGCGCAGGCTCAGTAGTTGTGGCTCACGGGCCTAGTTGCTCCGCGGCATGTGGGATCTTCCCAGACCAGGGCTCGAACCCGTGTCCCCTGCATTAGCAGGCAGATTCTCAACCACTGCGCCACCAGGGAAGCCCCCAGACTGGTGATTCTTAATGTCAATAAAATTCTCTGAAAACACTGTGAGTATCTAATCTAGTTGATTCCAGTCAGTACATTGTGCTAGCAATCCCTCCCACAGTTCTTTGTAAAACATAGTTTTTAGGGTAGCTGTATTCTTTAACTTTCTCATTCACTTATCTCTAAATCTTGAATTATTGCAGATACTTTGTACCAGTTGGGCTTGGAGGAGAGCAACACTATTAAGCTCATTTTCTGGGAGATCCACCTTTAATTCAGTCTCTCTCTGAGACACATTCATCCATTCAGAAATTTATACGAGTACCCTTAACATGATCCTTGCCAGTGAGGCTGGGTTTTACTTGGCTTATATTGCTCAAAGACTATAAATTTTATTTTGGGCTGGGGAGCATTTGTCTCTTTTCTCTATATTCCTGAATTTGGGGACAACTTGCATTCCTTTTTGTTTCCAAACAAATATTTAATCCAAAAGTTAATATTTTCCTGACCAAATCTCTTTCTTATAATGCCTTGCAAAGTGTAGCTAATAGCTACCTATATATGCCAAATATTTTTTCTCCAACTTCTTTTCCAAGAGTTTGAAGTTCATTGCGTACATGATCTGCATACCAAATTATTACAAGTGGCAATTTTACCAGATGTTTCCCACTGCTTAGCAGATAATAGTTTCCGATAACAGCTTCTTTTGTACCTACTGCCTACTAGTTGCTAAACCAGTGCCACATTTTGCAGCTTTTCTTGTTACAGCTGTCTTCTCGTCTTGTTCAATGTCTGTGTCAATCAAGATGTGCTAGATTGTGCTCTGGTAAGGAACACCCACAAAATTTCAGTGGTCCATAATCACAAGGACTTACTTTTTGCTCACACTATATGTCACTATATGTACATTGGGCTATAGTGGTTATAATCTATATTGTCCTCACTTGAACATATAAGTGAGGGAGCCTATTTGGAGTGTTGCTGAGTATCATGACAGACAGATGGGAACTTTAAAGGCTTCTGCCCAGAAAAGCAAATGTTAGTTTTACTCATATTTTATTGGTCAAAACAAGTCACATGACCACATTTAACTTAAAGTGGGGGAAAGAAATGCAATATTACTATATGTCTAGAAGCAGAACCAGAAATACTGTTTATCAACACTAATGACTATCCTGCTCCTTTTAATTTATATAAAAGATTAGTTTGTTTAAAGTCTAGAAGGTCTGAAGCTCTAACTGTGCTAGCTTTTGCACATGTAACATCTGAACATGGTTTTATTATTCAAACATTTGTGGAGCTATAATATATTAATCAACTAGCCATAATAAAATATTTTATTGATACCAACTACATTCAGGATAAAGAAAAAAATAAAGGCATTGAAAAATAAATCAAGAGTCTCCATCAAGAATATTTATTTACTAATAGGGATCTAGAAGATATGGTATTTTCCAAATGAAGACATTCATAGTTCATGCCACTCCATGAAGTCTTTGATCAAGTAGAATTCATTTCTAATTTTCCTTTACTCCCCTTTCTTGTATGTGAGGTATGCATTGGGGCACATTTGTGAAGATGTCATTTAAGGGGCTTAGGATTTTATTAATTTGTTCAGGGCAAAAGACAGTCTTCTTTTTTAAAAAATTCACGGTACCCAGTAATGCACTAAGTACATGGAGGGGCAGAGACATTTCATGAACAACAATAACAACAAAAAATGATATCCTTTTAATACAGAGGTTAATTTCATTGAAATGTGATTTATATTCACTAAGAAACAGAAGAAAAATAACTGCGAAAGAACTAGGCACAAAAGGTGTATCGGATGAGCTATTTCTTTAAAAAGCAAGAACAAAATAAAACAAAACAAAAGCCACATAAACCTATAAGATTTTGACAATTATTTTCTATGGTTAGTAAGGATGACCAGGAAAATCATCATTTTGGGGGTTAGTAGCATAGTTGTTTTCTTATTGTTATTCATGTTCTTATTTTACTCTTAAAAAAAAACACAATTCTCAAAACTGATGTTCAGTTGGTTAAATAGCAAGCCTTCTGTCTTACACAGGATGTCTTTTTTGTAAAACTAAAGTCCATTATGTTTATCTCTGCACATAGTTATTGCAGCCATTTGAAGTGTTTCAAAAAGAGATTAGTTTTCTCTTAGAGCCCTCATGGGTCATAGAATTAACAGGAATCTCAGAAACTCCTGTGGTCACTCTACTACTGAGATCACTGCGATAACATTTCTCTCATTTCCTTTCTTTCAGACTTCTTCTCTTTCAAATCCATCGTGCACCCCACTGTTGAATCGATTTTTCTTGAAACCCTTCTTTGTCCATATCAGTTGAAGACAGAAACAACTTTGATTCCCTATTGTTTACAGGACAAAGTCCAGCTTTCTTGTGCTGGCATTCAAGATCATTTACAGTGTTTACAACAATTTCTTTTCTCTTCCAAGAGAATAGAAATTCTCTTTATCATTTCTTCAAGGTGCCACAGACATCTCCATTTCTGGGGACCTGAAATATTCCCCCTGCCATGGCAATTTGTACCCAGACTCATAATCCAAGTGATTTTTCTCCATGAAGACTGCCTCATATTCTCCTACTCTTAAAATTGATATTAGATTTTTTTAATTCTCTCCCCTCCCCCAATAACTTACATATGCTGTTTGTACAAAGGGGTGCAATTATCAAGTAATGAAATGATTTTATGAGCCAAAGAATATATTTTTTAAATTCCTCACAAGACCAAGCTTATAGTAAGTGCTGAATTAATCCTTGTTTATTGACCTTGAGACATTGGTTTAGTCTCCATCTCCTGGCAAATCCATAAATTAGCAAAAAGATTAGACTAGATTATTTTCTTATTCTCTAAAGCCAGAAACTCTTTCTAATATTCTTCCCACTCACTCTCTGTCTCATTTCCAGATTAAAAAGAACTTATTTCAAAAATTCTCGAGAAATTTTTTCTTAACTGGATAACACCTTGCTTGTTATTCATGAATGTGAATTATAATCACTTCTGATGTTTTAAAAAACTGGACTTGACTTGCAAATACTCTAAGTCAGCAAATAAGTGTGAGGACAAGCATCTGTACTTTTAAAAATTCCACAGGGAATCCCAATGGGAGCTTATCTATTCAGAACCACTGCTCTAATAGCTTGGAACTCTCGGCCTATATTTTTTAAAAGAAGAGACCAATCTAGTCTTGATCATCTTAAAAGGCTCGTTATAACCTTCATCTTCCTCTTTTTCACTTCACCTTTCATGCAGTGGTTCATAGCACACCAATTTTACATACAAAGTATTGGTGACTCTAAGACTGATTCTCATCAGACACAATTCAGTCTTATCACCATTGTTCCACAACTCTTCAAAACATCTCTTATAGGCCACCTGAAACGGAATCATCCAAGTGGCTTTGTAAATACCTCAGTTCTTGGGCTTCTCAACAGACTTATTCTCATGTATACTAAAGTTTGAAAACCACTCTAAACGTTATTCACCATTCTATGATGTAATTGAGTATATCAATGGTAACAAACCTGAAATCATAGATTGACGTGAAGCTTCATAGGAGAACCTTGAAAGAATGAATAGTTGTAGCACATTTGCTTACTTTGATAATTTAATTACTTAAGGTGCAAGCTAGACCAATACGTAAGTAGATGATCAAAATATTCCATGGCTTAAATAAGATAAAAGCTTGATTCTCACTTAACAGTTCAGATGTGAGTGGTCCAAAGCTGACAGAGTGAATATGACCCATGAGATCATCCAGAGACTCATGCTGAGGAGAGGGTTGTCTCTGTCATCCTGAACATGTGACTGCCCCAGATGTTGCCATTTCTTGGTCAGCAAGAGAGAAAAAGACTTCTCAGAGCAAGTAGACTTTTCTTCTAAGAAACTGAAAGTGGCATATATTAGTTCAGCTCATGATTCATT
Organism: Balaenoptera borealis; assembly: GCF_965194805.1. Lineage (NCBI taxonomy): Eukaryota > Metazoa > Chordata > Mammalia > Artiodactyla > Balaenopteridae > Balaenoptera > Balaenoptera borealis. The sequence continues at coordinate 19,301,790 of NC_138873.1, read as the reverse complement.
GGCATGCACTTAGCCACTACTCACACCTAGCTGTAAGGGAGGCTGATAGCCTCTCACTAGGTAGCCATGTGCCAAGCTCCAACTCCAGGATTCCTGATAGTTAAACAGAGAAGATGGAAATGGATACTAGTGGTCCATTACTGGTTTCTGCCCCAGATAAGCTCTATTAGTTTTTGTCTTTGCCTTAACTTCTCACAAGAAACTAGAGTTTGGGGGAAAAACGTGATATCTGAAAAATAAAGTATGTAAAAATTATACTATATAGTATATGTAATATATAAAAATATGTTTTTTAAAGTGTTCTGGGAGCCAATTTCCAATATGTGTGTGTGTGGTGGGCTGGGGGGTTCCCACATCAACGCAATTCTCAGACACCAGCTGGGTGTCCTACCATTCAACTCAATACTGACAGCATCTACCTGGAGATAGTATCCGATTCCATAGGCTAAGGGCTTAGTCCTACATGACTGCTCCCCCCTCCATTTCAGGCTCCAGTCACAAGTCCAGGTTGTCACCTGGGCTTCTGGTCAACTGGCTATAGATCAGAGATTCCAAGACCCCTTCCTTGGGTTTGTCTAATTTGTTAGAGCGGCTGACAGAACTCAGGGAAAATTTTACTTAATAAATCCGCAGTTTATTATAAAAGGATATACCTCAGGAACAGCCAAATGGAAGAGATGCTTAGGGCTTAGAGCTTCTGTGCTTTCTTTGAGCATGGGCCCCTCCCCCAATCTCCACATATTCACTACCCTGGAAGCTCTCAGAACCCTGTTCTTTTGGATTTTATGAAGGTTTTATTACATAGGCACGATTGATTAAATCATTGTTCATTTGAGGGTGATTCAACCTCCAGCCCCTCTCCCCTCCCTGGAGGTGAGAAGTGGTGAAGCTAAGAGTTCCAATCCTCTATTCACAAGGTTGGTTCACCTAGCAACCAGCCACTATCTGCCATCCTTCAGTGACCAAGGGGTTTTCCAAAAGTCACCTCCTTAACATAACAATAGGCACCTTTATGGCTCTTATGACAGGAAATTGCAAGGACTTTAGGAACTATGAGCCTGGAACCAGTAGACAAAGACCAAATATATATGAGAAGTATATTTTGTCATTTGAATGACCAAAATATATTTCTTATAAATCACGATATCACAATTTTAATATTTATTTATATTAGTTACTTTATATTAATAATTTAAGTAAATAATTTAAGAAAATAATTTATATTTCCTCCTTGTAGTTTGGAGCATCATTAAGCAAATTATCCAACTGACAGATAACTATAACCTTGAATCAAAAGCCTCACTAATATGTAATTAAATTATATTAGTTATTTCTTTGATCTACACACCCTGCCATTTCATTGCAAAAATAATTTTATTTGGTATGATTTACTCTTTCCAAAGCTGGTCTAGTTCTAAGAGTCTTCACTCAAGGCCTCATAATACTTTTGTTTTACTTTTCTCAGTAATCTGACTGACTAGTGTGAGTTGCTAAGTTTGCCCTCTTCCACTCTCTTTGAAGAAGAGCACTCACTCCTCTGCTTTTCTCCACTTTCCAGAGGCCTCCTCTGTTCTCTCTGTGCACTCAAAGGTGGAGCTTGTGGCTCTGTAATATCACCTGCCAATTCCAAGTTACCAGAAGATTGTAGTGTAGATGCTCTGTTGATTTGTGTAAATCCTGATTTTGTTTAACATAGCACATGCCTCTTTTCCCCGGCTTTTTGCCTTCTTATCATATCAACTTTCTTATTTGTCTATTCAACATTCAGTTGTTGAAAACATACTCTATACTAGGCCACTGCGCCAAGGGCTAGAATTGGAGAAACTGCTCCTGCCCTTAAAGAGTGCATAAGGTAGTAGTAGAGACAGAAGCTAAGCCAATACGTACAATAATGTTATGAGTGTTGAGATTAAAATATAAATAGATATAATGGGAAACATTTGAAGTTCAGTAGAATGACAATTCCAAAGCCCCTGCTTCTTAAGTTTTGATATTTTTTCCTAAGTACTGTTTTCCTGCTTTTTGTACCATTATTGTTTTTCCTGTTTTACTTAGTTGAAGAAAGTTTTTTATTAATTTTCTTATGTCTCTTCAACCTTAAGACCCTTGATATTATCCCTATGCAAGTGGACTATTTTTCTGTTTTCCTCAGTGACCTGGCCTGTTTTCAACTTCTGGTAGGATTCCCACCAGCCCTTTGAGCCACTCACAGCTCTAGATTGAGCCACTATGACATCCTGCTGCTTTTCCCATCTGTCCCCTATTCCTGTAGAAATTCCTATTCCTGCTGAAGTATGAGTTTAACGCATGAGCTGACCTGTTAGACTCTCTTGCCTCTGAACTATTCTTCCATCTGTATGCTTTCTGTAAGTATCCTGGCATGTCATTTTGAAGTATTGGCACTTTTACTTCCTGATCTCAGGTTCACAAGTAAAATAAACAATGTTTTCATATCATTATCATTATACTTCACATTTTAGAGGTTTTTACATATGTCAAAATCATTTCTACTCTCCATGTTTTATGAATAAAAAGCAGAAGTGCAGTGAGGGTATGCGATTTGATTGCAGTGCTATAGTTAGTAGGAAATTAGGATTTAAACTCAAGCATTCTGATTTTAAACTCCCCGAGTCTACTACATTCTTTGCAGAAGCAACGTTTTGGCCTTTTCCACTAAGGTTATATCTGCTATGAAAAACTTCACTCAGTCTTTATCACCTGAGATACCATAAATCATTTTCCTGCTATTAACAAATAGAAATTATGGATATATTTAAATTTTATAAAAATTATGAGTGTTAAAGAAAGGAAGGGAATCGCTGGTGCTAGAATCAAAGGGAAACTTAAAGCCAGAATGGTAAGTTAGGCGGTTTGCTTTGGCAGCTCTAAGACTGGAGGGCAAGGATGTCAGATTATGTCTGAGTATAGGACCTCGGTGCTAATAAGTAGAGTTGACTGATCATTGTTGGAATAAGATATATAACCTTGAAATTGAGTAAAAGAAAGGGAACTAACAGCCATCCTAAAGTTGCACCCCTACAAAAAATGGAGTTAAAGAGGAAGTAGGAAAAGTTTACTCACCTGCACAAGAATGTAACGAAGAAATAGTCTCTACCATAGCCCTCAGTAGGAAAAAGATATTCCATTGAGAAATTGAAGCCCAGTTCAGAAACACAAATGGGCATGGAGTCTGAAGTTATTTTGCAAATGTTTTGCTGGACTCCTCAAGACAGACAATTAATTAAAAAAATATTCTGAACTAGTGAACACCCTGAGGGTTTGAAGAAGCAAAGACAAAACAATTACATAACACCCAATCCAGGGTGTATCAGACTTGTACAGGAAAAAAATTCCCACTAAAAATGAGCTCATGAGAAAAAATAGAATGCACACAAGGACATATTACACCTTGAGGGAGTTAGCCAACACATATTTAAGGACTAGCTCTCTTGGAACTTGAGCTATTAAAGCAATTGCATAGAGGTCATGTAATAATCACTGCACTATTAAAATGATTTAAGAAGCAAAAGGAGGTTTAGAGTCATAGAGAAATAAGAGAAGACAATGACAAAGTAGCTTTCAGATTTGACAAAGAACAAAATAAAGCATCTACTAATGAAGAAAGTAGTCACCGAAACTAAAATTCATGAAGTGGTTATATAGAACATTATACAACTGAAGAGATTTTCAATGAAATAAATCTGAGAATTCTACACAGAGTGAAGCACATAGGATAAAGTGTTGGGAAATATGAAATAGAAGGTAAAAGAGGTAGAATGGAATGAGAATATGATGATCAATATGAACCACCTCTAAGAGTGCAAGCGTGTAAAAGTTATCATTCGCTCTGAATGTTTAAATGCATAGAATAACCCTCTGTCTCAGATTCTAAGATCATGATGAAACCTTCACCTGATGCAGGATTGTGGGCATGGCTGGAAATTTGGAATGAGAGTTTAAGTGCACTCAACTTTCTGAGAATGGGATGGGGGAGGTGTGGGTTTAAGAAATCCCAGAATTCATTTATTTTATTTTATTGCTGTAAACTTTAATAGCTCTAACATTATTTTTATCTTTCATCTAAGATATATATGATTGTGTCTTCCTGTGTATATCTATCTAACTCAAGTCTGACTACTTGTCTGGCTCGTCATTACATTTGGAATCTGATGTTTGAAAACTAATGCTTAATGTACCTAGAAATTTAAACTTCTTTTTGTGCCTGGCTGGCACAGTAGAACAAAAAGATCATCTACCTCTTGACATGAGCCTTTGAAGAATTTTTCTCCTTAACTAAGAATGGAGAATGTAAATATATAGAGCAACTATTAACAGATTAACAGATCAATACAGTAATAGCAGGGGACTTCAATACACCACTTTCAACGATGGAGAGATTATCCAGACAGAAGATCAATAAGGAAACATTGGACTTAAACAACTCATTAGATCAGATGAACCTAACAGACATATACAGAACATTCTGTCCACAAGAAGAAGAATACCTATTCTTCTCGAGTGTGCATAGAACATTCTACAGGACACATCATATGTTATGCTGCAAAACAAGTCTTAATAAATTTAAGAATACTGAAATCATATCAAGCTTCTTTTCTGACCACAATGGTATGAAAATAGAAATCAATTACAAGAAGAAAACTAGAAAATTCACAAATACTTAGAGATTAAACAATATACTCCTGAACAACCAAAGGGTCCAAGAAGAAATCAAAAAAACAAAACAAAATCTTGAGACAAATGAAAATGTAAACACAACATGCCAACACTTATGGGATGCAACAAATGCAGTTCTAAGAGGGAAGCTTACAGCAATAAATGCATACATCAAGAAGAAAGGAGGATCTCAAATAAACAATCTAACTTTATACCTCAAGGAACTATAAAAAGAAGAATAAACTAAGCCCAAAGTTAAGCAAATGGAAGGATGTAACAAAGATCAGAGCAGAAATAAACGAAATAGAAACTAAAGAGATAATAGAAAAGATTAATGAAACTAAACTCTTTTTTTAAACATAAAGAAAATAGACAAACTGTTAGCTAGACTTACCAAGAAAAAAAGAGAGTTCAAAGTAAATAAAATCAGATATGAAAGAGAAGATATTACAAGTGATACCACAGAAATACAAAGGATCATAAGACACTACTATGAAAAATTATACATCAGTAAATTGGACAACATAGAAGAAATGGATACATTTCTAGAAACATACAACCTTTCAAAATTGAATCATGAAGAAATAGAAATCTGAATAGATCAAATACTTGTCAGGAGATTGAATCAGTAATCAAAAACCTTCCAATGAGGAAAAGTTCTCTCCCTCCCCACAGGTTCTTCCTCTTAATTCACTGTCTTAGAGAAAAGTACCCCACAATACTGCTATGTCACCCAAGTCACACACCTGAACTTTCACACACACACACACACACACGCACACACATCTATACATACGTTTGGTCACCATGTTTTGCTATTTTATCTCTTTAATAGTTTTTGGCTCTGCCCCTTCATCTCCATCTCCATAGCTCCAACCTTACTTCAACCCTTCATCATTTCTCATTTAGATTACTGCCACAACACCTAACTGAATTTCTTGACTTCATCCTTGCAGTTTTATCTCCCCCATTCTTGACTCTATTTCCACTTCTTCCTCACATTGCAGTATCAAAACATGCCATTCCTCTGATTTAAGTGTTTGAGGTGGCTTGTAGTCTTTGGGGTGGAGTCCAAATTTCTTGGCATCCTATTCATGGCTCCTTTTGGTCTGACCCCAAATTACCTCTCCAAATACCATCATACAACTGCCTTATCCTCTGTGTACCTGTAATTCTCTCTCTGCCACCTCTGTGTCTTTGCATAGTCTATCCCTGCTGTTTTGAAGAGCCTCCATGCCCCCTTTGTGTAAGTAACTCAAAGATTTTAGGAAGTTTCACTGATTCATTCTCTCCCAAGCCTCTTCCTTAGTCTGAGTTAGGATGCTCACGCATATGGTCTCATCCCCTTAGTGTCTCCTTTTATAGCACCTTGTGCATTTTTCTGTCTTAGCACTTACCCCAATGTGATGTGATGATCTGTGTACTAGTATGATTCTCCCAAAAGAATTGTTAGTTCTTTGAGGGCAAGCACCAGGTCTTATCTGTATTTGTTTTCCAAGCATTCAGTAGGGTGTCTGGCACAGACAATGTAGGCCGTCCCATAAATGAATGAGGTGGTTACAGAGTTATTTTCTTTGGAGGGGTTCCTTCCTCTCTTGTCAGTCCTTTTATTGCTTTTATTTCCAACTTAAACCATAGTCTTTCTCTCTGATCGCTTTTTCTAAAGTAGTCAAAGTGGATTTGATTTGCTCCTAATAGCCTTTCAGTTTCAGAATCATATCACTGTCCATTTAGGCTCCTCTACATGAGGCCACAGTCAATGATTTTACCTAAGTTGCAGGGAGAAAACATTGAATTCTCTTTTTATTTTCCATTTTTTATTTTTATTGTTTCTTTAATTAATCTTTTGGTTCAGTATTGCCTCTCTGACTTTTCCCCACTTCTCTCCTCTTTCAGATATTTTATTTGTTCCTCTATTCCTCTTTGGTTTGCTCCATTTTCTCTTTGCCTTTTCTTATGCTGAAGCTAAAAGCAGTCTGTCACCTTTTGTTTTTTCCTATAGGTCAATCTCGGTCCATGACAAATTAATACAAACTTTTGTATTGAATATGTAATGGTTTCTCTCTGTGCTTAAAAAGGAACACACAGCACACAAACAAAGTTGGAAAAGGAATATTTATCAGAAGAGAAGTTGGAAAAATTGGAATAAACATATTGATCTATCCCAGTCTTTTGATTGTGCTCAAATGAAACCAAGTAACTAACCATCCAGAATACTTACTAGCCTCTTCACACATAAAACTGCTTAACTTCCAGCATAAGCAAGGTTTACTGCTCTCTAAGTCAATATCCAAATGCTGGAATTTGCCTTATGAAAAGGGAAAATCTGTAGAATAATAATTTTATGAAATACTCCTTTTAATGCGAACATTTATATGAACATTTTGAAACAAAAGTTATTCACACCAATTACATGACAGCAAATTGAAATAGAAAAAATGGGGCTATTATCTGGGTTTTTTAATTAATGCAAACTATTTATAGAATAATAATGAAACATACACGGAGGAAATATGTTATCCTGGTTACCGAGGAGGGGCAGTGAAATCATACGGAGCTGGGTTAGAATTCTGGCTCTGCAACTTTTGTCATTTGACCTTGGGTAAAACTTCAGTTCTTCATATATCAATTTGTCTAGGATTAAATGCATCAAAGCATTTAGTATAGTTCCTTATGTGTAGAAAATACCTAATATATGTAAGTAAATCAGTAATATAATAATTATAATGAATTGTTTTTCTTATTCTCCTTTTCTCTTCATTCTCATCATCTGACTTACCTACCTAGTTTAAAAACTCTCACTATTCTTACCTCTTCCTAAATCAGTACTTTTCAAAATGTGTATTGTGACCCATTTGTGGGTCATGAAATCAGTTTAACGGGTTGTGATCTGCATTAAAAATGTAATAGAATTAAAAAATTAGTGAATTGTATGTACTAAAAGTATTTTTTTCTGAAAAATTTCAGTTATACATATGATTTGACTGATATTTTAAAAGGATTCTTCTGGCTGCTGTGTGTAGAATGGACTCTAGGTAGGTACGGATGGAAGTAGGAGCCTATTGCAGTCATCCAGGGGAGAGATAATGAGGAATCAGTCTAGGATGGAAGGAATAGAGGAGGTGAAAAGTGACCAGATTATGGACATATTTCATGAATAGAGGCAACATGTTTTGTTAATATAACTGGATATAAGGTATGAAAGAGTTTTTTGTACCAAGCAACTGAGAGAATGGATTTGCCATTTTATAAGATGAGGAAGTCTACAGGAGTGATAGGTTTGTGGGGGGTGTGGGTGGGACAGAGAGCTGGAGTTTTATTCTGGACATGTTAAATTTGAGATGCTTATAATTATGGACATGGAGATGTTAGATATGCAGTTGCATATAGAAGTCTAAATTCAGAGGCAAGTTCTGGGCTGGAGATGCAAATTTGGAAGCCATTAGGATATATATGCTACTTAAAGTCATGAGTTTGGATGAGATAACCAAGGGTGTGAGTGTAGTTAGAGAAGGGAAGAGGTCTGAGGTCTGAACCTTGAGGCACTGTGACATCTAGAACTTGGGAAAATAAATAACTGCAAGTAAACAAAGAGACTAAGACACTGCAGCCAGTGAGAGAGAGGGAAATACTCAGGAGAGTATGGTGTCCTAGAGCCAGGTGAAGAAAGTTCAACAGGAGAGAGTGATTACCTGTGTCTAGGGCTATCAGTAGGTTACTCTGGCGGTAGAGTGTAGGTAGTATACACAGCAACTGGTGGTCATTGATGACTCTCACAAGCACCATTTTTTTTGAAGTGGAGACAAAAGCCTTCAGTATATGTTTTGTGAATACATGGGTTTTTAATAAGTGTAATTGTTATGCTGTAAGTCTCTTTGTTCTTTTTCTTTCAATGGCATGTTTTAAAAACTTATTCTAGGTTGTGTATCTAGGTTGCCTTTTACTTGTGCATTCTACCACATTTTAAACTCCATTTTCCTAATGATTGAGACCTAAGTAGTTTCTAAGGCACAGCTATAATGAACATTCCTGTCCCCTTTTGGACCTGTGCAAGTACAGTAATTCTTCGAGAAAGATACCTTGAACTGTAATTACTGTGTCATAGGGCATTTACAGACTCGACTTTCACAAGATATCGTCAATTTGGTTTCTTGAGTAACTGACCCAGTTTACCTTCCCACCAGCAGTATATGGGAGTTCAATCTCTTCATAACTTTTTTTTACACTTGGATTTAGCTCCTTTTCTGATCTTTTTTATCATTCTAATGGGTATTCTGTGATTCTCTCAATGTTTTAATTTGCATATCTCTCATCATTAATGGCTTAAAATATTTCCATATTGACGTTGGCAATTTGGACTTCTCCTTCTATGCATTTGCCTAGTCATATATTCTTTGTCTAGTTTCATGCTCTTTCTAAACCACTTGTTTCTTTTTATGATGTCTAAGTTACCCACTAATGACATTTTCTTTGTCATTATTTGCCAGCTTCCACCGCATATGTCTACCTTTCTTTGGGACTTCAGAGTCTGTGTTATAGTTTTCCTCTTTATTTTATCTTAAGCCTTCATATCAATTGGATTTAAAATCCAACTGACACTTTGATCTTATATTTCTCTCACTTTCTCAGCTCCATTGACCAGGTCTGTAAATTCAACCAGCAACTGGAGCATCTTTCAGAATTTTCTACCTTCAATCTTTCAAAATAAGAGCTTCTCTCTTTTACTACAACCATTGTATCTTCCAGTTATCCCACTGACCAATCCCCTATTGAACTTCCTAACACATTGACTAACATCCCTTAGTCCCCATTTGGCACTCAGGTGCAGACACAGTTCTGTTCAAGAAAAATCTAAGGATCCTTAAGCCAAATGTTTCACTCTTCAAGAAACCACATAGTCCTGCATTGAACTCACATGGCATTAAGTTGGTACTACCCTACATGTCACTGTTTCTGGCTTAAGTGTCCTATTAGGTTGTAAGTTGTTTGAGGGCAAGCATGTCATCATATTCCAATATATCATGTGAGTTTAGAACATAAGCCTGCTGGTCTTGGTTCAAATCTTGGCTCTGCCCCTTAATAGCTGCATGGTTATTATACCACTTTGTCCCTCAGGTTATTATACCACTGTTGTGAGAATTAAACAAGTTACTACATGCACAGCTCTTAGAAGAATGTCTGAAGATTGTGCTGCTCAATAAATGTTAACCATTACTATAAACATCACTGTCTCCTCTACTTCCATCCCAGTAACTTGTTGTATATGTTAACAATGCACATTTTAAAAATGACTTGAATATGAATGCAATATACTATAAGTAGTAGGTGAAATGACAGTTGGGAGTAAAAATGGGAAGAGGCAACCATTTTATATCACTCTTTCTCTGTACTTTTGCTTGGCCCATAAAATGAGAACTTCACAGATATTGGGAGGAAGCTACTATCTCTCCACCGCCTCAGGCCTGCCTTCTAGCAGAAAGGCTATCTTGACTGGTGAGATGGAGAGAATCACTAAGCATGCCTTCTTGAGCTTTATTTTTGTTCTTTCTTTTTACCCACACTTCCTGCAGACCAAGACCTTTCTTCTTCTCCTTATAGTAAGCATACTGGTGCAGGACTGGAGAAATTACCATTGCCTGGGTCCTTGGACCTAGTGGGTCCACTGTAAACTGGACCTTAGCTGGGACTTCACTTATTACCTGGCCATCACAAGCCCCCAGTCCAACAGAGAGGCCATAATGATGGTTTGGGTTTCTGGGTGTCAGTGTCAGTTCAGACCCTATGTCCAATAGTCCTTGAAATGTATCATTATTCCCTTTCCCCAGTGTACAGTTACATGAATATATGGCTAAAGGCCCCTTTGGGAAGAAGAATCAGAGAAATGCAGGGTCCTTCCTTCTAAGGAACCAGCTAATTCTTCAGTCAAAAGTTTCTAGATCTGAAAATTGGCCGAAGTCTGTGAACTGAGCAAGGGATCGTGGCTTTTTACTGAGACTATTCCCTTCAGCCTTCCGCTCTTCCATTCTTGCTTTTTTGCTGGTTCTGGATATTAAAGTGTATTCTTGTTAGCTTCCAGTCTGTTTTATCTGGAAATGCCATACTCTAAAACCGTCTCCACAACTCCTTCTAAGCCCCTTGGCTGATCCTCCAATCATTTTAGTTGTTACAGTAATTTTAGCCTCCTGGCTTCTGTAGGTAAAGCACCATCCCATGGCCTCTAATATTCAGAGCTCCATCATCCCCAGTGATATTAACAAACCCATCTCTGACTGCCTCTCCTATAGTCAGACCTAGTCAGCAGAGGAGATACACCACTGAACAATTATGTGGTGCTGGTATCCCTCTTACTAGTGCATTGCTGGTAGTCGTTGGTGTGTCCACTGGGATTCCTGTGGAACATAATTCTTTAGAGGATTGTCTGAACGCATGTAATGTGTCCATGACAGAATGCTCACTTTCCTCAACCTCTTTATTTCTTCTTCTACCATCTGCCAGGTCAAGTCAGCCATATCCATTTCACACAGCATTGACTATTGCTTTCTTCAGGCTTCTAAGAGCCACCATAAAGCAAAGCACATTTTCCCTATCCCCTGGTGTCCTTGCCAAGGTGTTAAATCCCATGTCCCCAAGCCAATGAATTCTTATTTATCCAGTCTTGTACTATGACCTCTCTATTAAGCCCCCTCAAAATTCAGCCCCAGGGATAATTCCCTGGCTCCTTGCCGTGCATGCTAGCTAATTCTTGCAGCTCCTTCATATATAATCTTTTTTCTCCCTTTTCAGACCCAGCCTGTCCCCAGCAGAGTTATGCTGGAATTTCTACAGCATTTTTAAGCATGAAAGAAGTGCTAGCACTTTCTATGGAAGAGTGGGCTACCTTAAAAAGCTTTGAGCATTCTGGGGTGTCTGAAGAGCAAACACCCTCAGGGGCATTCATCCAGATGTCTTTATTCATGTTTCAGGGTCCCAAATTTTCCCATTTAGGGCCTTAACCTCAATATAACAGACTTGCCTTGGCTGAACATTGAAGCATTCCTGGAGCTCTGCAAGCCTGTTAGGTCTTCAGCCGGCTGCTCATTTGTGTGTGCCTTCCACTACAGGAGGTAAGGGCCTCTTTACGAGCTACCAAAAAGGCTCTCTTGCTCTCGTACTTTGTTATGGCCTTCAGTTTCTCCTTGTCCTTCTGCATGGCATCAATCCAAGGAAGAAGTACTCAGATAACTCTCTGTCCTAGACATTGTTCCCATCCTCTCTTTCAAAGGCCTGAATGCCTATACCAAGAGCATTCCTCCCTGTCACCATTAATAAAGTCTTTAGCCATTTGACCATCACCTCTGGCAGGAAATCCCCATGGCCCCCACAGCATGCGGTATGCTACATTCTTTTTTCTGCTGGGCAATGAGTAACTGGGTCTCCAAACTCCTTCTTTCCATCTGTTTTCCCATGTCACTCCTGTTCCCAAGTATGATAGTTCATATCCTCTAAGAAGTAAACGCCAAGATGAGAATAGACGTTCAGGAGATTTTTTTGGGGGGGAGTTATAGCCCATGAAGGACAAAGGGGAGGGAGAAGGAGAAGGTAGGAAGAGCCTTCAGACCACAAGGCAGTCTGAATCTATAAAGGAGAAGGAGAAGTAAATAGAAAGAGTCTCAGATTATAGTGAAGTTCTAAGAAAATTTTGTCAGATTGATGGAGAGTTTCAGGTCTAAATTGTCAATCAGAGGGCATTGTGTCTTGTGTTAGTATTTTTGCTGTGCTAATTTCTTGGCCATGAGCAGCTCGTGGGAAGCATTGCCTCAGTGCAAACATGATGGTGGATCTCTGCCCCTACAACAAGAGATATGAGTGGTGCATTTCATGGCTTCCAGGGGTCATGTGTTTCCAAACTTATTTGATCATAGGCTTTCTTTGTAAAAATATCTTCAGGAGATGTTTTGTGGCGTATACTGTGTTAAAATTTGAATTACTGGTATAAATCACATTAGGAATGCATGTGACACTTCTTTAATGTCTTTGGTTTTCATTGCTTTTTTTTTTTTTTTTTGGTCAACAGAATGCTCTGCATTTTTTTCATATTTTTATACAAATGTCTATATAGCAGATTATCATGTGCCAGACACTGTTCAAGGCTTCTATAAGTATTAACTTGTAACAGTACATTTAAGATGGAAACTGTTATTATCCTCATTGTACATATGAGGCTTAGGGATGTTACTTGACTTCCCAAGATCATGTAACCAGTAAGTGGCTGTGCCAGAAGTTGAACCCACAGAGTCTGGCTCCAGAGTACGTGCTCTCAACCACTGGGCAATGCTGACTTGTAGGCATTCTTGTGTGTCTGAAGCCTTACCAAAGAGCCTGGGGAAGCTAATGCTAAACTACACCTAGCAGGCCGTCGTGGATGAAGGATCCTCGGTGCCTGGATGACCCAAATAAGCAGGACTCTAGTAGCCAGAGAGAACATTCCCCAGTGACCATGCACACAAATATGCACACTCTGAGTACATATTTTTTGTACCATGGATCAATATATATACAAACCTATACATACATGCCCCATATACACCAAATGTGTTATGTAGCTATGCCTTGCCTTATAATATATGTTCATTATAAGTATACACAGTCAGAACTTTTCCAGTATTCTCATGCATGCAATAGTAGCTGATTAGTACGGAATCTTTGGGGTTTGAAGCCAGACAGACCTTCACTCTTATTAGCAGTGGGATCCTGAGCAAGTTCCTTTCCTTCTTTGAGCTTCAGTTGTCCCATCAGCATAAGTAGCTATTATAATACCTACCTCACAGGATTTCTCTGAAGATTACATCAGATAGGAGAAGTGAAACTGTTTAGCACAGGCCCAGTATTCAGGAGTTCAGTGAAAGTTTTGTTAAATTGAATTAAATATTATCTACCATTCTTAATATGAGTTTCTAGTGATTATTAATGAAATGAGCATGGATCATATTAACCTCAGCTGGCTTCAAAATATACACCTTGCTGGTTTTACTATGACATCCAGTCTTCTTGTTTTCCTTTAGGCTGAAATATTCAGGGGGCCAGAATTATCTTCCTAGCTCTCATACAGTTTAGCTGTGCAATTCCGGACAAGTGACTTTCCTCTGTGGACACCAATGTCCTCTCGTTTCTGGGATGAGATTTACAAACTCAGGACCATGGATAGATGCCAGGCTGGCAGCATGAAACTCAAAAGAGAACTTAAAAAAAATGCAGTCATAGGCTCTCCCATAAGGATTCTGTTGTGTAGCATTTTGTTAATTAGGGTTAACAGTACCTACTATAAAAAATAAATCCTTGAATTTTAGTAGTTTAATACAGAGAAGTTTGTTTCCTGGTCTTGTTAAGTGTTCGATGCAGGGATTCCTGGTAATTATACTGCTCTCTTCTCTATGGGAGTTTTATCTTTAATCTTCTTGCTCTGTTATCTCCCAGGACATTGGAATCCCATACTTCCATCTAACAGACAGACAAAGTTCATGGAGTAATGCGTGCAGGATGTCGCTCGTCCCTTTCTCTTAGATCCCATTGACCAGAACTTAGTCAAATGGCACACCTAGATTCAAAGGGCTGTAGGAAAGGTAGCACCTAACTGCAGAGCCGCATTGCAGTAATGGCTTTATGCTGGAATGAGGAGTACTCATTTCTCCTGTGGACAGCGACGTCTTTCTACTATAGTCAAGTTTGTAAATCAGTGGACTCAATGGCACCCAAACTCCCTTCTGGATAAGATCAACTGAGAGTACGTCTGAAGCGTAGTATGTCACAAGAGTCTTAGTTAACCTTTATTTAACAAGGTTCTTAAGACTTCCTGAAACTCTGAAACTAGAGTCTATATTCTTAATGTTATTCCACAGGAAAAAAAATACAGAAAAGATTATGCAGAACTTTATCTCTCACCTAAATTTCCCAAAATTTGGATGTTGGAGTATTAATTACTAATTGTCACTCTTTGTTAATTCCCTTATCTTTTGAGTGTGTGTATGGCAAAAATCTTTCAAATCAAAAGAAAATATATTTTTTCAATCACTATTTTTACTAAACTTTTCATCAGAATAAAATCCCTTGTCTTCAACACATGTAGATTATGTGTTATTTTTGAATATAATGTTCTTATTGAGTGTTAATTGCATGCACCTACAGCTTTCAAAGAAGTGATAACTAGATACTGTCAAACTGACAACAGTCTTCTCTCTACCATTACGCATGTGTTAATTTATAAGGTGCATTGGCAGGAACTTCACAAAACCTTTATTTTTGGACTACTTGATGATGTGAGTGAAGAAAGAAAAATGCAGAGATACTGCTCCCATTTAAAATGTTGTAATGAGGCAGTGGGCAGTAGTGCTCTAGCACAGAGGTTTTTATCGATAAAAGATTTTACCAATTTACCCTAATTTCTTGAGCTTTCAGAGTTAGCACAGGAAGTACATGTAAACCCAGAAAAATCTCTATCTGAATGTATTTTCCTTTAATTTTCTTAATATACATGTTCTCATTTGGAAAGCTCTCATGTAACTATAGTTAAAATCATTTGCAAATACTCAGTCTACCATTTATATTTCTGTGTAACTTCATAGGATCCCATGTGATGGGTGTGGTTAGTATAGGCCAGAGCATCAAATTTATAGGTGAGTCTAATAGTATTAGGGTATGTAGTGTCCCTGTTGAGAACTTCATCTTTATAATAAATTTTATTAATTTTGTGGTAATTCAGAAACAATTAAGATTTAATTTAAATGTTCTTTATAAAAGAAGAGTTTACTAAATAAATTAATAACACAAAAAGTTACAAAAGAAACCCTGTTTAGTAATAATTTAAAAAATCAGGGGGTTCCCTGGTGGTCCAGTGGTTAAGATTTCGGGCTTTCACTGCCGTGACCCAGGTTCAATCCCTGGTCAGGAAACTGAGATCCTTCAAGCCATGTGGAGCGGTCAAAAAAAAAATCAGACTTTAAAGCAATTTAGAAACCCTAGTTATGTGTGCTTTGTGAATGCTCACCATTACAAACATTCAGCAGATTTTTTTCATGTGTGTTCAGAGTTCTGGAGTAGCTACAGGGAACAAAGCCAAGGTCTAAGGCAGCAGCCCTGTTTTAGCCAAACTACAGCCTGCCTTGAAGTTCATGTAACATCTTGACATATCCTCATATCCTCTGAGGACAGAGGCTCTGTATAGGGTTCTTACATCCTAGCTCCTAACACAGAGGTGGCCCCTTTACACGGTGTTATGTAATATTTCATTAATGAATGAATGAACATGTGAAAAATACATGCATTTAAAAATATTTAGTGAGTCCATTATTTTGAACACTTAAATTATTTCTAATTAGTGAAGTTCAAAATAATGTGAAAAGTGGCTCTGGGATGCTTTGGGGTTCAATTTAAGGTGTGTTTGAAAGTACTAAATGTTTATAATAAGAAATTTTGTTTAAAAATGACAAAGGAAGTCATTGAGTTATGGTTCCTTTTCCTACAAACTAACTTCTTTTTTCCTTTTGAGCTACTGTTTTAAATTCTTTCATAGCATACAACATTTATTTTAAAAGTAACATTCATTTTATGGGAAACTCTACAGTGTTCTGCCTTTTTCTTTTCTTTTTCTTTACTTCTTTTTGAGGATTTATTTAACCCAGCATGTATATTTCAAGTAAGTAAAAAATCTAAGAAGCAAATTCTTAATGGTTAGCTGATCTGACAGCTGACTCAAAAGGTTACAGCAGCAGAAATAGCATGGTGATAGCTGCAGAGGGTTGGCCGATTCTTACAAAGAAAAATTTTTTAAGCTTTATTTTCCAGTTAAATAAGTTGGAACCCGAATTGTTATCATCACAATGCAGTATATTCTTCTCCCTGAGGAGTTAAATGCAGAAAGACAAAATAACTGTACTTAGAAATGGAACATTGAAATTAAATTTCTTTATTTTTTTTCCCTTTATAAGTTAGATCTGGCCCTTTGTCTACTTTGAATCCTTTTCTGAGCCACATAGGTTTTCTAAAGGCAAAATGAGAGCACTACACAATCTTTGGATTGTAAACAAACTGAAAGTCAGCCTCAGCTTTCCCCAATCAGTATCTGTCTACTTACTTGGTTCTTCTCCCACACGCTCCACACAAAAATGTGGGCACGTACAAAGCCACGGGTGTGCTTTCCCAGGGCAGTGGGAGCAGAGGTCCCTTTGTGGGCAGCATAATCATGTTGGCCTAATCTCTATAGGATGTGGGACCTTTTCAGCCCACGTGGAAAGAGCTCAAAGGAAGGAGCATGCTGATTCCCACAGCAGAAGAAGAAAAGGGTGGGTGTCTATAAGGCATGGTCACCATGGTTGTTTCTATTCTAGGAAACAAACTCAGGGCTGTAACTCTGAGACCCTTATACTGGGGGCTGTTTTTGCTGGTGAGTAAAAGGCAGAATCATTTGGTCAGGAGCAACAGGCAGAGAAGCAGGAGGAAACATCACTGCTGTATGGGAGAAGATAGAGCCTATACTGTGCACCAATACAGAAGGGTAGTTGTATTCCTTTCTTCCCAGGCCACTCCTACTTATAATCCTTACCTTCTTCACAGACACTCCCACTGAAGGGAGAAGGAGTTGCTATTCCAGGCCTGAGATCTTGACACAGTGTTATTATTCCTTAAAAGGTACAAAGCTATGCCTATTTATTATTCTCTTTCTGGTTTCTTGTGGCTGGCTCTTAGGGCCTCTTGGAGCTTGCTTAATACACACACTCATATCTCCCCTACCCCTTCTCTCTCTGTCTCTGTCTCTCTGCCTGAAATATCCTTCATCCCATTGGTCCTTAGACATAGACTTGGAAGTTGTTAGGTCCTTCAAGTAATCTTTTACCAGAGCTCTATTTTAAGTATTTGCGCAGTTATTAGTTCAGTAGTACTTCATTTCTTACTTCCCTGCCGAGAGAAGTAATAATGGGCAGTACAAAATGTAGACATTTCTAGATACCTGGCCATAATACCGTCAACCACCACCAAACCCCCATCTATACAAAATAAAAAGGCAACTCAAAATATAGAGAGGCAACTTGTTTTGGTGAGAGATTAAAAAAAAAGGCATTTGGGGTCAAACAAACCTGGGTTTGAATCCTAGCCAAAACAGTATCTGTGGGACTAAGGCAACTTATTCATTTAACATTATATATATTAACTTATTTGTCTGAGCTTATTTTCTATCTATGAAAAGGAGTTTATAATATTTGCCTTGAAAACTTCTTGCAAAAATCAGAGATAATACACAGCCTTTGACATATAAGAGTAGATACTCAATATATAGGAGCTTTTATTTCTAATCAGCTTCTGATGATTTTCCTCCTTTCTGCTGTCCCAAATGACCTCTTTCTCTCTTTCATACACAGCCCTCAGGCTCCCTGCCATCTTTCTGTTATATCACTTTTTCCCTTAAAGGTTACCTTGATTTACTGTCCTCAGATATTACCTGTGCAGAACTACAGTTGGTTGAAGTTTGAGTAAAGAAAGACACAAGTCCTGTGGGGTTATGGTGACTTAGAGCTACAGGCATTTTATATAGGTAATCTCTCATCAAACACTGTGATGATCCTAGTTGATAATTCAAGAAAGCTAATAACATGACACTTCTATAGTGATATTTCTTAAATACGTTTCCAATTTTTACTTAGAGTGAGCAGATAGAGTGTCTGTTAAAAAACTGTACATAAATTTTTTGTGTGTAGAAAATAAAAGATTTGTTATATACATTGAAAATAGCACAAAATGTTAACTTATTGGAATGATCTTTCTTTACTTTTCACAACTTTAAGTCACACGTAAACAAGATACATTAGTAATTCACATAGAGAAACGGTGTTAATAAGACTAACATCCTTTATTTCCTTTATTTTTTGTCTGTTTGGTTAAAAAAAAGTCTTTAAAACATACAAAAAATTACAAGGAAATTATAATAGCAATACCATATCATCACTGAACATAGTCTAATGATGCTAATATTTCCACTCTTTTAGTTTTTTGTATATATTTGAATATATGTATATATATATATGTCCATAAAATTTCTCCTCTTATTATAAATACATTATACGTTAATCTAAAACCTAGGATAACCATTCTCATTCCCAGTCTTCTCCCTTCTTTCGAAAAGGTAAATTCTGAAAATAGATTTTGGTATATGCGGTTTTACCTTGGCAATAAACATGTCTTTAAAAAAAAAAAATAGTGTCTAGATAAAAATTTACCTTGTCTCTGCCCCCTGCCAATTCTTCTTCACTCTACTCGTGTTGGAGTAAGACTTGACTGGCTTTATTTTTGTTGCTGTTGTTGTTGTTATGCATTTTGAAGTTAAGATATAGGACTTTTATCTTTTTATTGTATATATTATATATACATCACATATACATATATATTATATTACATTTTACATAGACTTCTCCCTAGAGGAAACATAAAGTACTGCTAGTATTTTGTCAATCATGGTCCTTCATTTTGTGTTGCAATTCTGAATAGTCTCCAGCTCTCAGTTTAAATCACTTTCCCTCTTAAATTTTTATAACTGCCAATAATTATGAGCAATATAGTGTATTTTTTAAAAAAATATAACTTAACTAAAACAATAAATTTTTGAAAGATTGTACACTGATATGAAAGTATCATCAATGGGTAAAAAATCTTAATATAACCATTGTATATTACTTTAAAATTTTCTTACGTTTTACTAAACAGTTTTATAACTATTACTTAATTAATCCTGACAGAAACCCTATAAATTAAGTACTATTAATACTCTAGTCAAGATAGAGACTCTAATCACTTCATTTACCCAAGAGTATGAAGCTATAAGTTGGAGTAGCCAGAGCTGAAATATGAATCCTTTAGATCTAAATCCTATGCTCTTTCCTGTGACCATGTTGCAGTTAACAGTAATTTTTATTTTTAGAATATTGAACAGATGCTCCAAATGTTAGGTTAAGAGTCAGAGAGGCAAGAATAGAAAATCATCCACCTGGGATGATTTGTCCTAGAGAGTGCAATTAACTTGGCCCCAAATGCTTTAAAGATCTGGGACATTTCTGACTAAGTAGGTGAAGGTTGGTAAAATTTGGCAATTTTTTTCACTCTGACTTCATTCACTTCTTTGTACTTTAAATGTGGTTTCATAGAACAAAGAAGCAATAGAGCCTCACATAAAGGTTGACAGTTCATGGATGGCTCCAGGCATTTGAAATACCTTTTATTCTACTACAAAAGGTTTTAGAGAAAACATAGATTTCAAGGTTTCATGGAAAATGGGTTGGAGGCAAGTTACACAAAGGAGGATGATGGTTTGAGATACAAGAGTGTATTTCATTCATGGAAAGAAGTGTTAAGAAGGTCTGAGACATTATCATTGAAATGGGAGTATCAGTTCATTAGGATCCTGCTCATTTACATTATAAATCCAATTGGTATTATTAATTTGGCTTCTATGATTCAGTGAAATCTGGTGTTGCTGATGGGTAATAGATACTTTACTCTCAAAACATTTTTTAGAATGTCAGGAGGGAACAGGGGCAGGAGTACAGGGAGGGTAAATAAGCCTTATGTTGAAATAAGCCTTTTAACTTCATGGGTCTTGTGCTTAAGGAATAGAGTGATATTAAAAACTGTTTTAAATAGAAAGGAATCTTGAAGAGTAGAACATCGCTATTTTGCACAATGTGATTATATGCAAAGAACAACGATGCTGTATTTCCTGAAGGTACTGTTATTTTGC
The DNA here is from genome assembly GCF_965194805.1 of Balaenoptera borealis. Lineage (NCBI taxonomy): Eukaryota > Metazoa > Chordata > Mammalia > Artiodactyla > Balaenopteridae > Balaenoptera > Balaenoptera borealis. The sequence goes on along the minus strand of NC_138873.1, from coordinate 19,281,359 downwards.
GATGAAAGATTAGGGTAGAATTATAAACTATTACATTTTCGGCTGCAATATCACAGGGGTTCTCTTGGCTTTTCTATGTTCAGAATTTTTAAGTGACTGAGAGCATATTGAGTTGGAATGTTTGGGGAAGTGGGGAGAAATCAAAAAGAAGGAGCTTAGAATTAGAAGCAAGACCTTAAGAAGCAAAAGAGAGAAAAATCAAGTCAAAAAGCTTTGTAATTTGTCCCAAATGTTACAGCTTCTATATCTATATTCTTGAACTCTATTTCCTCACAGTTCTATAAATTCTACAAAATAAAGAGGATAGTAACCCTAATCTATAATGTTAATATAGTGTTAAACTAGAAAATAAGTGCTTAACACAGCATGAAGCATTCACACTATAAGATACTATAATACTATAATGATGATGATGGTGATAATACTAATAATAATTCTACATCCTATGTGTTTTCTTTTTACCATACCACACTGTTGTAACACAAGATGATTCAATGGTGAGACCAGGGTGGCAGAAAGCTGCTTCTTCTTCGTTCCTATAATGCTAGGAAGTGGCTGAATTATGGATAGGCTGGCAGAGATAGAGAAGGGCGATCTAGGTGGGTAGAAGAGGGAGGAGCATAAATAGAACAAGCGCCACGAGCCTGCCCATGGCACTGTGGTGGAAGTTAATATCCTTTTAGCAGACATCCTGAGGTCACCTCCTACCTCATCACTGGGGAAAGTAGTGGAAAAAGGACTTTTTACTTACCAATTCTTTATTTGTGAGTAGATCTACACAAATAAAAGAGACCCATTTCAGGGCAATCCAACAATCCTTCAAATGCAGGGGTTGCTTGCATGGCACTGAGAACTATACTTCTGACTCCCACGGTGCACAGGCAGGCATGTGTGTGCTGAAGAATGAAGACTCATAGCAGGAATGGGAAAGAGCTGTTTAACCTCACAAGTTAAGCATATGGGGTAAAATAGAGTGCCTGTTCTACACACCACCCTTCTGATGTGACTCTTTCAGAAAAAAACTTCTCAATATAAAGTAATTATAACGTATTCAAATCCATCTTCCCCCCTGCTCTCAGCCCTATTGATTCATTCAGCTTCTATCAGTGTAACTTTATATTTGAGTTATATAGAGGAAAAAAAACATTTGGTTTAACTTGCTATAGCACTTTTCAAAACCCAGGCATCACTAGAGTTCTTGGAAAGTAATGACTGTTGAATTTGTCTTTGGCTCAGAGAGTTTTTAATCCCTGCTCTTGGCAGAAGTGGATAGTTCTGACATTTGGCCATTAGTATTTGGTGACCTGTGTGCCTCCAGTAAAACTTGAAGAGACAACCCAGTCTCTTTCTGATGATAGAAAGAAAACAAAGTAAAGCAAGGAAAAAAAATTACCACTTGCTGTAGCAGATGGACAATTTTTATTTTAAGATAAAAGAGAATTTTTCTAGTAAATGAAATTTTTTGGGGGTCTCTTAGATGGGAGAAGTCTGATATCACTTAATCAAATAAAATCAATTTGATTATCAGGAGACATTTTTATTGAGATCCATTTAAGGCTTCAGTTTAATTGCTGAGTAGTGTGTCAAGTGGCTAGAACAGAATCCATTAAGATTTTATTTAAAAAGCATCCACAGACTTTCATCAGACACCTCAAATTATATCTTTGAAAAATCCATGACGATACTTAACTTTCTATGAGCTAATAGCTCAGATAATAAACAGTATGTAAGCTATGAACAATGGTGTTTATCTTTAAACTTTTCCTAAATGTTAATTATACAATTCTTTTTTTCCAATTTCATTTTTACGTTCCACTGACTAGCCTGGCTCCTAGAAAATTCCCTAGTAATCCAGAGGACAACATGTATATTAGGGCTAAACTAGAGAAACCAGCCATTAGGATATGTACGTATTAAGAGATTCATTGCAAGGAATTGGCTTCTGTGATTGTGGGGAAGGGCTAAGCAAATCCAGAATCCACAGGGAAGGCCATCAGGAAGAAGAGGCTGGAGCTCTTGGACATATTCTTTCCACAGGCAAAATTTCTTCTCCATTGGGGAAGCCTCAGCTCTGCTTTAAGACCTTTAAACTGATGGCATCAGGCTCACCTAATTATCTAGGATAATCCCCTTACTTGAAGTCAACTGATTATAGACTTTAATCATACCAACAAAATAACTTCATAGCAACACCTAGATTGGGGTTTGATTGAATAACTAACTGAGGACTGTAGCCTAGCCAAGTTGATACATCAAAAGATTATCAATCACAATGTGTCAAAATACAACAGATCCATTTAAATAACAAAGAATTAGTATTCATCGACTGCTTGAATAAAAAAAGAGCTTATCTGTGCATTTCTAAAAACATAGTTTTGAAGATGCTTCATCATTACCTTCTACTTTGCAGTGTAGTTCCAAATAAATAAATTAATGCATGACCTGGGTGAGTTCTTCACTTGGACACAATCTCTGAATTACATAAAATCTGTTTATTAATGCCTCAGGACTATAAATATCAGTGCATAGCTCTGATGTGGAGAGGAGGGAACATGGGCTTATTTTCTTCTTTTCCTTCCCCATTGTTTTTCCAGTTCTAATGGAGAAAACTGTTCTTTCATTGAATTAATTATTTGCTGCTGCAGTAAAGAATTTTTTCCCCACAAAATCGTGTTGAATACATGGTGGTTAAGTTCCCAGGCTAGCTCCTCAAAGTCCCGTTCAAAGATCAAATACTATTCTCATTAGGTATACATTCCCTAATTTAGAGATTTCTTCCTTATGGCAACTAATTTTAATTTATAGCTGCCTTATAGGGTATATATACTACTATCTGTTCCTTCCTATACTCATTCATTAACTTATTATCCTATTCCTAATTGGATAATTATTTCTATTTTTTTCTCATAAGAAAACATTCACTGAGTTTCTACCATGTCCTAGACTTGATACCAGATGTTGTGGTATAAAACTGCAAAAGTGAGGGAAAACAGCCTCACGGAGATTAATTTATATATTCAATTCAAGGTCATTGGTACTATGATAAAGGAAGTAAGATTCTATGGGAGAATGTAACAGGGAGACCAGGGGGGTGTTTTTGAAACTCCTCCAGGAGGAACAAATACCTAAAGAGATATTAGCCTGGTTTAGGACATGTGAGAGTGTTGAAGAGCAAGAAGAGTGGAAACACATGCACAAAGGCCAAGAGATGAGAGAGAGCATGGTGGGCTATGAATGCTAAGAGAAGTTTTATCAGGCTGAAGAATAGAACTCAAATGACAGTTTTCAAATGTCCAGAGATGAGACTGGGGAGGTAAGTAGAAGCTAGATACTGGAAACCCTAGCTAGCCATGTTAATGAATTTTGAACTTCACCTATGGGACATCAAAAAACCATCAGAGAGTTAGAAATAATGGAGCCAGAAGCATTTTAGAAAAATCCCTCTGGATATAACATGGACAATAAATTGGAGAAGGGGACCCTATACATTCAGCAAGAGTAGGGATGTTTCTATTTTGGTCATGGCTGTATATATTCCAACTGACTAGCTCATTGCTTAGAATACAGTGGGCACTAATTAATTCATTCATTCATTAATTGAATATTGATTGATTAACTGTGTGTAGTTTCCTTGCTACTTGCAAAGGAGACAATGCTGAATGAGCCTGGGATGATCTAAGCCATCATGGGTCTGGTAAGGAAGGGAGAGAGATAACATCAATACTTTATAAATAGAATAATTATATACTGTTCTAAGTGCCATAAAAGAAACCAAAGAATTGTTCTAATAGAGAACAACAGGAAGTCCCTACTTTAGGTAAGTTTGTCAGGGAAGACCTGCTTAAGGAAGTGGCAGCCTAGAGATATAAATTGTAAAATATATATTTTAAAATAACTATGAAAAGTAAGGTCAAGTGGAAACTATTGCAGTGATCCAGGGAGCATGTGATGGGTATCTATGCCAGGGTAGTAGAAATGATCATGGAGAGAAGTGCTGGATTTGAGGACATTAACGATCCCATAGGACCACGTCATTAACTGGATGTGGAGACTGAAGAAGTGGGAGGGGTTAAAGGATATCAGCAAGTGGATGGTGGCACCATTTCTTGAGGTAGAGATTCCAGAAGTAGAAGTAGGAGGACATTCTGTGTTGGAGTGATGATAGATTCTGTTTCAGACACTCGGGTTTGAAGTGATTGTCAGATATCCTTGTAGAAATGGCCAGATGGAAGTGGGATATACAGATCTGGAGTGCAGGAGAGAGGTCTGACCTGGGCAGAAATAGGAAGGAAGCAAAGAGAGTAACGTCACAAAAGCCATAGGGAGATGACATTTCAAAAAGTAAGTGGTAAAGTGTCGAAGTTTGTGACCCAATCAAGTAAGATAAACATTAGAAACTAGTGCAAATTGTTGAATATGGATTTTAGGATAGTGGCCAGTTGAAATCTTCTGGAGTTGGAGTTTGCCATATGAGTGCTTCTGAAAGATCATGGGGCAGAAGGGAGTTGAAAACTCTAACTTAAATAAGGAAAGAAGTGAAGGAAATGGATTGGGAGCAAATGTAAGGACCAAGGAGTGTGCATCTTGAGGAAGTAGAAGAATTCATGTTCTAGAAGTAACTGAGGGGAGCAGAAAAGATACGACATTGTGATCATAAAGTAGAGTGTCTAAATATTTGATTTCATTGGTGAGTAACTTTGAACTGATTATAAGGTCCAGAGTGTGGTTGTGAGAGTTATTTTTGCTGGGGAGCATTGAGGCCTGCTCAGAAACAGCTGTGGTGTGATGGGCTGAACCTCTGAGATATCCTAGAGTTTAAAAGAAGGAGTAAGCTTCCACCTGGATTCATTGTGAAGGCCCCCAGAAGCAATACATGAAGTCTCCCAGTGCTCAGGCCACGGCTGATATACACAGGCAGTCAGGGAACTCTGGCTGGGCCTTGGCTCACATCCAGATGCATAGGCTGCACACCCACCTTACACTGATGGTGCTATTTCTAGGTGCTCACCAAGCACTGCATATTTTGTTATTTCTGGAATTTGCTATAGTTAAAATTTACTTAGTCCTTTCTTTTATTAAAAATCATGTATTGAGCCCAGAGACAAAGATGTAGTCACTGTCCTCAGACAACTCTCAGTAAGTAGAGGGGTGGAGGATAAGTAAAAAAATAATTGTGGGGCTTCCCTGGTGGCGCAGTGGTTAAGAATCCGCCTGCCAGTGCAGGGGACACGGGTTCGAGCCCAGGTCCAGGAAGATCCCACATGCCGCGGAGCAACTAAGCCCGTGCGCCACAACTACTGAGCCTGTGCTCTAGAGCCTGCAAGCCACAACTACTGAGCCCGCATGTTGCAACTACTGAAGCCCATGAGCCTAGAGCCCGTGCTCCGCAACAAGAGGAGCCACCACAATGAGAAGCCTGTGCACCGCAATGAAGAGTAGCCCCCTCTTGCTGCAACTAGAGAAAGCCCGCGTGCAGAATGAAGACCCAATGCAGCCATAAATAAATAAATAAAAAATAAATAAATTTATAAAAAAAAATTGTGCTGCAGTGTATGAATAATTTAATGGGGTTATGTCCAAAGTGCTATGGGAGAGTAAAGGAATAACCACTTCTTTTGGATATAGAGTGGAAGTCTTCAGAGAGGGTGGAATTAGCCATGTTTTTGAAGAATGATTAGCTCTTCACCAGGGGAAGAAGCAAGTGGAATTCAGGAAGGAATTGTCTGAGGTAAGAGCATGAAAAGAGACAGGAGAGAGGCAAAAAAGAACACGGTATTCATGGGAAATAGTGACAGGACTGGATGAGCTTTAGCACAGAGTTTGTAGGAGACAGAGGAACTGAGACTAGGAACACAGCATGGTAGCACCTTGTGGTCTGCCTTGCTCCAACAGGGTATTCTGACTCTGCTAACCCAGAGTTCCACTTTATAATGTATTTTGAGGACTAAAACAGTCCCATTATATATGAGGATGACTTTATTTCCCTTCCATGGTCTTGCTGTGCTGCTGCTACTCGAAGTTTGTTATTATATACTTGTTATTTTTTCTGTAATGTTCACTCAAACCACTGTTTCTGCCTTATCTAGTTGTCTTTTTTCCAGAAGGCCAACATAATAAATGTACCTAAATCATGATCATTAATAATTTCAATTTAGTTTTAACAATATAAAGAGATCTCAGAGTCTTCTAATTTGGTTTCCTCCTTTAATGACAGCTAGTCCTAGGAGGATCAAGCAAGTACTTTTTCCCCATCTATATAGGATTTCTCTTTTTATATCTTTTCTATCTGGCCCCCATCTCTTTTTTCTCAGCTATTTTATGCCCCCTTTCTCTATTCTTTTTCTCCATCATACTTCCTATTATACAAATCTAAAACTGCCTTCCTCCTGCAAAATTGTCTCTCAAATAGCTACAAAAATATGTGAATGATGTGGTAGAATAATCCTAATTTTTGTGCCCTTACTCTGAGTTCTTACTAGGATGTTCTTCCTGTAAAGAGTGATGTTTTATAAAATACAGAACAACCACTATTACCATTATTCTTAAAATAATTTTCTATTTTTAAAAATTTACAACAAAACTATAAGTCTTCTCGTCTTAATGGTATTGTATATTGTGGAAAATTATTCCAATACTCTTCTGTACATCTGACCACAGTATGTATTAGATTTGTTCATATGAAAAATGTGCTAATACCATTGCGCTTTAAAACTGTTTTATCTTTTTAGGTAAACATAACTAACTCTAGAGACTGAAAATCAGAAATATACCTACCACCATTAAAATTGTACTTTTTTTCTTTTTAAATTTACTTTTTAATAAACTTATATCCAGTTTTTTTGAAACTGGAGTGGATAATTTAGTGGAAGAAAAACATAGTAGGCTGCTACTTTGAGAACAGTATCAAACATTACTGTCTCAAAAATGCCACTTAAAATCACCTGGTCTGCTATTGTCATTTTCTTTTGAATGGTGAAAGCTTCTGTTGCCATGTCAACTGCTTGATGTAAAGTTCAGTATTCCCTGTTCTCCGGTGAAAAAAGATATTCTTCAGCTGACTGGCTCCCTTAGAGAAGTTTATTAAAGCTGGCTAGAGAGTTTAACAGTGTAATGGAAATGGGGACTAATGGAAACTATGGCTTGAAAGTGCAGCACTTAACATGGAAGAGGCATGTTCCTCTAAGCTGTAAAACATTCACATCAGAGTTACCGTACTCTCATGAGCTGCCTCACACACTTTAGTCAAGTTATCACTCAACAAATTGTTGGGAATATTCCATTGACATTGGACTCTTTTAAGAAACCTTTCCCAACTAAGCAGCACCTGCTGGAGGCTACCTGTTTTCTGAACAATATGGTACTCAGACAAGCAGCCCACTAGTTTTAGTTTGTAAAGTGTCTTCCCAGATCCTATAGCACTATAAAGCTAGGGAAGATTGGTGCTAGAAACATCTAAATATTCTGACCAACAATCATTTATTGAGGAGCTAGTATTATATGCCAAGTACTGTGCTAGGCACTGATTATAAAACAATGAAAAATGCTGGGGAGTCTTGTGGGAGTCTATAATTCAGTTGAGAAGACAAGTACATGTAATTACCAAGTGATATGGGTTCTTGTATTTAAAGAGTATAAATGAACCACAGGCCAGAGAAGTAAGGGAGGAGAAAGCAAAGTAATGAAAATCATTCATTGTGGCACACAAAATACCTACTAGAATAAGTTAACCGTTCTGTATATTCTTGCTGAAAACCTTTGCAGTGTGGCTACTAAATGGTGGCTTGTTCATTGCCAAATATTTTCACCCAGAGAGCAGTCCTTTCAATCGGTACATTGACTTCATTAATCAATATTTCTTTGGAGAAGTCTGTTCAGAATCATTGTCTTAAAGACTTTGATGAGTTGGCCTGATTCTTCTTTGACAATTATTTGAGTTCAAAATGAGTTGGATGTTCCCTGATTTAAGAGTTAATATGATATGGTGGCTTTTTTCAGTGTTGTAGCTAACCCAATGATGCTTCCAAATAAAAGTGAAGAATCACAAAAGTTATCTGTTGTTACCCATTTAAAGATTAGTTAACGTCTATATTTCCTTTGTGTCATGATACCAGTAAGACTCAGGTAATCCAATTTTCAGACGTCAGAAACATATTAGGATTCTGACACAGTGTTTCATAAACACAACTTAGGGCATCCTTCTGAACTGCTCACACTGTTTCTCTTACTGATAAAATCATGATACATAAACGTTAGCACAGGTGCAATAGACCTCCCAATTACTAATATTTTAAGATATTCATTTAGTAATTATATAATGACATGACCTATCATGAAAGATAATTAATATTTATTGTGCTATCGTAATAATTAGAGTAAGAGACAGATAATGCCAACAATAGACTCATTCATTTATTCAATAGGAGAAGAATATAGGTACCTACTCTACACTAAGCACTGTAATAGAGCATAGAAATGTGACATTAACTAAAATATAGTCCCTACCGTTAAGGATTCCACAGTCTATATGAAGAGATAGATAGATTCCCAATAGTAACAATACAATATAAAAGTACTGATAGGCACATGTAAAATGTATTTGGGGGGCATCAAGAATAGAGGAATATTTGCAGGATGAAGGCTTCACAGATAAGGTGATTTTCAAGCTGAATCTTGAAGAGAAGAATAGTTTTTGTAAGGCAGATAAGCTGTATTGTAATAGAAGCAAAATTCTTTTATCATATACATTTTGTCAAGTATTTTGCTATACATATCTCATTTCTTTGCAATATAATCATAATAACCCTGTGATTATTATCTCCATCTTAGAGATAGAAAAATTACCAAGCTTAGAGAGTTTAATAATTTGTCGAGGTCCTCATCCAGGGTATGGGGTGGGTGGCACTCACTTAATAACAATCTCTTACCTGCCAAAATGAAACCATTTCTTACTGTGGTGGTGAAGTACTGAATAGACACAGTACAGACACAGACTTCTTTTTGTGTGTGTGTGAAAATATTTTTGAAGCAGAAGGTCATTTGCAGATGCAAACTTATACTTTAAAATATTAGGAATAAAGATATTCTCTGAAGCACGTGCCCTGCCATTGATTCATGAGTATAGAGTCTGAACTTTACTAAGGAAACTTTGAGAAATCATAAATGGTGTATAAATTAGTGACGTGCTTGCAAGATTCTGACAAATTCAGTTAGTATCAGAAGAACAGACATAAATAAATGAATTCCTTGCTGAATAAAACATATAAATAAATCAGAAGAATGAACCTGGAAGGGTCCAGATCCTGCTTTAATTAAACAGGTGGTAGAATATACCTGCCATAAAAAGTTGGCTTCTCTGAATACATCTATAATTCCAGATATAATATCTTGCCTTTTGTTAAGACATTGTGTGTCAATTTCTGGAGACTCACTAGGTAAATTTAATATTTAATCAAAAGTGAAACTGAGAAAATGCTTTCTATCACAGGTATAGTTTGTTTGTAACTTATATCTTTCTTGAAATAATGTTATAAGGAAAACAACATGGCTTTAGTCACAGTTAAATCTGTTCTCTTATTTCTTTCTCTTATTTCTTTAGTGGAATGATTTGGAGCCACCTACCCATGGTTTGTCTGATTTCTCCATCTTCAAAGAGCCAAATTACATTATGTTTTAGAAATGATTTTGTGACTTCTTTTTTCTCTAATTCCCTTGATTGCTCAAGGCTTGGTTATTTTTAAAAGCTTTAGATTTTTCTTTGCACTCATTTCTCACTTAGAGTTTGAAATGATATGATCAAATACATCTGCTTTAAGAAAGAGCATTCAAATCGCAATCTGGGTGGATGGGTTTGAAGTATTTTTTTAAGTAGAAAGCATTTTATTAACTAAAGTTTCTGCCCATGGTAATATTTTACATGTGTGAGACTAAAGAGACTATGTTATCTTTGTAGCAGCTGGTGTGAGAAAGTCTTTGTAGGAAGAGACCAGCCTTGTTGAGAAGAGGCTTTGATAAAAACACCAGAGGGTAGGAGCAAGACTTTGGAGACTTAGGTAAAACTTGCTCCCAGGTTTCATGCAAAGAAGAGAGCAACTCTGAAAAATGAAGAATGAATGAAACAAGAGGTAGGGCAGTCAGTCTGTGGGGCAGCCTGGAGCAGTAGTTTTCAAACTACAGGTCACATCTCATTAGAGGGCCATAATCTCAATTAATAGACAGTGACCAGTCATAATAAAAAAAAAATGAAAAGAATAGAATAGAAAATATCACTGCATAACATAGTAAAGATGAAGTATTGTTTTTAGGAAATATTAACATATATATATCATAAAGATTAAGTATTGTTTTGTAATGTGTTCAATTTTATGTGTATCCATAGCGGGTAAATATATTTCTTATAAAAGCTTGGTAAAAATAAATTATGAATAATGATCTAAAGAGAAAAGGAATTTGTATTAATGGCAAGTTAGGGGTTTACCTTGGGGAAGGAAAAAACCAAGAGCTTGCAAATCCTCTCCATCTCCCTTGCTAAAGCTTGAGTAAATTCTACTTTGTTTACAAATACTTTCATGCAAATGAAATGTGTCATTGTTGTTGTTTTGTGTGTGTGTACACATGCACCTGAACACACATGCAGGATTATGTAGGTGAAGTATTATGAACAAGGAGGGTTTCAAGAAAGTAGGAAAGAACCACTTAGGATTTATACAGGGAATATATATGTATATTTGTTAAGTGTCTTCCATATATCCACATAAAATGTATACTGCATTTAAATTTTTGGATACATTTAAGTATATCATTTTGAGATCAGAAACTAATAAAATTCAAATACTTATATTAGGAATGGAAAGGAACATAGACATAGTTACTTCATTAAATTATCAATTTGATATTGAATACCCTCACTTGAAATGAAATGTATATTTAATTGAATGTGTAATATCAGCTCCAATGCTAAAAGTCATTTTATTTTTAATAAATTTTTCAACATTTGCTGAATTTTAATGTGCTATCAGACTGGCAGAGTCTGTGATTTTTTATAGTTAACAATATTGTATTATATATTGAAAGTTGCTAAGAGCATAGAATTTTTAATCTTTTTTAAAGTATAATTGACTTACAATATTATATTGATTTCAGATGTATGACATAGGAATTTGATATTTTTCTACATTACAAATTGATCACCATGATAAGTCCAGTTAACATATGTCACATACAAAGTTATTACAGTATTATTGACCATACTCCCTTGTTGCACATCACACCCCTGTGACTCATCTGTTTCATGACTGCTTAAGTTTGTACCTCTTAATCTCCCTCACCTATTTCACTTATTTCCCTACCCTCCTTCCTCTGGCAACTACCAGTTTGCTCTGTGTATCTATAAGTCTGTTTCTGTTTTGTTACGTTTGCTTGTTTTGCTTTTTAGATTCCACATATAAGTGAAATCTAAACATACAGTATTTGTATTTCTCTGACTTATTTCACTTAGCATAATAATCTCTAGGTCCATCCATGTTGTTGAAAATGGCAAGATTTCATTATATTTTAAAGCTGAATAATATTCCATTATATATATATATGTATATATATACATATATATATATATATTCTTTACCCACTCATTTATTGATGGACACTTGGGTTGCTTCCATATGGTGGCTACTGTAAATAATGCTGCAGTGATCCTAAGGGTGAACATATCTTTTTGAATTAGTATTTTTGTTTTCTTTGGAAAAGTACCCAGTGGAATTGCTGGATCATATGGTAGTTCTATTTTTAATTTTTTGAGTAACCTCCATACTGTTTTCCATAGTGGCTCTACCAATTTACATATCCGCCAACAGTTCACCTGGGTTCCCTTTTCTCTACATCCTCACCAACACTTGCTATTTGTTGTCTTTTTGATAATAGCCATTCTGACAGGTGATATCTCATTGTAGTTTTGATTTGCATTTCCTTAATGATTAGTGATACTGAGCATCTTTTCATGTATCTGATGGCCATCTGTGTGTCTTCTTTGGAAAAATGTCTATTCACGCCATCTGCCCATTTCTTAATTGAGTTGTTAGTTTTTTTTTGGTTTTTTTTTTGATGTTGAATTATATGTTTTTGGTATATTTTGGATGTTAACCCCTTATCAGATATATTGTTTGCAAATATCTTCTCCCATTCAGTAGGCTGCTTTTTTGTTTTTTTGGTAGTTCCCTATGCTGTTCAAAAGCTTTTAGTCTAATATAGTCCCATCCATTTATTTTTGCATTTGTTTCTCTTGTCTGAGGAGACATATCTAGAAAGATATTGCTAAGACTGATGTCAAAGAGCATACTGCCTACATTTACTTTTAGGGGTCTTATGGTTTTAGGTCTTACATTTAAGTCTTTAATCCCGTTTGAGTTTATTTTTGTATATCATGTGAGAAAGTAATACAGTTTGATTCTTTTGCATGCAGCTGCCCAGTTTTTCCAAGACCATTTATTGAAGATGTTGCCTTTTCCCCATAGTATAATCTTGCCTCCTTTGTCATAGAGTAATTGACCATATAAATGTGGGTTTATTTCTCGGCTCTCTTTTCTGTTCCGTTGATCTATGTGTCTGTTCTGTGCCAGCATCATACTGTTTTGATTACTGTAGTTTTGTAGTATAGTTTGAAATTAGGGAGCATGATTCCTCCAGCTCTGTTCTTCTTGCTCAAGACAGTTTAGCTATTTGGAGTCTTTTGTGTTTCCATACAAATTTTAGAATTATTTGTTCTAGTTCTGTGAAAAATGCCATTGGTATTTTGATAGGGATTGCATTGAACCTGTATATTGCCTTGGAGAGTATGGTCATTTTAACAATATTAATTCTTCCAATCCATGAGTGTGGCATATCTTTCCATTTGTTTGTGTCATCTTCAATTTCTTTCATCAATGTATTATAGTTTTTTAAGTACAAGTCTTTTATCCCTTTGTTTAAATTTAATCCTAGATATTTTATTTTTTTTGAAGCAATTGTAAATGATTGCTTTCTTAATTTCTCTTTCTGAGATTTTGTTGTTAGTGTATAAAAATACAACAGATTTCTGCATATTAATTTTGTATCCTGTAACTTTACTGAATTCATTTGCTAGTTCTAATAGCTTTTTGGTGGTGTCCTTAGGATTATCTACATGTAGTATCATGTCATCTGCAAACAGAGACACTTTTCCTTCTTCCTTTCCAATATGGATTTCTTTTTTATTTCTTGTCTAATTGTTGTGGTTAGGACTTTCAATACTATGTTGAATAAATTTGGTGAGAGTGGACATCCTTGTCTTGTTCCTGATCTTAGAGGAAATGCTTTTTGCTTTTCACTTTGAGAATGATATTGGCTGTAGGTTTGTCATATATGGCCTTTATTATGATGAGGTATGTTCTCTCTATATCCACTTTGTTGAGGGCTTTTATTATAAATGGGTGTTGAATTTTGTCAAAAGCTTTTTCTGCATCTATTGAGATGATTATATGATTTTTGTTCTTCAGTTATTTAATGTGGTATTTCACATGGATTGATTTGCTTGTAGATGTTGAACTATCCTTGCATCCCTGGGATAAATCCCACTTGACCATGGTGTTCGATCCCTTCAATGTATTGTTGAACTTGTTTTGCTAACATTTTGCTAGAGATTTTTGCTTCTATATTCATCAGTGATATTGCCCTGTAATTTTCTTTTTTTGTGGTATCCTTGTCTGGTTTGGGTATCAGAGTGGTGCTGGCCTCCAAGAGTCAGTTGGGAATTCTTTCTCCAAATTTTTGGAATAGTTTGAGAATGATAGGACTTAACTCTTTCTTAAATGTTTGGTACAATTCACTTGTGAAGACATCTTGTCCTGAACTTTTGTTTGTTGGAAGTTTTTAAAAATTAATAATTCAATTTCATTATTGGTAATTGGTCTGTTCATATTTCCAATTTTTCTTGATTCAGTATTGAGAGAGTGTATGTTTCTAGGAATTTTTTCATTTCTTCTAGGTTGTCCCTTTTATTGGTGTATAATTGTAGTAATCTCTTATGATTCTTTGTATTTCTGTGGTGTCAGTTGTAACTTCTCCTTTTTCATTTCTGATTTTATTTATTTGGGCCCTTCCTCTTTTTTTCTTGATGAAGGTTGATAAATTTTGTTTATCTTTTCAAAGAAACTGCTCTTAACTTCATTGATCTTTTCTATTTTTTTAGTCTCTATTTCATTTATTTCCACTCTGATCTTTATTATTCCTTTTCTTCTACTTACTTTGGGTTTTGTTTGTTCTTCTTTTTCTAGTTTCTTAGGTGTAAGGTTAAATTGTTTATTTGATATTTTTCTTATTTCCTGAGATAGGCTTTTATCACTATAAACTTCCTTCTTAGGAAGTTCCCACTTCTGCTGTGTCCCATAGATTTTGGAATATTGTGTTTCCAAATTCCCTTGTCTCCAGGTATTTTTTGATTTCCTGATTTCTTTGTGACACATTGGTTGTTCAATGACATATTGTTTAGCTTCCATGTGTTTGCATTTTTTGCAGTTTTTTTTTTCTTGCAGTTGACTTCTAGTCTCATAGTGTTGTGGTTGAAAAAGATGCTTGGTATGATTTCAGTTTTCTTAAAATTATTGAGACTTGGATAAAGAATTTCTCCTCAAACAATAGCAGGGGTAAGATTTAGCAAGGGTATATCATCTATGAAGACAAAGCAATGTTCAGGTATAATTGTCTGTACTGATTAACATTATATTTTGTTTCACTTGGGACAATATTTTTTCCCTTTTCATTAGATTTATTTTTTAGAGCAGTTTTAGTTTCACAGAAAAATTGAGCAGAAAGTACAGAGTTATAATCTCCTGTCCCTTACCCTCAAGCACAACCTCCCTCATTATTGACATCCTACACTAGAGCCGTATGTTTGTTAGGATTGATGAACCTACACTGACATCATTATCACCATAGTTTACATTAGTTTACATTACATTACATTAGTTTACATTACATTACATTAATTTACATTCCATAGTTTACATTAGTGTTGTGCATTTTATGGGTTGCACATCGGTGTTTCATATTCTGTGGGTTTTGACAAACGTATAATGGCAGATCCACCATTATAATATCATATAGAGTAGTTTCACAAGAATATTTATAATGCATATATCATTAACTTTTGATCCAATAAGTAAGCACTAATGAAACTTAGAATTTTGAAGCCTTAGAGATCACATCAACTGACTATGTCCTGATCCATGCAAGCTTTATATGCTACCAACTTACCAATGTTTCTTTGGGGCCAGTCTCAGCAATAACATGTATCAAATGACCAGATATGACAATTCGGTGAATTGCAACCATGGCTTCATGTGAAAGGAAACAGAAACATGGGCAGCCTCCTTTAAAAGATGAGGAATTCTTTTATTTTGAAGGGAGCTCATCTTATGCAGTAGGAAGCACCACACATTCACTGCATCTAAACTGAAATCACTGTGTCAGGAAGTTGTGCATTGCCATTTATTTTGAAGGTACTGGATATTTTATTTGGCAAGACAATTCATTTAGTTTTAAAGAGCATTCGTATGTGCCCATCAGACTACAGAGAGCTGGACTTAGAGATTTTTTTCTCTTATGGTTGTCAAATGAGACCAAGAATTGAAAAACTTAGCCTGCGATTTTTTTCTGACATTTATCTCTTGCATGGTAAGTAGTACAAAATTTTAGGGCCTCATAAACATCTGCAAGGCATTTATCAACTGTTGATTAAAACCCAAAACTGCGTTTGATCTCTTTTGCATTACTTTTTTAGCCCACACTTTTTGATAATTGATCGGGAATCTATGTTTGGTTCTTAAACTTGAACAGCGGAATGACAGTTGTAACTCTGAAGAATACAACTCTCCTTCAACTGACAACATAGATAAATTGCATTATAGGTGCATATAAAAGAACTCAATCAATCATAAGTTTACTGTAGTCTGTACCCTGTCAAAGCCTCTCTTGAGATGTCTGATCTTTGACAGACAGTCTACCAGGCATATGAATTATTGATTCCTGTAGCTTCTCCAATTTATCTTTTTATTCAATTATACCATCTATAAACACATCTATAAACTTTATTATCTTTGTGGCAATCCCATATTCCTATCCTTGCTCTATTATGATTTCCTACCTTCCTCTACAACTTTAGTAAATATATGTGTTTATAATTTCCACCTGCCAGTCTAGAAAGCTTATTCATTATTTAGAAGTTGGGAAAAGAAATTTTAGTGTAGGACTGAGTGTGTAGAGAGCTCATAGACATCTTATCGTAAGCTTATCAATGTTAGACCTTAAAAAGAGAAGGTACACTTTAATAGCACATGAAGGTCAGTTTTTAAATTTCATTTATTTTTAGTTTTTGGGAAGTTGTGTTCTCTGACACTAACAAAAAAAGATGGAGTTACAGTTTCAAGGATATGAGCATTATTTCATATTCATAAAATTTATCATTATGCTAATTCACATAGACCTACCTTTGATAGACAGTCTTCTAGCCTCCCTGAAAGTTTTTTAAGTTATAATTGAACCTAGTGTAGCTCCTTTTATAGGAGATATTTATAATACACATTTTGCATTCATGTGAGTCTTGAGGGTAGGGAGGGCTCCACCTTCTATTACAGGAGTCTCAGGGGCCCAGACATTCCTGTTCTCTGCCCCCAACAGAAGAGGGTCAGATAGTGATAACTGAGAGTGATGGCAGAGAATCGGAAAAAGGACTGTTCTGGTGAATAACTCTTTGCTGTCTGGCCTCTCTTGACTCCAGCCCATTCCTGAGCCTGTTTCGTAAGTCTTTTGTTATACGTGAGCCATCCAATAAACTAAATAAAAAATACTTTTTTGCTTAATTAACAGGTCAGATCCTGTTGCTTGCCACCAAAAACTCTGACTGAGTCAGCATTTAGTAATTCTCTGTAAACTTTGACATATTAAAGCTGCATGTTGAGGAAATTTAGGTACCAGATAGCATAAAAAAATTCCTGGAGAGGAATTCTAGTCTGAAATGAACCTCTAGTGATCTGAATTGTATGGCACAGTTTAACTTCTTCTTTTACTTTTAACCTATCTATGTTTTTATACTTAAAATAAGTTTCCTATAGATAGCATACAATTGGGTCTTGGTTTTATATCCATTCTAGCATTTTCTTTTCTTTTACTTAGCTTGTTTAGACCACTGTAATAATTAATGTGATCATATTAACATATGTCATCTTCTCAAATGCTTTCTATTTGTTTCATTTGTCCTTTTATTTCTATTTCTTTTTTCTCTTGAGTTTTTAAAAGATACATTTGTATCCACTATTGTCTTACTTTTTATATCTATTTGAAATATTTTTTGTGTTGCCCTTCCTTAAGTTTACAATATTCATCTTATTCAATAAGAATATGCCTTCAAATAACTTTATACCACTTCATATGTAGTGTAAGACATAACAGTGAACTCCTAATTTTTCTTCCCATATTTGTATCATTTTTGTCATAAATTTATTTTTACATATTTTATAAATTCATTGCAGTTATTTTTGCTTTAGACAGTTATCTTTTAAATAAATTAAAATGATAAAAAATGAATCTTAAGTTCATCTTCATTACTAATTCTCTTCATTTCTTTTTATGGATCCAAATTTTTCTCTGTCATCATATTCCTTTGCCTAAAGAACTTCCTTTAATGTCATAGTGAAAGTCTGCTGGCAATTGATTTTCCACTTTTTTTTACAGAGATATGTCTTTAGTTTTCTTTTATTTTTGAAAGATGTTTTCATTGGGTATAAAATTATAGGTTGATAGATATTTTTTGTCTTTCAGCACTTTAAATTACATGTTCTGGCTTGCATAATTTATGATGAGAAATCTGTAATTCTTATCTTTGTTCCTTTGCATGTAATATGTCTGTATCTCTGTGACTGGTTTTCAGAAGTTTAAATGTGAGATGTCTTGGGATTCGTATGTGTGTTTTGTGTTTATTCCAGTTGCTATTTCTGAGCTTCTTGGATTTGTGTTTGGGTGTTTATCACTAATTTTGGAAAATTCTCTGCCATAATGTCTTCAAATTTATTTTGTTTTGTTTCCTTTATCTTCTCCTTTTGGGATTCCAATTACCAACATGTTAGGTCATTTGATATTTTTCCACAGAAAAATTCCTTTTTCTATTTGTGCTTTAGTTTGGTTAATATTTATCATCTATCCTCAACTTCATGATTTCACTTTAATTTCTAGCCAGAGAGTTTTTCCCAATGTCTTTTCCACCCTCACCATGAGAGTTTCTTAATGACTGTGCCTTAGGAAAGTTCTTTCTCTATGCTCTTGTCCTTCCCCTAGTAGTACACTGCTATTACTTAACTCAAGTGGTAGGCACTGAGGGGACATTCTCTGTTGTTCTGGTTCAGCCCTTTTCGTGGGCAGCACTTTGTCCCTGCATCTCAGGGGTGGGACCATCTCAGTGACTCTTCTTCTCTTTCTAATGGTCTGGGCCCAGTGTCTATTTCTGCTCCTCCCCCAGGGTTAGAGAATATTATTTGTTCCATTCTCCCAACTACATTGGGTTTTTCCCTGTGCCTTAAGTGTGATGGTGTTTCTTCCATTTCCCCAGAGACTTAAGGTGTTTGTTCCATAAGAAAGATAAGGGAAAAGGATCCAAGTAGGGCTCTGTGTCCTTTCTGCAGGGATGCTGTTCCACTACCTCAGACCCTTCCTGACACTTCCTCAACACTCTTGTCCTGTGAGGACATCCAGTGAGGTTTGTGGAGAGGAGACTGACAGTGGATATGGTTCTTTGGTGTTTTGGTTCCCACTAGCTCACTTTCTACCTTCAGCACACTGGTAAATTTTAGTAGAATTACTCTCACCTTCATGTTTGGCTTTGAGTATCCAGCATCTGCCTCAGATAATCGAGGGCTAGTGTGCTGTTTCTCCTTGGAAACGTTTGTTTTTCCCTAGATTTAAGTTTACTTGCTTGTTCTGTGACTCTGCTATCTAATGGATTCAAGAAACATGGTGATTTTGAAGATTTGTGCTTTTTTTTTTTTTTTTTGATGTAATGGAGGAAGTGACATTATTTTCAGCTTACTACATTCCAAGCAGAAGCTGGAATTCCTGATGCTTACTTTTCATAAATATAACTCTAATTCCCTTGCAATCTCTAATGCACCTCACTGAAAATCACTGATATACAGAGAGTAAAGTCTTACTTTTATAGAACTCTTTAAGTCATATTTTTATTATGCTTCACTTTGTATGGAGAAACAGTATATTTAGTTTGTTTTCCAAATGTAGATTATAGTATCTTGCTAAATATCCTCTTTTATATCATACTGCCCCTTCCAGAGAAGATGGTGTCTCAGAAAAAAGGGAGGACTGCCCACTCTTACCACTTCTTGCACATATTATCAATGACACAGACATTTCTTTGTGACTAGAGTAATGGGGGTTAATTGGTGTCATAGTGAACAAGCAAATAAGACTAAGCAGTGGCAATCTCTATATCTTTTCAGGCATGAGAAGCCATGCTTTCTGATAGGGTGACATAATTGGGTGTCCAGTGTTGATATATCCCATTGTTTTACAAGGGAATGAACTCAGACCATATATTGAAAACTTATGCAGCCAGCTATGCTGGACACTAAACATATATGTCCAAAAAGCATTTGGAATAAATTGTTTCTAATCTGACACTTTTATATCCAGGTATGGATTGCTGAAGTGCCCTCAGGTTACAAATCACAGCTACTAACTAATGGACACTATGAGCCTGTGGCTTCCTTGATGCCCATCATTCTGTGTGTGCATATCATGTTGCTTTTTGCTGAAGCTTGCTGTGACAAGTTAGATCCCATCTGTCTGCTCAGTAACAAGCCAAATGACAAACATAACACAGGAAACATTGTTTAGATATCCAAAATTGTTTTCTACCATTTGGTTTTACTAATATGCTAACATTTAGAGCTGATAAATAAATGAAAGATGGATAGACCTTGAAATTGAGATGATCTTTATGAGAAATGCAAGATGGCAGCAATATATTTAAATGGACATTTGTTAGCATTCATGTTTGTTAGGCATTTTATACTTAATACGCTTACCTCTCTCCAAAAGATTCCAATGCTGTGGAATAAATTATCTGTCATATTTTATAATAGTAGGGAGCAAAGGAGCTGCCTCCCTCTCTGGAGCCGGGTTTTTACAGGAAGATGTGGACATGTGGTATGATTGATATTTTGTTTCCTGATCTGAAATTTTTTTAATGAAGAAAAAAAATTCACTCTTCACTAGACATTTTTTCTACTATGATTACTGGAATATTGTGGTAGGAAAATTTCTCTAGAAGTTAGAGTTGGGTTTGTGTGAATTTTATATCCTTAATTATTCCTAGTAGGAGGTGAAACATTTTTTCCCCTATGACTTCCCATTACTTTTTCCATAGTGGTACAGCTGTACTTTAGAGATGCTCTGTATTTTTTCTTTAAGATGAAATCAACTGAAAAGATTTAAGAGTTTAATAAAATATCTTAGTCGCAGGGAATATACATTTGACTAATTTTGTGCTCCTTCCCTAGCATATATCCCTGCTTCTCTTCACTTTTCATAAAAACCTTGTATATAGAGGGTTAAAGATAAAAAATATGCTAATAAATGCACATCAGATTCATAAAATCAGATCAGCTCACTGTTGTATATTCTCCTAATGATGGTGTTTGACTATGACATTCTCCCCCAACCTTCTTACCTTTCTAAAAACTGCCTAACTTTGAATCCAAAGCATGCATGAACTAAAACATTATGCAGTTCTTACACAAAAGATTTATAAATACCCACTATTATTGCTGTTATTAATATTCTTTTGTTTTAAAGAGAGAAGTACCAGCTCCTCTCATTTCATAGCAAATAACACAACTGTAAGAGCTGTTGCCAAGCAACCTGCATTCACAGCTCAGATGGGCTGAATTGTTTATATTCATATGTGGATAAAATTGACCCACTCCTTCTCTGAAAAAAATATATGAAGTCTTTGAGATAGTTCTATTTAGATATTAAAGTGTGGGTCATGGCATTATTGTTCTGTTGGAGGTTCTGAAACTGACATATCCAATGTACATATCTCCTTAACTACTTAACTACACTTGTCACATTACAGTATAAGTATCTGGGTTGGGATCTGTATCCCCATTAGACTATGAGTTTCTTGAAGGCAAAGATTGTGTTCTACTTATCACACAGGAAGGGGTTCTATATATAGCCAGCATTCTATAAGTGTGTGATAGATGCCTCAAAAATAATTTTATACGTGTCTGTTCTATATTCTTTCTACAAAAACATTTTCTTACTACAACATAGAAGGAAGAAAGAAAAAACACATTGAAAAATACAGCAATATTAAATTATGATAAGACAAAACTGAAGCAATAAGTTAAAAAATACTGGAATTCAACATTTTAAAATTAAAAGAAACTTTATGGGACATTTATTTCAGTGGTCTCAACCTTAGTTCTCATTTGAATCATAAAAGGAGCTTATAAATTTAATTGGTGAAGTTTTGAGTTGCAGTATTTTTAAAGTTATCTAGCTATAGAACCAGGATTGAGAACCACTGATATAGTCCAACAGTCTCTTTTATCGTGGAGAAAATAGCCCCAGAAGAGTGAGAATTGTGCAGTGGTGGAAAGAGCACAATCTTTAGAGTCACCTTCCAATGTTTGATTTTAGCCATC
Organism: Balaenoptera borealis; assembly: GCF_965194805.1. Lineage (NCBI taxonomy): Eukaryota > Metazoa > Chordata > Mammalia > Artiodactyla > Balaenopteridae > Balaenoptera > Balaenoptera borealis. The sequence continues at coordinate 19,259,637 of NC_138873.1, read as the reverse complement.
AGTTCCTTACTGTAAAGTGGAGATAATAATATTTAGTTGTGGTACTGTTAAGGAGGTTGAATGGGATGACATGTATAGTACACCTGGAGCTGTGCTTGGTGGGAGCCAGACAAGGACCGACTCTTCCCTCAGCAATTTTATCTGAGTTGCAGACATGATGTGAATAGAACCTTGGTCCACTGACTTCCAGAAATCTTCAGTACCATGGAAAGCAGCACAGGATAGCTCTAGTCCTGATGTTCATACTGGAATGGAGCAAGCATTAATATATCTGTCAAGATCCCTGCAGGAAACACATGAGGCATCAAAATGGGTAAATGAAGATAATTCAATGAAGAGAGAGACTTTTTTCCAAAGATGTGGCAAGGTTAAGGGAACCACCAAGAAACTATGAAACAAGGAAGGGCCTGCCAGATTAAGGGGTTGGGGGTGCTACCTGAGGCTGTAAGAAATAGGCCACGTGGTAGAAGCTGCATCCCAATTAGAGGAACAGAGCTAGTGGCTCAACTGCAGCCTGGCAAGAAGGGAGCTGGAAATGAATCGCTCTCCTCCTACTCTCTAATTTTCTGCTAGTGATCACAGTGGTTAAGCCAGAGGACAAGAAGCCCAGTTGCAATTCATAAGGCTTAGTCTCCTGGGGCCCAGAGCAGGGCGAGGAAGGATGGAGAAAGCTCTGGAAAAGCAATCAGAAGGTATCCAGGCAATTACTGGGCTTCTTCCCCAGGCTGAGCATTTTATGAGCGTGATGTCTTTAAAGGCTGTGCTGCTTTGGGGCTAATCCAGTTCAACGTAAAATGCCCCAAATTAATGACATTCTCTGTGGCAGAGCCTTGGTTGACAGAAATTCATATATATTCCTGTTAACTTTGCCCTGAAATAAACTTTCCTTTGGCAGTGAGACCTGAACTTGACTACTGAATGTGGATCCACTACAGAAGAGGCACAACTTCCACTCTGGCAAATGGCTGCTTTGGTGGAGTCAACTGAACAGGGAAATCAGCATGCAAAGCCTGCTAGCCAGGGACACACAATAACCAAAATCCACTCCTGCTTCAGCAGCTGCCTGATTTTCCTGAGCCGTCTGTTCACCTCTTTGTTTTGTAATTTATCCATCTAAGAAATGAGAAGAACACCTGCTTCTCATTATGAGATTGAGATGTTTTGAGGGAAATGAGGCTCATTCTTATAGAAGAAAAATGCTGTCTACATAAATGCAAAGTTGAAGCAGGAGTCATTCTACTAGCAGTTATTTTCATCAATAAATGGGACACATAGAAGATACCTGACATTGTATTTCTTTTAATAAAACCTTTCTTGATAATCACCTGAAGAATGAGAGGAAAATAAGGCAGCCTCTGTCTGCCTTTGAGGAGTTTGCAATTTTGTGGGAGGAATCAGAAACGAAACATTTATTAAAAGGGAATAATATTAGATGGAGGTTTTAGTATCCTTTTAAAATTTGCTCTTGTGTATATCAATCTATTGATATCTATGTCTGTCTATCTATCTATCTAAATTTTGTTTGTAAACTGTGATCTACATACACTCTCTCCCCACTTCAAATGCATCAGAATCCTGACCGGGAGTCCCTCTTGGTTCCTCTCCTACCTGACAATACTTTCTCTTAGATTCCCAGGGTTTTCCATCCATTTACATCATACCTTGGTTCTTTCTTCAACACCAACTGATTCCCCATGGACTTGCACCCTTGTTTTGAATAATTTTTCCTATCTCAGTTTTTCATTCTTTTATGTTAAATTGCTCTATAATAGCGCTACCCAGCGTCCTCAACCCCATCACCACCTGGCTGGAGAGAGATTTTAATCAATAATTTTATAAAATATCTTTCGAGGACCTGCAGGCAGTAAATGTTCTGTTGCTCTTTTCTCTTTGTCCAATGCTGAAGGGCCTGGCTTATTCAGTAACCAGAATGTTGGGACCAAGAACCAGAGAAACTTTAGGCTTATGAAAAATTCTCAGATTTAGGACAACTTAGTTAAGACGTCTCTCATAACAATATTAAGAGGGAATGAGAACCTCGTAGTGGGCTTGAATCTGAGCTGGAGGTAAAAAGGGATAGCATTCGCAGGAACAGCTTAGGCAAATATTCAGGGTCAGGTATTGTCACGATGTGCTCTGGAGCACAGTGACAACACTCTCTTGCCGAGGTGAAGAGTTCCTGGTGAGATGTGATTCTATCACCTACGATTTATTGTGTACCTACTGTGCATCTGGAGCTCTGTCAGATCGCTTAATATACCACCTCTGTTATGGACCAAATGGGTACCCCACTCCAAATTCATATGTTAAAACCCTACCTTGTAGTGAGGTGGATGGACCTAGAGTCTGTCATACAGAGTGAAGTAAGTCAGAAAGAAAAAAACAAATACCGTATGCTAACGCATATATATGGAATCTTAAAAAAAAAAAAAAAGTACTGATGAACCTAGTGGCAGGGTAGCAAGAAAGACATAGACATAGGAGGGGATTCAAGATGGCAGAAGAATAAGACGTGGAGATCACCTTCCTCCGCACTAATACATCAGAAATACATCTACATGTGGAACAGCTCCTACAGAACACCTACTGAACGCTGGCAGAAGACCTCAGACCTCCCAAAAGGCAAAAAAACTCCCCACGTACCTGGGTAGGGCAAAGGAAAAAAGAAAAAACAGAGACAAAAGAATAGGGATGGGACCTGCACCTCAGGGAGGCAGCAGGGAAGGAGGAAAGGTTCCACACACTAGGAAGATCCTTCATGGGCAGAGACTGCGGGGGGCGGAGGGGGGAGCTTCGGAGCCACGGAGGAAAGCGCAGCCACAGGGGTGCGGAGGGCAAAGCAGAGAGATTCCCACACAGAGGCTCGGCGCCGAGCAGCACTCACCAGCCCGAGAGGCTTGTCTGCTCACCCGCCGGGGCGGGCGGGGCTGGGAGCTGAGGCTCGGGCTTCGGTCAGATCCCAGGGACAGGACTGGGGTTGGCGGCGTGAACACAGCCTGAAGGGGGCTAGTGCGCCACAGCTAGCCGGGAGGGAGTCTGGGAAAAAGTCTGGAGCTGCCGAAGAGGCAAGAGACCATTGTTTCAGGTGCGCGAGGAGAGGGGATTCAGAGCACCACCTAAACGAACTCCAGAGACGGGCGTGAGCCGCGGCTATCAGCGTGGACACCAGAGCCGGGCATGAGACGCTAAGGCTGCTGCTGCCGCCATCAGGAAGCCTGTGTGCGAGCACAGGTCACTCTCCACACCGCCCCTCCCGGGAGCCTGTGCAGCCCGCCACTGCCAGGGTCCCGGACCCAGGGACAATTTCCCCAGGAGAAGGCACCACGGCGCGCCTCAGGCTGCTGCAGCGTGACACCGGCCTCTGCCACCGCAGGCTCGCCCCGCATCCATACCCCTCCTTCCCCCCAGCCTGAGTGAGCCAGAGCCCCCGAGGCAGCTGCTCCTTTAACCCCGGCCTGTCTGAGCGAAGAACAGATGCCCTCAGGCGACCTACACGCAGAGGCGGGTCCAAATCCAAAGCTGAACCCCGGGAGCTGTGCGAACAAAGAAGAGAAAGGGAAACCTCTCCCAGCAGCCTCAGGAGCAGCGGATTAAATCTCCACAATCAACTTGATGTGCCTGCATCTGTGGAATACCTGAATAGACAACGAATCATCCTGAATTGAGGAGGTGGACATTAGGAGCAACAATATATATATTTTCTTCACTTTTTCTCTTTTTCCGTGTGGATAACAGGCTCTTGCTGCTCCGGCCAGGCATCAGGGCTGTGCCTCTCAGGTGGGGGACCCAAGTTCAGGACATTGGTCCACCAGAGACCTGCCAGCTCCACGTAATATCAAACGGTGAAAATCTCCCAGAGATCTCCATCTCAAAGCCAAGACCCAGCTCTGCTCAACGACCAGCAAGCTACAGTGCTGGACACCCTATGCCAAACAACTAGCAAGACAGGAACACAACACCACCCATTAGCAGAGAGGCTGCCTAAAATCATAATAAGGTCAGAGACACCCCAAAACACACCACCAGACATGGACCTGCCCACCGGAAAGACAAGATCCAGCCTCATCCACCAGAACACAGGCACCAGTCCCCTCCACCAGGAAGCCTACACAACCCACTGAACCAAACTTAGCCACTTGGGGCAGACACCAAAAACAACGGGAACTGTGAACCTGCAGCCTGTGAAAAGGAGACCCCAAACACAGTAAGTGAAGCAAAATGAGAAGACAGAGAAACACACAGCAGATGAAGGAGCAAGGTAAAAACCCACCAGACCTAACAAATGAAGAGGAAATAGGCAGTCTACCTGAAAAAGAATTCAGAGTAATGATAGTAAAGATGATCCAAAATCTTGGAAATAGAATGGAGAAAATAAAGAAACATTTAACAAGGACCTAGAAGAACTAAAGAGCAAACAAACAATGATGAACAGCACAACAAATGAAATTAAAGTTCTCTTAAAAAAAAAAAAGTTCTCTAGAAGGGATCAGTAGCAGAATAACTGAGGCAGAAGAACGGATAAGTGACCTGGAAGATAAAATATTGGAAATAACTACCACAGAGCAGAATAAAGAATGAAAAGAATTGAGGACACTCTCAGAGACCTCTGGGACAACATTAAATGTACCAACATTCTAATTATAGGGGTCCCAGAAGAAGAAGAGAAAAAGAAAGGGACTGAGAAAATATTTGAACAGATTATAGTTGAAAACTTCCCTAATATGGAAAAGGAAATAGTTAATCAAGTCTGGGAAGCACAGAGAGTCCCATACAGGATAAATCCAAGGAGAAACACGCCAAGACACATATTAATCAAACTATCAAAAATTAAATACAAAGGAAAAATATTAAAAGCAACAAGGGAAAAACAACAAATAACCTACAGGGGAATCCCCATAAGGTTAACAGCTGATTTTTCAGCAAAAACTCTGCAAGCCAGAAGGAAGTGGCAGCACATATTTAAAGTGATGAAAGGGAAGAACCTACAACCAAGATTACTCTACCCGGAAAGGATCTCATTCAGATTTGATGGAGAAATTAAAACCTTTACATACAAGCAAAAGCTAAGAGAATTCAGCACCACCAAACCAGCTTTACAACAAATGCTAAAGGAACTTCTCTAGGCAGGAAACACAAGAGAAGGAAAAGACCTACAATAATAAACCCAAAACAATTAAGAAAATGGTAATAGGAACATACATATCGATAATTACCTTAAATGTAAATGGATTAAATGCTCCAACCAAAAGACATAGACTGGCTAAATGGATACAAAAACAAGACCCATATATATGCTGTCTACAAGAGACCCACTTCAGACCTAGGGACACATACAGACTGAAACTGAGGGGATGGAAAAAGATATACCTTGCAAATGGAAATCAAAAGAAAGCTGGAGTAGCAATTCTCATATCAGATAAAATAGACTTTAAAACAAAGACTATTACAAGAGACAAAGAAGGACACTACATAATGATCAAGGGATCAATCCAAGAAAAAGATATAACAATTGTAAGTTTTTATGCACCCAACATAGGAGCACCTCAATATATAAGGCAAATACTAACAGCCATAAAAGGAGAAATCGACAGTAACACAATCATAGCAGGGGACATTAACACCCCACTTTCACCAATGGACAGATCATCCAAAATGAAAATAAATAAGGAAACACAAGCTTTAAATGATACATTAAACAAGATGGAGTTAATTGATATTTATAAGACATTCCATCCAAAAACAACAGAATACACTTTCTTCTCAAGTGCTCATGGAACATTCTCCAGAATAGACCATATCTTGGGTCACAAATCAAGCCTTGGTAAATTTAAGAAAATTGAAATCATATCAAGTATCTTTTCCGACCACAATGCTATGGGACTAGATATCACTTACAGGAAAAAAACTGTAAAAAATACAGACACATGAAGGCTAAACAATACACTACTTAATAACCAAGAGATCACTGAATAAATCAAAGAGGAAATCAAAAAATACCTAGAAACAACCAACAATGAAAGCACAACGACCCAAATCCTATGGGATGCAGCAAAAGCAGTTCTAAGAGGGAAGTTTATAGCAATACAATCCTACCTGAAGAAACAAGAAACATCTCAAATAAACAACCTAACCTTACACCTAAAACAATTAGAGAAAGAAGAACAAAAAACCCCAAAATTAGAAGAAGGAAAGAAATCATAAAGATCAGATCAGAAATAAATGAAAAAGAAATGAAGGAAATGATAGCAAAGATCAATAAAACTAAAAGCTGGTTCTTTGAGAAGATAAACAAAATTGATAAACAATTAGCCAGACTCATCAAGAAAAAAAGGGAAAAGACTCAAATCAATAGAATTAGAAATGAAAAAGGAGAAGTAACAAGTGACACTGCAGAAATACAAAGCATCATGAGAGATTACTACAAGCAACTATATGCCAATAAAATGGACAACCTGGAAGAAATGGACAAATTCTTTGAAATGCACAATCTTCTGAGACTGAACCAGGAAGAAATAGAAAATATGAACAGACCAATCACAAGCACTGAAATTGAAACTGTGATTAAAAATCTTCCAATAAACAAAAGCCCAGGACCAGATGGCTTCACAGACGAATTCTATCAAACATTTAGAGAAGAGTTAACACCTATCCTTCTCAAACTCTTCCAAAATGTAGCAGAGGGAGGAACACTCCCAAACTCATTCTACGAGGCCACCATCAGCCTGACACCAAAGCCAGAAAAAGATGTCCCAAAGAAAGAAAACTACAGGCCAATATCCCTGATGAACATAGATGCAAAAACCCTGAACAAAATACTAGCAAACAGAATCCAACAGCATATTAAAAGGATCATACACCATGATCAAGTGGGGTTTATCCCAGGAATGCAAGGATTCTTCAATATATGCAAATCAATCAATGTGATACACCATATTAACAAATTGAAGGAGAAAAACCATATGATCATTTCAATAGATGCAGAGAAAGCTTTCGACAAAATTCAACACCCATTTATGATAAAAAACCCTCCAGAAAGTAGGCATAGAGGGAACTTTCCTCAACATAATATAGACCATATATGACAAACCCACAGCGAACATCATCCTCAATGGTGAAAAACTGACACCATTTCCATGAAGATCAGGAACAAGAGAAGGTTGCCCACTCTCACCACTATTATTCAACATAGCTTTGGAAGTTTTAGCCACAGCAATCAGAGAAGAAAAAGAAGTAAAAGGAATCTAAATCAGAAAAGAAGAAGTAAAGCTGTCACTGTTTGCAGATGACATGATACTATACATCAAGAATCCTAAAGATGCTACCAGAAAACTACTAGAGCTAATCAATGAATTTGGTAAAGTTGCAGGATACAAAATTAATTCACAGAAATCTCTTGCATTCCTCTACACTAATGATGAAAAATCTGAAAGTGAAATGAAGAAAACACTCCCATTTACCATTGCAACAAAAAGAATAGAATACCTAGGAATGAACCTACCTAAGGAGACAAAAGACCTGTATGCAGAAAACTATAAGACACTGATGAAAGAAATTAAAGATGATACAAATAGATGGAGAGATATACCATGTTCTTCGATTGGAAGAATCAACATTGTGAAAATGACTATACTACCCAAAGCAATCTACAGATTCAGTGCAATCCCTATCAAACTACCAGTGGCCTTTTTCACAGAACTAGGACAAGAAATTTTACAGTTTCTATGGAAACACAAAAGACCCTGAATAGCCAAAGCAATCTTAAGAAAGAAAAACGGAGCTGGAGGAATCAGGCTCCCTGACTTCAGACTATACTACAAAGCTACAGTTATCAAGACAGTATAGTACTGGCAGAAAAACAGAAATACAGATCAATGGAACAGGATAGAAAGCCCAGAGATAAACCCACACACATATGGTCACCTTATCTTTGATAAAGGAGGCAAGAATATACAATGGAGAAGACAGTCTCTTCAATAAGTGGTGCTGTGAAAACTGAACAGCTACATGTAAAAGAATGAAATTAGAACACTTCCTAACACCATACACAAAAATAAACTCCAAATGGATTAAAGACCTAAATGTAAGGCCAGACACTATAAAACTCTTAGAGGAAAACATAGGCAGAACACACTATGACATAAATCACAGCAAGATCCGTTTTGACCCACCTCCTAGAGAAATGGAAATAAAATCAAAAATAAACAAATGGGACCTAATGAAACTTAAAAGCTTTTGCACAGCAAAGGAAAGCATAAACAAGACAAAAAGACAACCCTCAGAATGGGAGAAAATATTTGCAAAGAAAGCAATTGACAAAGGATTAACCTCCAAAATTTGCAAGCAGTTTATGCAGCTCAGTATCAAAAAAACAAACAATCCAATCCAAAAATGGACAGAAGACCTGAATAGACATTTCTTCAAGGAAGATATACAGGTAGCCAACAAACACATGAAAGAATGCTCAACATCATTAATCATTGGAGAAATGCAAATCAAAACTACAATGAGATATCATCTCACACCGGTTAGAATGGCCATCATCAAAAAATCTAGAAACAAGAAATGCTGGAGAGGGTGTGGAGAAAAGGGAACCCTCTTGCACTGTTGGTGGGAATGTAAATTGATACAGCCACTATGGAGAACAGTATGGAGGTTCCTTAAAAAACTAAAAATAGAACTACCATACGACCCAACAATCGCACTACTGGGTATATACCCTGAAAAAACCATAATTCAAAAAGAGTCGTGTACCACAATGTTCATTGCAGCTCTATTTACAATAGCCAGGACATGGAAGCAACTTAAGTGTCCATCGACAGATGAATGGATAAAGAAGATGTGGCACATATATAGAATGGAATATTACTCAGCCATAAAAGGAGTGAAATTCAGTTACTTGTAGTGAGGTGGATGGACCTAGAGTCTGTCATACAGAGTGAAGTAAGTCAGAAAGAGAAAAACAAATATCATATGCTAGCACATATATATGGAATCTAAAAAAAAAAAAAAATTCTGAAGAACCTAGGGTCAGGATAGGAATAAAGACGCAGACCTACTAGAGAATGGACTTGAGGACACAGGGAGGGGGAAAGGTAAGCTGAGACAAAGTGAGAGAGTGTCATGGACATATATACACTACCAAATGTAAAATAGCTAGCTAGTGGGAAGCAGCCGCATAGCACAGGGAGATCAGCTCAGTGCTTTGTGACCATCTAGAAGGGTGGGGTAGGGAGGGTGGGAGGGAGGGAGACGCAAGAAGGAAGAGATATGGGGATATATGTATATGTATAACTGATTCACTTTGTTATAAAGCAGAAACTAACTCACCTTTGTAAAGCAATTATACTCCAATAAAGATGGTAAAAAAAAATATGTTCTAGAACATCTTTCTTTAACCCTCTCGCAATCAGGCATCTTAAACATCAACTCTTTGGCATTATCCCTTCTTTCTCCCACTCTAATTTTAATTGACTTAAATCCCTAAAGCTCCATCAGCAAAATAGCTTCCAAATTAGTTTCCCAATCCTCTTTGCATAGTGCTTTTCTAACCCTAAGATCCTTTTATGTTTGTCCTTGAATTAATTTTATTTGCAGATCTGAGTGTCACATCCACAAATGGGCAGCCCTAGAGAAAGTAGATCATACATTATTCTCCTTTGAATTATTCGTGACCTAAAATTCAAATAATAGAAGTGAGGGACAGACTTGCTGTATTTATCTGGCAGTTCTTAGTTGGAAACTACCTTAGGCCCAAAGCAGCAGATGCTCTGTTTTCACAGTTGTTCATAAGTATCAGAAGAAAGTAAAGGCACCTTGTCTGTCTAATCTGGTCTCAGCATTTGATTTGGGCATATGGATGAGGGCAGAATTTGTGCAGAGTGATCTTTATAAATCAACTCAGTTCATATCTCTCATCCACTTGCATCTCTCTAATGGCTTCCCATCTCATTCAAAGGTCATGCCAAAATCCTCCATGATCCATTTCCCTCTGACCACATCCTTTAACCCTCATTCTAGTCTCTCTTTCTTGATTTTGCCCAGTGCATTCCTACTTGGGCACCTTGGCATTTATAGTTCCCTCTACCTGAAACACACATCCTCAGACACTCCCAAGGCTCACGACTTCATCTCATTTATGTCCTTCCTTAAATGCATCTCAGTGAAGCTTTCCCTGACCACCCTCACAAATGATCACCCCCTCCCCTGATATTTCCTTCTTTTTTCCCTAAGAAGTCATATCTGTCTTACATTTGATATATTTTACTTATTTTTCTTATTGATTATTTTGTCTTGTGAAGGTAGATATCTTTGTTTTTATTTTTCACTAATATATCCCGAGTCTAGAACAGTGCTTCAGTAAAATATATGTTGTATAAATGGATGAACAACAAACTGTATATGAAAGAAATAGAGATAATAAGGGAGAGTGTGATTAATTTTTTAGTGGTAGTTCAGCTGAATTATCCAGTCTCTTTCGTTTGTTGACACTGTTGCATTTCTTGGGATAATTCCTGAGCTGTTCACATTCATTTCATACATCTTGAGAGTTCCAGAACTCCGGTTTATTGCTAAGGGGATGCAATTAATAGGATGATATAACTTTTTTTCCCTTAAAATCCATGAAAATATTAACAAAACAGTCTAAGCTGTATTTTCTCTCAAAATGCATAATCTTAAAACCTTCTGTAAAATCTCAAGACTGCTGAACTTTATCTTGAATTTAATAGAAAGCTATTGATTTTGATTCACTCAGATAAAAGAACTATTCCCTGACAAATCCGCTGCATAAAATTATTCTGCATGTGAAATATATCACTTTCTGCTATTGCCAGCTCAATGTACATTATTTAATAGAAAGCACATAAACTTTAAAAGTCACTGTGACCTGGTCTGAATTCCATACTTGCAAGATAACCTTTGGAAAAATTACCAGATCACTATGAATCTCATTTTTCCCACTAGTAAAATAAAAATAATACCTACATCACAGAATAGTTTTGCGGTTTAAAAGAGACAACACATATGTATAAGTCTAGGATCCTTTAATTAGAATAACAAAAATCAACTCTGGCTAATGAGCAAAAAAAGGATTTATCAGAAGGAAGTCAGGACTTAACATATTGACATGAAGCTAGAGAATGGGGAGCAATGGACAGAAACTAAGGGAGCAGGGACCATAGAAATAGTCTCATTACCTAAACAGAGTGGTCTGGATGCAACCACTAGAAAGGGTATGTGCCAACTATTTATGTTTTTCATCCTTGTGTCACCTGCTCAAGTGTCAGCCTGCTCCTGGCTCAAGTCCCAGGCAAGAGTATTCAGTTGGCTGATTTGGCCCCTTCCAGCTTCTATACCAGGAAGCCAATCTAGGAATTTCTAGCCCAACAAGACCTCAAAAGAAAATTGGGATGCTGGGAAAAGTGGAACGGATTGATGACTTTAAGGGGACCCATTAAATTGATGACTTTGGAACTGTTTTGACCATAATCCACAGCAAGAAATATATTTTACATCATGGCCTAGGGTTCACAAATGTACATATGTATTTATATATAACTAAGACAAAATTTTCTCTAAACTGAACTTATTATACTCTGTTTTGTATTACTTTATTCTCTTCCACTTTTTAAAAGCCAGTTCATGGCCCACTAAGTTGATTTCATGACTTAAGAATGTGTTGCAATGCACAGCCTGAAAACATTTTCTTATAGTATATATAGTATTAACAAATCATAGATACTCTGTAAATGTCAAGTTCTCTCATACCATCTTTCCCCCTTTATTCTGTCTCCCACTCTCCCATCAAGTAAAACTGCACACAGTGGCTGAATGACCAAGATATCTGAAGGCTCTTTCATTTTATTTACCTAATGACATAATGTTAATTGTATTTTCCGAAACAGTGGAGTTTACAAAAAAATCAGGAGTTTTAAGAGACATAGAGTATAAATAAAAGCAGTATTGAAGAAGAAATAGTAAAATGAAGAGAATAAGGTATGACTTAAGTCTCAGCAAAACTAAGATTCTCTTCTTGAAATAGCATAGAATAATTTTCTGTTGCTGCTCTCTGGAATAAGACTTAGAAGATTCAGCATTCCTTTTCTTAATTTTCCCTGTATTGAAAGAGCTATTTGGCTTTCTTTCAGGACAGAAATATATTTTGATCTAAATATTGAGTTAACTGGTTTGGGGGTTTAGGAGCTGGAATTAGTAAAACAATTGGTTCAGTTCTTCATTTCATTTGTGTGTGTGTGTGTGTGTGGCTATCACCAAAGCATTAGGCTCATGACTTGAATGTGTGTTTATATGCTTCAAATATAAGACAATTAGATAATTTATAGGTTTAAAATGTTATGAATTAAATTTTGGTCTCTGTATATTATTTAAACTGTCTCAAAAGGGCCTCTTTCCCCAAATGACAGAATCCACTATACCTCCATATTAGCTTGTCTCCTCTGGTCTTCACTTCTCAGCAATCTCTTATTTATTTTTTATTGATTCTCTATCCCATTTCCAAGGAGAACTGTGACAATCCCCTTGTATTCAAGCCTTTGGTGCTTAATCTCTCCTTGTCAAGCCCTGGAGTGATTTCTCTAACTTGTATTTGAGGCCTGCCTAGTTGAGACTCCTCTATTTCTATCTTCAGATAACTCCGTGTCTCTCCCCTGGAAGAAGCCTCTGATTTCAAGCCTCATATTGTTCTCCTGTTTCTCAATCTCATTTCCTCTTCCCTCTTCTGGAACCCAAGTCCACTAATTTTGTCCCCTCTCATTTGCTTCTTCAAATTGTCCTTCTCCCCTGGAACTTTCTTCTCTTTTTTATAAATGTTCTCAGATACCCTCAGCAGCGGTCCCCAACCTTTTTGGCACCAGGGACCGGTTTCGTGGAAAGCAACTTTTCCACTGATGGAGGAGTGGGAATGGTTCAGGCTGTAATGCGAGTGATGGGGAGAAATGGGGAGCAGCAGATGAAGCTTTGCTGGCTCGCTTGCCTGCCGCTCACCTCCTGCTGTGCGGCCCGGTTTCTAACAGGCCGTGCATTGGGACTGGTCTGCGGTCTGGAGTTGGGGACCCCTGAACTAGCAAACTACCTAAAACACCTTGGCTCATTTTTCTGGCCCTACAAGTGATTGTACTTTCACTCCCCTTTCCTTCAGATGCTACTTTTCTTGAAAATGTATACTTGTTGCTTCTACTTCTTCATATTCATTCTTTCCTGTGTCTCTAATCAAGCTTTCACCTCCAACAGTCTACTAAAACTCTTCTCTGGGTCCTCACAAGAAGATCTAAGAGGTGTTTTTGTTCTACTCGAGGTCCTTGATGTTGCACTATGCCAGTTCCTTGACTCCTTCCTGGAATCCTTGTCCTCAAGCTGTACCCCAAGGAGCACGCATTTCCCAAAGCCCTCTCCTGCCATCTCTTGCCCTAGGTGTTAGGTACGTGGACCGTGGAACCGCAAGGCCTCAGGTTCAATTCAGGATCTGACACTGTGGGTTGTGCCATGTTACCAATTTACTTATCATTTCAACCCTGTAAAATGGAAATAATAGTGCCTATATACTAGGGTTTTTAAAATATTAGATGAAACAGTAAAGCACTTAGGAAGTCCTTTGTTGGTAGTAAATGTGAGCTATCTTTTTTTCTTCCCAGGAAAATAGAAGCCCTTCTTTTGGGGATGAAGGAACATTTTTTGCCAGCTTCCTATAGGGAGAGCTCCTGCACTATACTACTCTAAGCCTCCATCTGGGCTTTCACTCTCTCCTCCTCTAGTATGTTTGGGAAAGGGCCCCAGCATTTAGTTTAACCCCTCCATTTTTTTTTTTTTTTTTTTGCCTTTCTGATTTCCTCCTTTATACCCTAAATTTTGTAGAGCATTCTGCTTGTGGAAAAGTCTATCTAATGCTAGGAATCCATTTTAGGAAGTTCATTGTTGCTGCACCCTTAAACCGTGATCTTCAACACTTTTTATATTCATCTGCCATCTTCTTTATCAATTTCAGTTGATCCAGAATTTGACCAGAGAAAAGAGGGTGGCAACTCATGGGGCCCCCTCAAACCTCAAAACTTATTGTTTTATTTTTGTCTATTACATTTGATTCTAAACTCCAGTCTTTTCCTGCTGTAATCCATCCTACACATAGCTGCCTATAATCTTCCTAATGAAAAACTCTTATGATGTCATATCTTTTACAAAAAATACAATTGTTCTTTGTTATTTAGAGAATTGTGTGTGAATTTCACTGGGATATTCATGGTTTGATTCTCCCACTGCTGCTTTTGTGTTACCTAGTGCTCCAGATGAGCTAGATTTTTCCCTGAAGAGCACATGAGTTTTCTACCTCTGTAATTTGGCTTATGCTGTTTCTTCCAACTAGAATAGTCTGGTTTTTTTTGTTTTTTTGTTTTTTTGTTTTTAGCACAGGGAGATCAGCTCTGTGCTCTGGGACCACCTAGAGGGGTGGGATAGGGAAGGTGGGATGGAAACACAAGAGGGAGGAGATATGGGGATATATGTATATGTATAGCTGGTTCACTTTGTTATACAGCAGAAACTAACACACCATTGTAAAGCAATTATACTCCAATAAAGATGTTTAAAAAAAAATAGTCTCTTATCTGTCTTTACGTTTTGGAATTCTAGTAATATTCTGAGACCCTCTCCACTGTTATCTTTTCAGTAAAGACTTTCTTGATCCCCCAATCTGATATAATTTCTTCCTTCTTTTGCATGTATTTTTCAATTTTATTATGAAATATATATCTCCTTACTTTAAAATTTATAATAGGACTATTTTATTTTCCCTTGTATAATAAAATTATAAGCTATTTAAGGGCATGAACTACAGCCTCCTCTTCTTTTTAAGCTCTGTGGTGTCTACTGAGCATGGGACCCTGTAATTAGTAAGTGCTCAATAAATATTTTGTGATTTAAATTTAAATTAATAAATAATAAGAGATACTCAAGGAACACTTTCTATCAATTTGCTCTTTTGTTAAGATGGGGTTTTTTTTCCCAAGAAGATAACTGTGGTTTTTAGTCGCAATAATAAGCCATTTCTTAACTAAATGGCACAGTGGTTACAGTAGCATGAATAATCTTGAAGTTTTCAGGCTGAAGAAGTTGATTTAGGGTCCTGAAACTTACAATGGAATTAAAGGCAAAAGGGAGCATTGGAATGCTGGTTTGAAGACAGCTGGTTTTCATGGCAGCAGTCAGATTCATGCAAAATTTTTGTTGAATATGAGTTCTAAGCACTCAAAAAGTACCCTGCAAAGCTTATTTTCTTTAATTCATCCCATGAAATGTTTTTCATGCACCTATATGGACAAGGCACTGAGCTACGCATACTAGATGTTCAAACCCTAGTTTAGAAAGACCATAATGTGAAAAGTAGGCAGCCTATTATATTGGAGAAAAGTTTTCATGGCACTTTGTCTTTCTCATCATAAATATGTTATTTCTGCTCTCTTTCTCCCTTTCTTTCTTTCCCTTATCTCAGTTCCCTTCTTCCTTTTTGTTTATGTCATTTAAAAATATCCTGCCCTCTTTTCTTTCTATGTATTTTATTTTATTCTCGACTTACCTACCTGTGGGTTTATTCCATCAAAATGTTCCACCAAATTGACTTCAGAGAGGTCACTGTAACCAAATAGCCTACAAGTAGACCTCACTACATGCAAAGCAGTAGTAAAATCCATGAGAGCAGGAAGCATACCTCCCATACTTGGTATTGTAGTCCAGCATCCTGTTCTGCATTGAAATATTAGATACAGTTGCTGAATGATTAAATTAACAATAATGTTAATGCATGAAGAAGCCCTCCCCATCACATCTAGGATAGTGAAAGCTTCTTGCTCTGAGAACTGATGTAGATGTTTCTGTTCAAGTGCCCACTAGCTGTCTACCCAGAAGAGTTGTGCTGATCTCATTACCTGGACAGGATCATGGTTAAAGGTTAATGGTTCTATAAAACTCTTTCCCTCTCATCAGTTGTCTTTGCTTACTCCTACTCAATTCATCCATCAGGTACTAGTTTAGACAGTTGATTTTCATAAAAGTCAAATCTGGGATGGGTGCCCGATTTCAGTTAACACTGCATTTTTCCACACCATGCTTATCACACTGTTTTAAAAAAACATGCTTATCACTGTTAGTTGACTTGTCTATTTCTCCCTTGACTATTATGTCCATATAAGCAGGGACCTATTCTGCCTTGCTCTCTGCTATATTTTCTTTCCTTTTTTTTTTTAACATCTTTATTGGAGTATAACTACTTTACATTGTTGTGTTAGTTGCTTCTGTATAACAAAGTGAATAAGTTATACATATACATATATTCCCATATCCCCGCCCTCTTGCGCCTCCCTCCCACCCTCCCTATCCCACCCCTCTAGGTGGTCACACAGCACCAAGCTGATCTCTCTGTGCAATGCAGCTGCTTCTCACTATCTATCTATTTTACATTTGGTAGTGTATATATGTCAATGCCACTCTCTCACTTCGTCTCAGCTTACCCTTCCCCCTACCCATGTCCTCAAGTCCATTCTCTAGGTCTGCATTTTTATTCCTGTCCTGCCCCTAGGTTCTTCAGAACTTTTTTTTTTTTAGATTCCATATATATGTGTTAGCATATGATATTTGTTTTTCTCTTTCTGACTTACTTCACTCTGTATGACAGACTCTAGGTCCATCCACCTCACTACAAATAACTCAATTTCTTTTCTCTTTATGGCTGAGTAATATTCCATTGTATATATGTGCCACATCTTCCTTATGCATTCATCTGTCGATGGACACTTAAGTTGCTTCCATGTCCTGGCTATTGTAAGCAGTGCTGTAATGAACATTGTGGTACATGACTCTTTTTGAATTATGGTTTTCTCAGAGTATATGCGCAGTAGTGGGATTTCTGGGTCATATGGTAATTCTATTTTTAGTTTTTTAAGGAACCTCCATACTGTTCTCCATAGTGGCTGTATCAACTTACATTCCCACCAACAGTGCAAGAGGGTTCCCTTTCTCCACACCCGCTCCAGCATTTATTGTTTGTAGATTTTTGATGATGGCCATTCTGACCAGTGTGAGGTGATACCTCATTGTAGTTTTGATTTGCATTTCTCTAATAATTAGTGATGTTGAGCATCTTTTCATGTGCCTCTTGGACATCTGTATGTCTTCTTTGGCGAAATATTTATTTAGGTCTTCGACCCATTTTTTTAATTGGGTTGTTTGTTTTTTTGATGTTGAGCTCCATGAGCTGTTTGTATATTTTGGAGATTAACCCTTTGTCCATTGTTTCATTTGCAAATATTTTCTCCCATTCTGAGGGTTGTCTTTTCATGTTGTTTATGGTTTCCTTTGCTGTGCAAAAGCTTTTAAGTTTAATTAGATCCCATTTGTTTACTTTTGTTTTTATTTTCATTCCTCTAGGAGGTGGGTCAAGAAAGATCTTTCTGTGGTTTATATCAAAGAGTGTTTTCCCTATGTTTTCCTCTAAGAGTTTTATAGTGTTTGGTCTTACATTTAGGTCTTTAGTCCATTTGGATCTGTATCCTTTTCCTGTAACAAACTGTAACCATAAATGTAACAGGTTTTTGCATCCCACAGGTCCTTCAGGTGAACCATCGAGGCTGAGGGTTGCTTGGGGACCAACCCCCACCACAACACAATATTGTGCAAGACAGTTCTATCCATTAATTTAAAATGGCACTTCAGAAATATTTCCTAAATGCTCCTAAAGCCAACAAGACTTTTTTAAAAATTAAAAGCCTAATATTTAACTTCTAATTACATTGAGAAAAAAATACGATCTACTAAAAGTAGATCCTATCCTTAGACCATCTGAAGTATTTTTATACCTATTATCAATTTTTCAATTTTTAGTGATTCCAGATAAATTAGAATCAAGATTGAAGTGATTGCTTTTTCTCTCATTGGTTTATTAGCATAATACCCACTTGATAAAAATCTCCCAAAGAAATATCATTATGTACCTTCAAATAATATTATTTGGAAGACCCAACAAATGCCATATATACTTTATATATATTATCTTTGGTTTTTAATTTTCAGTACAACAAGGTGATGTATTACTAACCTTGCTTTACACAGGCATAACTTGTTTCATTGTGCTTCATTTTATTGTACTTGCAGATATTCTGTTTTTTACAAATTGAATGTGGTATTAAGTCTACCACTGCCATTTTTCCAATAGCATTTGCTCACATTGTGTCTCTGTGTCACATTTTGGTAATTCTTGTAATATTACAAACATTTTCATTATTATTGTATTAGTTACAGTGATCTGTGATCAGTTATCTTTGATATTACTCTTGTAATTGTTTTGGAGTGCCATAAACTGTGCTCGTGTAAGATGGCAGACTTAATTGATAAATATTTTGTGTGTTCTGACTACTCTACTGACTGGCTATTTTCCAGTCTCTCTCCCTCTTCTGGGACCTCCTTATTCCCTGATACATAACAATATTAAAATTAAGCCAGATAAAAACCCTACAATGGCCTCTAAGAGTTCAAGTGAAAAGAAGGGTCGCACATCTCACACTTTAAGTCAAAAGTTAGAAATGATTAAGTTTAGTGAGGAAGGCATATCAAAATCCAAGACAGGTCAAAAGCTGGGCATCTTGCACCAAACAGCCAAATTGTGAATGCAAAGAAAAAGTACTTTGAAGGAAATTGAAAGTGCTCTTCCAGAGAACACATGAATGATATGAAAGTGAAAGAGCCTTATTGCTAATATGGAGAAAGTGTTAGTGGTCTGGACAGAAGATCAAAACAGCCACAATATTCTCCTTAAACCTACATCAGAGCAAAGCCCTAATTCTCTTCAATCTATGAAGGCTGAGAGAGTGAGGAAGCTGCAGAAAAAAAGTCTGAAGCTAACGGAGGTTGGTTCATGAGGTTTAAGGAGAAAAGCCAACTCCATAACATAAAAGTGCAAGTTGAAGTAGCAAGAGCTGAGTAGAAGCTGCAGCAAGTTATCCAGAAGATGTAGCTAAGATAAGTAATGAAGTTGCCTACACTAAACAACAGATTTTCAACAGAGACAAAGCAGCCTTCTTGGAAGACAATTCCCACTATGACTTCCATAGCTAGAGAGAGGTCAATGCCTGGCTTCAAAGCTTCAGAGGAAAGGCTCACTCTCTTCTTAGGGGCTAATGTAGCTGGTGACTTTAAGTTGAAGCCAATGCTCATTTATTATTCTGAAAATCCTAGGGCCCTTGAGAATTATACTAAGTCTATTGCTTGTGCTCTGTAAATGGAACAACAAAGCCTGGATGATAGCACATTTGTTTACAACATGGTTTATGGAATATTTTAAGCCCACTCTTCAGACATACTGCTCAGGAAAAAAGATTTCTTTCAAAACATTACTGCTCGTTGACAATGCATCTTGGTCACCCAAGAGCTCTGATAGAGATGCGCAATGACATTAATGTTGTTTTCATGCCTGTTAACACAACATTCATTCTGCAGCCCATAAATCAAGGAGTAACTTTTACTTTAAAGTCTTATTATTTAAGAAATACGTTTTCTAAGGCTATCACTGCCATAGACGGTGATTCCTCTGATGGATCTTGGCAAAGTTGATTGAAAACCTTCTGGGAAGAATTCACCATTCTAGATGCCACTAAGAACATTTGTAATTCATGGGAAGAGGTCAAAATATCAAAATTAACAGGAGTTTGAAAAAAGTTGATTCCAGCCCTCATGGATGACTTTGAGGAGCTCAAGACTTCAGTGGAGGAAGTCACTGCTGTTGTGGTAGAAATTGCAAGAGAACTAAAATTAGAAGTGGAGCCAGAATATGTGATTGAACTGCTGCAATCTCATGATAAATATTTAATGGATGAGGAATTGCTTCTTATACATGAGCAGAGAAAGTGGTTTCTTGAGATGGAATCTACTCCTGGTGAAGATGCTGGGAAGATTGTTGAAATGACAACAAAGGATTTAGAATATTACATAAACTTAGTTGATAAAGCAGTGGCAGGGTTTGAGCGGATTGACTGCAATTTTGAAAGAAGTTCTACTGTGGGTAAAATGCCACCAAACAGCATTGTATGCCATTGAAAAATCGTTCATAAAAGGAAGAGTCAATTGATGTGGCAAACTTCATTGTTGTCTTATTTTAAGAAATTGCAGCAGCCATCCCAGGCTTCAACAGCCCCCACCCTGACCAGTCAGCATCGAAGCAAGACCCTCCACCAGCAAAAAGATGACAACTCGTTGAAGACTGAGATGATGATAAGCATTTTTAGCAATAAAGTGTTTTTTAGTTAATTGTTCGTTTAGACATAATGCTCTTGCATACTTAATAGACTACTGTATATTGTAAACATAACCTTTATATGCCCTGGGAAACCAAAAATTTGTGTGACTCACTTTATTGTGATATTTACTTTATTGTGGTGGTCTGGAACTGAATCTGGAATATCTCTGAGGTATGCCTGTATTTGAGAAAAATTTGGCCTAGGAAGTTAAAGAAATTACACATGTCATACAGCTGGAAAGTGGCAGAGGTAATATTTGGAATTAAGTTTATACTGTTCTATTACAACATAAATTAATTCTTAATGATGTTACCTATTCCTTGTCTAGCAATAGACAGAGTAAATAACTTGTACATTTTATTTCTGCCTTAAATATTTAATGGAAATCACGAGTGAAGTTGTCTAGGACTACAGTTTTCTTTGTGGGAATATTTTTAATTAGTTAATTAAAATTAATTTTTATTAACAGATATAGGACCATTTAAAAAGTTTCCTCTTGTGTCCGTTTTTCTATTCTGTGTCTATTAAGAAATTTTCCAATTTCTTCTAAGCTGTCAACTTTATTGGCACATGATTTTTTTTTTTTAACAAAACCCTGCCAGTACTGTTTTAGAAGTGTTTTTTTTTTTTTAATTAATTATTTTATTTATTTATTTATTTTTGGCTGTGTTTGGTCTTCTGTTGCTGTGCGCTGGCTTTCTCTAGTTGTGGTGAGTGGGGAATACTCTTCGTCACAGTATGCGGGCTTCTCATTGTGGTGGCTTCTCTTGTTGCAGAGCACAGGCTCTAGGCGCGTGGGCTTCAGTGGTTGCAGCACGTGGGCTTCCGTAGTTGTGGCACACAGGCTCAGTAGTTGTGGCTCGCAGGCTCTAGAGCACAGGCTCAGCGGTCTTACTGGTACACGATTTTTTAGAATAATTTCTTATCCTTTTAATGTCTGTAGTATATGTAGTGATATTTCTTTTTTTCATTGCTGTCATTGGTGATATATAGTCTCTCTATATTGATTTTTCAAATAATCATGTTTTGGTTTTTTCGGTTTTTCTTTATTATTTGTGCTTGTACCTCAGTTACTTCCTTTCTTCTACGTATTTTTGATTCAGTTTGACATTCATATGCTAGTTTACAAAAGTGGAAACATTATTTTTTAATCTTTCTGTTTTTCTTTCATATTTTCTTAGAGATATAAATATGCTTTTACCCCTGCTTTAATTACATCCCATAAAATTGACTATGTTGTGTTTTAGTTATCATTCAGTTAAAAATCTTCTAATTACTCATGTGATTTATTCTTTAATTTATGGATTATTTATAAGTGTGTTGCTTAATATCAAATATTTGGTGATTTTCCACACTTCCAATTGTTATTGATTTCTGAATTTAATTCTACTATGGCTAGAAAACATTATCTGTATTACTTGGAGTTTTATTGCAATTGATGCATGTGGCCTAGAAGTGGTCTACCTTGGTGTTTCATGTGCACTGAAAATAATGTGTTATCTGCATTTGTTTGATATAATATTTTATAAATGTCTGTTGGGATAAATTTGGTTGATATTATTTGTCATTATTTTACATTCTTGCTAAGTTTTTGTCTACTTTTTCTATCAGTAACTGAGAGAGGAGTTTTAAAATATATAACTATATTTGTGGATTTGTATGTTCTCCCTTTACTTCTGTCAGTTTTGCTTCATGTATTTGGAAACTTTGTTATTATCATTGTTATGTGTACTTGGTGAATCAACAGTTTTATCATTATAAAATATCCTGCTTCATTTGGGGGGAATATTCCTTGTTCCAAAGTCTACTTTGACTGATATTAATATACAGTTGACTTTTGAACAACACGAGTTTGAAATGCATGGGTCCACTTATATGCAGATTTTTTTCAATAAATACATTCTACAGTACCACACGATCTGTGGTTGGTTGAGTCTGTGGATGCAGAACCGCAGATACAGAAAGTCAATTGTGAAGTTATACACAGATTTTCAACTGAGCAAGCGTCGGTGCCCCCAGCTCCCATGTTGTTCAAGGTTTAATTGTAGCTTTTTATGCTTACTATTTGTATGATATATATTTTTAAGTCTTTTTGCCCTCAACCTATTTCAAGCTTTATATTTAAAGTGAATTTTTAAAGACAACTTAGAGTAACATCTTATTTTTAAAATAAAAACTAACAATAATTTCCTGTTAATTAGAGTGTTGTCTCCTTGTACATTTAATACAACTATAGATATTGTTTGGTTAAAGTCTGCTACTTTGTTAAATGTTTTCTGTTGTCCTCTTTGTTCTTTGTTTCTTTTTAAAAATTTAAAGTTAACTAAAAAAAAAATTGGTAGAATATACATAATATAAAATTTACCATTTAAAAGTTCCTTCTTCTTTGGAATAAAATATTTGTTTGCATTCCATTTTATCCCCTCTATTGACTTTTTGTTATGCCTATTTTTAAAGTGATTGTTCTAGGGATTAAAATGTGCACCTTTAATTTGTCACAGTCTACCTTAATTTAATTTTATATTACTTCCTGTATACTCTTAGAACCTTAAGACAGTATACTTCTATTTTCCCATGTCCCATTCTTCATTATATTTTTCTCATATAATCAACTCCTTCATATGTTATGACTTTCCCCTATACATTGTTGCTATTTTTGTTTTAATAGTCAATTGTTTCTTGAAGATGTAAAAGACAGAAAAAAAAAGCCTTATACATTTTCCCACATACTTTCCATCTCTGGAAATCTTTATTTCTTTATATATATCCAGGTGGTTTAATTATTTTCTTTTCAGCCTGAAAAACTTCACTTAACATTATTTGTGATTGAGGTCTGTTGGTGATAAATTCTCTTGCCAAAAAAACTTATTCTACTTATCTAAAAAGACTTTTAGGAACTTTTTAGTTTATGAAGTCCCACTTGTTTATTTTTGCTTTTGTTGCCTGTGCTTTTGTGTCATATGCAAAAACTCATTGTCAAGACAAATATCAAGGAGATTTTTCCCTATATCTTCTTCTGGAGTTTCACAGTTTCAGGTGTTACACTTAAGTCTTTAACCCATTTGGGATTAATTTCTGTGAGTGGTGTAAGTTAGAGTTCTAGTTTCATTCTTTTGCATGTAGATATCCAGTTTTCATACCACTGTTTATTGAAGAGACTATTCTTTCCCCATTGTGTGTTCTTGGTGCCCTTGTAAAAGATTAGTTGACAATATATGCATGGATTTATATCTGGGCTCTCAATGCTTTTCCAGTGGTCTATGAGTCTATTTTGATACCATACCATACTGTTTTGATTGTTATAACTTTATAGTATAGCTTGAAATCAAAAAGTGTGCTGCCTTCAGCTTTATTCTTCTTCATAAAAATTGCTTTAGCAATCTGATGTCCTTTGTGTTTCCATTTTAGGATTGTTTCTTCTATTTCTATGAAAAATGCCAATGTACTTTTGATAGGGACTGCATTAAATCTGTATCACTTTGGGTGGTATGGACATTTTAACAATATTAATTCTTCTAATCCATGAGCATTGAATATCTTTCCATTTGTTTGTGAAAACATTCAAATAGTCAATAGGTACATAAAATGGTGTTCAACATTACTAATCATCAGGGAAATGCAAATCAAAACCACAGTGAGATACCACTTCATGCCTGTTAGGATGACTTTTATGACAAAAACAACAGATATCAAGTGTTGGCAAGGTTATGGAGAAAAGGGAACTCTTGTCCATTATTGGTGGGAATGTAAATTGATACGGCTGCTATGTAAACAGTGTAACGTTTCCTCAAAAAAATTAAAAATAGAACTACTATATAATCCAACAATCCCATTACTGGGTATATATCTGAAGGAAAGGAAATCACTACCTCAAAAAGATCTGCACCCCCATGTTTATTAAAACACTATCTACAATATACAATGTATGAAAACAATGTGTTCTTCAGTGGACGAATGGATAAAAAAGATGTGGTACATACATATACTATGGGATATTATTTAGTCATTATAAAGAAGGAAAGCTTGCCAAAAACATGGATGAATTTAGAGGACATTATGCTAAGTGAAATTGGCAAGACAGAGAAAGACTTATACTGTATGATCTCACTTATGTGTAGAATGTTAAAAAAAAAAGTTGAAGTTGAACTCATGGAGAGTATAATGGTGGTTGTCAGAAGTTGAGGGTGGGCAGGGATGGAGAGATGCTGGTCAACACGTACAAGCTTCAGTTATAAAATGAGTAAGCTCTTGGAATCTAATTACAGCATGTGCCTATAATTAATAATATTGTGTTGTGTAGTTGAAATTTGCTAAAAGAGTAGACCTTAAGCATTCTCAATACACACACATAAAAGATGACTATGTGAGGTGATGGATAATTAATCTAATTGTGGTAATCATTTCACAAAGTATACGTGTGTCATATCATCTTTTCATACTTTAAAGATATACAATTTTATTTGTCAATTATACATTAATGAAGCTGAACAAGTTAAAAACAAAATAAATGCAATGCATGATCCCAGATTAGTCCTGGGTTTAAAACAAACAGTAAAATGACATAGTTGGGGAAATTTAAATTGCATTTCAGATTTATTACTTGATAAAGTCTCAAGATTAAAATTTCTGATCATTGTATTTTGGTTACAAAGGAGAATGTTCTTACATTCAGAGACACCTGATATTTATGGATAAAGTGTCATGATATCTTCAATTAACTCAGTTCAGGGGAAAAACAGATAAAGAAAGTGAGTCAAAATGCTGACAACTAGTGACTCTAGATGAAGAGCATTTGTATTGAGGGTTCGTTGTACTATTCTTGCAACTCTTCTGTGAGTTTGAAATTTTTTTCAAAATAAAAATTTGGGGAAAATACCTTCAGTTCATCTTTTTTATACTAGATATAGAAATCTATGTGAATTTTTTTTTTCTCATTACTGGTCTTCTGCCTTGTGTTATTTTCCGATGACATTGGCATGGTCATTCTTATTATTGTTCACCAGTATGTAATGGGTCTATTTTTCTCTGGCTGTTTTCAGAGATTCTGCTTTGTTTGGTTTACAGCAATTTGATGTGACTAGGTGTGGTTTTCTTTGTATTTATCCTTTGTATTTTGTTGAGCTTCTTCAAAGCGTGAGTGGATATTTTTTTTATCAGATTTGAGAATTTTCATTATTACTTATTCAAATATGTTTACCATTCCCATCTCTCTCATTTCCTTCTTGGACCTCAGTTACTTGTATATGAGATATTTTAGTATTGTCTCACATTTCTCTGAAGCTATTTTATTTATTTATTTTGGTCTTCTTCACTCTACGCTTTATAGTTCAGTGTCTATTGCCGTGTCTTCAAGTTCACTTTTTTCTCCCTTTTGCCATGTCTAATCTTCTGTTAAACTCATCCAATGAATTTTTTAAATTCTGGTATTATATTTTCAGTCCTAGAATTTACATTTGTTTCTTTTTTATAGTTTCCATTTCTCTTCTTAAATTCCTTGGGAACTTCCTCATTATGTTCATCTTTTCTTACAAATACTTTTAAGGTCCTTGTCTACAAATTCCAATATTGGTGTCATTAGCAGGCTCTTTTCTTCTGCTTATGTGTCACATTTTCCTGTTTCTGCAAATACCTAGTATTTTTTGTTCTTTATTGTAAGCAGGTCATTACTGTTACATTGTTGAGGTTCTGGATTTTGTCTTTGAGTTGTTCTATCAGCTAGGTAATTTAGTCATGGATCAGCTTTATCCTTTTAAGGTTTGCTTTTAGACTTTATTAGGGTAAAGATAGAGCAGGAATTCTTGACTGCACTCTTGACAGTTTGGACTGGGAAATTATTTGTTTTGTTTAGTTTAGCATCCCTGTGCAATTTAACATTCCTGTTCTCTGCCCACTAGATGCCAGTCACACTCCCCCACCAAACATAACAGATACCAAGGTCTCTAAATATTGCCAAAGGTCCCCTGGGAAGGGGTCAAAATCACCCTAGTTGAGAACCACTGATCTAGAGTAGCCATTTCTCTGGGACCAGAATAGCTCTTCTCCTTATATGTGGTCTCAATAGAATGATCAGGATATTTAGTGAGGTATCTCCACTCTGGCTGGTCAGAACGCCAAGACCTTTCAGCACTGTGTGGTCTCAGTTCAGCTCATATCCCCTCAATAGCTGTATTCTCTCAGGCTTTATGGAATCTTGCCTAGTGCATTTTCAGTTTAGCATTCAGCCAAAGACTTAAGAGGAGCAGATTTGTGGAGTTCCTTCTCAGTGCAGCTCCCTCACAAATGTTACTCTGCCTTGCAAATTCCACCAGCACCCACTACCTTGAACTCTGAATTTTATTTCTTCCACTCACCAAGACATCAGCTCTCTGTTTGGGCTCTACTGCCCAGTGCAGTGATTTGCATAATGCTCCCCAGCAGAAAGCTGAGGTTATTGTGGAGATTGTCTTGTGTGGTTCCCTGTCTCAATGACCATTGCCCTGAGCTGTCTTCTCCTATGCTTGAAAGCAGTTGCTATGTATATTTGTCCAGTTTTATTGTTGTTTACAGTGAGAACTTAGCACAGGATGATTACTAATCTTTCAAAACTTATTCTCATAACTGTCACTCTCTTTGCAACCTGAATATTTCTAGTTGGCTAACATGGTCTCAAGAACTTTTCCACTTGTTTGTTTGTTGTCAGGTTGAAAAAGCATCATACCATACCATTGACTGTGTTTCTTTGACAGCCTTACTGAGTTAATAGTTATATCCCTTGATATACTCAAGGAATCATGGACCCTGAATTATACGATTTTTCTCTCTTGAACACATGAACATTTTCCATGTAATGTATTGTATCTCTTTTCTCTTAATCTAACCCACAACTTCTTTCACATTTTTATGTATTTATTTATTTTTAATACCAACCTCGCTCACCTTTTCTTGCCTTTGGGAAATTACTTTACACTAAAAAAGCTACTTTCTTTGACTACAGTTATTTTATTAACTAACATTTGTAAATAGCACTCAGTTTTTTTTTTAAATACAACATCAGCAACAACAACAACAACAAAATTCTGGAAAAATTAATTTCTGATGAGTACTGTTTTCCCCCATTCTTTTTGCTTATGATTTCTTCTGAGTCTACCTTTTGTGATTGCTAATTTCATCATAAACCTAATTCTCGGCCTTTTTTTTTAATGACTAGTATAATAGTGAGTAAAGTAATAAAGGACTCGGGGACCAGGATTCCAGCCACGGCCTTAACACATTTGGTCTCGGCCTCCAAATCCTTAATGGGCTAGATGCTCTCAAAAGTCCCTTCCAATTCTAAATTCTATCTTGGATCTTAAAGTCACCTGAAATGTCTCTCTTTTCCCAAGCTAGCTAACTTAGGCTGTGAAAGATATTATAGTTATTAAAAATGCTCTTTTACTATAGTCAACAAAGGACAAAATGTGATAATAAGTTTGAAAGCAATTAGAAAATGTTTAAAGTGCTTTAGTGATATAATTTTCTATTATAATTATTATGATTTCAGAAGGCAGAATACAGTCTTATTCACTTTTTTATGTTCCTGTGTATCTTATACATGATAGATCTTGAGTTCTTTCACATTTTTATATTTCTGGAAACGGAAAATGAAGGCTAAATCACTTCATGTGACAAAAGAAATATGGCTTCAAAGTGTGGCCTTTTCTGTGACTCTCTCACTGCCCCTTCCATTCGTTTCATCTGGATTGTAAATGAGTTGATGCCCACCTTGGGCCTACACTTATTCTTAAACTGTAAAAAGTTGGCTTTTGTTCATGCGTGCATCTGCCAACCTTGGGTCGAATGGAGCTCTGTACTAGGTGCTATGAAAAAGAAACTGCCAAGAAATAGATATCTGCACCAAAGGAGCTGAAGTTCCAGTGGAAGAGTTTGACAATTATAAATCCAGGTGATCAGTGCACAAGGTACTAGGGAATCAAAGGCAAGAAATCAAATTCAAGAAATTTGAAAGGGTTTTTCATTTCAAGCTTGGAGTTGAGAATACTTTTGGCACTGGCTTCTTTCTGGACCTCAAATAGGCCAAAGCTCTTTCCTGTCTCAGTATTTGCTTATGCTGTACCTGTGGCTGGAATACTCTTTCTCTATATATCTTCACTTGGTTGGCTTCTTCCATCATCCAAAATTCAGCGCAAATATCACCTTCTTTAAGTCCTTTCCTGTTTACTTTATCCAAAATAGTCTCACCTCCTTAAGGTAATTCCTCTAAAACTTTACTTTTCAGCTATTTACCATTATCCACAATTAACTTATTGTGTCATTGTTTATTGTCTCCCTCCCCAAATGGTAGGAACCTGACAATTTTGATTACTTCTAGATCCTTATTACCTAGAACATGCCTTACTCATAAAAGCCACTCAAAAAATTTTGGTTGAGTGAAGGAAAGGCTGAATAAATAAAGTAATTAGAAAATAAGTGTACCACCTACACTGCTCCCCCCAAAAAAGTTGGGCTATTAGTGCAAAAAACTTACCCTCAATATTCCATATTATTAATTCAGAAAATATTTATTGAGTCAAGTACTGTCATGGGCCAGAATCCATTTTATATAGTAAAGAACATTCTCCCTTACTAAGAAAAACATTGTGTTTTGTTTGTTTATTTCTTCAGATGGTCAGTAAACTTGAACTATACAAAATCTTAGGTCTCAAAATGAATTACTTAAAATGTAAGCATATACAACATTCACAAGAATGATGATAGCATTACCAGTAGCAAAATCTATTGTGATAGATTAGATAACTGAAAGACATATTCACTTACCTCCCTCCTTGCTCCAGAAAAGGATGTGTGTTTCTCTGTCACATTACTTGCTTAGGCCAGTGAAACATTAGCAAATCTAACACATGAAGAGATTTGAAGTTCCTTGCACAGCTGGGCTTGTTCTCTTGTGCTTCTGCCATCACCACAAGGAGAGCTTTCGCAAATAGCCACTACTCCCTTACCCCCAGACCATGTCCACGATGAATACATAAGGAGCAGACCTGAGCAGCAAGGCGAGCTTGAAGCAGAGCATCCCAGCAGAGTCCAGCCTAAATCAGCTGAACACATCCCACCTGCAGATATATGAATGATAATAAATGACTGCAGTTTTAAGCCACTGATTTTTAGGGTGGTTTGTTTTAATTCACAAATAACCCATATACCTACTAGAATGTAAAAGTCAGCCAGATACAAGTCCCAAAGTGCTTTTAATTCCTGAGTTAAGAAATTTAAATATACGTGTGACCCTTGGTTTTATGCTATTGGGTATATGGAAATTATTTAGGAAAACATCAAATGGGCCTGTGAGCTAGAAAGGCACAAGAAGGGGGATTTTACATATTTATGCAAGAAAAGAAGCAAGTTCTGCTTTCATTCGTTATATCTGCCTTGTAATTTAAAGTTAGTTTAGCATTTTATACAAGAGCTTTGGGTTGGCCTGTGGTTTTTATCTCCTGTATTAAATCATGCATCCTTAGAAAAAGACTGGGATAAAATTATAATAATGCATATTTATTGAACTCTAGCAATGACAAGTGCAGTTCCAAAAGCTCATTATTCATTTAAGACTCTGCAAAGATATAAGATAGGGATATTAATCCTATTTCACAGATAAGAAAATTAATATTCTAATCCCTTAGATAATTTGTCCAAAGTTACAAAGCTGGACAGTGGCATAGATGAAACTCCACTCAAGCAGCATGGTTCCAGGATCTATATGCTTAACTGCAGCCTTGGAGTATTTCTGGCCTATGACTCATATATTACTCACATCGTATATTACTCACATATGATACAGAAACATCTGGCTTCTCAGTACTGTTTCCTTCAAAAATTCTAAATAGCTCAAAACTGATTTTAAATGCATGCAGTTTTGGCAATTGAAGGTTTGCTAAGTGCAGGTGTTCTGAGTGGGTTCCCTCACATTGAGTCTTCGTGGACTGCCTGCTTGGGCTTCCGTCCATGAGAATAGTGAAGGCAGCAGAACATCAAAGATCAGCACATGGGGATGGGATTTGGGTGGCTCAGGGCCTCAGAGTGAGGTGGGGATGCCATGAGAACTCTGATCGTCACCTATCTAGCCTCCTCTTTGTAGCTGATCAGGAAATGTTGGTTTAAAATTAATAAAATTAAGATAGTAATCATGTGAATAACCTGTTTAGTAATAAAGATGGCAATGGCATATTTAAAGTTGTTTTTAGAAAGAAAGAAAAATGTTATTTTCTATGGTGGATACATACAACTTTTTTAATCTACAAACACATACAGTAAAGAGAGCACTTGTGCATAATTGAGTATTCTTTGTCCCGGATGCTAAAATAATAATGCGCGCTTCATTACAACAATAATGCAAAGAGAGGATTTGAAAATTAACTGGTGTGAATTTTAGGTTATGTAGATACTGGAAATTCTAGCTTCAGCTAATCTACTTTTTACTTAGTGATGGATAAGTTCATGGGAGCAAATAAGATATAAAATGAACAAGTCCTGGTCCCAAGCACCTCACCTAACAAAAACAAATTTAATAATTCACAACGTTTCCTTCAGATTGCTCTCTTTTCCACTTTCCATACAGTTATAACATTTTAAAGATGGAGGAGACTTTCATGTCATCTAGACAAATGTCTGTTCAATTCTTGAACTTAATCTGATGGAGGAATGTTGCATTTCTGGGGAATAACCAATGCATCACACCTGATGCATTTGCTTCACTATCTCAAACTTAACATGTAAACCAAACCCTTAACTTCTCCTTTCTTGACTTTCCCCATCACTGTAAATATCACTGCTATCCACCTGTTGCTCAAGTCAGAAATAGAGTCATTCTTGCCCCTCCCCCTTCATCCTTCACATCTAGTTCATCACCCAGTATTTCTGAATCTATTTCCAAATATATCATGGATGTCTTTTTTTTTTTAACATCTCTATGTGTCTGCCTTCCTATCACAAACTGAGTCCCAGGCACCATAACCTGTCATCCGTATTGATTCAGTAGCCTCTGACTAATTTCTCTGGTTCTGTCCCTACAGCTTTTTAATCTGTATCCCTGCAAGCCAGAGTGGCTTTTTCCTTCAATGTAAATCAAATCCTTTACACTCTTCTGTAAAACCCTTTGCCCTTCAATAGATTCATATTGCATTTAGAAATAACTATAAACTTGGGCCCTGCATCCTCTGCTATCCTCATCTCTTTGCACAGTGCTTATCTATGATGACCTTCTTTGATTGCATTATGTATTATTCCCATTACCACTTTAGGTTAAGAATTAAATGATATGATGCTGTTTATTTATTCCATGCTTGCTAGAATTTGAGAGCAGGGCCTGTATCTATTTTATTCAATGGCTTATAGCACAATAACATAATACCTGGAAAATATGATATGTGTATTTAATATTTTAAATGTATGCTGACCGAAATCTATATTTAGAGAATTCTAGCCTATACAAAGTTATTGAGTTGAAATTTATCTCTCATCCAAACGTTGGTCCTGTTATAACTTTAAGACATATAAACTAAGTTATATTCCTTCATATAGTTATAGATTGTTGCATATATCTTAATCTATCTTTGCTATCACAACCAAATCAACATTGCATTGATCACTAAGTCTCTTGTAAAAACATTGAATTTAGTTTTAGAAGCTAAAAATTCTATACATTCTAATTATTTTAAAAAGTCATTATCTAAATTTCTTCCAAATTTCCAAAAGTTGTCTAGTCTAAGAAAACTCAATATACAAAAAGGTACAAAATGAAAAAGGGCTTATGAAGATGCATTTTTAAAAATTTACCAAATGATACTTTGCTGTAAAAGGGCTTTACATTTAAATAGCATGTTACCTCAATATAACATCTCTTCTTGCTTATTTTTTAGAAACTTAATTCATTGATAAATATTTAGGATTTTCTCTATAAACTAAATCAAAGTACTCCTGTTTTATTAATACAGTAAATTCAAATCCTTAAGTGAATCACTGGAATATTTATAAGAATGCATCCTTAGATTTTGCAAATGTGTCAGCTTTCAGTTAAGTTTACAATGTGGTGACTGAAAGGACTGCATGTTTAGATATAAGGAAGGAACAGAAAGATTGGAAAGCTTAGTTGTTAACAAGTTTTTGCTTGAAGGAATTTGGAAGTCGGATTTTAAAAACTGTTCTCAACTGACATTGATGGCCTCTGCTAGTTACAAAAAGCATAATGAAAAAAATGTCCTGGCAGAATGTGCTGCTCCTGAAAAACAACTCTAAAAACTGACAGCCTCTTGTATAGATTTTTGAGAAATAGTAAAGAACCTCAAATGAAAATAATGTTAAATGGCAGGCATATTATCCCTCTAGGGGAAAATGTAATGAAAATCAAATGTTTCAGTGTTGTATTAATGTTAAGTGAGATGGTGAAGTGAAAAATTATTCTTTATATTTGATTAATGTGGACAGGCAATCCAATAATTTTACCCAGAAGAAAAAGAATACAGCATCAGAAATTTTTAGGAAAAATTTTGCTCATATAATCTAGATTATTGCTTTAATTTTGCTATGAAGTGACTGGCTGTTGGCCAAGAAAGAGCTTCTTTTTAATGAAAAGAGGTGTCTTCTGTAATAATAAAGGTTTAAAGATTCTTCCCTGAATTTTAGCTGGGGGATCTATGAAACCAGTCCAGTGCAACCCCCTTGGCTTATTCTACTTTTTATTACTTCATTTAACCATTTTGGCATTAAATCATTTTACCACATTTAAGAGGGTCTTAAAGTACACGTACAAAATCATGTTACTTAAATTAGCTCAACTCATAAATCAAACTATTTATGGCTATTTGTGTAGGCTTTGATATTCTGACTTTATCTATCTTCTGAACTACCACCTAAAAGAGATTTTATTGTGCACTATCTCTAAAACAGATTTTATTATGTTGCTCTCGTTCTTCAAAACACTCAGTCTCCCACTGCACCTGGCATAAAATGTGAGCTTCCTAGCCTACTGTGCTACCCTTTTGATAATGTGGTCCCAGCCTATGTTTACAATACGACTTTGAACTCTCAGCTTTACAACCTCTTTTAGGCCCTTACCCTCCAGACATGTTTTTCCTTTACATAGCTTATTTATCTATACTATCCTCTCCTTCTGACATGTATGACCCCCCCCCCCAAGTTGTCTAACTATATGACTCATACTCTT
Organism: Balaenoptera borealis; assembly: GCF_965194805.1. Lineage (NCBI taxonomy): Eukaryota > Metazoa > Chordata > Mammalia > Artiodactyla > Balaenopteridae > Balaenoptera > Balaenoptera borealis. The sequence continues at coordinate 19,226,154 of NC_138873.1, read as the reverse complement.
GTTCCAAGACCCACCTCTACAGTAACCTCTCACTTGCTTTCTGTGGTAGGCAGAATAACAAGTATAAATAAATAAATAAATAAATATGTCCCTGTCCTATCCCTGGAACCTGTGAGTATATGACTTTATATGTCAAAAAGAACTTTGCAGATGTTAAATTGAGGATCTTGAGATAGAGAGGTTATCCTGGATTATCTGGGTGAGTTAATTAAGAGTCGCTATAAGGGAAAGAGGGAGGCAAGGGAGTTAGAGAAGGGGGTCTGATGATAGAGTGACAGGTCAGAGAGAAGTAATTTCTGGCTTTGAAAATGGAAGAGTGCTACAAGCCAAGAAATGCAGCCAGCCTGTATAATCAGGAAAAGGAGAGGAATTCATTCTTTCCTACTGCATTCAGAAGGAATACAGCTCTGTTGACATCTTGGTTTTAGCCCAGTAAGACCCACTTTAGAATTCTCCAAAGCTGTAAAATAATAAATTTGTGTTGCCTTTAGCCACCAAGTTTGTGTTAATTTGTTACAGCAGCAATTGGAAACTAATACAGAGTTTAATACTTGGAAGTGGATGCTGATGTGTAAGAAATATGTAAAAATGTGGAATGAACTTAGAATTGGGCAATGGGCAGAGACTGGAAGATTTTTAAGGAGCATGATAGAAAAAGACTAGACTGCCTTGAATAGACTCTTAGTAGAAATATGGGTGTTAATGATTCTGCTAGTGAGGACTCAGAAGAATGTGAGGGAGCCTGGTAGGGAAAGCACCTGTTGTCTGTCTTAGAGAATACTGAAGCCATCGAGAATAGCTGGTAGAAAAAACATTAGAAAGGCAGTGCAGGTGAAGGGTCAAGTGGAAATGAAGAATATGTTATTAAAAAAGTGGAGAAGAGAGGATTTTTTTACATATAGTGGCAGGGAACTTAGCTGAATTGTGTCTTGCAGATATATGGAATTAAAACTTGTAAATTATGAACTTGGATATTTAGCTGAGGAGGCCCCAAGCAAAATGTGAAAGGTGCATCCTGGTCTCTTTTGACTGCTTATAGTAAAATGTGGGAGGAGGGAGATAAATTGAGGGAAGAACCGTTAGGCAAAAATAAATCATTTGAGAAATTCGCAGTTTATCTAGATTGAAAATATGCTAAAGTTAGGAGATTCACTGTCTAGAAAGTGTGCTATGGAGAGAAAGCCAAGGGTGTGGCTGGATGCCCTTTTGCTAGTGCATTAGAAAGATCAAACGATCAGACTATTCAGTCATACTGAGGGCTTTTTGAAGAGATTAGACATTCTGCTCATGGATCCCCTCAGCCATATCTGAAGGAAGCAATATAGAGATGAAATTATGTAGGAGAAACATGTGGAAGAGCCTCATGTCTAATGGGACAAATTTCCTTGACATACACAAGAAATCTACAAGGTTTTTGAGTATGTTCCACAAACACGAGACACTGACAGCTTTGACTAAAAGGGACAAAGAGAGTAAGAAATGAAAGAAAACTGTCAGACTCACGAAATTGTACAGGTAGGAAATAGGAAGATCAACTTTTCAGCTGCAAATGTGCTATACTTCATACAAAAGGAAGACTGTCTCTAAGGGCAAAGAGCCTCAAGACAAAAAGGCAGAACCTTGGACCACAGAGGATTCCTCCCAGGCTTTGAAACCTATGTTGTTTACTCAGCTAGATTTTTAATTTGACTTTCCTTCCATTTTTTTGAATGGGGATGCTTATGACTGGTACCCCATGCCTGACCCAATATTGTATTTTGGAGCAGATAACTTGTTTTCTAATTTCACAGGTTCACAGATGCAGAGGAATTTTGCCCCAGGATAGATCAGATCTTATTCATACCTGATTTAGATGATTTAAATGACCAGACTTGGGAATTTTGAGCTGATGAGATTTAGATGAGATTTTGGATTTAAGTTGATGCTGTTAATGGGTTGAGACTTTTGCAGATATTGGAATGAAGTGAATGCATTTTACATGTGGGATTGATGTGAATTTTTATGTACCAGAGGGCAGACAGTGATAGAAAGGATAATGGCCCCCTAAAGATGTCTACATCTAAATGTCCTAAACCTGTGAATGTATTATGTTACATGACAAAAGGTAATTAATGTTTCAGATGAAATTAAAGTTGCTAATCAGCTGAATTTAAGACAGGATTTTTGCCTTAAATTCCTCCTTCTCTAATATTAAAATTATGTTACATCATTTCTTGTTTACATTTATCTGGTATGCTCTTGCACATCTTTTTATTTTCAACTTTTTGAAAAATTTTATTTTAGGTGAGTCTGTTTGATCTAGCATAATTTTAATTCTTTCTTTGGAATCCAATTTAATATTTTGTTTTTATTATAATCAGTGAATTAAGCCAATATTCCTTTAGTTAAAATGACAAATATATTTAGTCCGATTTATTCCATGTTATTATTTTGTCAATTTTATACTTTTTAAAGCCTCTCACTGGGTGTTTTCTTTGCTTTGATTTTTTTAGTGTGGATGTGTGTATGTGGGTGTGCATGTGCAGTTCTTCTGATATTTAGGAAAGTTTTCATTATTTTTCTAGGAGTTGATTTTGTGTTTTATTTTTAAAATATAATTATTTCGTCAAGTATGACATATATACAAAAGAGCACATGACATGTGCACAGCTAAGTAAATTTTTACAGAGTGGAAACAGTCATTTAATTATTGCCAAGCTAAGGAAATTGAATGTCCCTAGCACCTATGAAGTCCCCCTATATCCTCTTCCAGTTGCTACCACGCTTCTATATATACCTATGATTCTGACTTTTAAGACTATAGATAATTTTTGATTGTTTGGAACTATATATAATTTGAACCATATAGAAGTTACTTTTTTGTGTTCTTTTGTTCAATGTTATGTTTATGAGATTCATCCGTGTTACTGCACATAGAATAGTTTGCTTAGTCCCATTGGTCTGTAGTATCCACTTGTACAGCTATAACACCATTTATCTCCTTTACTTTTGATGAATATTTAGGTTGATTATAGTTCTTGGCTCTTAGAAACACTGATGTTGTGAACATTTCTGTTCATTTATGATGGTGCGCATATGTATACATTTCAGTTGAGTGTATAACTAGAAGTAAATTTCTTTGCATAGTTTACACGTATATGCAGGTATGAGGTTTTATGTATATTTTCCTGATAGCTTTTATCGATTAAAGTAATTTTTCTCAATTTTATTTTCTGTTTATGTGTGTGTTCTAAATCTTGAACAGATATTAAGCTTTATGTAATATTTTTTTCTACATCTATTTCGATAATCATATGAATTTTCTCTTTATATATGTTATTATGGTGCATTACACTGATTAGTTTCAAGAATTAAGCCATGTCTAACAAATTAGGTAATGGAGACAAAATGGAAAAAAATCCAAGAGATGCACAAAGTACCAAAATTGACTCAAAAAGAATTATAAAATCTGAACAAACCTATAATAAGTAAAATGAGATTTAGTCAATAATCAAAACTTCCCAACAAAGATAAGTCCATGACTGCATAGCTTGACTTGTGAATTCTACTAGTCCTTCAAGAAAGAATTAACAACAAATTCTTCTCAAACTCTTCTGAAAATGGAAGAGGAGGAAACACTTCCTAATTCATTCTGTGAGGCCAGAATTAACCATGATGTGAATTTAGTTATAACTACTGATATATTTGGAATTACTGCCATCACCTTATTTTGTGCTTCCTATTTGTCCTACCTTTCCAGTACTGTACCTTGATCCTACTTTTCTGCCTTCTGCTGGATTGCTTAGGAGTTGATTTTTTTTTAAAGAGTATTTAATTTTGTTTCTACCATTTTCTAAGAGTAGGATCTTTGACCCCTTTCCTTTCAACCATTTTATAACACTATGTTTTTGAAATTTCTAATAGCATAGAGCTAGGTTTTTAAATGTAGATTTAGAATAATTGTCTTTTAAAAGGAAAGTTTAATCCTTTTGTGGATTTAATGTTAATTTAGTAATCACTGTGGATTTCATATGCTCATTTCTTAGTCCTTCTTTCTCCCTTCCTCCCTCTGTTCTTTTCTTCCTTCCTTTCTTCCATAAATATTTACTGAGGACACAAAGTTATATTGTCTGTAGCACTGAAGAATTATTCTTGTTGCCTGAGGCCTCTCATCTGGAAGTTCCATTCTAGTTGTCCAATGGCCCTGCAACTCAAGAAACTGCCTATCCGCAAACGATTGCTGAGAATAACTCAAGATGTTCAGAACTCATTCATTCTCTACTTCCACTTTATAAATCTTTGTCATTATTATTCATGATACCTACTTCTCTGCCTCCATGTATACTTATGTGCCCTTTCCCCATGTGACATTACATCAAATGAGGTTAGAGTATCCACTGTCTTCCATCAAGGAACACTTCTTTTTTCTCTCATCCACAGAAATGTGCCTAGCTCTTGCTTTAGTCCACAGTTTTTAAGCAGACCCTTCCCCTCAACCCCAGGACTGCTTTAGAAACAGCGGCCACTAAAAATAAATGGTAATGAAAATTTTAGTGAGGAAGCAAAACCTGTTGGATAAGCTCACTTTTAACTCTAGTGAATTAAGAAACAAAAGCTTCAGATTCCATTCAAACTTTGCAGAATTTAAGCTCCAAATGGGTCTGCTCTGACTTAGTCGTCTGGAATTCTATGGTCAATAGCTTGCTATAACACAAGATGATTTTGGAGCCATATTGAGTTTTCTCAGAACATGATTCTAAGATTTTTCTGAAGGCACTTGGGATAGCTCTGTGGTTTGAACAGTGATGTACTTCTAGGCTCCTAATTACATAAAAATAAGGTGTGCTAGATGAGGTGCAAGTAAGAGCTGTGACTTGCTCTAAATTGCAATGGCCTCACTGATTTCTCCAGTTTTGCTCTCAGAGGTCACTCATCAGCCTAGGTAATCAAAATGAGACCACCTTCATATCAGCTTTATTTCCTAACAAGGACTTTAAAAAAACTGAAAACACTTAAAATTTTAAGATATCTTAGAGAATAGCAAATATATAGTAGACAGCTGAAAAACAAAAAAGTTTCTATTCATATGATGTCTTCTGTTCTGATAAATGGAAAGATTTTGAGCCTACGTTTCTGTGGCAAGTGGGTAATGTTCAGCCACAGCTGCTTGCTCCTGCCTCAGGGCCTTTGTGCCAGCTACCTAAAGCCCTCTTCCCTCTGATCTTCATGCAGCTCAGGTCTCAGCATGAGGGTTGTCTCTTCAGAGATGTTTCCCTAGCAACCCAATGCTTTCTCTGACCAGCAATGTAAAATGGTGGGCTCTTTGTTCATATCATATGACTCTTTAAAAACTGTCTACCTAAAGTGTATTACCACGTGAAAATTTTTTGTTATTATTTGTCATTTTAATATCTCTTTTCTCCCTCACTCCACATATGAATTTATGTGCCTAATAATGTTTATTAAATGCCAGACATTGTAAATTATACCTTATTGATTACTTGATATTTTGTATTTCTAAAAATATTCTTGTGCTAGTTCTTGGAGGCGGTAAAGTTATTTAGAAATAATTTGTTTTTTTTTTTTTTTTTTTTTTTTGCACCTTGCTTCTAAGCTTTGTTAGATAAAACCAGAATAACCATTCATCTAGGGCAAATTTTCTACAGCTACTGAGGCAAGATCTTTCTTAGTATCAATACTTTAGCCACCTCCTTGTGAAACATGATATATTCCATTCTAGCTATTGAGAATAGTTACTATTCCCAACTCTGTGTGACCTCCAGGCACTATTCCCTCAAATTCTTTTTGGTTGTTTGTTTCCTTGGGCTTAGATAATTTCCTCACATACATGGGCTGTCTAATATTCAACAAAATACTTTTGGGAGCACTGCAGACTGTTCTCTCCCGGCAGCTTTCCCCTCTGCAGTACTTTGCCCTGTGAAATCTGGCCACTTTGGTTTCCCCTGACTCCCAGCTCTGTCCACTTGTCCACTTAACTCAGTGACTCCACTGGACTGTGCCTGAGTCCATTCTTTCTCACTCCCCCATCTCGCTTCTGTGTTGTGACTTGGAAACCTCTAGGCAGTAAGATCAAACAATTGTAGGGCTCATCTCGTTTGGTGCTCACTTTTCAGAGATCACTGTCCTTCATTGTCCAATGTAAAATGTTTTGAGAGCCATTGTTTTATATATTTTGTCCAGTGTTTTAGTTTTTTCAGATGGAAGACTGAATTTAATACTTGTTACTCCATTGTGGCTGGAAGTAGGAGCCCCACCTATGAATTTAAATTTAAGTTTAATTTAAAGAGTAGGGACATTTCTGGTCTTATTAATCAATGTGTTCTCAGGATCTGACAGTGCTTGGCGCTAAGTAGGATATCAGCAAATATTTATTAAATGAAAGAATGCAAAAGATTTGAATCAGCTAATATTGAAAGATCTAAATTTGTTTTTCAATGGATACTCTAAATTAATTACATGAAATGTAAAATTAAAAGTACCATATACACATATACTATCTTTGTATTAATTTTCTTGTATTATTAGAATGATTTACTAAGGTATAGTTCCAGGTATAACTCAACTCATCACTTATCATTAAGATCTCAAAGCTGAGAGGTCTAAAGCATTCATAAGTACATATGTCTGTAGCACAAAAGGGGCAAAAATAGTTCTCCAATTCAAATAACTGCATGTATAAACTATAAATCTGTTTTTAAAATTAATAGTATTTATTAAAACTATTTTGGTCTGTTTTGGGGGTGTTTTATATTTTCTGATCCTTCTTAGAATGTAGTTATCTATTCTTGAGAAAGAAAAAGTAAAGTGATCCAAATGCCTAAAACATGTAACAATATCTTTCAGGAAAAATAGCTGTTTATTTCAAAAAATAATAGCTTTTAATTTCTATTATGGATATTTTAGGACTAAACAATAATCATTTAAATAATCTTTAGCTCATCTAACAGGTTAGAAGTTCACAACTAACCCTGCATTTCAGAGAAAATGTCACAGCATGTTATAGTTAGTGGTATGCTGATAGATGTTTAACAACTGCCTCTCTTAAAAAAAAAAAATGAAGCAAAGCAGAACAATAAAGTCTTGATTTGTAGTGTTTGCTCTTTGTTATGTGTTGAATTGTGTCTTCTAAAAAGATATGTTGAATATGTTGACTCCTGATCCCCAGTACCTCAGAATGTGACCTAATTTGGAAATAGAGTTATTGCAAGTGTACAGTCAAAATGAAGTTATACTGGAGTAGGGTAGCCTTTAATCCAATATGACTGATGCCCTTGTAAGTGGAGAAGAGAGACAGTGGCACAGACACACATAGGGGAACACCATGTGACAACAGAAGCAGGGATTGGAGTGCTGCAGCTAGAAGCTAAGGAGTGCCATGGGTTGAGGGCTGCCACCAGGGACTCAGAAGAAGCAAGAAAGGAGTCTACCTAGAGTCTCAGAGGAAGCATGGCCACAGGGGACCATGATTTCAGACTTCTAGCCTCCAGAACTTTGAGTGAATAAATGTCTGTTGTTTTAAGCCACCTGGCATTATGGCCAGTTTCAACCTACTACCATGAAGTCACTTAATGCAGATCTGGGAAAATATGATGACAATGGGTTCTTGCCAGTTGGTATGAGCCACCTCTAGCATACCACGGATCATAGTATTTTCTATGAATTCTTGAAAATAAATTAGTTCACAGAGTCTTTTATCCATTAATTCATTTCACAAATATATAATGAGCACCTACTATGAGCCAAGAACTAGTATAAATTCTGGGGTTATATAAATGAACAAAAAAGATAAAATCCTCTCTGCCTATGTGGAGCTTCCATTTTACTGGAAGGATATAGAAAATATATTTATATGGTATGTCAGATAGTGATATTTTAAGGAGATAAAGGGAGTAGAAAAGAGGAATAGAAAGGACACAACTTTAAACAGGGAAAGACCTCTATGAGAATGTGATATTTGAGCAGACATGAAGGAAGTAAAAGAGAAAGCTATGCAAATATTCAAGTGATGAGAATTCCAGGATTCCAGGCAGAGAAAATAGCCAGTGCAAAGATGCTATAGACCAGGGTATCCCAGTGTGGCTGGAGCAGAGCAAAACGTAGAATAGTAGAGATGAGAGAGGTAATGGGGATCAGAGTGTGCAGGGTTTTTTAAGGTACTCTTTGAAAAACTTTGGATGAGATGAAAAGGCACTTATGGGTTTTAAGCAGAGGAGTGCCAGGATCTAGTTTATGCTCTAATGAGAATCCGTCTGCCTCCTTATTGCATTCTTTTTCTAATAAGTCTCTTGCCTCCCTTCAGTTGGTTCTTAACAATTATCTGGGAAGTGCAGCCTTTCACGCAAATGGCATAGGGACCTGAAAAGTAAAGGTTCAGCAGCAATAAAACTGCCAGGGATTTAAATGAGAGAGTGAAGAATGGTAGTTTCAATCTGTAAAATTTTGCATGTTTCTCAACAAAATTAAAGTCTCTACTGGTAGTCATGACTTCATTTACCACACACATTAAGATAGAGTTTCTGAAGTGTCCTTTTTTGAACTGTCGTAATAGCATAGTCTTTACCCTAACAATTTCTAAGGCATAAAGGACAGAGTGTCTAGAACAGTGACTCTCAAACTTCTATTTTTTTTTTTTAAGTCCCAATCTAGGGCAGAGTTGTACTTTGATAAAATACAAAAAAGGTAAATTACTAAGAAATTAAATATAGCATAAAGACATGTGAATACAAGCCCAAAGTTGTATTATTAGATTTAACAGGCATAAAATCTCATTTCAGTAAATATAATAAAAATAAACGAAACAAAGGAGAAAAGAAAGTTACAAAAAATGTATCCATTGTTCATTGAAAGTGTGTGCCTAGGTGATTAGTAGAGAAAATTACTGTTACACTTGTAACTTTTAGATGTTCTATAATTATAAATAAACAAAATGTTGTAAGTGAAGTAGAGGATACCTATGTTAAATACTTATATACACACTTTGAACAAAAACCAGGCATGTCAATATTTTAAAAATTTAGTATGATAAGTGAGTTTATTAAATTATCTAATCTTGGTTGGATAAACAAAGATACTTGCATGGGATTATGCATGTATAAACTGCTTCTTTATTTTGTTTTCATGAAATTCCTAGTAGAATAACCAGCCTCACATCAGCTTACTGATGGAAATGGAAGAAGAGATTTTACAGCAATTTCAGCAAGTTTGGGATATTTATTTAAAATTTTTGAACCAAGTAAAGCAAGTGAGGCTGTAGTTTAAAAAGTCATCTTCAATCCTTTAACAGTAGCCAGATCCAATAATTTATTCCATAACGTTTTAGTTCAATTTAAATTATCTTTTGATGAAATATGTGAATTCTGGATTCATTAATTTTTTTATATTAGGATTTTTCAGCAAATGATAACTTTAGTGTTATTCCATCTGCTATGAACTGAATTGAGTGCCCCCAGATTAATCTGTTGAAGCCCTAACCTCTGATGTGACTGAATTTGGAGATGGGACCTTAAGGGATTTAATTAAGGTTAAATAAGGTCATACAGGGGGAGCCCTGATCCAATCGGATTAGTGTACTTGTTAGAATAAACACCAGAGAGATTGTTCTCTCTCATTGTGTCTCTATATGCGCCAAGGAAAGGCCATGTTAGGACATAGTTGGCAAGCCAGGAAGAGAGCTCTCAGTGAAACTGAATCAGTTGGAACCTTGATCTTGGACTTCTATTCTCCAGAACTGTGAGAAAATAAATTTCCATTGTTAAAGCCACCAGTCTATGGTATTTGTTAGGTAGCCCAAGGAGACTAAAGCAATCAAATTCATAGTGTTTGCTGATAACACTTTGCAGATGATAATATCAAGATCATTTCCTACTTATTGACAATTATTTTAAAATTAAAACTGTGATATAGCAATCTGCAAAAAAACCTTGTTCTTCAAAATTTCTAACTTTTAATTTTGCTCTTTGATCTTAGCTCCCCTTTGGAAAAATAATCGAATTATTTCTTTTCATAGAAATATAAAGATTACTAAATATATCCAAGATATCAGTCAATAGAGCAAGTCAGGCTTTCGTATTAATATGTTTAAATATTGGAACCAACCTTATTTCTTCTCCTGAAGAAACATTTAAGAGTTTATTTTGCAGTTCAGACACTCTTGACACAGCTTCTTTCTTTAATACCAAAAATAGCTGTTTATGGTCAGTTTCCATATTATCATAACTGGTTGTGTGGGAAAAGAAAACAAGAAAAAAGAATCCCTAATTTGTAGCATTTACTGGTTTGCTTGAAGTATGTATCACCATCATGGATAATTTCAATCTACCAACATGAATTTACTGAATACAGCATTCGGAAAAAATGCTAACAGTCAGTTCTAATGAGCCAACTTTGGGTCTTACATAACTCAAAATTTGTGCTGTGTCACCAGCGTTGTTTACTTCAGCTGACTTTTTTTAAATCAAGACTTTCTCAATGAGGGAAGCATTGCATTGATTTACATTCTCTCACAAGCTCCTTAACTTAGGTAACTACTTCAGAATGTTTTCCTGATGCTGGCAGTTGCAGCATCAGAACATTCCTTTATATAAAACATAAACTGTCAACCACATTTCTTGACGAAATAATTCTTCATAATTTTATAAAGTTTAGAGCTACTTGTGTTTCTCAGCCATAAAGCTAAAAGAGAATTTTTTTAAAATTAATTTATTTTATTTTTGGCTGTGTTGAGTCTTCGTTGCTGTGCGCGGGCTTTAGTTGCGGCGAGCGGGGGCTACTCTTTGTTGCAGTGTGCGGGCTTCTCATTGCAGTGTCTTCTCTTGTTGCAGAGCATGGGCTCTAGGCGCACGGGCTTCAGTAATTGTGGCACGTGGACTCAGTAGTTGTGGCGTATGGACTTAGTTGCTCCGCGGCATGTGGGATCTTCGCGGACCAGGGCTGGGACCTGTGTCCCCTGCATTGGCAGGCAGATTCTTAACCACTGTGCCACTAGGGAAGTCCCACTAAAAGAGAATTTAAATCAGAGCAGAGATTTCTTTCTTCAAATCTTTATCATTTTCAAACTGCACATATACTGAAAGAACTGCCACAAAAAGCAATATCTGCACATTCATCAACTTACAGTGAAAGAATGCTTTACCAGCTTTATTTATTCAGTGAGTTGGTTTTCCATATCATTAGGCAGTTTTGGAAATCATCCAGCTATGATGGCATCAGAAAGTAGTACTTGAGTTACCGTTTTACCAAAATCACTGAACATTTCTAAGTAAATACCTCTAACGTAGTCATTCATAATGTCTTGTCAACTGTATATATATTTAATTCTTAGCAATCGCAAATGCCACTTCATATAAAACCCATGAAACACTAATGTTTATATGTAGAATATTGAACACATGCTTTTATCGGCTTTTAATTCAATGCTTTTTCTTTCAAATGATTATTTTGGTTTAAAATTTTAATCCTTTATGTTTTGTGTATACAGTAGTCCCTCTTTATCCATGGGGGATACATTCCAAGACCCCCAGTGGATGCCTGAAACTGCAAATAGTACTGACTCCTATATATACTATGTTTTTTTCTATACATACATATCTATGATAAAGTTTAATTTATAAATTAGGCACAGTAAGAGATTAACAGCAAAAACTAACAATATACTGTAATAAACGTTAGGTGAATGTGTTGTCTTTCTTTCTTTCAAAATATCTTATTGTACAAATGTATTGCTTTTTACATCTTAACTAAGCACTTTTCATACACTGTGGTTGTAACTTTTGCAGTTTGAGGTGTGATAGCAAAACTATCACAAATTTCTTTTTCCTTCTTCACAATTTCATGGAAAGAAGATTTGTTCTTACTGTAGATCTTAGCAACTTCAGCATACAATTTTTTTCTTTCCTTATTAAGTTGAGAACTTTTCACTTAAAGGAAACATCTTACTCCTTCTCTTTGACATATCGCAATTACCAACATCACCACTCTTGCACTTTGAGGCCATTAATAAGTAAAATGATACTTGAACACAAGTAATACCTCAACAGTCAATCTGATAACTGAGACGATATGGCTACTAAGTGACTAACAGGTGGGATATCCTGGAAAAAGGTTGACTCACACCTTGGGCTGGATGGAGCTGGACCTCAAGCGATTTCATCACGCTACTCGGAACAGCATGCAACTTAAAACTTATAAATTGTTTATTTCTGGAATTTTTCATTTAGTGTTTTCAGACCACGGTTGACTGTGGGTAACTGAAACAGAGGAAATCAAAACTGTGGAAAAGGGTGGCAGGGCTACTACAAATGACTAATACATTTTGATGATTTCACAAATTCATTAACTAAAACAGCCCCACAGATAATACACTATGGTTTCAGCACTTCACCATCAATTAGGGATAAATTCAATATATAAACCAACATATTTTCAGGTAAATTTCATTGGAACTCTTTTTGCCCTATTTCTATGGAATCATTTCCGCTGTCCACATTCAAATACTACTGCCACATTCAGCAAATTGTATCTTTTCTTGTAAAAAAAAAAAAAAATTCTGGTGAAGCTTGTGCGGCCACATATAATTGGAGTTAAAGTAAATAATGAAAATTTTATTTCTCTGCTATAGAAAGTAATGTTATATGATAAATTATAAAACAGTCTTGATTAAAATTTAATGTGATTGTAAAAACAAATTGATAAAAATAAGTGCTTATATATTCTCAAATATTTATATAATTTGGGGTTGTATTTGGCAAAGTAACCGTAAAAGCTTACACAGTGTAACTGAGTTCTACTGCATATGACTGTGGATAGGCTTGAGGCATGGGCAATTCACCATATGAATTGGAAAACAAAGTGGTTAAACCCTGTTTATTCAAAGACATGAGTCCACCAGTCATGTTCTTAGATCTTGCAACAATGTCTAACTGCTGTAGGTTTTTCTAAATGCTTCCTCTCAGTCTCTCCTCGTCAACTGGTAAAAAACAGATCATGACTGGCACCAATTTTGGACCACACTGTGAGCAGCACTTTTGTAGAGAAGTCTCTCCTACGTGTCGATACAGCTCAGTACATTGGTTGGATCATGAGAAGATTGATGATAAAGAACTGTTATGTCTAGTAAGACTTCATCATGCCTTACATACTGTGATAAGTGTTTTATATGGATTATCTAGTTTAATTCTCACACAACTCTTAAGAAGTTGATAACCATTTCCATTCCCATTTTATAGGTGGAGAAACAGAGGCTTAGAAAGTTTAACTAACCAATTCCTATTTCATATTGTCTCTTCGGGTTAATTGAATGAGAGACAAAATGGGGTGCTACCTTGGCAGTAGAATTTGAAGGAATTCAAAAGACCTACTTGTCCACAAGTAATTCCGCATTGGCCCACCCTTCTTTCACACTGGCTTGAAATTGTAACTGATACATGAGAAATGGTCTGTAGAAGGTTTAGGAGGGGCCTCCACACTTGCATGGCTGTGTGCAATATTTATCAGTAGTTGCCCTACATTTCTGCTAGGAGAGGAGGATAATTACAAGTCTCTGGGTGGCAGATGATTCCAGGCTCAGGATGCCAGAGGTGGGTTAGGGTTTAGGGGTCAGGAGCAGATGGAAAGTAAGGAAACCTGATCTGACCTTGATCTTTACATGGAGCTTCAGCTCCTTGAGAATTAATTCCCTTCATTCTTCCTCTTTTGTCTTTTGATACCTTCCCATTCTCTCCCCAGCCTCCGTTTTCCACTGAAACAGAGTAGCTTTAGAAGTAAGGCCTCTGTTTGAATTCTATAATAACTCCAGATGTATAGGACAATAAAAGGTGACTCCATCCCCTCATCCTCTCTTGTGTTTTTCAGTAGGCTGAGTGACCTCTAAATGCCTGTCCTAGATAATTAAATAAAGGGACCTACATTTTGTGTTAGTTCTACATTCATGGTGAATTGGCAGTAACTAATTTTAAAATTAAATATAAACTAATTGTGACCACTACCCCAATTCCTGATTCATCAACACTGCCACTGTGCCTTCATAATACAATGTTATTAGCCTGTGTGTGTGCATGTGTGTGTGCACATGTCTATGTGTTTGTTTCTACAGTTTCTGCCTCGGAATTCTAGAACCAAAGAATCTTCACAAGTACTTACACTCTAGGTACTTTCTAGAAAAACCCTCTAAAACAAATCTAATTGTGTCATATTCCTGCTGAAAATCTGAGTAGTTTCTTACCACCATAAAAATGAAATCCAAAACCCTTAACAAGGATGTTAAGGTTCTTCCAGATCTCACCCCTGCTTGTCCTATCTTTCCTTACCTTGAACACTCTAAGTAAACTGAAAGCCTTGCTGTTGTTTCAAAGCTTTGTTCCCTCTTTAGTTGGCCTCTCTCCCATCTCCCTCTTTACCTGGGCAACTTCAACTCCTCCTTTAAGTTCCATCCTAGATGTTATTTCCCCTTGGGCAAAATCTCCCTTGGCATGACTCCTTTGCCCCATCTCTATGCTTCTGTAGCCTGTCTTCCTTTTCTTTCAGGGATTGCAGCTCTGTGGCTATTGTGTATTCAGCAGCCAGACTATCCCACCCCTGTAATTGCCTTGATGGCAAGGGCCTTGCCTCTACTTTTGAGCAATGTATCAAAGCAGTAAGCAAATGCTTAACTCATATAAGACTCTTAGTGAATGAGTGTTGAATGAATAAAACCAGTCTCAATTATTATTGAAAAAGATGCCGTTACCTCCAAAATATTTCTCATAATTGGCATCACTTGACTTAAATTACATTATCCTACATTTCTTCAACCTTTGTAAATATAGTTAGCATTTTAATTTATGTAATGTTGTGCTTGTTTACATATGTTTTTGAAAATATTGTTTTTATTATGCTTTTCTTCTGTCCCTGGTTATGTGGTAAACTTTGGATTATTTTTAAAGAATTATAGTTTTATTATCAGGTATACACAATCACTTGAATTCATTACACAAATCAAATTGCTTTACTCTCTAGACTGTAATTACTTTAATTGAATGTAAATAGGATTTTCTAAAATGTTTTTGTACAATTTTTTAAATGAATACTATTGCATTCTTTTTTTTTTTTTTACTATCAATTAGCTTATTAAATTATTTTAACTGATATAATGCAAAATAGCACTCCTGAAGCTCCTGTCAAGTTGTAATAGGTAGAATTAGAAATAATATTCCCTTGTTGTTAATATCAGAATTTATTGAGTGGAAGAAATCTTATTATAAGTTTGGATTGTGAAATTTCACAGGACTAGAGCCATGCTTTTGTGGGAAGTGAAGAACAATCTTGTGAAAGAATTGTTGTATAAAAATGTTGAGGGGAGATAGGAAATAAGGAGTCTTGTATATTTGTGAGGAATACTTAAGACATGTAGCTTCCTGTTAAATGTTCCCCCCATTTATTCACATTATGCAGTTTCATATCCAGACCCCAGATAGAAAATGAACTCAAAATTGGGAGACAGATGGAGCAGCAGAGGCTGCTAGAGGCTGTGAATGTGCCTCAGAAGAGCTCAGCCCTGCCTAAGGCTGACCAGCACCCAGCCCGGCAGGATTCACTCCAGACACTTGGGGTGAGCAGGTGCCTGCAGGTCATCTCTGCTCGAGCACAGTCGACACCACCACCGCCACTACCACCACCACCCTACCACCATCAACAGGGAAAGAAAAAACCTATACCAGGTATCAGGAGAGCTGCTGGCTCTCCGTTCCCAAGTGTGCTTCACAGAGAATTCACCAGAACAATATCCTTGTAAAAAATCCCAATACTATAACTAAAGAGCGAAAATCTTTCAAAATCCTCAAATATATACATTTGACAAGTGGTACATAGAAGAAATGATTAAAATATATACAAACCAGGAGTTGCTTTATGATTGTTTTTCTGTGACTTTTGATTTGTTATCATTCCCTTATACCTCACCTGTGATAGATTTAAGATCTCATACCAAACTTTAGCAATTAACACTTCAATATATATTCACCGACTAATCCGACTAATTCTAGTTGAATATTTTCTCTATCACATCTCGGTTGTCCCTGATTTTATAACCTCTTGGATCTAACACCAACTCTAATTTCTAGAAGGGAGCCACCTGTGGTGAGGGGGGAAGGGCTTTGACCAATGGCAAAGGGGATTTAGGGCTTCACCCCACTAAACCATATGACTTCAAGTTGTCTATATTCATAGACAAGGGTTTACTCCTATGATGCACTCCTCTGTGTTGGTTGCAAAAGGGCAGGAGGTCACACTTTCTCTGCTTCCAGCACTGACACATGATACTCGCTTTTATAAACTTAATGATTTTTCTAAAAAATGCAAATAAACACTAGGGAAGACATTTCATACACTTTTAAAAATTGTGGGTTTCTTGTTCAGACTATACATGCACATAAAAGTCTCGCATAATATTAAACCTTGGGGAGAAACACACTTCAAGCCTAACAACGTCAAAAAGTAATTATTTCCTTCAAGTTATGTCATCTTGATTTTAAATATATACTCATAGGCAGAATTTCTTGAAAACCTAACTGGTTTTATTTTTACCCTCCTTTTCAACATGACATGAACTATAGCTCTCATCTTCAAACTGCTATAGATGTAGTTGTGAAATAAATGTGAATAAATCCAAACAAACTAGTTCAAACCTTTCTAACCAGACTGAGGATATAGAAAGATAAATGAGTGGGCTTTTTTTTTTTCTTTTAATCAGTTTGATTGGCCATCATGTTCAGTGATGGTGAGTAGAGGACTTGTCCCCCAAAATACTCAGGTCATTTACCACCAGAGGGTAGAGCTGAATGACCTCATTAAGTAATAGCCTTACAACACTTTGAGGATCTACTATAGTCCTTAGGCTAAGAGTTCCTAGGGTGGAATTTTGCCCACATCCCCATCTCCTGCTAACTTCTCTCTGTGCTCCCATGAACAGACACTCTAAATTCTTTGAATGAGCCTTGTTCTTTCCTATATGTTAGATAATCTATCAGGAATTTTCTTTACCAATCCCTCCTCCTGTCTGGACCTGACTAATGCCTACTCATCCTTTGAGTCTCAGCTCAGACATCACTTTCTTAGGAAAACCATTCCTAATCACACCTTTCTTCACCCACACTCACATACATACACACAAGACTAAGTTAGACCCAAGCCCCTCCTTCCCATAGTTTTGGTCGCTTCTCCTTCTTTACCTCCACAGTGTTTGAAATTCTTGTTTAACATCTGTTTTCCCACAAGTCTGTAACACTAGGGGGAAGAGAATAATATTTCTTATTCTGAACTGAATCCTGAGCATAGCAGAGCATCTGGTACATAGTAGGTGCTAGGTAAATGCAGAAGGAAGGAAGGAAAGAAAGAAGGGTGGGAAGAGGGAGGAAAGAGAGTAAAGAAAAATCCATGCAAAATATTAAAATTTATATTCTAGCAGATTTAGAAGAAGCATATAGATATTCTCTGGTCTGGCTGGTTAGACTACACCTTACCTCAAAATTCCTTTAGTTCTGGATCATATTAAGTCAACTTACCTTCTGTATTTGATCTGTTGAAAATGTAGCTCCTGTGTGGTTCACTGGGAAGATTCTGGAATGAAATTATACCAATTAGCTCAGCTAAGTGGAGGACACATTTATGTAAATTGGTCTCAGGTAACAAGGAGAGGAATGAGCTATGGTCTGTCATATGTGTTTGGCCCAGCTCCCTGCTCTGTGAGAAGCAAGTGATAAAACACTTTCTCTGGCAGAGACTGAATGCTGTGTTCCAGAAACTGCAGGACTTCATGCAGGGCTACCTCCACCTACTCTGTGGGTAGAGGAATAGATCCACTCCTTGCTCAAGGCACTCTTAATGTTCTCCAAAGCTTGACTAGAATTTAGGCAAATTTCTTCCTTACTTTGGGCCCCGAGAATTCCCTTTTCTTAGAGCATTTACTTTTTTTTTTTTTTTAACATCTTTATTGGAGTATAATTGCTTTACAATGGTGTGTTAGTTTCCGCTTTATAACCAAGTGAATCAATTATACATATACATATGTTCCCATATCTCTTCCCTCTTGCGTCTCCCTCCCTCCCACCCTCCCTATCCCACCGCTCTAGGTGGTCACAAAGCACCGAGCTGATCTCCCTGTGCTATGCGGCTGCTTCCCACTAGCTATCTATTTTATGTTTGGTAGTGTATATATGTCCATGCCACTCTCTCACTTTGTCACAGCTTTTTACTTTTAAAGGCACGCCGGTGTCAATTCTTTCTCTGCCCCTTTGAAATGTAAAATTTCTCCCAGCCTCTTGCTAGTTTTACAACAGAGAAATTCTTTTCTCAGGCGCCTGGGAGCCATCCCTTTAAAATATGATCGTTAAGAGTGATAGCAGACCCTTATCGCCCAGTTTCTGTGGGAAGGTGGGAGCCTAATTTAGATAAATGACAATTATCAAACACAGATGGTTTAATCACATTGACCAAGCTCCACTCAGTGTCAGCCAGCACTTCCTCACTAGCTTATCCTAGCACTTCCACCTTTTGTTTCAGCAGAATTGAGTTCAGTATCTTTGGCCTATTGAAATAGTCTTGAATAAAGTCTTCTCTGCCTCTTTAACTCTGTCTGGTGCAATTTTTCTTTGACCCCCTCTTGGGAAGGGATCATAGCCACTCACATGAGGTTGGGCCTAGCTCATAGATACACTTGAATTAAACTGGAGATATATCCCTCTTGGCAGATGTGAATGTTCTAGAAAGTGAACAAACTTAAAAAATTTGAACCTACAAATAAAATGTCAGTGAACTGCCATTTAGAGAGCAGGAGGATTATTTTTATGTTGGGGAGTCAGATTGTTTTCTTTTAATGCTGTTATTTTGAAATAACATTAGAAGAAAAAAAAAGCATCTGGTCATATCTAAGAGATGCAAATTTGAACAATGTCCAGGAACAAAATCTGTGATTGTCATGTTTCTAAGCTAAATCAATTTTCTAGGCTATATAATGCAGCTCATATAATGGTCTTGATTGCAACCTTGAAACCTTGCCTAGCTCTTATTGAGAAGGTCCTGAGTACCTGGGTTTTATTTTCTTCGGGTTTGGAGAACAACCGATGGGCTTTGTGGTCTAGTTGTAAAGAGCAATGGGCTTGGGAGCCAGACTGCCTGGATCTGTATCCAGAATCCACCAGGACTCAGCTATTTGCTGAACATCTGACTCAGTAAAATTGAGTAATGCAGAATCTGGTGACTAGTAAATGCTCAATAAACGTTAGTTCTTGTAATTGTTACTGTCATCATCTTCATCATCACTTTCACTACTGTGAAAAACAAACAAGACATTATGATTGTTTGTTTTTGACATTATGACACTATAATTTTCTATTCTCCACAAAAATAAAAAAAAGTCATTGATAGTTAACAATGTTGGCTTAAAATAGACTTTAAGTCTTGCTGAATTGCTTCATTCATGCAAAACTCATAGCTCTATTTGTGAGACTTTTGTCTTTCTCTCTCCCCACCCCAATCCCTGCATTTTTTAGTGATGGCTGGGCAGACAGAGATGAAGTCATTGAAGGTTATGAGGTGGAAGCCAACGGGGGAATCACGATAAAGCTGCAGTCTCCAGAGGTCAGGTCCTTTGATGATTATTTCCTGAAACTGAGGCTGGACACTAATACGCGGAATCCCTGGTTCCCTGAGTTCTGGCAACATCGGTTCCAGTGCCGCTTACCAGGACACATTCTGGAAAATCCCAACTTTAAAAGAATCTGCACAGGTAACTTGTGTTTACAACATCACAACTCAGATTTTGGTCATCTCTTCCAGTTTGTTCAATAAGTATAGAAAGTGCCAAGGCTGGAGATACAAGAATTAAATTGCCAACTTAATTTCTAAAATAGCTAAAATGAGGAGGGAGTATGTATTGCCCCAAGGATTCATGTTTCTATATTCTGGAAACATGGAGACTGCTTTGGTCTCTGGTGGGACAAGTTATAAGAAAAGATAAATAAAGGAAAAGGAAACTGAGAATTCAGGTATTTAGTATTCAGGCCAGAGGGAAGAGGTTGTATTGCACGCATGCTTAGGAGATGCTAACCGCAGACATAAGTAAGCAGCACTGGTTTGATCCCTTTTTCTTCTTTAGGACTTGCTTTGATATAAAAGTCAGCAGAAGATAAGGTGTCACCTAGGGCCACACCACCAACATGGGTGTATATGGGCACAAGCGACAAGAAGGGACAGATACTTCCCATGCACTACTCACTAGAGGCATGCCAAAGAAGGGCGGCGCATTGTTAAAGGTCTTTCAGGGCTTGATGAACTCCACAGGATGTCTCCCTTCTCCCTGCCACCAGGAACTACCAGAGCATTAAAGACTCTATCCATGACCAAATTTGTATTGTAGCACAGTGATGTGACACATATTTCCTATAACTAGGCTGAGAAGATTTTATTCAGAAATGTCTAGACCCCATTCATTCACACAGCACATACAAAGCACTGAATACACCCCTCCCAAAAAAAAAAGGACAGAAAGGTGTATAATTCATGACTCTTGACCTAGAGAAACTTGTGGTCTCTTTGGGCAAATCAAAACAGATAATACGCATGATATAGATAAATAACAACTGAAGACAATGAGTTTTTATAAGACAGGGTAAGAATAATGACAAAAACTATTTCTACTTTTAATAACATTCACATTTTGATATTAGAAAATTATTTTAAAATACCAAAATATTGAAATGCAGTGATTTGTGTCTAACTTGATAAAATTCAGCAGAATTCACTGGGAAACTGCTTGGTGTGAATCTATTTTCAATCAATCAAGGTTTTTAGAACTCCTTTGGTATGGCTTCTTGGGAGGCTAAGAGCTAGGAGAAGAGGAAAAGAGTTGCTGAACAGCTAACCACCTCTGTCACATATCTCTACTTTCTCTCTTCTCTCAAATAATAGACCAATAGAAGTTAAGAATTCTAGTGGACCAGTAAGCCACCTAGTGCATTCTCCTTATCTGCAAAATGAAGACATTGAGGATAAAGGGGCAACATTTCCTTAGGTTCATTTAGTTAATGGCAGCAATGGGATTAGAACACTCACCTCCTAAATACCACAATGCTTGACTACTTTGGACTTAGAATTTAGTAATAGATTGTCTTTTATTGTTTTCTAATGAATGTTGTTTTCTTAAACTATAAGATCTTTGAAGATAGGGAGTTCTTATAGCCCTCATAGAACCTGTACACCACTGATCTCTGGAATCTCAGTCATTTCTTATTAATGTATTGATCAGTTAATTTATGTTGTTGTCAATGAGTTTTACTTTATTTAAGGAAAAGTTAGGACTATTATTTTTCTAAATGAAATATATTTCACTGATTCAACGTTCAACAAAATTTATTGAGCACCTAGTATATGCAAGGCTTTATTCTAGGAGATGGAAATACAGCCGAAAACAAAAGAGGAAAAGAACTGTTTCAATAACCTTACATTTCAGTGCAGAGAAATAAATAGAACAAAAATAAATTAAGCAAAATATATTCTCATTTAAGTGATCATAAGAGCATGTTAAAAGGGAATGGCCAGAGAAAGCCTCACTGAGAAGGAGACATTTGATTAAAGATGTGAGAGTGAGCCAAGCAAACACCTGGGAAGGGCATTCCAAGCAGAGGAATAGCAAATAAAAAGACGCACCGGCATGCCCGGCTTAGTGGGAGAACAGTAAGGAGCTCAGGCTGCCTGAAGCCAGTGAGTACATTGAATAGCAGGTGAGAAGTCAGAGAGGCACACAGGGGAACAGGTCCTGCAGGACTTAACTGTCCCTTGTGAAAACTTTGGCTTTGTTCTGAGTGAGATGGAAAGCCACTGGGAAGTTCGAGCACAGTAGAGACAGGATCAGCCTTACTTTTTCTGAACAGAATTACTCTTGCTGCAGTTATTAAGTTTTGACAAAAGGGGGAAAGTCAGAAGAAGGAAGCAGAGCAGTTAGGAGGTTGCTGTAATAATGTAGGTGAGAGTGTGGTGGATTGGGGCATGGTTGTGGCAAGCAAGATGGAGAGAGGTGATTGAATTCTGAGGATATTTTGAATGAGGGCTGAGGGGATTTGCTGATAGAATTGTGAAAAATGACTCTGGTCTGAGCAACTGAAAAGATGGTGTTGCCATTGACTGAGATGAGGAAGACTCCAGGAAAAGCAGGTTAGGGAAAGATCAGGAGCTAAATTTCAGATGAGTTAAGTTTGAGGTGCCTGTTAGTGATGCAACTATATATGTCACTTTGATACTGTGTTTCATTAGTAGAGTTCAGAATATTACTTTTTAAACATGTTTGGATGTCTTTATTTAAGGATTTCCAGGAAAATATCTTGAGACCTGAGCTTTCAAAACAAAAGTTAGAATTCTGCAGCCATGTACAATAATACTTTGGGTTTTCATTTGTCACAGTATATGCAAATGTCAAGGTTAAAATCTAAACTTGGTTAACATTCATAGCAGGAAAAAAAGATTGGCACATTCATGAATTGTTCTTATATTATGCTTGACTCTCAAAGCTATTTTTAAGAGCTTCTTATTTGATTATAAAATTTGATAAACATGTTTTTATTTGCATTTCATTCTGGAGTCAAGTTCAGCAAATATTTCCCTTTGTTCTTAGTTCTAAGGAAGACAGAAGGCTTATTTAACTTCTCTACTTGGAACTAATTCATAAAAGTTATTCATCTTTTCTGCTGCAAATATCCTAGAATTTTATGTCTGTGTGCATACATTCATGTAAACTAACTCTTCAGTTTTAGTCTGTGTAGGGAATTGGCTTCAATTTTATTGCAGATCGACAAAAAATTTCACTTTATGTATCATTCTTATCTACTTGATATTCTTGAATAGCAAATGAATTCTGTAGTCTTCTAATGAATATGCAGACACACTTATGAAAATTAATGTAAAGAAATAGAAGTAACCTTTCCATACTATTCACAGCTACACTTTCTGACATTTATTTTTACCTCTTCTAATTGGGTCATTTTTGTGTTTTGCAAAGTTTTGATATTGCAGTTAGTTTCCATAGAAACCGTTATTGAGCTTAATTTCAGATGTCACTATTTAAATAAAGAGTTTACATGCTCTGGATTGTCAGTTTGAATATTAAGGGTCCTGAGCTCAGGCTGAATAATTTGGGAATCACTGTGGCTAATTAAAAAGTACTTCATGAAAAGTCTACATCACTGCTTAATTAGTTGAGTATATCAAGGGACTGGAGATGTGTTGGAAAAGCACTAACTAAAACATCAAAGTCTAACTTCTAAAAAATTAATCATTGTGAGATCGATTGGTTCAAGATGGTGGAGTAGAAGGACGTGCTCTCACTCCCTCTTGTGAGAACACCAGAATCACAACTAACTGCTGAGCAGTCATCGACAGGAAGACACTGGAACTCACTAAAAAACATACCCCACATCCAAAGACAAAGGAGAAGCCACAATGAGATGATAGGAGGGGCGCAATCACAATAAGATCAAATCCCATAACTGCTGGGTGGGTGACTCACAAACTGGAGAACATTTATACCACAGAAGTCCACCCACTGGAGTGAAGGGTCTGAGCCCCACATCAGGCTTCACAACGTGGGGGTCCAGCAACAGGAGGAGGAATTCCTAGAGAATCACACTTTGAAGGCTAGTGGGATTTGACTGCAGGACTTTGACAGGACTGGGGAAAATGGAGACTCCACTCTTGGAGGGCACACACCAAATAGTGTGCACATCGAGACCCAGGGGAAGGAGCAGTGACCCCATAGGAGACTGAACCAGACCTACCTGCTAGTGTTAGAGGGTCTCCTGCAGAGGCAGGGGGTGGCTGTGTCTCACTGTGAGGACAAGAACACTGGCAGCAGAAGTTCTGGGAAGTACTCCTTGGCGTGAGCCCTCCCATAGTCCGCCATTAGCCCCACCAAAGAGCCCAGGTAAGCTCCAGTGTTGGGTTGCCTCAGGCGAAACAACCAACAGGAAGGGAACCCAGCCCCACCCATCAGCAGACAATCGGATTAAAGTTTTACTGAGCTCTACCCACCAGAACAACAGCCAGCTCTACCCACCACCAGTCCCTCTTATCAGGAAGCTTGCAAAAGCCTCTTAGCCTCATCCACCAGAGGACAGACAGCAGAAGCAAGAAGAACTACAATCCTGCAGCCCGTGGAACAAACACCACATTCACAGAAAGATAGACAAGATGAAAAGACAGAGGGCTATGTACCAGATGAAGGAACAAGATAAAACAACCCCAGAAAAACAACTAAATGAAGTGGAGATAGGCAAACTTCCAGAAAGAGAATTCAGAATAATGATAGTGAAGATAACCCAGGACCTTGGAAAAAGGAAAAATGGAGGCAAAGACGGAGAAGATGCAAGAAATGTTTAACAAAGACCTAGAAGAATTAAAGAACAAACAAACAGAGATGAGTAATACAATAACTGAAATGAAAAATACACTAGAAGGAATCAATAGCAGAATAGCTGAGGCAGAGGAATGGATAAGTGACCTGGAAGACAGAATGGTGGAATTCACTGCTGTGGAACAGAATAAAGAAAAAAGAATGAAAAGAAATGAAGACAGCCTAAGAGACCTCTGGGACAAGATTAAATGCAAAAACATTCACATTACAGGGGTCCCAGAAGGAAAAGAGAGAGAGAAAGTACCTGAGAAAATACTGGAAGAGATTATAATCAAAAACTTCCCTAACATGGGAAAGGAAATAGCCACCCAGGTCCAGGAAGCGCAGACAGTCCCATACAGGATAAACCCAAGGAGAAACTCGCCGAGACACATAGTAATCAAATTGGCAAAAATTAAAGACAAAGAAAAATTACTGAAAGCAGCAAGGGAAAAACGACAAATAACATACAGGGGAACTACCATAAGGTTAGCAGCTGATTTCTCAGCAGAAACTCTACAAGCCACAAGGGAGTGACATGACATATTTAAAGTGATGAAAGGGAAGAACCTACAACCAAGATTAGTCTACCCGTCAAGGAGCTCATTCAGATTTGATGGAGAAATCAAAAGCTTTACAGACAAGCAAAAGCTAAGAGAATTCAGCACCACCAAACCAGCTCTACAACAAATGCTAAAGGAACTTCTCTAAGTCGGAAACACAAGAGAAGAAAAGGAGCTACAAAAACAAACCCAAAACAATTAAGAAAATGGTAATAGGAACATACATATCAATAATTACCTTAAACGTGAATGGATTACTGCTCCAACCAAAAGACACAGGCTCGCTGAATGGATACAAAAACAAGACCCATATATTTGCTGTGCACAAGAGACCCACGTCAGACCTAGGGACACATACAGACTGAAAGTGAAGGGGTGGAAAAAGATATTCCATGCAATTGGAAATCAAAAGAAAGCTGGAGTAGCAATACTCATATCAGATAAAATAGGCTTTAAAATAAAAAACGTTACAAGAGACAAGGAAGGACACTACATAATGATCAAGATATCAATCCAAGAAGAAGATATAACAATTATAAAGATATATGCACCCAAGATAGGAGCACCTCAATACATATGGCAACTGCTAACATCTATAAAAGAGGAAATCAACAGTAACGCAATATAGTGGGGGACTTTAACACCTCACTTACACCAATGGACAGATCATCCAAAAAGAAAATCAATAAGGAAACACAAGCTTTAAATGACACAATAGACCAGATAGATTTAATTGACATTTATAGGACATTCCATCCAAAAACAGCAGATTACACTTTCTACTCAAGTACGCACGGAACATTCTCCAGGATAGATCACATCTTGGATCACAAATCGAGCCTCAGTATATTTAAGAAAATTGAAATCATATCAAGCATCTTTTCTGACCACAACGCTATGAGATTAGAAATCAATTATAAGGAAAAAAGCGTTAAAAACGCAAACACATGGAGGCTAAACAATACGATACTAAATAACCAAGAGATCACTGAGGAAATCAAAGAGGAAATCAAAAAATACCTAGAGACAAATGACAATGAAAACACGACCATCCAAAACCTATGGGATGCAGCAAAAGCAGTTCTAAGAGGGAAGTTTATAACAATACAAGCCTACCTCAAGAAACAAGAAAAATTTCAAATAAACAATCTAACCTTACATCTAAAAGAACTAGAGAAAGGACAACAAATAAAACCCAAAGTTAGCAGAATGAAAGAAATCATAAAGATCAGAGCAGAAATACATGAAATAGAAACAAAGAAAACAATAGCAAAGATCAATAAAACTAAGAGCTGGTTCTTTGAGAAGATAAACAAAATTGATAAACCATTAGCCAGACCCATCAGGAAAGAGAGGGAGAGGACTCAAATCAATAATATTAGAAATGAAAAAGGAGAAGTAACAACAGACACCACAGAAATACAAAGCATCCTAAGAGAATACTACAAGCAACTCTATGCCAATAAAATGGACAACCTGGAAAAACTGGACAAATTCTTAGAAAGGTATAACCTTCCAAGACTGAACCAGGAAGAAATAGAAAATATGAACACACCAATCACAAGTAATGAAATTGAAACTGTGATTAAAACTCTTCCAACAAAAAAAGTCCAGGACTAGATGGCTTCACAGGTGAATTCTATCACACATTTAGAGAAGAGCTAACACCCATCCTTCTCAAACTCTTCCAAACAATTCCAGAGGAAGGAAAACTCCCACACTCATTCTATGAGGGCACCATCACCCTGATACAAAAACCAGACAAAGATACTACAAAAAAGAAAATTACAGACCAGTATCACTGATGAATATAGATGCAAAAATCCTCAACAAAATACTAGCAAACAGAATGCAAAAACACATTAAAAGGATCATACACCATGATCAAGTGGGATTTATCCCAGGGATGCAAGGATTCTTCAATATATGAGATCAATCAATGTGATACACCATATTAACAAATTGAAGAATAAAAACCATATGATCATCTCAATAGATGCAGAAAAAGCTTTTGTCGAAATTCAACACCAATTTATGATAAAAAGTCTCCAGAAAGTGGGGATAGAGGGAACCTACCTCAACATAATAAAGGCCATATATGACAAACCCAGAGCAAACATCATTCTCAATGGTGAAAAACTGAAAACATTTCCTCTAAGATCAGGAACAAGGCAAGGTTTCCCACTCTCACCACTATTATTCAACATAGTTTTGGAAGTCCTAGCCATGGCAAACAGAGAAGAAAAAGAAATAAAAGGAATAAAAATTGGAAAAGAAGAAGTAAATCTGTCACTGTTTGCAGATGACATGATACTATACTTAGAGAATCCTAAAGATGTCAGCAGAAAACTACTAGAGCTAATCAATGTATTTGGTAAAGTTTCAGGATGCAAAATTAATGCACAGAAATCTCTTGCATTCCTATACACTAATGATGAAAAATCTGAAAGAGAAATTAAGGAAACACTCCCATTTACCATTGCAACAAAAAGAATAAAATACCTAGGAGTAAACCTACCTAGGGAGACAAAAGAACTGTATGCAGAAAACTATAAGACACTGATGAAAGCAATTAAAAATGATACAAACAGATGGAGAGATATACCATGTTCTTGGATTGGAAGAATCAAAATTGTGAAAATGACTCTACTACCCAAAGCAATCTACAGGTTCAATGTGATCCCTATTAAGTTACCAATGACGTTTTTCACAGAACTAGATCAAGAAATTTTACAGTTTGTATGGAAACACAAAAGACTCCGAATAGCCAAAGCAATCTTAAGAAAGAAAAACAGAGCTGGAGGAATCAGACACCCTGACTTCAGACTATACTACAAAGCTACAGTAATTAAGACAATATGGTACTGGCACAAAAACAGAAATATAGACCGATGGAACAGGATAGAAAGCCCAGAGATATCCCATGCACCTATGGTCAACTAATCTATGACAAATGAGGCAAGGACATACAATGGATAAAAGACAGACTCTTCAATAAGTGGTGCTGGGAAAACTGGACAGCTACATGTAAAAGAATGAAATTAGAACACTCCCTAACACCATAGCCAAAAATAAACTCAAAATGGATTAGAGGCCTACACGTAAGACTGGACACTATAAATCTCTTAAAGGAAAACATAGGAAGAACACAGTTTGACATAAATCACAGCAAGATCTTTTTTGATCCACCACCTAGAGTAATGGAAATAAAAACAAAAATAAACAAATGGGACCTAATGAAACTTAAAAGCTTTTGCACAGCAAAGAAAACCATAAACAAAACGAAAAGACAACCCTCAGAATTGCAGAAAATATTTGCAAACGAAGCAATTGATAAAGAATTAACCTCCAAAATTTACAAGCAGCTCAGTATCAAAAAAACAAACAACCCAATCCAAAAATGGGCATAAGACCTAAATAAACATTTCTCCAAAGAAATTATACAGATTGCCAACAAACACATGAAAGGATGCTCAACATTACTAATCATTAGAGAACTGCAAATCAATGCTACAGTGAGGTGTTACTTCACACCGGTTAGAATGGCCATCATCAGAAATCTACAAACAATAAATGCTGGAGAGGGTGTGGAGAAAAGGGAACTCTCTTGCCCTGTTGGTGGGAATGTAAATTGATACAGCCACTATGGAGAATTGTATGGAGGTTCCTTAAAAAACTAAAAATAGAACTGCCATACCTCCCAGCAATCCCACTACCTGGCATATACCCTGAGAAAACCATAATTCAAAGAGTTATGTACCACAATGTTCATTGCAGCTCTATTTACAATAGCCAGGACATGGAAGCAACCTAAGTGTCCATTGACAGACGAATGGATAAAGAAGATGTGGGACATATATACAATGGAATATTACTCAGCCATAAAAAGAAATGAAATTGAGTTATTGGTAGTGAGTGGATGGACCTAGAGACTCATACAGAGTGAAGTAAGTCAGAAAGAGAAACACAAATACCATATGCTAACACATGTATATGGAATCTAAAAACACAAAACAAAAAAAAAACACAATTCGTTTTGAAGAACCTAGGGACAGGACAGGAATAAAAACACAGACATAGAGAATAGACTTGAGGACATGGGGATGGGGAAGGGTAAGCTGGGACGAAGTGAGAGAGTGGCATGGACATATATACACCACCTAATGTAAAATAGATAGCTAGTGGGAAGCAGCTGCGTAGCACAGTGAGATCAGCTTGATGCTTTGTGACCACCTAGAAGGGTGGGATAGGGAGGGTGGGAGGGGGGAGATGCAAGAGGGAAGAGATATGGGGATATATGTATATGTATAACTGATTCACTTTGTTATACAGCAGAAACTAACACACCATTGTAAAGCAATTATACTCCAATAAAGATGTTAAAAAAAAATGAACACACACACACACACAAATGACTAGAAGAAAAACAGAAAACAAAACAAAAAAACACTAAATATGGTACAGAGAGTTTTCATGATTTTTGTTGTTACTATTTTTGGATTGTTCCCTCACTGTAGGTTACTAAATATGTAATTATTGTTCTATGAACATGACCATTTTGTGCTCCCTTGAAAACAAACATTACCATTTTCTTGAAATATGGCAATATTAAGATTTGCTGCGGCTGGCAGCATATTAACTGTATGAATATACCAGGTTCATTATTTCCTCACCAGCTTTTTTCATAATCTAGTATATTTACAGCCATAATTTTACTTTCTCCCCTTATTCTTTGTACCAGTGGGGAACAGATTGTCACAATGCTTTTTAAAGCTAGTATATCCTTGTACTTGGTTATTATCCAAGACATAATGAAAGAATTTTGATGGCATCTCTAATGCTTACCAATAGCTGAGCACTAGTAAGATAATGACAGCCAGTCTGATTTGACAAAATTTCAAGACCTTCTGGGCATGTGTATTATTGCCCCAGTAGTTTGGAGACTGCCATTCACAATTTTTAGACTGGTACTAATATTTATAATATTTTTGCCTCATCAGGTTTTAAACTTTATGAACATTCTGTTTTTAATTAACTTATATGTAAGGTTGTATGAAATTGGTCCATTACAGTTTGATCGAGATTAAGATCCTTTATGAACTGAAATAGGTTCCAGTTTACTTCAGCCCATTAGGTCCCAGGGTAATAACTTCTCTTTGCCTTTATAAGCCCAAATACCAGTATGCACTCCTGAAGTATATCATCAGCCTTTAACCATGACCTCGTGAATCTGGATTGACCTTACAGCTTATTAGTTCCAAGTCTAGGTCTCAAGAGGCTTGACGTACTCCCATTCTCTTTCTTGGAGTCTTCCCTCAGCTATATGTACACGCCTTCCAGAAGATGAGAAATAACATGGAGCAGAAATAGGATAACTTCTCTACTGAGGTCATTCTGGGTAAGCCAATTCCCAGCCAATCCACTAGCTTACTGTTGATATATGAACAAGCCCAGCTGAGATGAGTCATGTACAACCCAGAGGAGCTGAACACCCCAGTTGACCCCCCAGATTCATGAACTAAATAAATGCTGTTGTTTTAAGCCACTGAGGCTTGGGGTAGTTTGTTATGCAGCATTGTTGTGGCAATAGATGACTGATAATGGGTCTCCATAGCCCTATATCCCATGACCCTCACATGGAGCAATAGTTGGTTTAAATAAACTGAGGAACATAATTCCTCAACTCAATGCTGGTAGAATTCTCAGTCTTTCCTCACTGCAAGAAGAATAATACAATATTGCGCCCTATATCTCATGGAGCAAAGCCAAACATTTTTATAGATCCTGGAATGAAGATTTCAAAGCCCCCTGATCCAAGGCAGTAAAACTATTCTTAGGAATTCTGTTGTGCATACAGAAAGTGCTGATGAATGGGTCACAGTTACAGCTGAGCCAAACAAACACCCTTAAAACAAAACTGTCATAGGTTCTTGGACTGTGCTGGTAGAAGTTGCCTTATGGAAATAAGTTTCAAAGGCCTTAGATGTTCTTAGTCCTTTTTTTTAAAATTAATTAATTAATATTTTTGGCTGTGTTGGGTCTTCGTTTCTGTGCGAGGGCTTTCTCTAGTTGTGGCAAGTGGGGGCCACTCTTCATCGCGGTGCACAGGCCTCTCACTATCGTGGCCTCTCTTGATGCGGAGCACAGGCTCCAGACGCGCAGGCTCAGTAGTTGTGGCTCACGGGCCTAGTTGCTCCGTGGCATGTGGGATCTTCCCAGACCAGGGCTCGAACCCGTGTCCCCTGCATTGGCAGGCAGATTCTCAACCACTGCGCCACCAGGGAAGCCCCTTAGTCCTTTTGAGTTATAACAAGTTACCCTAAACTTGGTGGCTTAAACAATGAACATTTATTTCTCATAGTTCTGGAGGCTAGAAACTCTGAGATAAGGGGTGCCAGGATGATCAGGTTCTGGTGAGGGCCCTTAGCTTGGTTTCATCACAGAATGGAGAGAGGAAGCAAGGTCTTTTCTTCCAAGGGCACTGATCACATCATGAGGGCTCCATACTCAAGACCTAATTATCTCCCCAAATCCCTATCACCAAATGCCATCACAATGGAGATCAGGGTTTAAACATAAGAATTTTGAGGAGACACAAACATTCAGTCCATAGCAGGTGTGTTTATATCTTTTAGTTGGAAGAATGAAAATAAACTGACCTGTTTCACATCCAGACATTATAATTTCTCAGACCAATGTCATTAGACATAGATGAAGTCCTGAAAATAATATTGTACTATAAGCATAGTCTTGGTCTGCCTATTTCTTTTCTGTTTTAAATTTTGGTTGTTGGGTCTGCCTATTTCTTTTTTTTGTATTTTTTAATTTAATTTTTAAAAATTTTATGCAATTTTTAAAGTTACTTTTTATTTACAGTTATTACAAAATACTGGCTATATTCCCCATGTTGTACAATACATCCTTCAGCCTATCTTACACCTAATAGTTTGTACCTCCCACTCCCCACCCCTATATTGCCCCTCCCCCCACTCCACTGGTAACCACTACTTTCTTCCCTATATCTGTGAGTCTGCTTCTTTTTGTTGTACTCACTAGTTGTTTTGTTTTGTTTTTTTAGATTCCACATATAAGTGATATCATACAGTATTTGTCTTTCTTTGTCTGATTTATTTCACTTAGCATAATGTCCTCCAAGTCCATCTATATTGCTGCAAATGGCAAAATTTCGTTCTTTTTTATAGCTTCATAGTATTCCATGGTGTGTGTGTGTGTGTGTGTGTGTGTGTGTGTGTGTATAGATATAGATATAGATATAGATATACCACAGCTTCTTTATACATTCATCTGCTGATTAACACTTAGGTTGCTTCCATATCTTGGCAATTGTAAATAATGCTGCCGTGAACACTGGGGTGCATGTGTCTTTTCAAATAAGTGTTTTGTTTTTGTTTTTATAAATATATATCCAGGAGTGGAATTGCTGGGTCATAAGGTAGTTTTATTCTTAGTTTTGTGAGGAGCCTCCATACTCTTTTCCACAGTGACTACACCAACTTACATTCCCACCACCAGTATACAAGGATTCCCTTTTCTCCACATCCTCACCAGTATTTGTTATTTGTGTTCTTTTTGATGATAGCCATTCTGACAGGAGTGAGGTGATATCTTATTGTAGTTTTGATTTGCACTTCCCTGATGATTAACTATGTTGAGCATCTTTTCATGTGCCTGTTGGCCTTCTGCATTTCCTCTGGAAAACGTCTATTCAGTTCTGCCGATTTTTTAATTGGGTTGTTTGTTTTTTGATGTTGAGTTGTATGAACTGTTTATGTATGTTAGATATTAATCCTTTATTGGTCATATCATTTGCAAATATTTTATCCCATTCAGTAGGTTGTATTTTCATTTTGTCAATGGTTTCCTTTGTTGTGCAAAAACTTTTAAGTTTAATTAGGTCTTTTTGTTTATTTTTGCTTTTATTTTCTTTACTTATGAGACAGATCCAAAAAGTATTGCTGCAATTTATGTAAAAGAGTGGTCTGCCTATGTTTTCCTTTAGGAGTTTTATGGTATCTGGTGTTACATTTAGATCTTCAATCCATTTTGAGTTTATTTTTGTATATGGTATTAGAAGATGTTCTAATTTCATTCTTTTACACTGCACGGAATTTACCACTAGGAAACATACTCAGGTATGTTGTCCAGTTTTCCCAACACCACTTACTGAAGAGACTGTCTTTTTTTCTTTGTATATTATTCTTGCTTCCTTTGTCATAGATTAATTGACCATAAGTGTGTGGGTTTATTTCTGGGCTCTCTATCTTGTTCCATTGATCAATGGGTCTGTTTTTTGTGCTAATAACATACTATTTTGATTATTGTAGCTTTGTAGTATAGTCTGAAGTCAGGGAGCATGATTCCTGCAGCTCTGTTCTTCTTTCTCAAGATTGTTTTAGTTATTCCAGGTCTTTTGTGTTTCCATACAAATTCAAAAACTATTTGTTCTAGTTCTGTGAAAAATGCCATTGGTATTTTGATTGGAATTGCATTGAATCTGTAGATTGCCTTGGGTAGTATGGCCATTTTGACAACATTGTTAAAGAACACAGTATATCTTTCCATCTGTTTGTGTTGTCTTCAATTTCTTTCCTTAGTGTCTTAGAGTTTTCCAAGTATAGGTCTTTTGCCTCCTTAGGTAGATTTATTCCTAGGTATTTTATTCTTTTTGCTGCAATGGTAAGTAGAATTGTTTCCTTAATTTCTCTTTCTGATACTTTGATGTTGGTGTATAGAAATGCAACAGATTTCTGTATATTAATTTTGTATCCTGCCTATTTCTTATTAATACATTTGACCTGCACTGTCAAATGTGGTAGCCACTAGCCACATGTCTGTTTATATCAATTTCTATTTGTTTATTTATTTATTTACTTACTTATTTATAATCTACATAACATCATGTTAGTTTCAGGTATACAACTATGCAGGTAATGGTTTAATATTTGTATATATTATACCCATACCCACCCCCATCAGCAGGCAACCACTTATTGGTTTTATGTCACTAGAGTTAATTTGTAATTTCTGCACTTTAATGGAATTGTACATTGTGAACTCTTTTTTGTCTGCCTTCTTTCACTCAGCACAATTATTTTGAGATTCATCATTGTGCTGCATGTATCAACGGTTCATTCCTTTTAATTGCTGAGTAGTGTTCCACTATATGGATATATCACAATTTGTTTTATTCATTCACCTGGTGATGGGCAATTGAGTTGTTTATAATTTTTGATATTACAAATCAAGTTGCTATGAACATCCATCTACAAGTCTTTATTTGGACATATGCTTTCATTTCTTTTGAGTCAAGTCCTAGGAGTACAATGTAGAAAAGTAACTTCTTTTTATTTCCTCCATGGTCTATTCATTATGGAGATATGGAAGCAGGAATATGAATCAGTTAGGATAGACTGGGCAGTAACTAATGACCCCAAATTCCAGTACCTTCAAAGTACAGACTTAGTTCTGGCTCAGGTTCCATTTCCTCTGCAGGTTTTCTGTGCATTTTCTCCAGGTTATCTTTACTGCAAAACCAAGCTGACAGTGAAGATTCTGTCTGGAGCATTGCCCATTACTACAGAGGAAAAAGAGGGTATGGAAAATCATGTGCTGGCTCTTAGAGTTTCTACCTGGAATTAACATCCACTATTTTTAATAATATTTCATTGACCAAAGAAAGTTACATCAGCCTGACCTGATATCAGTGAGTGGAGAAGTATCATACTTTCCTTGGAAAAGGCAGCAAATATTGATATTTTATGAACAACAATAGATCTACCATACTCTGTCTTTCTGGTTGAAATTATTTAGATAAATTATTAAGATAAATCTAATTTCTTCCTGCAAAATACATTCATCTACTCTCCAACAGAGACAATGCAAGTGACCCATCCAATGATCAGGCTCAAAGTTTAGGATCATATAAAATTCTCTACAACAGGCCGAACATGGCTCTTCTTTCATGGTCCCGTGTGTGAGAGAGACAAGTTAGCTGTCCTTCTGCACCCAGTGCATAATGGGGGAGAAATGAAAGAATTGTAAAAATAATCATTTTGGAAAAGGCAAAGTCTTAGAGATATACAGCAGTGATTGGTCCACAGAAATTCTAAAATTCCACTCAGAAGGTATCCCAAGTGTCCCTTAATGGCATTGGGAAACATTCTCTGAGTGAGCTCTGATGTTTTCCCTGGGAGAAGTTCCAAGTCTGGTGTTCTCCATGGACTTTGCATCCAGTCTCAGTAAGGTCTCTCCTTTTCAATCATCCTTTTTGGTGTCTTCTGATGAGGCATTGGGCATTGTCTTCTTTGGGGGCCAAGCAACTTTTTCAGTCTGCTTCCTGGCCCTAAAATGTTGGGACACAAAGACCATTTTAAGTCTCCAGTGGTCACAATATCTTTTAGTCTAGGCTGGTAGCTTTTTTTTTTCTCTGTAAAACTCTTTCAAAAAATGTAGCTTTCTTTTTAACTAGGTTATCCATCACAACATGTGCCAGTAGCTATGCCTACAATTCTTTTTTAGAGAATCCTCACCTTCTAGTCTTAATTTTAGAAACATTGAGCCTAACCGACTTCTAATGAAAAACCAGTCTTTGCCTCTTCTCTCTTAGCAATTTTGTTCATCTGAAAAATTTATGGGTGCAAATTAATTCCTAAAGAGATTTTAGTATAACAATATGATTTTTGATTTGGTCTTTGTCATGAAGCTGAATTTTCATTTGTCCTTTGTAGCATAAAGACCTTCTCAGTTTTATCTTTTAAGAATTGGAAATGAGAATCCATTTTATTTTCATCTCTGTACATTTAATTTTCCTACCTCCTTACCTAAATATGAAAGCTCATTTGATAAAATACCTGCCTTCCAAGTTATTACAAGTCACAATGTTATTGAATGTTATATCACTGGATAATAGTGAATTTGTGTCCTTTTGGATCCTGGTCATAGTTTCCTTGCCATCTGCTACCTGTTTCTATAAGCTTCATGTTTTATGGTTCACTGTTGTTTTTGTTGTTGTAGCGTCCACCTAGTTTTAGGTACCAATTTACTTTTTGGTCAGAATAAGTTAGGGTATACTGTTATAACAAATGACCCTTAACTTAATGTCTTATATCAGGAAATAGTTATTTCTCATTCGTGCCACATGTTCATTATGTGTTAGTTAAGACTACTCCATGTCTTTGGCACTCTGGGAGCCAGTCTTATAGAACAGCTACTATCTGGAGCATTAATAATTGTAGCATGATCAGTGTGGTCTAGATTTAAAGCTTCTGCTAAAAGTTGTACGTGTCACTTCACTAACATTTAATCAATCAAAGCCACTGCTATGGTCCGGCCAAATACCACTAGAGGGAGGAAATATAATCCATCCCAAGGGAAAGGCATCTAATATTTGTGAGCAATAATACAATCTATAAAACTATTAAACCAAGATTAACACTACAGCCATAATCTTATGTGCCTAAAATATATGTATGGCTGAAAGGTTTGGAATTTTAAACTCAAACCTTTAATTGGCAGAATTACTGTGGCAAGATGCCTTGATATATTTTTGCCAAAGATGAAGAAAAATGTCCTTCCTCTTTACCAGGGGCTAAATTAATTGTAGGTCATTTTTATTAAAACAGTGAATGAAAGATTCAGAACTCCAAACAGTGAGACATTAGCCAGAAGGGCGTGTCAACAAAATGCCTTTCTTTTCTAATTAAGGTAAGATTAAGTAATAATTAGGTATTACTATACAGAGTTTTTATGTTTCCACTAGTGAAGTTTTTGTTTAAAGGCTCTGGATTTGGAGTTTATTCCCATCTTAGAAAGGACAAAAAGAAAGTGGTTCCTATATAGTCAGACACAGCAAACTGCTCTAACCGAGGGGTCTTTCTTCCTAGATTTGACCTAAGATGATTGACATTCAAGGGCAGTGATAGGATTTCCTTTCTCATGTGGGGCATGAGAGGTCAATATTACCTCTTAGCAACACAGTTATTTCTTGCAAAATAACAAGCATGCACAAATTCTTTTGACATTGTAAAAAGGTTGTTAAATGTCTCAGGGTTATATTTCCCCCTTCTCATAGTAATTTATTTACATCAACCCCTAGGTATAAAATGGCCTCAGCCTGGCTGCATCATCTTCTCTTAAGTGACAGTTTTCCAAGTCTCTACGTTCAAAGGGTAAGAAGATATTGTAATGTAGCAAATGGCTAAGAATTCTCAGCTGCAACCTTCTTCACAGGATTATCCGAGTCCCTGGCACACTGTTATTAGGCATTATACTTTTTAAAATTCCTAAAATAATATGTGAAAATTAGTGTCATTTTAATTTTTACCTTTCTTATTATCACTGAGGCTGAATATTTTCTCAGATTTTATAATTTTTAAAACTTTTATCTTCCAAGATGTCCTTTATCAGAATGCCCTTTCTTGAAATTAAAATTGTTTTACTTTTTAAATTCTTGTTATAAAACTTGTACTTTCTCATTTTAAAATCTGTACACAATAAAGGAAATCAGTCTTGGCCTTTGAGTCTTTAAAACATGTCATTAGTGACTTCTTCAGTTTGCAGGTAAGAGTAAGTCATGAGCGCCTAAGTCCTAGACTGTAAAGTGATGTGATCAAGTTAGAGGTGTGGTTATATAGCTATTAGAATTAAGTTTATTGAAAAGACAGAATACAAACAAAAGTCAAATAGTACTTTTGAGGATATACCTAGGTATCATTGTTTAAAAAAAATAGGTGATATGAATAAATAATAATGAAAACACAAACAAAAAATATACAAACTTCCATTTATAAAATAAGTCATGTAAATGCAATGTACAGCATGGTGACTGTAGTTAATAATACTGTACTGCATATTTGAAAGTTGTTAAGAGAATAGGTGTTACAAGTTCTCATAACAAAAAAATAATAAACATGATAAATAATAGATGAATCAAGATGTGTAACGAAGGAACTATGCAGAAGTCTTCTAGTTATTTGGCACAGCACATATAAACTAAAGATATTATGAAAATCTGTACATAAGGCTAGACCATTTAACCAAAAGTTAATGTATATGTGTCTGAATGTGTTTTATGTATTAATAACTACCTTTTTTCCAATAATTATTTAAGGCAATCTACAAAAGTTTCAACAATATGACTTTTAGTGAAATAAGCAGAAAATAAATATTCCAGAAAGTTAGCTATGGTATAAGGTGACTTATATATGCCTTGATTTTTTAAAAATAAACACTTTTGTAGAATAGTTCTAGACTTACAGAAAAATCGTGAGGATAGTGCAGAGAGTCTACATACCTCACAATCAGTCTCCTCCATTACCGACATGCTATATTGGTGGCTTAGATTTGTTATAATTAATGAAACAATATTGACACATTTTATTAACTAAAGTTCATATTTTATTCATACTTTCTTAATTTTTATCCAATGCCTTTTTTTTTTTTCTGTTCCAGGATACCATTCAGTGAATATTACGTTACATTTAGCTGTCATGTCTCCTTATGCTCATCTTGGTTGTGACAGTTACAGTATGACTTTTTACAAAATTGAAATTTTGTAGAATAAGGGCAGGGAAAAATGAGATAAAGTCGAAGTTGTGTTTAGAAACAAAATACATGTCATGAGCTTACGTTCTGTGGCTAGAGATGGACAACACCTCTGACTTTGAACCACAGTGTCCAAAAGACACAGATATACAAGTTGCTTATCATCCTTCATGAAAATGAAGCTCTTCCTGGAATGGAGACCTGAGATAACTTCCTCCTGGAGCCGTGATTAAGAGACCACTTTAGGACCAATCATTTTTACAGAAAATAAAAAATGGCTTATTAGGGCTAATCCCTATAACATATTGAAGGTAGGCCAAGGTCATGATGACTACATGCATCTCAAGTGTGAGGAGGAGGGAAGACAGTGGGGTCAATGCAGTGAGCTATGCAAGCTCATTGGAGGATTGAGCATTTCCCCTGTTTTTTTTTTTTGGCTGCACCACACGGCTTGCAGAATCTCAGTTCCCCAACCAGGGATTGAACCCAGGGTCCCAAGCAGTGGATGCAGAGTCCTAACTACTGGACTGCCAGGGAATTCCCGTGCATTTCCCCCTAAAGAGCTGCTCCTATATGGCTGTTCCCAACGCTTCCAGGGACAACAAGGTAGTTCAGTAGATTTCAAATTGGTGGTTTCAGGTTGGACCCTCCTGACCCCATCTCACCCCATTCTTTCCCCAGCTTCTTCTTTGATGAAAGACAAGCAAAGGACTTTAAACATAGGCACTGCGTGGGGGCATTTAGCAAAGGAAGACTAAAGGTCAGGGAGTTGTTGAGGCCGGTGGAACTATGAGGGCTGGATTTGACAAGCAGGTATTACAGGCACCCCGCAGATTGTGGGATTACCACCTGCTTCATCTCTGCCTGCTTCACACTCTGTTTGTTCATCTTGGTCAGGGGCAGCTGCTCATAAAAATGAATAATATTTTTTTGGCCACATCATGTCTACAGTGCAAGGTTGCCAGAAGTTTGAAAGTGCCATCTCTATTCAATTATTATATGTCAAAAACAAGATGGGATTTTCTGTAATTGAAATTATTTATATTGTTCTCTAGTTTAAAATTCCTCTGTGGACAGTATTGCTAATTAAAGCACTGCTGTGACTAAAATAAAAGTGTGACCTACTGTCCTCAAGCTCCTTTAAAATATCACATACACACACACACACACACACACACACACAACACAAAGACCTACTCTAGCCTAGATGTGGGATAGTAGATCATTATTTGATTTCTGGCTTTACTCCTTGATATAGGTGGCTCTGGAAAAAATTTTTTAAATATTTTGAGGCCTCACTTGCCTCATCTGTAACATGGTAAGTATATACCATTGTTAAAGTGCAAATATTAAAATTAAGTGAAATAAATATGTGATGCTCTTACACAAGTATTTAAATAGTAATATTGTCTTAATGATATTAACTCTCTATGTATATACATGAATATAATACATTTAAAACCATTTTACTTACCTAAACATGACATGTGACATCTATCTTATATATCACAGTTTTTAAATCATTGTGTTCTTTCTTTTTTTTTTCACATCTTTATTGGAGTACAAAAGCTTTACAATGTTGTGTTAGTTTCTACTGTACAACAAAGTGAATCAGCTCTATGTATACATATATCCCCATATCCTCTCCCTCCTGAGCCTCCCTGCCACCCTTCCTATCCCACCCCTCTAGGTCATCACAAAGCACCGAGCTGATCTCCCTGTGCTATGCAGCAGCTTCCCACTAGACATCTATTCTACATTTGGTATTGTAAATATGTCAATGCTACTCTCTTACTTCATCCTAACTTCCCCTTCAACCCCGTGCCCTCAAGTCCATTCTCTGCATCTGCGTCCTTATTCCTGCCCTGCCTCTAGGTTCATCAGTACCGCTTTTTTAAATTCCATGTATATGCATTAGCATACGGTATTTTTTTTTCTCTTTCTGACTTACTTCACTCTGTATGACAGATCCTAGGTCCATCCACCTCACTACAAATAACTCAATTTCATTCGTTTTTATGGCTGAATAGTATTCCATTGTATATATGCACCACATCTTCTTTATCCATTCATCTGTTGATGGACATTTAGGTTGCTTCCACGTCCTGCCTACTGTAAATAGTGCTGCAATGAATATTGTGGTACATGTCTCCTTTTGAATTATGGTTTTCTCAGGGTATATGCCCAGTAGTGGGATTACTGGGACATAGGGTATTTCTATTTTTAGTTTTTTAAGGAACCTCCCTACTGTTCTCCATAGTGGCTGTATTTACATTCCCCCCAACAGTGCAGGAGGGTTCCCTTTTCTCCACACCCACTCCAGCATTTATTGTTTGTAGATCTTTTGATCGGCCATTCTGACCGATGTGAGGTGATATCTCATTGTGGTTTTGAATTGCATTTCTCTAATGATTAGTGATGTTGAGCATCTTTTCATGTACTTGTTGGCCATCTATATGTCTTCTTAGAGGAAATGTCTATTTAGGTCTTCTGCCCATTTTTGGGTTGGGTTGTTTGTTTTTGTGATACTGAGGTGCATGAGCTGCTTGTATATTTTGGAGATTAATCCTTTGTCAGTTACTTCATTTACAAATATTTTCTTCCATTCTGAGGGTTGTCTTTTCATCTTGTTTATGGTTTCCTTTGCTGTGCAAAAGCTTTTAAGTTTAATTAGGTCCCATTTGTTTATTTTTGCTTTTATTTCCCTTACTCTAGGAGGTGGGTCAAAAAGGATCTTGCTGTGATTTATATCATAGAGTGTTCTGCCTATGTTTTCCTCTAAGAGTTTTATAGCGTCTGGACTTACATTTAGGTCTTTAATCCATTTTGAGTTTATTTTTGTGTATGGTGTTAGGGTGTGTTCCAATTTCATTTGTTCACATGTAGCTGTCCAATTTTCCCAGCACCACTTATTGAAGAGGCTGTCTTTTCTCCACTGTATATGCTTGCCTCCTTTGTCAAAGATAAGGTGACCATATGTGTGTGGGTTTATCTCTGGGCTTTCTATCCTGTTCCATTGATCTATATTTCTGTTTTTGTGCCAGTACTATACTGTCTTGATTACTGTAGCTTTGTAGTATAGTCTGAAGTCAGGGAGCCTAATTCCTCCAGCTCCGTTTTTCTTTCTTAAGGATGCTATTCGGGGTCTTTTGTGTTTCCATACAAACTGTAAAATTTCTTATCCTAGTTCTGTGAAAAATGCCATTGGTAATTTAATAGGGATCACATTGAACCTGTAAATCGCTTTGGGTAGTTTAGTCATTTTCACAATATTAATTCTTTGATTCCAGGAGCATGGTATATCTCTCCATCTGTTTATGTTATCTTTAATTTCTTTCAGCAGTGTTTTATCGTTTTCTAAGTACAAGTCTTTTGCCTTCTTAGGTTGGTTTATTCCTAGATATTTTATTCTTTTTGTTGTGATGGTAAATGGGATTTTTTCCTTAATTTCTCTTTCTGATCTTTCATTGTTAGTATATAGGAATGCAAGAGATTTCTGTGCATTAATTTTGTATCTTGCAACCTCACCACATACATTGATTAGTTTGTGTAGTTTTCTGGTGGCATCTTTAGGATTTTCTATGTATAGTATCATGTCATCTGCAAACAGTAACAGTTTTACTTCTTTTCCAATTTGTATTCCTTTTATTTCTTTTTCTTCTCTGATTTCTGTTTTGGCTAGGACTTCCAAAACTATGTTGGATAATAGTGGCGAGAGTTCATATCCTTTTCTTCTTCCTGATCTTACAGGAAATGCTTTCTGTTTTTCACCATTGACAGTGATGTTTGCTGTGGGTTTGTCTTATATGGCTTTTTTTATGTGGAGGTAGGTTCCCTCTATGCCCACTTTCTGGAGAGTTTTTATCATAAATGAGTGTTGAATTTTGTCAAAAGCTTTTTTTGCATCTATTAAGATGATCATATGGTTTTTATTGTTTAATTTGTTAATATGGCGTATCACATTGATTGTTTTGCATATATCGAATAATCCTTGCATCCCTGGGATAAATACCACTAGATCATGGTGTATGATCCTTTTAACGTGCTGCTGGATTCTGTTTGCTAGTATTTTGTTGAGGATTTTTTCATCTATGTTCATCAGTGATATTGGTCTATAATTTTCTTTTTTTGTGATATCTTTATCTGGTTTTGGTTTCAAGGTGATTGTGGCCTCACAGAACGAGTTTGGGAGTGTTCCTCTCTCTGAAATTTTTTGGAAGAGTTTGTGAAGGATAGATATTAACTGTTCTATAAATGTTTGATATAATTAGCCTGTGAAGCCATCTGGTCCTGTACTTTCGTTTGTTGGAAGATTTTTTTTTTTTAAACGTTGAGTTTATTTATTTATTTATTTATTTATTTATTTATTTATTTATTTATTTATTTTGGCTGTGTTGGTTCTTCGTTTCTGTGCGAGGGCTTTCTCTAGGTGCAGCGTGTGGGAGCCACTCTTCATCGCGGTGCGTGGGCCTCTCACTATTGTGGCCTCTCCTGTTGCGGAGCACAGGCTCCAGACGCGCAGGCTCAGTAATTATGGCTCACAGGCCTAGTTGCTCCACGGCATGTGGGATCTTCCCAGACCAGGGCTCGAACCCGTGTCCCCTGCATTGGCAGGCAGATTCTCAACCACTGCACCACCAGGAAAGCCCCTGTTGGAAGATTTTTAATTACAGTTTCAATTTCATTACCTACGATTGGTCTGTTTATATTTTCTAATTCTTCCTGGTTCAGTCTTGGAAGCTTGTACTTTTCCAAGAATTTGTCCATTTCTTCCAGGTGGTCCATTTTATTGGCATATAGTTGCTTGTAGTAGTCTCTTATGATCTTTTGTACTTCTGTGGTGTCAGTTGTAACTTCCCCTTTTTCGTTTCTAATTTTACTGGTTTGAGTCCTCTCCCTTTTTTTCTTGATGAGTCTGGCTAAAGTTTATCAATTTTGTTTATCTTGTCAAAGAACCAGCTTTTAGTTTTATTGATCTTTACTATTGTTTTCTTTGTTTCTATTTCATTTATTTCTGCTCTGATGTTTATGATTTCTTTCCTTCTACTAACTTTGGGTTTTCTTTATTCTTCTTTTTCTAGTTGCTTTCGTTGTAAGGTTAGATTTTTTGTTTGAAATTTTTCTTGTTTCTTGAGGTGAGCTTGAATTGCCATGAACTTCCCACTTAGAACTGCTTTTGCTGCATCCCATAGGTTTTGGATCGTCGTGTTTTCATTGTCATTTTTTTCTACATATTGTTTGACTTCTTCTTTGATTTCTTCAGTGATCTGTTCGTTATTTAGCAGCACACTGTTTAGCCTCCATGTATTTGTGATTTTTAC
The DNA here is from genome assembly GCF_965194805.1 of Balaenoptera borealis. Taxonomy (NCBI): domain Eukaryota; kingdom Metazoa; phylum Chordata; class Mammalia; order Artiodactyla; family Balaenopteridae; genus Balaenoptera; species Balaenoptera borealis. The sequence goes on along the minus strand of NC_138873.1, from coordinate 19,182,298 downwards.
TGTTTTTTTTCTTGTGATTGATTTCTAATCTCATAGCATTGGGGTCAGAAAAGATACTTGATATGATTTCAATTTTCTTAAATTTTCCAAGGCTTGATTTGTGACTCAAGATGTGATCTATTCTGGAGAACGTTCTATGTGCACTTGAGAAGAAAGTGTATTTTCTGCTTTTGGGTGGAATGTCCTAAAAATATCAGTTAAGTCTATCTGGTCTATTGTGTCATTTAAAGCTTGTGTTTTCTTATTTATTTTCTATCTGGATGATGTGTCTGTTGGTGTAAGTGGGGTGTGAAAGTCCTCCACAATTTTTGTGTTACTGTCAATTTCTCCTTTTATGGCTGTTAGCATTTGCCTTAGGTATTGAGGTGCTCCTATGTTGGGTGCATAAATATTTATAATTGTTGTGTTTTCTTCTTGGATTGATCCCTTGATCATTATGTAGTGTCCTTCCTTATCTATTGTAACTGTTTTTATTTTAAGGTCTATTTTATCTGATATGAGAATTGCTACTCCAGATTTCTTGTGATTTCTGTTTGCATGGAATATCTTTTTCCATCTCCTCACTTTCAGTCTGTATGTGTCCCTAGGTCTGAATTGGGTTTCTTGTAGACAGCATATATACGGGTCTTGTTTTTGTATCCATTCAGCCAGTCTGTGTCTTTTGGTTGGAGGATTTAATCCAGTTACATTCAAGGTGATTATTGATATGTATGTTCCTATCACCATTTTCTTAATTGATTTGGGTCTGTTTTTGTGGGTCTTTTTCTTCTCTTTTGTTTCCCGCTTAGAGAAGTTCCTTTAGCATTTGTTGTAGAGCTGGTTTGGTGGTGCTGAATTCTCTTAGCTTTTGCTTGTCTGTAAAGCTTTTGATTTCTCCTTCGAATCTGAATGAGATCCTTGCTGGGTAGAATAATCTCGGTTTTAGGTGTTTCCCTTTCATCATTTAAAACATGTCCTGCCACTCCCTTCTGGCTTGCAGAGTTTCTGCTGAAAGATCAACTGTTAACCTTATGGGTATTCCCTTGTATGTTATTTGTTGCTTTTCCCTTGCTGCTTTTAATATTTCTTCTTTTGTATTTAATTTTTGATAGTTTGATTTATATGTGTCTTGGCATGCTTCTCGTTGGGTTTATCCTGTATGGGACTCTCTGCACTTCCTGGGCTTGATGGGCTTAACTTTCCCATGTTAGGGAAGTTTTCGACTATAATTTCTTCAAATATTTTCTTGGGTCCTTTCTCTCTCTCTTCTCCTCTGGGACCCCTATAATTCAAATGTTGGTGTGTTTAATGTTGTCCCAGAGGTCTCTGAAACTGTCCTCAATTCTTTTCATTCTTTTTTCTTTATTCTGCTCGCTGGCAGCTATTTCCACCATTTTATCTTACAGCTCACTTATCCGTTCTTCTGTCTCAGTTATTCTGCTGTTGATTCCTTCTAGAATATTTTTAATTTCAGTTATTGTGTTGTTCATCACTGTTTGTTTGCTCTTTAGTTCTTCTAGATCCTTATTTAATTTTTCTTGTATTTTCTCCATTCTGTTTCCAAGATTTTGGATCATCTTTACTATCATTACTCTGAATTCTTTTTCAGGTAGTTGCCTATTTCGTCTTCATTTTGTAGGTTTTTTTTTGTTTTTTTTTTAAACATCTTTATTGAAGTATAATTGCCTTACAATGGTGTGTTAGCTTCTGCTTTATAACAAAGTGAATCAGTTATACATATACAATATGTTCCCATTTCTCTTCCCTCTTGCATCTCCCTCCCTCCCACCCTCCCCATCCCACCCCTCTAGGTGGTCACAAAGCACCGAGCTGATATCCCTGTGCTATGCGGCTGCTTCCCACTAGCTATCTATTTTACATTTGGTAATGGATATATATCCATGACACTCTCTTACCCTGTCACATCTCACCCCACCCCCTCCCCATATCCTCAAGTCCATTCTCTAGTAGGTCTGTGTCTTTATTCCCGTCTTGCCACTAGGTTCTTCATGGCCTTTTTTTTTTTCCTTAGATTCCGTATATATGTGTTAGCATACTGTATTTGTTTTTCTCTTTCTGACTTACTTCACTCTGTATGACAGACTCTAACTCCATCCACCTCATTACAAATACCTCCATTTCATTTCTTTTTATGGCTGAGTAATATTCCATTGTATATATGTGCCACATCTTCTTTATCCATTCATCTGTCGATGGACATTTAGGTTGCTTCCATGTCCTGGCTATTGTAAATAGAGCTGCAATGAACATTTTGGTACATGACTCTTTTTGACCTATGGTTTTCTCAGGGTATATGCCCAGTAGTGGGATTGCTGGGTCGTATGGTAGTTCTATTTGTAGTTTTTTAAGGAACCTCCATACTGTTCTCCATAGTGGCTGTATCAATTTACATTCCCACCAACAGTGCAAGAGGGTTCCCTTTCCTCCACACCCTCTCCAGCATTTATTGTTTCTAGATTTTTTGATGATGGCCATTCTGACCGGTGTGAGATGATATCTCATTGTAGTTTTGATTTGCATTCTCTAATGATTAATGATGTTGAGCATTCTTTCATGTGTCTGTAGGCCATCTGTATATCTTCTTTGGAGAAATGTCTATTTAGGTCTTCTGCCCATTTTTGGATCGGGTTGTTCGTTTTTTTGTTATTGAGCTGCATGAGCTGCTTGTAAAGCTTGGAGATTAATCCTTTGTCAGTTGCTTCATTTGCAAATATTTTCTCCCATTCTGAGGGTTGTCTTTTGGTCTTGTTTATGGTTTCCTTTGCTGTGCAAAAGCTTTTAAGTTTCATTAGGTCCCATTTGTTTATTTGTGTTCTTATTTCCATTTCTCTGGGAGCTGGGTCAAAAAGAATCTTGCTGTGATGTATGTCATAGAGTGTTCTGCCTATGTTTTCCTCTAAGAGTTTGATAGTGTCTGGCCTTACACTTAGGTCTTTAATCCATTTTGAGTTTATTTCTGTGCATGGTGTCAGGGAGTGTTCTAATTTCATACTTTTACATGTAGCTGTCCAATTTTTCCAGCACCACTTATTGAAGAGGCTATCTTTTCTCCACTGTATATGCTTGCCTCCTTTATCAAAGATAAGGTGACCATATGTGTGTGGGTTTATCTCTGGGCTTTCTATCCTGTTCCATTGATCTATATTTCTGTTTTTGTGCCAGTACCAAACTGTCTTGATTACTGAAGCTTTGTAATATAGTCTGAAGTCAGGGAGCCTGATTCCCCCAGCTCCATTTTTCATTCTCAAGATTGCTTTGGCTATTCGGGGTCTTTTGTGTTTCCATACAAATTGTGAAATTTTTTGTTCTAGTTCTGTGAAAAATGCCAGTGGTAGTTTGATAGGGATTGCATTGAATCTGTAGATTGCTTTGGGTAGTAGAGTCATTTTCACAATGTTGATTCTTCCAATCCAGGAACATGGTATATCTCTCCATCTATTTGTATCATCTTTAATTTCTTTCATCAGTGTCTTATAATTTTATGCATACAGGTCTTTTGTCTCCTTAGGTAGGTTTATTCCTAGATATTTTATTCTTTTTGTTGCAATGGTAAACGGGAGTGTTTTCTTAATTTCACTTTCAGATTTTTCGTCATTAGTGTATAGAAATGCAAGAGATTTCTGTGCATTAATTTTGTATCCTGCTACTTTACCAAATTCATTGATTAGCTCTAGGAGTTTTCTGGTAGCATCTTTAGGATTCTCTATGTATAGTATCATGTCATCTGCAAATAGTGACAACTTTACTTCTTCTTTTCCGATTTGGATTCCTTTTATTACTTTGTCTTCTCTGATTGCTGTGGCTAATACTTCCAAAACTATGTTGAATAATAGTGGTGAGAGTGGGCAACCTTGTCTTGTTCCTGATCTTAGTGGAAATGGTTTCAGTTTTTCACCGTTGAGGACAATGTTGGCTGTGGGTTTGTCATATATGGCCTTTATTATGTTGAGGAAGTTTCCCTCTATGCCTACTTTCTGCAGGGCTTTTATCATAAATCGGTGTTGAATTTTGTCAAAAGCTTTCTCTGCATCTATTGAGATGATCATATGGTTTTTCTCCTTCAATTTGTTAATATGGTGTATCACATTGATTGATTTGCGTATATTGAAGAATCCTTGCATTCCTGGGATAAACCCCACTTGATCATGGTGTATGATCCTTTTAATGTGCTGTTGGATTCTGTTTGCTAGTATTTTGTTGAGGATTTTTGCATCTATGTTCATCAGGGATATTGGCCTGTAGTTTTCTTTCTTTGTGACATCTTTGTCTGGTTTTGGTATCAGGGTGATGGTGGCCTCGTAGAATGAGTTTGGGAGTGTTCCTCCCTCTGCAATATTTTGGAAGAGTTTGAGAAGGATAGGTGTTAGCTCTTCTCTAAATGTTTGATAGAATTCACCTGTGAAGCCATCTGGTCCTGGGCTTTTGTTTGTTGGAAGGTTTTTAATCACAGTTTCAATTTCAGTGCTTGTGATTGGTCTGTTCATATTTTCTATTTCTTCCTGGTTCAGTCTCGGCAGTTTGTGCATTTCTAAGAATCTGTCCATTTCTTCCAGGTTGTCCATTTTATTGGCGTAGAGTTGCTTGTAGTAATCTCTCATGATCTTTTGTATTTCTGCAGTGTCAGTGGTTACTTCTCCTTTTTCATTTCTAATTCTATTGATTTGAGTCTTCTCCCTTTTTCTCTTGATGAGTCTGGCTAATGGTTTATCAATTTTGTTTATCTTCTCAAAGAACCAGCTTTTAGTTTCATTGATTTTTGCTATTGTTTCCTTCATTTCTTTTTCATTTATTTCTGACCTGATCTTTATAATTTCTTTCCTTCTGCTAGCTTTGGGGTTTTTTTGTTCTTCTTTCTCTAATTGCTTTAGGTGCAAGGTTAGGTTGTTTATTCGAGATGTTTCCTGTTTCTTGAGGTAGGCTTGTATTGCTATAAACTTCCCTCTTAGCACTGCTTTTGCTGCGTCCCATAGGTTTTGGGTCGTCGTATCTCCATTGTCATTTGTTTCTAGGTATTTTTTGATTTCCCCTTTGATTTCTTCAGTGATCACTTCGTTATTAAGTAGTGTATTGTGTAACCTCCATGTGTTTGTATTTTTTACAGATCTTTTCCTGTAATTGATATCTAGTCTCATAGCGTTGTGGTCGGAAAAGATACTTGATACTATTTCAATTTTCTTAAATTTACCAAGGCTTGATTTGTGACCCAAGATATGATCTATCCTGGAGAATGTTCCATGAGCACTTGAGAAAAATGTGTATTCTGTTGTTTTTGGTTGGAATGTCCTATAAATATCAATTAAGTCCATCTTGTTTAATGTATCATTTAAAGCTTGTGTTTCCTTATTTATTTTCATTTTGGATGATCTGTCCATTGGTGAAAGTGGGGTGTTAAAGTCCCCTACTATGATTGTGTTGCTGTCGATTTCCCCTTTTATGGCTGTTAGTATTTGCCTTATGTATTGAGGTGCTCCTATGTTGGGTGCATAAATATTTACAATTGTTATACCTTCCTCTTGGATCGATCCCTTGATCATTATATAGTGTCCTTCTTTGTCTCTTGTAATAGTCTTTATTTTAAATTCTATTTTGTCTGATATGAGAATTGCTACTCCAGCTTTCTTCTGATTTCCATTTGCATGGAATATCTTTTTCCATCCCCTCACTTTCAGTCTGTATGTGTCCCTAGGTGTGAAGTGGGTCTCTTGTAGACAGCATATATATGGGTCTTGTTTTTGTATCCATTCAGCCAGCCTGTGTCTTTTGGTGGGAGCATTTAATCCATTTACATTCAAGGTAATTATCGATATGTATGTTCCTATTCCCATTTTCTTAAATGTTTTGGGTTTGCTATTGTAGGTGTTTTCCTTCTCTTGTGTTTCTTGCCTAGAGAAGTTCCTTTAGCATTTGTTGTAAAGCTGGTTTGGTGGTGCTGAACTCTCTCAGCTTTTGCTTGTCTGTAAAGGTTTTAATTTCTCCATCACATCTGAATGAGATCCTTGCTGGGTAGAGTAATCTTGGTTGTAGGTTTTTCTCCTTCATCACTTTAAGTATATCCTGCCACTCCCTTCTGGCTTGCAGAGTTTCTGCTGAAAGATCAGATGTTAACCTTATGGGGATTCCCTTGTGTGTTATTTGTTTTTTTTCCCTTGCTGCCTTTAATATGTTTTCCTTATATTTAATTTTTGACAGTTTGATTAATATGTGTCTTGGCGTGTTTCTCCTTGGGTTTATCCTGTATGGGACTCTCTGTGCTTCCAGGACTTGATTAACTATTTCCTTTCCCATATTAGGGAAGTTTTCAACTATAATCTCTTCAAATATTTTCTCAGTCCCTTTCTTTTTCTCTTCTTCTTCTGGGACCCCTATAATTCGAATGTTGGTGCGTTTAATATTGTCCCAGAGGTCTCTGAGACTGTCCTCAATTCTTTTCATTCTTTTTTCTTTATCCTGCTCTGCAGTAGTTATTTCCACCATTTTATCTTCCAGGTCACTTATCCTTTCTTCTGCCTCAGTTATTCTGCTATTGATCCCATCTAGAGTATTTTTAATTTCATTTATTGTGTTTTTCATCATTGCTTGGTTCCTCTTTAGTTCTTCTACGTCCTTGTTAAATGTTTCTTGCATTTTGTCTATTCTATTTCCAAGATTTTGCATCATCCTTACTATCATTATTCTGAATTCTTTTTCAGGTAGACTACCTATCTCCTCTTCATTTGTTAAGTCTAGTGTGTTTTGACCCTGCTCCTTCATCTGCTGTGTGTTTTTCTGTCGTCTCATTTTGCTTATCTTACTGTGTTTGGGGTCTCCTTATCACAGGTTGCAGGTTCGTAGTTCCCGTTGTTTTTGGTATCTGTCCCCAGTGGCTAAGGTTGGTTCAGTGGGTTGTGTAGGCTTCCTGGTGGAGGGAACTAGTGCCTGAGCTCTGGTGGATGAGGCTGGATCTTGTCTTTCTGGTGGGCACGTCCACGTCTGGTGGTGTATTTTGGGGTGTCTGTGGCCTTATTATGATTTTAGGCAGCCTCTCTGCTAATGGATGGGGCTGTGTTCCTGTCTTGCTAGTTGTTTGGCATAGGGTGTTCAGCACTGTAGCTTGCTGGTCATTGAGTGATGCTGGGTCTTGATGTTGAGATGGAGATCTCTGAGAGATTTTTGCCGTTTGGTATTACGTGGAGCTGGGAGGTCTCTTGTGGACCAGTGTCCTGAAGTTGGCTCTCCCACCTCCGAGGTACGGCCCTGATGCCTGGCTGAAGCACCAAGAGCCTTTCGTCCACACGGCTCAGAGTAAAAGGGAGAAAAAATAGAAAGAAAGAAAGAAAGAAAGAGGCTATAATATAGTGAAGTAAAATAAAGCTATTATAAAGCAAAGCTATACAGACAAAATCTCCCCCAGAAGCATATACATATACACTCACAAAAAAAAAGGAAAAGGGGAAAAATTAATATATCCTGCTCTGAAAGTCCACCTCCTGAATTTGGGATGATTCGTTGTCTATTCAGGTATTCAACAGATGCAGGCACATCAAGTTGTTTGTGAAGTTTTAAACCGCTGCTTCTGAGGCTGCTGGGAGAGATTTCCCCTCCTCGTCTCTGTTCGCACAGCTCCTGGGGATCAGCTTTGGATTTGGACCCGCCTCTGCGTGTAGGTCACCTGAGGGCATCTGTTCCCCGCCCAGACAGGACGGGGTTAAAGGAGCAGCTGCTTCGGGGGCTCTGGCTCACCCAGGCCGCGGGGAGGGAGGGGTACAGAGGAGGCGGGGCGAGCCTGCGGCGTCAGAGGCCGGCGTGACGTTGCAGCAGCCTGAGGTGCGCAGTGCGTTCTCCCGGGGAAGTTGTCCCTGGATCACGGGACCCTGGCCGTGGCGGGCTGCACCGGCTCCCGGGAGGGGCGGTGTGGAGAGTGACCTGTGCTCGCACACAGGCTTCTTGGTGGCGGCAGCAGCAGCCCCAGCGTCTCACGCCCGTCTCTGGGGTCCGCGCTGATCTCCGTGGCTCGCGCCAGTCTCTGGAGTTTGTTTAGGCGGCGCTCTGAATCCCCTCTCCTTGCGCGCCACGAAACAAAGAGGCAAGAAAAAGTCTCTTGCCTCTTCGGCAGCTGCAGACTTTTTCCCGGTCTCCCTCCCAGCCAGCTGTGGTGCGCCAACCCATTCAGGCTGTGTTCACGCCACCAACCTCAGTCCTCTCCCTGCGATCCGACCGAAGCCCGAGCCTCTGCTCCCAGCCCCGCCCGCCCGGGCGGGAGCAGACAAGCCTCTCGGGCTGGTGAGTGCTGCCTGGCGCCGAGCCTCTGTGCGGGAATCTCTCCGTTTTTCCCTCTGCACCCCTGTTGCTGTGGGATCCGCGCTGTTAGCCGCGGCTCGCGCCCGTCTCTGAAGTTCGTTTAGGCGGCGCTCTGAATCCCCTCTCCTCGCGCACCAGGAAACAGGGAAGAAAAAGTCTCTTGCCTCTTCGGCAGCTGCAGACTTTTTCCTGGACTCCCTCCCGGCTAGCTGTGATGCACTAACCCCTTCAGGCTGTGTTCACGCCGCCAACCCCAGTCCTCTCCCTGCGATCCAACCGAAGACCGAGCCTCAGCTCCCAGCCCCGCCCGCCCCGGCGGCTGAGCAGACAAGCCTCTCGGGCTGGTGAGTGCTGGTCAGCGCCGAGCCTCCGTGCGGGAAGTGCGGGAATCTCTCCGCTTTGCCCTCCACACCCCTGTGGCTGCGCTCTCCTCCGTGGCTCCGAAGCTTCCCCCCTCTGCCACCCGCAGTCTCTGCCCGCGAAGGGGCTTCCTAGTGCGTGGAAATCTTTCCTCCTTCACAGCTCCCTCCCACTGGTGCAGGTGCCGTCCCTATTCTTTTGTCTCTGTTATTTCTTTTTTCTTTTGCCCTACCCAAGTACGGGGGGAGTTTCTTGCCTTTTGGGAGGTCTGACGTTTTCTGCCAGCGTTCAGTGGGTGTTCTGTAGGAACAGTTCCACGTGTAGATGTATTTCTACTGTATCTGTGGGAAGGAAGGTGATCTCCGCGTCTTACTCTTCCGCCATCTTCTCTCCTCAGCTTTTGTAGGTTTTTACCTTGCTCCTCATCTGTAACATTTTTTTAACGTTTCATTTTTTTTTTTTTTTTGATGGGTGGGTCTGTATTCCTGTCTTACTGGTTGTTTGGCCTGAGGTGTCCAGCACTGGAGTTTGCAGGCAGTTGGATAGAGCTGGGTCTTGGTGCTGAGATGAGGACCTCTGGGAGGCCTCACTCTGATTGATATTCCCTGGGGTCTGACGTTCTCTGTTAGTCCAGCAGTTTGGACTCAGAGGTCCCACCACAGGAGCTTGGCCCTGAATCTGGCCTAGGAACCAACATCCCACAAGCCACGTGGTGAGGCAAAAAAAAAAAAAACAAGAAAAAAAAAGAAAAAAAGGAGCAGTACAATAACAAAGAATAAAAAAACAAAATAAAATTAGAAAGATAAAAAATATATTAGGAAAATTAAAAATATAATTGAAACAACTGCAACAAGGTAAAACAAAACCACAACAGAAAATAGAGAAAAAAGAAAAAGGGAAAAAAGGGAACAAGCCAAAAGGAACAGAACAATAACAAAGTATAAAGAATAAAACAAAATTAGTAAAATAAAAGATTTATTAGAAAAATAAAAATATAAATGAATCAACACCAGTAAATCAACAAGGTAAAACAGAACTCCAATCTAAAAGAGGAAAAAAAAAGAAAAGAAAAAAAAGGCCTTGGCTATGGGAGGTGGAGTTTAGGCAGGGGCAAGGTTTAGGGTGGAGCAGGACCTGGGCGGGGCGGGGTGGGGGGGCAGTGACATTTGAGTGTGGGGTGAGGCCTAGGCTCAGGACCTACGCAGCAGGAAAAGGCCTTGGGTGCTGGGCCTAGGCGGTGTGATGTTCAAACGTGGGGCGGGGCCTCTGCTTAGGACCTGCCTGGAAGCAGAGAGGCAGCACGTCCAATGGGGGCCTTCGGGAGTGTGGAGCTCTGGAGTTTGGAGGTAGGGCCCTGGGTGAGGGTGTGTGGGTGGGGTTTAGGCCCAGTGCCATTGGAGGCAGTCTCAGAGGGGGTCTCCGAGTGTAGAGGTGGGGCCCTGGGGCGGGTGTAGGGGCGGGGCTTGGGCTCTGCACCACAGGAGGCAGGCTCCGAGGGCAGAGGATTAGGCCCAGGAGCCCCACAGGCTCCCTGGTGCCTAAGTGGCCACGTTCCCTTCTGTTCTTCCATGCCACCCCCACCCCATCTCACCCAGGACCCCTAACCATGGGTGGGCCCCACTGGGTGTAGGAACTCCTCCCCTCCCCCAGCCACCCCTCAGGGGTGCCGGTCCTGTAGGCCCGGCCTTTACTTTTGCTTCCCCTTCCCTCCCTCCCACTCCCTCAGGATCCACTGGGCTGGAGGGGGCCTCAGTGGGCAGAGGACCAGGCCCGGGATCTCAGCACTCTCCCGGAGGCCCAAGTGGGCAGGGGAAACCTGGCCATGCTCCCTTTTGATCCTCTCCCCTCCCAATTGTCCCCCAATTTCCCCCTTCGGGCGTGGGATCTCTTCCCCTTTCCCAGTCGCCCCCAGGGTCACCAGTCCCGCGCACTTCCACTTCTCCTCCCTCTTCACTCCCCCCACGCCCCACGTCTTACCTGGTCACTGGGGGTTCCTCCCATGTCCTTAGGTGTCCGTGGTCCCCCTCCGGTGCCTGGTAGGTGCCCTAGTTGTGCTCATTGTGTTTTTTCCATGTTTGTCATACAATTTAGCTGACATTTCTTTCCATTCTCTTGAATGTTCCATCTTTCCAGTTGTCAGGTATATTCACAGGCTTCCAGAATACTCAGCTCAGGGGAACTTTTACTGCTTCTGAGAGGTTGGGATTTCTATCCCAACCTTCATTTGATTCCTTACCTGAGGAAAAAGGAGCCCGGGACCCCAAGGAGGATACTATCTTGGGCCTCAGTTGTCTTTCACCCTCAGTAGGTCAGGCGAGGCCAGCGGCTGGTGGCAGCCTGTCCTGTCCATCTGTTGGTAAATGCCATGTCAGTGGTTTCAGTGTGCACACTTCTGACCCCACCTCACCCCACCTTGGGCCATCTGTTATCATCTGTTACCTTTGAACTTCCCCTGAGGCATCTCTGTATTTCTTGTAGCTATTGTCACGCTACTCTCTTAGACCATAGTTTCCTTACAGGTTGTGAATGCAGGATACACCTTTGCATCTCCTCCGTCACCAAGCACAATAACAAGGTGGGTGTGAAATACATTGAGCTGAATGAGTGGATGAAGGATGAGATTGAACATCACTCAGAGATTCCCTGGCCCAGCAAATCTCTTGTTGCATTAAAGCTCCTATTACCTATTATAAGACCAATGATGTCTTGGATGTATGCACACAATTAACTTGAATGCTGCTACAGAGACCATTGCTTTATTTAAAATTCCTTGATATTCAGACTGCAACAAACAGGGCTTAAGACATATATTCTGTAGGAGGAAAGGGGTCTGAGGGAAGAGCTCCACATTTTGTGGAGTTAAGATTCTCAGATGTCCCTTCCTCTTGACTGAGGTAGGGTGCTGTGAAGAGAGGACATCGTGAAGGCAGTGATAAGAGTTTGGATGCTTTGGAGGGAATAATCAAAGACATAGATATAGAAAGAGGCACCAAAAGTGAATCTCTGCAAAATTTTAAATGTAACTTTTAAATGATTTCCCTACAAATTATTCCTCAAATTTTCTAAGGTTTCTTCCTGACTGGCCTAACATGCTAGTGCCAAATAGGCTTTTTATTAGCTTCAGGGGGAAGAAAACAGTGCAAAACTATATAAACTGTAAACATGGTTTACCAAAGTGCATGGCAGGAAGTCTCTTGAATGGCAGAAAGGTTGGCTGTGTGGTCATGACTGGGTAGCCTGAGGAACACTCTGTCTCCCTTTTTTTTTCTTTTTCTTTTTTCTTTTTTTTAAATTTATTTTATTTATTTATTTATTTATTTATTTTGGCTGTGTTGGTTCTTTGTTTCTGTGCGAGGGCTTTCTCTAGTTGTGGCAAGCGGGGGCCACTCTTCATCGCGGTGCGCGGGCCTCTCACTGTCGCGGCCTCTCTTGTTGCGGAGCACAGGCTCCAGCCGCGCAGGCTCAGTAGTTGTGGCTCACGGGCCTAGTTGCTCCGCGGCATGTGGGATCTTCCCAGACCAGGGCTCGAACCTGTGTCCCCTGCATTGGCAGGCAGATTCTCAACCACTGCGCCACCAGGGAAGCCCCACTGTCTCCCTTTAAAACTGCTGGTTGAGAGGAAAAATGTTGAAGACTGATGGTGCATTCGTCTTCATTTTTCCTGTGAAAGGTATTTTTGTTGGTTGTTTTAGACACAGTCATTTTATTTAGCTTGGAAAATAACTCAAGAGAGAAGTTTTCGGAGAGAATCGGTGTACTTTTTTGTTTTTATGACCTTCTAAAAAATTTGGACTTTTTTAAAGAGAAGTTTAGGTTACAGCAAAATTGAGAGGCAAGTACAGAGATTTCCCATATACTCTCTACCCCACACATGCGCGGCCTTTCCCATTATCAACATTCCTCATCAGAGTGGTACGTATGTTACGATTGATGAACTACACTGACATTATTGTCATCCAAAACCCATAGTTTACATTAAGGCTCAATCCTGGTGTTGTACATCATATGGGTCTGTACAAATGTATAATGACATATATCCACCATCATAGTATCATTCAGAGTGTTTCCATTACCTTCAAAATCCACTGTGCTCCTCCTAGGCATTCGTCCTTCTCCCCCCCTCCTCCTGCCCCCGGCACTGGCAACAACTGATATTTTTACTGCCTCTGTTGGAATTCATGTACTTTCAAAAAGTTTTTACTGGGAAAATAATATTAAAATAACAACAGAAATCTATGGGAAATTTTTCCACATTCCCAATACCATATCAAATTTATTTTCACTTGCCTTTTTTACATTATAAACTTTATCTTATGTATAACCAGTTCCTACATGTTGTAGTGATATTGTTTATCCAATATTATAATTTAAATTTTCAATTTTATCTTAGATTAAAATAATCTTTTTTCTTCTTATCTCTGTTTCCTTCTCTTACCCACATCTAAACACTGCATTGTCAGCCTGATATTATCCCCACTCTAACAATTACTTTTATTTTACAATGTTGCTTTATTTAAAATTCCTTGTTGTTTAGATAGGAACAAAAAGGGGATAATACATATATTCTGTAACAAGGGCAGGATCAATCAGCTATTTGATTAAGTCTAAGTTAAATATAAGTAAATCTACCGGATGTTTATTCTATACTATTATGTCCCAAATGCTGTGTGAGTGTGTAATGATACGCTATGTGGTGCACAAGCTTAGCAAAATGATAGCTGTGCTCACAGAAATTTATAGTCTGATTGAGGTGATGGGACATTCACATGATTCAATTAACTAACATGACCTAAGCATATATAATAGCACGATAGGCTGAAAGAATGAAGTGCTAAATTATGAGATACGGAAACTGATATGAGATCTAGAAACTGACAGGACAGGAAAGTCCGAGCTATAAAAAATGTGCTAACTGTGAAGTTTAGATTCGTGCAGCAAGAGAGAGGCCAGAGGGCCCTGCAGCCACGCCTCTCAGGAGGAGGGCTCTCAGAAGAGGAACTGATGAGGGCACCACTGTGGCAGAATTTAGACACCAATAGGAATGGGTTTCAGGGAACTGCCAGGAATGTTCCATCAGCTGTCCTGGAATGTTCCGTGGAATGTGTTCATCCTAACTTAGAACCCTCTTAGAACCATATCCCACCCCAGCCAGGGCCTAAGGGTTTGCCCCAGCCCAGAGAGAAGGCTCTAGGAGAGGAAGAATCAAACTCTGTAGAATAAGATGATATTGTGTTTTTATACTTAATTTTTTTCTAGCTAGGGAAAAATGGATAATAAATAGGAAACAATGGGAAAAGGTATTGTACAAACCAAAGAACAGAGTCTAGTTCACTGTTGTGTGTGTGTGTCTATATATTTTCAAATCCTGTTAATAAATTCAGAAGACTGTCATAAGCAAGGGATATAATTAATTCTTACCTGGAAAAGTCCTTTTAAGACCCCATGCTTAGGAGACCAACAAATGAATTTCTATCTCTAGCGTGTTGCTTACTAGTTATGGGGTCAGGAGCAACCTTAGTTTCTTCAACTCCAGAATAAAGTCTTAATAAGCAGTGTACAAATAGATGTCAGTTTTGTTCCATTTTCTTTTGAAAGAAAGCTTTCTAACCTCATACATGTTTATTTTTGAAGATGACTTTAAACTTCTATAAGTGACAGTAAAAAAATAATGGTCTGGCTGACCTGACAACTGTCTTTGAAGGACGGCCTTAAAATCAGCTGGTTGATAGAAAAATAGGCTTTCAGACTGTTCAATAGCTTGGAAGTTGGAAAAAATCATAGAACCAGAATGGAGATAGCACACTGTCTGGTTATCATTTCAGGGAAATGAGCATTTCTTTATTTCTTAAATATTCAGAGAGAAGTACTCTTTGAACACTACAGTATTTATTGAGGTGGTAGATTTCATGAAATATGAAAGCTAGTTGTCTTCTCCTTGTGGGTCTCTTATTACCTACTTTCTGTAGTTGGCTGGTGGCTAATACACCATGTGTATCAGCCAGTGAGAGTTGTATTCGTTTTCTACTGCAGCCTTAACAAATGATCACAGTTAGCAGCTTAAAATAACATCCAGTTATTATCTCACAGTTGTGTAGGTCACAGGTCTTGGTATAACTGGCCCAACTGAGCCGTGTGGAGTGTCTCACAAGACTCTGGGGAAGAATCCTTCCTAAGCTCATTTAGCTTGTTGGCGGAAATCTGTCCTTTGCAGCTTGTCCTTGTATCTTTGCTTCCTGTCAGCTAGCAGTTGTTCCTATAGGTTTCCCACATACTTTTTCCTGCTTTCCATATGACTGCTTCAGCAAGGATTGATCAAATCCCTCTCACACTTCAAATCTCTCCAATTCGTCTTCTGCCACACTTCTCTGACTCCAGCGAGCCAAAGTTCTCTATTTTTAAGGCTCATGTGGGTTAGATTGGATCTACCTGGATAGTCCAGAATAATCCCCTTATTTTTAAGCCCCTCAACCTTAATTACAGAATACCTTTGCCATGTAACATAACACTCACAAGTTCCAGAGATCTGGACGTCTGTAGGGGGCCCTTCTGCCTACCACAAGAAATTAAAAGCTATCACTCCTTATCCATTTTCAGAACATATTGTCTTCATGAAAGACAGTTTTAAATTTTTAGTTAAATGATCTTGGAAATATAACCTCTCTGAGGAGTAGTTGCTGGCAGTTGAACAACACTGATTTACCTCAGATATGTGCTTACTGGTTGTTTTTTTGGATTGTCTCCTATAACAAGTCATTTGCTCCATCTCTGTTTTGGTTCTTTAGGACAATGATCAGGAAAGAAATTGCACATAGATTTTATTACATTTCCTGGTGGTGATGTGGGCAGGCATAAATGCTGAATCATCTGGCATCATTTGGTAGGATTCAGCTGGTAGGAGAGTCTCTGGTCGTCTGATAAGAGACCATTCCTGTCACTCAGGATGTGTTGCTCCCAGGAAGGAGTTAATGTTCTCCTCACATGGGTGCAAATAATGGCTGCAATGGCTACAGCTGCTCAAAGACCCTAGAGACAAAATCCTAAATCCTGAGCTGCTGATTCTTACATCCATGGTTTATTACTCATCATATTTTTTTGCCTAGGTCAAGCAAAAATCTCTGATATTCTTTCTCCCTTTCTCTCTCTCTCTTCCACCCCCCCATTTTTATTTCATTCAAGCCTAGAAAGATACAATGGGAAAATATCAAATCACACATTATTATTATAAAATCCTCGCTTTTCAGTCTTATTTTCTCCTCTTCCTCCCTTTGCCTTACTCGTCCTTCAGCCATTTCACTGCTAATTAGAACTTCTACCAGGAAGTCAACAGTGGCAGCGAAGTGAAACATAGATACATCTGACCCTAATTATTTGCCCCAATGTAAAGTTTAGGAAATGAGAAAGTGAAAAACAGTGACCAGAAAGAATTAGGCTCTTCAGTCTTCCTTACTAGTCCCCAGAATGCCAGTGACAATCATAGGTAATTGGGTGGCTTCATCATCAGCCAGTGGATTACCTTTAGTGTGGAGATCTGCACATACTTCGAATTCATATTGCAAATGTTGGCATTTACCTAGATCATCCTTTCTTATTTTACAAGATGAGGAACCTTGACCCAGAAAGATTTACTGTCTTGTGCATAGCCACACAACACAAATACCGTGTAAATTTTCTCATGCAATATCTACAAATTTGACCCTATTATCCTCCTGAAAACATATGGAGAAGCTAAGGCCAAAATTTGTTAATGACTTACAGTCGCACTGGTTAATATCAACAGGCTAAGACCAGAATGCAAATCTGCTGTTCTCTCTTCCTACACACTTCGCATCAACTTATGTCTGGCCAGGTGTGGAAAAGTCCCAGGGAAAGCATGTGTGCTGTAATAGAGTGGTTATATGGGGTGGAAAGCACCTGATGTATCATTATCTGCATCTTCACATGCTATTAGTGTGCCATGATGTCTTTTTGTCCACTAATAAATCACCATAAGCTTGAGGCCTTTGTCTTGACAACCTAATTTTCTCTCAGGACAAGACCATTCCATGGTCCCGGTGATATATGAGCAGACCTCATCCTTGAGTAAATTCCTGTGTAAAGAACTTCTCTTCATTTGAAAATCTTCTTCCCTTTGGAATTCAGCCAAAATTTAATGAGAAAAATTATCTATTATGCAGTCTCGCTCTTAAAGCAAATATAAGTCTCCAGTTGCAGAATTCTTGTAGGTGCTATCTGCCTTCAGTTAGGAATAATTTAGAAATTGAATAAGAAATCCCTTTCATTGACTGACATCTTGCAGATTAAATCTGAAGCCTCTCGAACTTCATTACAGCTTCATGAATATTGTAAGGCTTTAAAACTTGGCTGTGGTTTTGAAACTCAGCCAAGAAGGTATTAATGCTTGTTAGAACTTGTATTTATGTAATGCCTTTTCTTCCAACTGATTTATAGCACCTAGCACATTGTTTCAGTCTATCTCCATAATATGCATATGGGTTGTTAAGTGGAGGCTTCGTTATTCCCACTTTATAAGTAGGAGGCCTAGGGGTCAATGAAGTGACACCAACTAACAAAGGACACGTAATTCTCTATTACATATTTTCCAGCTCTGAATCCCTGTTTGGGAAAGCTGCTTTCACTAGTAACATACCTCTTATTTGCATTACATTGCATTAGCTATGCATTAAATCTCTACTTCTGTTTCAGCCTTATTCCCAGCTCCTGCGACCCTCTCCCCTTCATTTGCCTACCCACTTGATTTCCATCAATAACTTCCTACTCCAACTCGTAGGACATCATTCTTAATCTTTAAAGTGCATGAGAATCTCCCAGGGTACTCTGGCCTCAGTAACAGTGATTCTTTTTTTAATAGATCTAGGATGGAGCCCAGGAACCTTCATTTTAGCAGATACTTTAAAAAAATCCAATGCTGATAATAATTGAGAGAAGTGCCTCACAATCAATCCTGATGTGAAATAGAAAAGCCAGGCAGAGTTTTAGAGTCTTGAACATATTAACTATGGTCTAGTACATTACAGGCCATTTGTCCTGTTAGGTTGGGTTTCTGAGAAGCAGAGCCAGAGGCAAAGATTCTTTTGCTAATAATATATTGAGGCATGCTCTCAAGAGGAGAGCGAGGGATTCGGGATAGGGCTGGGGAATAAGCTAGCAATGTCTCACCTGGAGTCTGAGCCAGTCTGATCCCACAAGGATGCTCTGGAATACAGATTGACCACAGAGTTAGCAAGGAGGCCAGTTTTTTGAACTTCAGAGTCAGTCAGTCATTGGCCAAGTTCTTATATGGAGTCGGGATGGTGGGGAGGTGTGGTCTTCCTGATGAGGCATCTCCAAGTTGTCTGAGAGCAATTCTTCACAGAAGGCAGCTATGGGTTGTTATCCGTCACAGTGCAGCATCTGGGGTATGTGTATTCTGGCTGGTAAAGGTGATCTGGGCAGAGCACTAATAATCTGCTACAACCCTCAGTTCAACAAGAATCACCTTTACTCCTCCTAGTCTTGAGCACCTTGAACCACCCAATCTAATACCTAACTCTATATATTTCTGTGTCTGAGTCCCCTCCCTGGTACATTCTATAGTCCCAGGGTTCCTTATATGATTATTCTTAATAATCCCTTTCCTAGACAGAGAAATCCTGCCTTACAACCTGCCCATTGAAAGAGTGCTGACTCTGGCCACTGTCAGGTTGCAGGTATCTGCATGGCTCTTCCATTGCTTCCTATTTCCGAAGTCCCAACATGAGTTCTCCCTTTCCTGCTAAACTTATTTGCCTGACTCTATCCCTAGTTTTAGGAGGGAATTCCACATTGCACAACTCCAGGGGCACAATTATTATTGTGTTCTCTGAGCATGATGCCTTCCAGAGACTTGTAATCTGGTAGCCCAGGCAATACTCCTTGGGTACAGGGTTATGCTTCCACACTAGTTTTCTGCAGGCAGGATCTGGCAGCCCACTTCCCAGTTTCAGCCCCTCCCAGGCTCTCATTTCCCAGGTTCTGTCTGGAGATATCCATATGATATTAGGGATGCTAGGGCTGTTTTTACTTCTCTATGCCTGTTGCTTTCTAGTAAATTTCCTCTAAGGTTGTAAAATTATAAGTGGCCATCAGATGTTATTACACACTCTAATATATGGCAAACTGATAATGAAATTGAATGTTTTAACAAAATTACTTGGTAGAGATATTGCTAAAATGTTCACAGGACAAAATAAACAAAGGAAATAAATAAATGTGGAAAGAGGGGCAGAGACGTTAAGCCAGTTTCCTAGACCCTGAGATTGCTTCCTGCACATGACTTGGCCTTTTCATAGAACTGTGCACTCTGAGGTGTCTGTGTGCTATGGCAGAAATCAGAAACACTGCTTCTAGCAACTCTCCTGCCAGGAAATTCTTGTTCCAAAGACACAGCACAGTGATGTGCTTGGTAAATCAGACTTATAGTTTGTACTTACTTGCAACAAAATTCACAAAAGTGAAAAAATTATAACTACTTGAAAATATTACAATAAATATCATTATTTAAACTTAAAATAATGAGGAAATAGGAATACACAATTCAAAATAATGAAAAAGTTTTACTCCCCCTTAGCAACCAAAGAAAACAAAAGGAATAATTTTGCCTCTATCAAACTGTCAAATATTTTACAAAATGGTAGTAGGCAGTGTTGTTCAGGATGTGTTAAAATGGGCACTCAAATATGCAGCTGATGATAGAATAAATGGTACAGTTTTTTTGGAGGAAAATTTTTCAGTATGCATCAAGAGTCAAAAGAAACATCTTGAGTGAGCAATTTTACTGCAAAGAATTCTTACCAAGAAAATGATCAGATATGCAATCATACAAACATTTGTGTACAAACAAGAAAAGTAAAAACTTCCCTTATTTCTAACCCTTAACAGATCAAATATTAGTTAAATGCTAGTATATATATTTTTAAACACTTTATTTTTTTAGAGTAGTTTTAGGTTCACAGCAAAATTGAGAGGAAGGTACAGAGATTTCCCACATACTCCCTGCCCCACACATGCACGGCCTCCCCCATGATCAACATCCCCCACTAGGGTAGTACATTTGTTATAATTTATGAACCTGTGACACATCGTAATCACCCAAAGTCCCTAGTTTACATTAGGACTCACTCTTGGTGGTGTACATTCTGTGGGTTTGGACAAATATATAATGACCTGTCTATTCCTATTCATCTCACCGCCCCCCATCCCCAGACTGTGGCAACCACTGATATTTTTACTGTCTCCATAGTTTTGCCTTTTCCAGAATGTCAAATGTTGGAATCATGTAGTATGTAGTCCTTTCAGATTGGCTTCCTTTACTTAATAATGCGCATTTACGTTTTCTTCATGTCTTTTTATGCCGTGATAGTTCTCTCTCTTTAGCATGGACTAATAGTCCATTGTCTGGATGTACGACAGTTTATTTAACCAATTGCTGGCATGTTTTTATCATGGAAGGTAACAGCCTCATTTTACTGACCTCTGTCAGGTATGCTATAAGTTGATTTTTTCAGTGGTGATATAACCCAAGCTCAAAGTTTGGAGGTTTGGAGAACAGAAAAGTTCGGGGTTGAGTGGACATGAAAGAGATGGAGCAGGGTTGAAAGTACTTGCGTCTGACAAGCTTAGGAATAACAAGACTTCTATGTGGCCTGTCCCCGCCTGTTTAAATTCTGAATTTTATTTGGGGCCCAAGCCCCAACTAATAGGAAAGCATTAACTTTGCTTTCTTTGCCTGTTTAGTTTGCCTGTCTTCCTCTGAACCTCATGGGTGTCTATGGCTTAGAGTAAAACTCATGAATTCATGCACGTTTAAAATAGTCACTGATGTCTGGACAACCATCTAGGAGATGAGTCCTAAAAAGGAGTGATGGTACCAGGAAGAAGCCTGAGCCTTCAATGCTGAAAGACTATAGGAACTTCCTTTGGCTTCTGGCTTCAAGTCTAAAACTCTCTACTGGCTATTTAAAGTTCAATGAATAATAGCTGTTATTATTGTCGTCTTTATTAACTAAGTTAATAAAGGTGTGGATATTTACTGGCTCATCCACACTCGGTGTCCGCACCCTATCAATGTTTCTGCTACATAGGAAGCCCCTTCTTCCTTCTCTTCTTTACTCTGTGTCTTACCGTTATTTAACAGCAGTCTTATGTCCACCTCCTGCATGAAGCTTCCCTATAATTCCACAGTGATTGATTTCTTTCCTCAATTTCTGTCTTGGAGTTGGACCCACACATTCTGACTCTTTAAAATATACACATAGAGGTTGACAGGTGGAACATGCGCCATAGATGGCTGAGTGAGCGATTTTCAAAATGAGAATGCAATCACTGCAGTATTAAATTCTTATTCTGTTAAATAACCTGAAGGAATGAGCTGGCATTCTCGTTTTAATTTTATTCTAAAAGCTATTAAACATCACTATTATTCCAGGTACTGATATCTTCATTCCTCTTCATCCCATAAGAGAACCAAATGGGTATGTGCCTTGAACAGCTCTCTTCCAACAGCACTCAGTCCACAAGCTTAAATACGGAACATGAATTTGGTTCTACCTTTTAAGAGATTTGAAGAACTTTCTCATTTACTGCTTCAGACTGAAATAATTGCCTGAACTTCCCCCCTTCATTTTGTGTTCCATTTATACACAGCTTGTTATTTTATTCCTACAGAGGTTAAGAGCTCCTAATTTGACTAATATGTTAAATAGACACTTCATTTATATTAGTTTGTATTCAGTAATTTCAAGTAATAGCTTGTATTCATCATATCAGGTTTCCTTTTGAGTGTTCTTAAATGTATCCTAGTCTCCATCAATAATAATTAAGCCTCAGTTAGATCATGATCCTATTCCTGAGCTGTCAGTCATTCACTATGAGAACAATTGAGATCATGTAGATGACAATTGTCTAACTCTTGTTATTGCATGAAAATGAGCAAGGTGTGATTTCATTGCAGGTGGAGCCTATTCTGACAAGATGATGGTGGTTTTGCAATTTTCAATAGGAATCGGGGATGTTTTATGGTGGATTTCTTGAAGCAAAATGGCTCTCAGCCATCCTTGCTCTTTGCATCACAAGATGATCTGGACTTCTAAAGCTTGTATATCCTTCACATTCAGGAAGCCAGACAAATAGAAACTCACCAATAAACAAGAATATCCCTTGGTACACAAAATAATGCTTTTCCCCCTGGACCAATGTAACTTGAAAAAATCCACTAATGAATTTTTCTGCTGTTCCAGTCTATGTGAGTAGTTGTTGGGATTCTGATTCAACAGTTGTTGAGGCAGAGAAATCATTGCTGCCTTTACTTTATAGTTCTGTGAGCTTTCAGGGGGCATGACTGAAAAGTCAATGCCAAGTGTTCATAGAGAAGATGCTTTTAATGGTTTTCCTGTTGACCTCATCACTAAAAGAAGCTGTCATATTTGATCAATGTGGCAGTGTCATCCTGATCAATCTCTGCCTTGGTTTTCTCTTCCCATATATTTCTGATCGCCTACAGGGTGAATATACATGTCCTGGTTCCAGTGCTCATTTCTCAGCAAACTAATCCTGTTTTGGCCTTCTTATCTCTAGTTAAGGGTAGAATTCACCTCTGCTGCGGCCTTTTTCTTCCTAGCTGTGTAAGAAATCAGCGCAGGGGTACCAGTGCCACATCTCTAAGCTCACTCAGAAAGCTGTGACAGCTCAGCATGCCCTGTGTTACGTAGGAAGCTTCCTCTTTCTATGTTAAGTTCATTTGAAGAATGCTGCAAGATATCAGGCCTTAAAATAGTACCGTGCTTTGAATACACACATACAGCTGTTTAATCCAAAGCATGTGCAAACATACACACACACACGTATGCATAAACACACGGTAATAAAGAGTTCTGCTATCACTGAATTTTACACCCAGAACCAGACTTGCCCTCAAATAACACAGGCTTTGGTATAAATCAGCCTAGATTTCTTCTACCTTTACAATGAGTTACAGGTATCTATTGTTCGTTCCTTCAATCTAGCCTTGGTGGTCACTAACCCCGTCCATTAATTCTGCTGTCTGAGTTTTGAACCTTAGTGGTTAGTGGATGCCAAGTTCTCTGCACTCTTCCTTCTTTCTAGAGTTGGCTACTCTTTTAGGGGTGTTTGAGAATCAAGTAGATACATTGAAAGGTGGGGAGGCACACCTATTTTATCTAAATTACACGTCCTAATTGAAGTTAACTGTCTTTATTACACTAGAAGAAGTTCAATCTGAGTACAAAAGTGAACAAGTGCACTTGTGTACACTTGTGCACAAGTGTAGACGAAGAATCATCTTGACCCCATCTGTGTTCGTCTCATATCCTCATCTAAGAATAAGTTGAAACCACCAGGGAAAAATCCTGATATGTTGTTCAATTATTTCAGTAGGACTGAATCCCATGATTGAGGCATCATCCCAGTAGGGTATATAACACCCGGCATCCTAGAAAGCACTAAAAGAGTTGCATAGTCAACAGAAATATTGTCTCAGAGATGCTAAATTCCACATGTTCTCAAGTGCACATTTTTTTTAAATTTAATTTTTATTTTTGACTGCGTTGGGTCTTCGTTGCTATGCACAGGCTTTCTCTAGTTGCAGCGAGCAGGGGCTACTCTTCTTTGTGGTGTGCGGGCTTCTTATTGTGGTGACTTCTCCTGTTGTGGAATATGAGCTCTAGGCACATGAGGGCTTCAGTAGTTGTGGCATACGGGCTCAGTAGTTGTGGCTCGTGGGCTCTAGAGCGCAGGCTCAGTAGTTGTGGTGCACGGGCTTAGTTACTCCGGAGCTTGTGGGATCTTCCTGGACCAGGGATCAAACCTGTGTCCCCTGCATTGGCAGGCAGATTCTTATCCACTGCACCACCAAGGAAATTCTCAGTGCATTTTTGATGAATGTGTTTTGATAAGCTTGAGCAAAGTCAGTTTGCAAAGACTTGACCCCAGCAGTCTAAGTTAGCAGACTAGGTTAACTACAGGCACTGAGCATGGGTGTTGCTTGAGAGAGTTCCTTGTGATACTTTGGAGCTTCCTCAAAGTCTGTTCTTATGTTGTGGCTTCCAAACTGATATTACCAACCAAGACTGTATGCCTGCCTCAAGGGCCACTTGTTTAATTAGATTCTTCAGTTAACTTTCTGTGGATATTTCCCCTTAGAAGAAGTTTTATTTTCAACTTTTTAAATGCATGGAAGACATTTATGCCCAGAACTGGCCCTGTAGCAGTCTGGAACCTCAGATAAAACCCTGGGGAATCAGTTAATCATTTCTTGTGGCTGAGGGTCATAGAATCTAGAATATTGATTCTTAGTGATGGGTTTCCTCCCAAATGATTTTTATCTGTCGGATTTAGCCTTCTCTATGGAGTGTTGAATGGAGCATCTATAGGAAAAAGTCATGCAAAAAAAATTCTGCCTCTATATCAATATCATCCATGTGAAATAAATCATGACAACCTCACCATGTGATGAAATATGTGGATGTTGTCTTTATAGATTATATATAATCTACAATCAGGGGCAAGTTTCATTCTGCACACATGAACATTTATTAATATAGCATCAAATGCAATCTGTCCATGAGCCTGCTGAGTGGAATGTCACTCTTGGGTTACAACTGAGCAAGAGACAGGGCAACATAGTACTTAAGAGTGAGAGCTCTAGAGTGAGCTGGGTGTCAGGCTAGTCACCACCACTGTCCAGCTGTGTGATCTTGGACAAGTCCTTGGATTTTCCATTAGTAAGCTGGGCATAGTAATATGACCCATTTAATAAGTCATCGTGAGGTGAATAGATATTATATGTAAAGCACCTGATTAAGTTCCTGTCACATAGCAAGCATTCAATCATGTTACCTCTTGTTACCTGACACTAGTCCAGGTTGGATGCTAATGTTTGTATATTTTTAAAAAATAAATTTTGTATTTTAGAAGAGTTTTCAATAAAAGTTGCAAAGGTATATCAGGGAGTTCTCAGATACCCTGCACTCAGTTTCCCCTGTTGTTATCACCTCATATTGCTGTGCTACATTTGCCACAATTAATGAGCCAACATAGGTGCATTACTATTAACTAAACTCCATATTTTTTTTTTCTTATTTCATCAGTTTTCCTTTTTCTGTTCCAGGATCTCATCCAGGGTATCACATTATATTTATTTTTCATGTCTCTTTGGCTCCTCTCAGCTGTGATAATTCTCAAATTTCCCTTGTTTTTGATGACCTTGACAGTTTTTAGGAGTACTGGTCAGGTATTTTGTAGAGTGTCACTAAATTTGAGTTTGGCAAACGTATTTCTCATAGTCAGACTGAGATTATGAGTTTTGGGAGGAAGACCCCAGAGGTGAATGGGGTTTTTATGGCTGAGTAATATTTCTCAACACAATGTACGAGAGTACACCCTATCAAGTTATCACTGATAATGTTAACATTGATCACCTGGCTAATGAAGCATTTACTAGGTTTCTGTTTCTATCTGTTTTTTTGTACTGTACTCTTTGAAAGCAAATCACTAAGTGCATCCCACACTTAAAGGGTGTGGAATTATGCTCCACCTTCTTGAGGGCAGATTAGCTACATAAATTATTTGGATTCTTCTGTACAGGAGATTTGTCTCTTCCCCATTAATTTTTTTATTTAATTCTTTATTTATATCAGTTGGACTCAAGAGTATTTATATTTTATACTTTGGCTTATAATCCAATACTATATTATTGATTTTCTTGCTCAAATTGTCTCGGCTTGGGCCATTGGGAGGTCTTTTATTTGATTCTAGTGTTCTTTTGACATATCTCTATTGTTTATTTTTTAAGCAACTTCCTTATTTTCTGGCACTACAAAATGTTTCAGGCTCATCTTGTATACTTCCTGCCCCAGCCCTACAACTGGTTATTTCTCCAAAGGCATTCTGATCCTCTTTATTAGAGAATGGTGTTAGAATCCAAGATCTGGGCACTGGGCATGCTTGTTATGATTAGGGTGTTTTTGCTTCAGTGGGCAGAGTTGGAAAGTATATAAATATATACCAATCCACATATAAACATATGTATGATTATTTCTATATTAATTCATCAGTACATATATTAAGCTAAATTTAAATTCATACTTATGCCTTTACCTCGGTTCCAGTACCACATGGTTTATTCTAGCTTTTCCCCTTTGCTTATCAGTAACCTTCCCCACTCCAACTGTGATAAACTTGGATTCTATCATCTGTCATCCATTTATTCATTTTTTCTGTTTTGCTTTTTGTTTTTTTGGCCATGCAGCCTGTGGGATCTTAGTTCCCCCACCAGAGATCAAATGCGGGCCCCCAGCAGTGGAAACTCAGACTTCTAACCACTGGACCACCAGGGAATTCCCTATTCATTTATTTTTTCAACCTTGGTATATGTGTACAGCTATTTCAGCATTGTTTACCCATACACTATGATAAACAACTTTACCAGTTAGAATATAGAGCTTATATTCCACTCCTGAATATAATTTTAATAGATTTGGATCAGCCCTGTGACCTCTCAAGGAGTCCTTCTTAATGAATCTATTTGTGGCATTCTTGTTTCTGTAAATATGCCCTTCACAACCTGAGCAGAGTGACTGACATATCCAAGCAGATTTGCATAAAGTCTGAACCCTGTAAGTGTTTTAGCAATAGACCCTGTTCAGAGCTTTTTGCCTGTATGTGCTTGACAATGTTAATCTTAGGAGCTACTCTTTTAATTTCTGTGACAGATATTGATTGAAGTCTCACTAGCCATGAGTTCCTATTAGGCTCTTAGGAATTCCAAATTTGATTCTTTCAAGAGATGCTGTTGGGAGACACCACATAAAAGGCAATATGTCATTCAAGAAATCCCAACCAACATTGGGACAGATAGCGTTTTGGTCTACATGAGCTGTTAAGTCTACATAAAATATCAGTGTAAAATATCAACTAAGAGTGCCCTGCAGAAATGAACTTTACATGAAAATCCACAGTATATCTCATTCTTAGGTGATGCGGGCATGGTAATAAACCTTATGGCCTGTATTTAAACCTGTATTTAATCCTGTGCAGAACATGGAAAGCTTCTATTCCAAGTTTCCATTTTATCACTTGGCATATGAATTCCAGGAAAAAGGCTGAAGGATAGGATATCCTTAATATATCCCAAAGTAGACTTTTTTAATGGTACAGCATTTTGTCAATTTATAAATACTGTACTGTATAAATCAGAAGTCAATCATAAAAGTGGATTTGCAATACTAACGCCATATAACTTTTAAGGTTTTGTTTTGTAATAAACAAGACCCTATATTGGTTATCAGAAGATGCTGTTAGACTCTAATAGGTCAGAGATATGTAGAGTTTCACAAATAGTTCTTATATTTCTGCAAAATCCACTCTGATTAATTAGCTCAATCTAAACACTGAAGCATGAAACTAGAGATACTACAAAAGGGAACTTGAAATGGACCATAATAGCATTAAATCATGGAACTACCTTAAATTTGTAAAAGAAAGCATGTTTCCTATCACCCATAAATAAGTAGAAGTGGAGCTATGAGCATAGATATGCCTTCTTAGCATTTAGAAGAGACCAAGATGAATAGGCTTGGCAAGGATTCTGACCCAGCAGGTTGTTGAGACAGGAGTTGGTTCCTGATGAATTTTAACAACACCCCAACTTCCCACATTGGCTAAAGCAGCCAGCTCTCTGTAACATACTCCTTCTCTATGATTACCTGCCAAATTCTTATTGCAGACCCGTGGGGAGTGGTTTATAACTCCATGACACTGTTTTGTGCCAGATCAATAAAGGCAAAGGCACATGAGAAGCTGCCCTTATTTTCTCTCTGTAGAGAAACAAAGAGCCCCACAGTTCAACTGAATGTTACTGACTAATCCTCAGCATCACTTAAACTCTCCGGGGATTGTCCTCATTTGTTTTTCACATAACACTATAATTTTTTGAAATGTGAATTAGCTAAAATGCAATTGTATTTTCAGGGAATTGAAGGCTTACTATACATTATCAGCAATTTTCAGGGAGCCGGCTGTGTGTGTGTCATATAACTGGGGGATTTCTCTCTTTAACAATAGATTGTGATGATGTATTTAGAAAAATGTCTGTATTGTTCACGTATGTTAAAACCAGGTGGGGTTAAGCAATAGAAATTCAGCTAATAACACACGCTCAAGTAAATGACCCTTACTTTCTTCTTTTCCATCCTACATAGGAGTTAATTTACATTTTAATAAACAGAATAGAAAATAATGGAGGGGTCATATTTTTCTGTGATGTGAGCTAAGAAAATTTTTAGGGAAAAAGGAAAGTATAGAGCCAGAGGAAAAAAAGAATTCAAAGATTTTAAACTTGAGCATGAACAAGGCTGGACTGTTGTGAATCTTACCACAAATTCTTCCTGGAAAAGCATAAGGAAAATTTAATAGCCAGGCCTTCAAGAAAACTTGACGGCACTTTAGTCATTTGAGGTCATTATTTTAAAAATGACCTGATTAATTTTCTCTCAATTAATCTGATACTCAGGTCATTTAAAGGAACATGAATTTCATTTTCTTTGCTTGATATGTTAACAATATAAAACAATTACAGTTCTTTCTATTTTGATCTGAATGGAGATTGTATCAAATTATGTATTGAATATATAATGCTCTCAGATAAAAAGAAGCAATGGAGAGCTACAAAAGCCAAGAAACTAGAAGAATGTTTTCTCCAGGGACAGTTATGTTTACTAATGTTTCCCAAAACATTTCCTTGTTATGATGAGATAAAAGAATGCTTGTTTTGTTTCTTTTTATTTTGAATTTCATGCTGAGGGTCTAGATTTAAAAAGGCAACATAACTAGACCTACATGCATAGTGGTAAGGTTGTACTAATTAAATAGAAAGAATAGGCATCAACAAAGTACTCTATTGGAGTTCAACATTCTTTCAATTTATTTACTACGTTTTTCCACTTTGGACATTCAAACTGGGACGATATTACTAAAAATTCAGAACTAATAAACATCAAACTAATTGTTTTTCCTAACTGATGTCTAGTTGCCTGTTATAGAACTGCTCCAGCAGTTGGGCAGGGCTGCTATTGTATGCATAGTGCCACGTGGCAGGGACCAGGTCCAGCTCTGGAGGCCACTGCCTCTGTCCTTGGTAGCTGTGTGACCTTGAATTCAGAACCCCTGAGATTTCAGTGGCACAGCCAATGTATTTCCTTCCCAAATTTGAACCCAACTAAGGAGTAGACCCAGGAGTGAAACAGATGGAGATAAAATATAAGATATGTTTTATTAATAATGTGACTGCATACATAGAAAGCTCAAAAGAATTTATAAGAAGTTAGAATTAATAAGTAAATTTGGCAAGCTTGCAGGATACGAGGCTGAAACACAGATACCAATAGCATTTCTCTATACTAGCAACAAATAATTTAAAAAATTTTCAAGTACACCAATTGTAGTAGTACCGTAAAAATCAAATACCTAGTATCTGCATACTGAAAAATTACAAAACATTGCTGGGATAAATTAAGGAAGCTCTAAATAAATGGAAGCCTCTGGAAATGCTCTATATCATGATATGGGGAGCAGTTACATGGGTATGTACATATGTAAACATTTATTAATAAATTAATAAACATTTATTAATAAATTAATAAACATTTATTAATATTATAATGTACAGTAAAGATTTCTGCACCATATTAGTTATACCTCAGTGAAGAAGTTTTTAGAAGTTAACAAAAAAACTAACTGACAAACAAACAACAACAACAACAAAAACACAACAAACTGTATTAGGGACATGGATCAGATATGTGACCACAATAGACTTTTCAATACTAGATTAACCTGTCTAGCCTACTGGCACAACTGTCGACTACAGCCCACATTTTCCAAAGGCTGGAGAATCAACCAGAACCTTTGAGAATTGTCAAGTGCAGGCCTCCAGATGAGAGAGAAAGGGGCTGAACTAAGCATGCCCAGTTTCTTTTTCTCAATCCTGCAAAAAGATGAATCACTCCCCTCTTCCCATTGAGTAAGACAAGAGGCCTGAGGTGGTACTAAGTAAGAATCTCTTCACAAAGAAGCATTAATAGAAGGGAAAGGGAAAGGTAAACATTTCTCCCCAATCTTGATTTCACTTATCTGTGCTTTAATCTTCTCATTTGTAAAATGGTGATAATAGAACAAAACTCATACAGTTTTGTAAGAATTAAAAAAGATAGTATATGTAAAGGACTTTGCTAAGTACCAATAAATGTGGAATTGGAGAAGCAAAGCATAGGAACTTTAGAGGGGGAAAGACATCTTCAGAAAGATAATCTGATCTACTTGTGGTATTTTTTAGATTAGGAAACTGAGACTCAAGGAGGTCTAGACACTTGTCCAAGTTCCATGGCTAGTTGGATATGTATTGTTGATATATTATAGCAGAACTGCCTCTAGTGTTACTGACTGCAAGTTCATGTGCCCAATGCACAGTGAGGCCAAACAAACTGACACGTCAGTTTGGAGCTGAGAAAGGTTTATTGCAGGGCCAAGCAAGAAGAATGGGTGGCTCATGCTCAGGAAAAACCAGAACTCCCCAATGGTTTGGTGGGGAGAAGTTTTTATAGGCAAAATTTGGGGTGAGGGCTACAAGGTGTGTGACTTTCTTCTGATTGGTTGGTGGTGAGGTTACAGGGCAGTGTTCCAGGAATCTTGTTCTCAGCCTAAAGTTACCATCCTCTACCTGGGTGAGGGTCTGCCTGCAGAAGAACTGGAGGATATTGTTATGTATATTCCTTAAGGAGGAACCAGGACCCTGCCCCGTGGCTGCACTATTGTTTCCTTTTTTTTTTAATTAAAAAAAAATTTTATTGGAGTATAGTTGCTTTACAATATTGTGTTAGCTTATACTGTACAGCAAAGTGAATCAGCTATATGTATACATATATCCCCTCTTTTTTGGATTTCCTTCTCATTTAGGTCACCACAGAACACTGAGTAGAGTTCCCTGTGTTATACAGTAGGTTCTCATTAGTTATCTATTTTATACATAGTATCAATAGTGTATATATGTCAATCCCAATCTCCCAATTCATCCCACGCCCCGCCTTGCCCCTTGGTATCCATATGTTTGATCTCTACGTCTGTGTCTCTACTTCTGCTTTGTAAATTTTGTAGAGACGTGGATGGACCTAGAGACTGTCATACAGAGTGAAGTAAATCAGAAAGAGGAAAACAAATATCGTATATTAACGCATATACGTGGAATCTGAAAAAATTGGTATAGACGATCTTATTTATTTGCACTAATGTTTCTTGACTGCTCCTCCTTTCTTTTTGCATTTCCTCCCTTCCCTGATAAGCAACTGTTTGAGTCTGCACTTTGGAACTCAGGGGGGGCCAAGGAGGCTGAATGAAGCCTATTTCTTTCAAACAAGAGACTGGGGACATGGAAAGGATTCATAGCCAGGAGAGCCCCACAGAGTCCTGCTCCATTTCACTAGGTCCCAGGTGTTTAAGTGCCTAGTCCCGAGCTCTTTCTTTCTGTTATACCGCTCTGCTGAATAGCCATCCTAAATGGCAGCAGATGGAATTGCCAGCCCTTCTCCCCACCACCGTGGATTTCCTGTTTTCAGAAGGTACACAGTCTGTTTCTACCCTCATGGAGGCTCTGTGTGCTGCCATACTCAGGCAGCAATTTATAGCCCTTGTGTTTTGCAATAAGAACAAGATTACTATTTAGAATCAAGGTAGCTATTTTCACAATCTGCTGTGAAGTAGTTAGGCAGGTATTCTTTTGAAGGTAAATAAACACAGTCAACTACAATCATTTGATTCCATTTAGTATATTAGAAAATGTACTAGTTTAATGATACCCTAGTGGCCTGTAATGGTTAATGCACCACAGAAAATGAATCATAAAATCCCCTTCTTACTAATAACTCTGAGACTAGTGTTATTAAAAAGACACTAAACCCCAGGGAATCAGAGTGTTTTCACCTTCCCACCAAGTGACAATATGATTAGCTTGGATTCTCTATTCGCTGGTCATGAAAATATAGGATCTTTGGGCAGAAGGAAAACCTGTATCATATTCTGTTTGTTTGATGATAAATTCTTGCAGCATCATCTGGGACTGTTGCTATGGCAAAGAAAATGGTCCTGTAAAGGGCCAGGTGATTTTCTAACTCTGTCACGCCTTCCCAAATGCTAGTTCATCATGAACTGGGGTAGTAGCTGAAGAGAGACTTCCTACTGATGGGAGGTAGCCATCCCCTTCATGTGCAGACCCAGGGGACTGGCGGGGTAGGGAAGTGCATGTGTCGCTTTAGATTTACACAAACACACCAGCTGTTTGTATTTATTTGGAAAAGGGTTTGAGTTACAAATATTCCCTGAAAACATGTGCCTAGCCTCCTGGTTTTCTGTATGATGAATACTGACAGGATGGGCTTCTTTGTCTTAATTTGCAGTTCATAGATTGAGTGCTAGTACTTCTAGTCAGAGAGACAGCTGTGCACATTTGGAACAATCCCAGGGAGAAGTCCTCAAAAAGCTTGAAAATGATACTGGTGCACAGAAGGATGCCCTGTCCTCGGTCGCCAGAAAAGTGTCTCCTCTGTAGACTTCTATATCTACACCCATGTTTCTGCCAACTTACAGAAAGAACAAGTATCAAGGGGGCATTTTGATACCATTGCTCTTTCCTCACTTATAAACGGTGGGATTCATGTCTCTTTGGCAGGATTATCATGATATCATTATTTGAGTATTGTATATAGTAAACACAAAAAATAGTAGCCAGTATTACTATTAATGTGTATATTTCCCATTAAAATAAGACAAATGTAAAATTAGTTTAAATTAAGAAGAATATTCCACTAATTGTTGATTGTGTATATGTATCAATAAATATACATATGTATACATGAATGTATATATATTTACATGTGTTATTTTATATATTTTTCATATATATATACATATATACACACATATCTTACTCATAACATCAGTAAATAGATACAGTTGGAAGTCAGCATGGCTCAAGAAACACGTCACCATTTGACCAGTTTGCCTTAATTACACCGGTGTTTCTGGAATAATTATTACTCACTTCACTCACAAAAGTAACCCAGTTTGGACAATAAGTTATATGATAGCCCTAAATAAGGATCGAAAGTAAAACATTGATCTCAAAGAAATCCAAGACCAGTTACAGTCTGAATGCTGATGAATAAGGCATCCACTAGACAAGACAGCTTAAGAAATTTGTACTGGGGACACCAAAATAATTTTTAAAATATATAATACATCTTTAGTAGCAGTTATCAAAACAAAAACAAAACAACAGACTCAGTGGTCATAAGGTTTGTCCCTAACAGAGAAAAGAACGCGTATTTTTTGACAGTTTGCTCCTCGGGTTGACTTTAATAGCTGCCACTTCAAGTAGATGGTTTTAGTAGAACCCTTTAAGTAGCTGCTAGAACCCTTTCAGTAACTGCTGCATTGAAGGTTATTTTGCCATCCAATATTTGTCTATTTATTTTCTTCTTTAACTCCTGGTAATTTCTCTAATTCTAACAACTTTAACATTTAGCTCCAGCACTTGGAAGTTTCGGGCTGTATTTAAAGGCTCATTTAAAACTTATCAGACCGATGGCATTAATTTATCTCTTTTATATCCCAATATAAAAAAGAGGGAAAGCAAACTAACATTTAAGACCCAGGGGTTCTGGGTGGCAGACATAAATTACCTTATTTCAATGACTTTGCAGTTTTTTCAAGGAGGGTGTTTGTTTGCTTTCTGCTTTACCTAACCTTCTAGACTTATTCTGTGAAGTTTGATTTTAAAATGCCCCTTCTGCCTCTCTTACTCCTATTTCCTCTTGGGAAGTGTTCTTTCAATTAGGAAAATATTACTTTAGCAAATCACACTTTTAACAAGTTCTTATTAAGCAACACTGGAAGATGAGTTAAAATTGAATTTGTCCCCCCTTCAACCTGGCCTGGGTATTTTGTATCTCATTCTTAGGGTAGATGCACATGTACCTTTTTTACATTTTCAACTATACCTAAATAGATTAGCCTTAAATAGAACTCTTTGGAAATGTCTTATTTCATCTCAAGCTCAACGGCAAAGTCAAAACTCTTTACCATTTCTTCTAAGTACTTCAAGCTCTCTAAGTTCCTAAGATACTCTGTTATTCTCCAGCCCAGACACCTTAGGGTTCAGTGACCTATTTAGGCTGTCACCTGTGACATAGGTGGAAATGATTGCAGAGTATTTGAAATTCACAGGTAAAACTAAAGGTTTAGATTAAATGTGTAGTATGACTCTTCCATCAAGAAACATTTTACCTGAGTTTCTAATAATTAGCAAATCTTATTCAAATATTTCTGTACCACCGACTGTATGGAAGAAGAAATTCATACTACCTAGTTCTTCTTTTTACTCTAGGTTTTTTTGGTCCTAGAGATGATAAAATTAGTGGAATCATCAAGAGAAAATATTGGGGTTTAGATAATGCACAAACTGATTTACAATGGATTGTGGGTTGTCACAAAGGGTATAAAAAATGCTTTTCCAGGACTGTGATACAGGGAGACTTTTAATATAAGTCTCTGTGAACCCAGAGGAAATAAGAGCTATTTTCATTGCTCCTTAAGGATTTCCTTGCAATATGTGAAAGTTCTTTATTTTCACCTCTGTGGCGTTTGTTTTATATGTTATAAAGCTGTTATTGAATTCAGAAAATAAAATTGAATAAACTATTTGCAGATAGAATACACCAGAGATAGTCACAAATACAAAGCTTGAACAGGTAGGTTTGGCTTTCCCTTCTTCTGAGAGACCTGAAAAGCATTTGAGAATTAAACATGCAGGTTTAGACTTCATTACTGCAACCTTGGTAGTGATCTGTTTTTATGTTACAGGCAATGAAAGCTTAGAAGAAAACTATGTCCAGGACAGTAAGATGGGGTTTGTCATCAACGCCATCTATGCCATGGCACATGGGCTACAGAACATGCACCACGCCCTCTGCCCTGGCCATGTGGGCCTCTGTGATGCCATGAAGCCCATCGATGGCAGCAAACTCCTGGACTTCCTCATCAAGTCCACGTTCATCGGTGTGTCTGGAGAGGAGGTGTGGTTTGATGAGAAAGGGGATGCTCCTGGAAGGTAAAGCAGTCTTTTCCATAATGGATCTAAATAACCCTGTGATCCTCTTCGAGCCAGACAGACAGATACTCTGGCTCCCTTTGGTTTCATGGTTTCTGGGTGCCATGAGGACAGACACAACGAGATAGCTAAAAAGAAAGGGCTAATGTTAGATGGAAATTACATTATAAAACATTGAAGAACTTCTTATTGGTAAATACCCACAATCCTGCATCCTACAAGTGCCACCCCCCTACCTCCCCCCACACACATACAGCTATCATCCCTGGTCTTCCCTTAGAATGCCTGGGACCTCCCTGCAAGCCCAAGATACTAAGGAGATTACATCTGACCAGCAGGACCCTCCCTGGCACTGCCAACATCAGGTCAGCCTCCTTCTAACTGATTAGTCCCAATACTATACTGGTTGTGGAATATTTTAATATTATTCCTGCTTAAAGAGCTTAATATATGACGAGAACCA
Source organism: Balaenoptera borealis (assembly GCF_965194805.1). Classification (NCBI taxonomy): domain Eukaryota; kingdom Metazoa; phylum Chordata; class Mammalia; order Artiodactyla; family Balaenopteridae; genus Balaenoptera; species Balaenoptera borealis. The sequence goes on along the minus strand of NC_138873.1, from coordinate 19,146,989 downwards.
GGTCTTACATATGTATCCCTTTTTTTCAGGTTAACTTATGTTCCTGCTAACGTGTTTCTTGGAACAAGAAAGGAAAGAATTTTCTGTCTGGTATCGAGTCTCTATGGCTTCCAAAGAATTAATCAAGAAGCAAAGGAAAATTAAATCTAACTAACTATATATATTTTTCCCAAGTCATTTTATATACAGTCTCTTCTGCAACACTTGCTTTTATAGTACCAGTTAGCTCATATGTAATTGGTATGCAGAGAATGATATCAGTGTAAACCGTAGTTGTGTTCTTTCATAGGAATTTTCTTGGGCAAGGGATGATCAGAATAGTGGGATAAAAATTAAAACCTGCAACAGGAAAGAAAAAAGGCCCTCAGTCTGGCTACTGCACAGTGTGCCCACAATCTTTTTTTTTTTTTCCTCCTAAGCCCTGTTATCTTTCAGTACATAATTTTGCAAAATGAGAGATTTTAGAAAAGCATATGTTGTGATAAAACAGATCATCAAATCATTTAATCCTCATCGCTGTAGGCATATCATTATCTTCTTTTACAGATGATAAAACTGAGTGTCAGAGAAACTAAGAAACTCACCTAAAGTCACGCAGAGAGTAGCTGGTAGAGGCAGTGCAGTCCGAATCTGACACTTGTAATCTTCTTGCCACATCGTGCTGCCTTTTAGCTAATCCTAAAATTAGGCAAAGTTGCTGGCAACCTTCTTAATGTCATTTCAAATGTACTGTAAGAGACTATTTGACCCTAAATAATTCTCCACATATCTCTTCCTTTCATGTAAACTTAAAGTTCTACATTTAGAGAGTGCCTTGCGGGGCCTAAGTGGATTCTCCCTGTCAAAATCCAACAGCTCCAGGAAGGATAAATGATATAAGTAACACTCAGCAATTAAAGCGATGAATTTATCAGATTGCTTCCAAGCTGCCAGTGAGGTGGGAGCAGCTTTAGATGAAAATGAGAGTGGGAAGGATGGAATGATGCAGGGCCTGGGCGTGTGGAAAGCTTCCAGGAGCTGAGCACCTTAAGAAATGGTGCCAGAGGAAAAAGTGATTCAGAGCACTGACTGCCCCCCCCCGCCCCCCTTTAAACCCGTGGTTGTAATCCTGGGTTCTACTGGAAACCAGGTTCTATCAAGGATTGGATTTGGAATGGAAACCTTCCTTCATGATTCTATAACATATACAATGTGCCTAGGACAGGGCCAGATGCATTTCCCACACAGCGTAGACATGAGTTTCCTCCTCCTCTCTCTATTTGTAAACTATCCAAAATATAGGCCCACAATTTTAGCCTTTTTCTCCTTCATCTTTAATTGCATATTTAAATCAAGAGTTTTCCCCTGGGTCCCTTTTCAAGGATCATTTCCACAGGCTTGAAATTGGTCAGCTTCATCTGTATTCAATTTCTATTTCAACCACTTCCCTCTGTTTCTATCTCCTGTCACACCATCATTCATGCTTTTGGTCCCTCTTGTAATTATTTTAGTTAATCATCATGCAACATAGATTGAATGCATTGAAAGGATGCTGTAAAGTTGTAATTTACAGCATGAGGATATTCCAAATAACCGCCAACGTGCGAGAAGGGACTCTGGGGTCAAGAGAAAAGAGCAGTGTTCATTAACATACACAGCACTGGGGAAGGCCTCTTTTCAGTAAGTCAGTATTTTTCCCTTGGTATCATCAAGCATTTTTTTTTCTCCAGCTTTTGGGACTTTTTAAAAGTATGTTTTCATACCAAAATATTGTGAATTTTTCAGTTCCTAAATGCTAATTAAGCGTGAACTGATTTCTCCTATTGAAATAAGGAAGTTGAAATAAAAGTCTTAGGAAACTGATTTATAGGAAAAAGATATTCTAAAGCTAGCGTTACACCTAAGCCTGCATTGAAAGTATGTAAGGAGATTTAACAATGTAATATGGAGTAAAACATAAAGATTAAAGGAAATGAAAAAGGGAATTACTCATACCAAACACTCACAGCAGGCTCTGTAACCATAAGGAGTTTAAAATGGAAAAATATTGGAGGTGTAGATTAGTGTCCTTGATCAGCAAGATGAATGCGAGCCTTCAACCCACAGTTAATACCCACATGGATATCACTCAGAGAGCTACTCTGAGAACATTCTGGTTTGTCTCAGCAACCAGAGGAATGAGAACCCTCTATTAACCAAAAATCAGAAAGCAGAGAGGTGAATAACACACTCCAGTTGCACCATTCTCTCTTCTCACTCCACGTAAGTTTTGTTCACCTGGAAAAGTAGGGGAAAGACTTCCTTTATGCCCCGAGAGTCCCCTTTCCTTTAGGGAGCTGCTATTTATAGAACTTGCCAGGATCTGATTGTGGAGAAGCCACTAGCCATCCTGTGGGTGACAGGATGCATTTGCACATTAAGAACAGGCAGCAAAGCTATTAAAAGATTTTAGTTGTCTAGATAAAGAACTAGGCCAGATGTAGCCAATAGGTTTCAGATGCCAGCTAAGGTTGACTGGTAGTAGCTTCCTGCAGTGCTGGGCTGAGGAGGATTCTGAGTGTGTATCAGGGTTAGAGGGAAAGAATTCCAGGATGGGTTAGGTAGGGATATTATGGAGAGGAGGAAGAGAGCTGAGGAAGAGGAATATGTGTTAGTTAATTGCCATCTATTTCTTTGGGTCACACACAAAGAGTAAGAGATATTGCCTCATATTCTAGTGCAGGAGAGTGAAGAATACACAGGTACTGCAGGAAAGAACCCCACTTTGCAGAGCCACTGAGGGAGAGTCAGGCATCCATTTCTGGGCAACTGCCACTTGAGTTATAGTTTCCTTGGAGTAAATAGCAACATGGAAAGAAGATTGAAGAATACCAGAGAATTGTCAATAACCGAGAGAGAAATAACTATGACAACACAAAGATGTTCTCATTTTCTTATAGTATGGAAATAACCAGAGTATTTTAGCGCATTAATAGTGCTACTAATGTGAATGATATAGTGATATTGCCTTACATATGTATTTCTCCCAATTGCGAACAGCCTTATGTTAGTAAATTCCCACAAGAACCCCATGAGCCTTACAGAGTTTAGTGACATTCCTAAGTAGTATAATCTACTATTAAAATATTAGGAAAGAGATTCCAGCTTATACATTCTAATGTCAAATGCTGTGTTTTTTCCACCAAATTGGAAAATGCTGTCCACTGCCCACACTGGGAAATGATGTATCTGGTCCCCAGAACACACTCTTGCTACAGTGAAGATTTCTAAATGTAGATTTTACCATTGTGCAGCATTGCAGCATTTGAAATAACTGAAATAACTGACACCAATTACTTGGATTCAGAAATGTTTGTCCTGATCAAGGAAGAGACCAGTTTAAATGTCAATGCTCACGATGTTAAATCCCAAACATCCTTGCTAATTAAAGGTGCATTTCTCAGATTTTGTGCTCTATTAGCACCTAAAATAAGTTCCAGACTTGGTAAAACTCACCTCTTTTAATCCAGTGTAATTAAAATGGCAACTGAATGTGAAAAAGGAATTTGGAATAAAAGTACTTAAGCTAAAAATTAGTGTTCTGAAGAATTGTTACTTGATCAAAGAATAATCTAGTGAATAATGATTTGAAGGATATGGTGATCGACTCAGCACATATAGAATTTTTTTGAGAATAAGCAGAGAGAAAAGTACAAGAATAATATATTCTTTAATGAATATGGATGATACACAAACAGAGACTGAAGGATGGAATACACATTTTGGAAAATCAGAGGATACATAACTAAACTAAATAAACTAAAATATTGACCATAGCTGGCATTAGGACATGGGATGATTCTAACTTTTCTCTTTCTTCTCTCTAGTATTACCTATTTACCAAATTCCTTTGGTTTCTACATCATGTCCATATTCTCCAAGACACACATGTTGTTTTCTTTGTAGGTATGATATCATGAATCTGCAGTACACTGAAGCTGATCGCTATGACTATGTACATGTTGGAACTTGGCATGAAGGGGTGCTGAACATTGATGATTACAAAATCCAAATGAACAAGAGTGGAATGGTACGGTCTGTGTGCAGTGAGCCTTGCTTAAAGGGTCAAATTAAGGTAAGCCAGCCACAAATGCATTCTTGGATGGTGTCCATGAGGAGACCTCCTGCCTGGGCATAAGCAAAGAAAAACACAGACATTTTTCTTTGACCAGACTGTCCAGAAAGGGTGCGCCAGGTGTACTGTTTCTGTTCTTGTGTTTAGCAAAAATGAGGAAGACAAAGAAAGATTGGGAAATGGAATAGGCAAACCACTGGGATATTTAGAATAGTCTTTATTTGAATCGTAATGATGAGCTGCAGTCTTAAATACAATATAGAAAGCAAGGGGATGAATAATCAAATTAAAAATTAAGACAGAAGTAAACGCGGAAACCAAAGCCAATGATACTGCTTACTCATAGTTCTAGCTATTGTTAAAGAAAGCAGAAGCTGAACGACGCCAAATAAATGTATAACTAAAGTAAAAGAAGCTGAAATGACGTAACACAAAAACATTGCTTACCACTTCTCTTTTCTCTACCAAGTTCTTTGAATTTTCCTGAAACTGGTATTTTCCAGCCAAGAGAGAGTCTTCACTTCGAATTATTCCCAGAAGTTTGTTTTTTTTTTCCAGGTTGGGGCAAGTGAGTGATCATGATATTATGGTATACTTAAAACTAGAGTAAATAAACATCATATACTGGGCATTTGGCTGAATGGAGTAGAGAGAATTCTTGGTGAAGAAGACATGGAAAGAGCACTGACTGAATCCCATGCTATTTAAAAACCAGACTGGCTGATGCACTAGGAAACGGAGCATAGGGGAGTGATTGTGAACTGGCAAGAGTGTGGATTAAATGACCTAATAGGTCTTTCCCGTCTCTAATTTTCTGTGATTCATCTCTGGGAGCAGACAGGCTGTCAAGTGAACGTCACAAAGCACAGCTGGGGCTGGAATGTGTACTGTGTGAGGCCCCTGCTGTCTTGCCACGTGGCCACGCCGCTCTGCTGTTCGCAGGAGCCGTAGAACCAGCCGTGCAAGGGAAAGGCCCTGAGAAGTATACTTAGGGGCCTTTAGGGCAAGAGTCTAGTAGTGCTGGTACAGCAGCTGGAAAAGCTTTATCACTGCTGATCAAAGAACGTGGAGGATCTGGAACCTGCAACATCTCTCAGCAGCTGAGAAGAGCTGTCCGTGTGGACTCAAACTCTGAGTCGAATCAGCCACTTTGAGCATGAAAACCACTCCTGAGGCGACTCTCCCTACTTGCAAATGTCACTGCCTCCTCTGCAGATGCGATATTAAACATATTTAATAATTGTCATGGTAACCCACCAATCAGAATGAACTCCATCTTAGTGCTACGACAGGGTGCTGGAGGCCTCCTTCCATGCCCGCGGTTAATCCTTGAGTTGTTGGATCATGGGAAGATTTAGGTGAGGAATCTTACATGGCTAGGGTAGGATGGGGCAGTCAGGGGGCTTGGAGAGACACCATTAGTTTCCACCCAGTACAGAAGCATTTCAGTAGTGTGAGAATGACTCCAGCCAAACCACTGTGTACGGGCCGTACGTCAGTGCTGCTTCTCCCCAAGAATCCACTTCTGATTCTTATCCAGATGGAATTTTTCACGTGGGGCTGTCTGGTGGTATTAGGAATATATCCTCTGAAACTGAGAGGCCTAAAACTTCTCCTTGACTCTTACCACAGGATGCCAGACCACTGGATTCTGGGTTGGTTATCTTCTCTGGATGGTAGGGAAAACCAGGGAGACCTGAAGTCATATGATTGGGACAGCCCAGAAGCCCTGGGCTTTATGCTCTTCTGTGACCCAAAGGGTGTCACATGTTCATCTCAGACCTCCTCCTCGGCATGGGTGGCAGCATTGAATATTTAGTGCAGACAACTGCTGTGAAAAAGTTTATGAAACTACACAGTTTGGCTATTCAGAGTATAAGAAAAACAAACAAACAAACAAACAAATACAACCCTGGCAAGAGAAAACAAATCATTCTAAAGATACTCTGCACTCCAGCTCCCTTTCAGAATTCCCTGCTGTTACTCTGACTGCTGGCAGGCCATGAATGGGAGCTCACATGCCATGTGTAGTCCCATGTGTATACTCCAGAAGATAGACTTTCCCCCCACCCCCCAAGTTCAGAGGAAAGGCTGTCTGCGTGCATCTCTAAGCTAGATGCTGAAGTATTTCTGGCATCACATTTGCATTACACCCATGCAGTGTTATCGAAGGAGATCCCAGAAATCTTTGCTGAGCCATTACAGAGCACTTGCTATAAATGCAAATCTCTTGGGGTCCAATTTTCATAATATTGTGTACCCTGCAGGATAAAAGTATGCCCGTTCTCAATAGCACCTGGAGTGGAGGTGAAGGGGGATGTTTGTTTGTTTCCCATAAGTACCATGGGAGGTATGGAAACAAATGAAATCTGAATCCCATTTACCAAATAATAGCATTTATATTCTTACATCGTCAATTTGCCACCTACCAGGTTCAGGATGCAGAGCCAGGTCTCTCAGTAGCCACTACAGAGACTGGAGGGAAGCAACTTAAAAGGTGATTGTAGGACCTGCACTTGTATTAACTGAGAAACATAACCTTTAGGAAAGGATTATTCATTTTAAATATCAAATGCCACTTAAAATGTCGAAATAACCATTTGACTTCTTTTGTGATAACCCATAAAACTTTCTTATGGTAATTTCCTTTGAAGTAGTTAAAAGTCCAGTTTTCTTATGTTATTGATTTTAGAAATATAAATATAATATCTTATAAGTATAATATTTTATGGAGGAGAAATTGATTTCAGTCATACCACAAACAGTAGTAAATAAAATCAAACTTTTATTGTTGTGTCTTATATTAGTCAGGTTTCAGTCAGGAAAGAAAGAACCCATGCCAAGTGGTTCAACAGAAGAAATTTAAGGTAAAAAACTGGTTATAAAAGTAAAAGGGGGCAATGAGGCAACTCAGAGATGAGCAACAGTAGGAATCATTCCCACCTCTGGGCTAGAGAGACACAGGGAAGGTCACAGATACTACCTGAGACCCCTCCTGAGGTGGGAGGGGAGGATACCTTGGTACGAGGCTTCTCCTCCTCCGGCTCTTCAGTCTCCCATTAGGTCCTTCCATCCTGCCAACCGTATGGAGAAGATGCTGGAAAGAGAGCCTGAGCAATGTAGTGCGCAGATACTTAGCTCAGGTTCCCTTGAACCCTGAAAGCTAAGCAAGGTTAAGTGCTAATGCATTACTGGGAGATACAATCCCAGGGAAGCAAGAGTGAGAGGAAAAGGGAAGGGAGGCATGCAAGCATGGTGGAACACCTCTACCACTAAGGTGAGGCGTCACTGAGCAGGGCGCTGCCTCACTGAGCACAGCTCAGCCTCACGGAGGTCTCTGGACAGGCTGCTCGGACTGTCTGTGGGAGCAAGGAAGGGAGAAAAATGTATGCACTCCTGCCATTCTATTTTCTGCTTCCTGTGGTCAGCGTTTGCTCACAGGAAGTGACGTCATCTGACCCCTTTAGGCAGCTACTGGGAAAGCCAGTGTCCATGTCCTGCTATGTGGACCTTCTTTGAATTTGGAAGCAGCAGGGGGAGAAGTCTCTGTGGGTCTTACACAGTCTGGTCTGGGCTCCTGCTGTGCTGAATTGCCAAGGAGGCAGTTCTGGAACCCAGTGCCTCCTCCGGGGGAGAGAGAGTCACCTGGAGATGCCAGAAGATGACACAGTAGTGGTAGGCTCTGAGGTAGGAGTTGCAGAAGCATCCAGAACCCTCAAGAGCCAGGGCCCAAGGGCCTAAGAGACAGGTCAGGCAAAAAGAATTTGAGGCAGCACGTAAAATATGGACAATGGATCTGCAAGCAAACAGCAAGGGCCTGGCACGTGTATTGGTCTCCCACACCAAGCCTGCTGCTATTTTCCTTGGTGTGGGGAAGGCAGGAAAGAGGTAAGAAGGGGTGGGAAGGCAAGGGGGAGAAAGTGAAAGAAAGGAGAAGGGAGGCAATAGAGATCGGGAACTAACACTTATCAAGCATATTCTTGTGCAAGTACAAGAATGGATGACATCGTTTCAATTATTCCTTAAAACAACCCTTTTAAAGCAGATATTATCACCCCATTTTATGATGAGAAGTCAGAGGCCCAGAGGGCTTGAGTCACTTGCCCCAAGCTTTCTCAGCTAGCAAATGCTGAGCTGAGCTTGGAGCCAATCCAAAGCTCTTATCGACCCACAGCCACATGTTGTTCAACCATCTTTCATTATATGAACTGGCATATTTCCTACAAATGCAAGTTTCAATTGATAAAGCTGATTTTCTCAATAGTTTACAACAAAATTATAAATAGAGATCCACTTTAAAATTGCTGAGGGAACAGAATCTAGAACTAAGCAGGCAATAAATATTAGTGAAGGTGGTCGGGAGAGGCTGACAGAGATGGGGAAAGTGGCAGAGAATCCCAGGGAAAGGGTCCTGGGGATTGCTTTCATTCTCCTCCTACTCTTTCTTTTCCCCTCTCTTCTCTTTTATTTTTTTCTTCCATTTAGTTCGTTTTTGGATTCTTTACTCCAAGATGATGGTTTGAGTCTGGGAGTTTAGGCATGGAAAGTAGAAATCACTACTTCCCCCCTTCTTACCTGGCCGATCAAGATAGAATTATGGAGACCATATCATAAATGGTTCCTCATTACACATGCCATATTGTCATATAGTAAAATACCCCCTATATGTGTGGAGAAAAGCCCAGATACACATATTTTTACAAACTATATATTTCAGAATTGGGTTAACTCTTTTTTCCCTGAACCATCTGAACGTGAGGTGCAGATATCATGAAACTTCATACCGCAGCTTTTGTCTTCTAAGAATAAGGGCAACTCTCACATGGCCATAAGACCAGCTAAGAAAGTTAGCAATAAGATCAACCACAGCTGTCCTGTTCACCTCAACTTCCCCTTTTTGTGAATCAAAACAAACTACCCATTTAACTTGTTCATAATTAATGCAACCATTTTGGCAACCAATGAAACAATGACATAGTTCCTTCATTATGTAATATTTTATAAATTCCACTGCAGGATGGCAGGTTCTCAACAAAAATTGTCCACAGGAATATCAAAATTCCTTATCTGAGAAGCTTATGATTACATAATGATGATGTGATCTGCCCCAGCTACTAAAAACATACTGGCTAAAATTTTGAAAAAAGTTGAAGACAAAATACTGAGTTCCTTTTTGTATTTTATTATGTATGTGAAAGCATGAAATTATTATAGTGTCTCTGGATGAGAGAAAACTTTGCAAGCACTGGTCATAATGAGAAATTCTATGGAATCATCATTAATTTACATCATTAATTACTCAGCCACTCTGAGTAATACCTACACCCTCACCTCTCATGCTTTGACCAGTGTTTAAGCTGTTCTCCTGGTTACTGAATTTTTTGGTGATCACCTTAGCCTCAGATCTAGCTTGTCTGCCACTTCTGGGGACAGGTGCCGATAGGACCTGCTGCTGAATCACAAGACACCGGGCAGAGAAGGAACACAGCAGAGCTGTTGTGTCTTGCAGGTGGCAGTGACCAAAGCAGGGCTCATTTTCCTTTTTAAGTAAATATTTATTGAAGTATAACACACATACAGAAAAGTAGAGAAGGAAGGCAATAGCATGAGTACCCATTGGACTCTTACTTCTGGGTCTTTTCTTTAGCTGATGCCACTGCCTAGAACTCTCTTCCACCAGATATATTCAGGACTTACTCCCTTTCCCTCTCTCAAGTCTTTAGTCAAATGGCATATCTTTGTGAAGGCTTACCTGACCACCATGTGCAAAATTGCAATCCCCAATTCCAGGTGCCTCCCTGTCAAGACTGGGACTAAGATGAGGCAAGTGAAGAACTTAGGGCACAGACCCTAAAGGGGCCCCCCATCAAGATCCTGCAAGTGCAGGGTGGGCATGTGCACAACGCTGAGGGTTTTAAGGGCCTCTTTAATTCTGGTCCCTAGGCACTAGGCTTGCCTCACCTTGGTCCCTGCCCTCAACCCTATTCCTCTTTCTTGCTGTAGTTTTCTCAAAGCCCTTTTCTAGGATGGCGCTCCTCAAGGATGGGGATATGATCTGTTTTATTCACTGATTGTGAATGCATAATGTGAATGAATGAATGGATGAATGATTGAAGGCATATGCCCTGCATAAGCATTTCATTCCTCCTTCTAGCAGTATACGTATTATATTATGTCAGATTTTGAGCTTCTTAACCTCAGTGATCATCAGGTCTTTTCATTTATTTGTCCCCATGCATAGCACCGTGTCTGGCACACTGGGCCACTAAATAAATGTTGGTTAAGTAAATATATATCTGCCAACTTCTGAGATATAATTTTGGTTCTCAGCATAACATGTCATCATTCTGACAGCTGTTTTTACACAAGGAAGAGCTTAGTTCTTGAAACTACCTGGTGATAATGTGCCTGAGGTTTGCACAAGTTACTGATCCCCTCTGCAGCTGTTTCTTCATCTGCAAAATGTAAATAATTAACTTCACTCCATGGAGTGGTTGTGAGGTTTAGTGTAATTCTGTACAGAGGGCCTTGCACATGGTCTCATTCAATGTATGTCCATTTTTGTGATCATTTTCTATTCCTATATGATTTTTGTTACATTTCCCCTGTAATAAATTACTACGTAGGGATTTTCCTAAACAGATATTTTTCTATAATTCTTTCAAGGCTCTCTTCAGTTTCCTCCTATTTTTTATTCTCTTTGAATTCTTCATTTTCATTTCTTTTGTTTATGTAATATTCCATATTATTTCCCTCTTTTCTTTCACATACATTATTGAGTAATTATTGAAAAATTAATATGTACCAATAACTATGCTAGCACTGTGAATGCAAAAGAAACTTAAACATGACCCCTTCCTTTGAGGAACTCATAGTGTAGCTGGAAAAAATTGTATCAGCAATTACAGTCCATTGTTGCCCAAGCTCTCATACTGGGTGTCATGGGGACACAGGAGGGTAGGACTAGCCCTTCTCTCCCTCAGCTGATTTTCCTACAGTCCTAATTAGGCAGGACCAGTGTCTTTATTCTGTTTAGTCTTCCAGGCATTTCCCTTCTGAAGCAAATTTCTCTGTTTCCTTTGATTTATCATTACTTTTCCTTCATTATATTCTTTCGATGCTGTTTTCTTTCTTTTGTCCTTTTTCTAAATAAAGCCTAAATTTAAAAAATCCATTTCAAGTTACTTCAGAAACGCAGTCATAAAGTTAACGCTTGATTTCCTATGGCATAAATACTTTAAGACTCCTACAGTGTATATGGAATTGAATCATAACCTTGTGTGAAGCAGCAGGTCATCTAGTCTTACTAACAATAAACAGAGCACCACGTACACAGGATGTAAAAGGAATCAAAACAGTTCCTGTGTCTTGGGAAGTCTTGGTCTTTCAAGGGCAATTTCAGAGAAATATCAAATCTCTTATCATGACTCAGAGCTGTCATAAAAAGTGTTTTACGGTAACAAAAATGAGACAATACATTCAGTTATTGAGTGTATACTACATGCAAAAGAAATATCAGTTAGTATAAAAATATAAAAATAATTTAAAATATCAATACCTGTGTGATATGGGGGAGATTAAAACATAGAGACAATAATTTAAGAATTTTTTAAAAAGTATCTGAATGAAACATATCTACCATATACATGTGAAACAATTAGAGGACAAAAGCTAACTAACTTGTGGTAATAAAATACCAAGTATATTTTAATTATAGAGAATTCCAAATAAGGTAATGTTTCAAAAGGCTCACTGCACCAGAAATACTTCCTGGAGCATGTGTCAGGACTCGAAAGTAGTGACATAGATGGGCTGATGGAGGAAAGATGATATTCTAAATGGAAAGGAATATCCTTTCTTTTATTAAAATATATTTATTTCTTTATTGTTGCATGTTAAAGCCATGGATTAAACAACACACACACTCTCTCTCTTTTGTCCTTCTTAAAATCTATTCTCTAAACAGCAGCCATAATAATCCTTGTAGAAAGCAAGTCAGATGGAAGGCAAATTAGATGATGTATCTGCCCTACTTGAAACCTCCCTCCAAAACAAACATTAATGAGGATGTAAGCAGGGGATGGCACAGAGGCTGCTCTTCCTTGTTTGGCGGACTTATGTAAGAGATTATTAACAGTCAAACTTAGGTGCAGAAACAAGGACTTATGTAAGAGATTATTAACGGTCAAACTTAGGTGCAGAAACAAGGACTTATGTAAGAGATTATTAACAGTCAAACTTAGGTGCAGAAACAAGGACTTATGTAAGAGATTATTAACAGTCAAACTTAGGTGCAGAAACAAGGACCAGAGACTAAGTGAATGACTGACCAAAGAGCTTACATTTCAAAGGTATTAGAAAAGGGAGACACTGACATTCCTTGAGTGACCGAATTACATTTTTAAAAAAGATTCAACTCAACACTCGTTCATTGGCCGGCTACTGTGTGTTCTTGGTACATTTATTGATGACTATGATCTGAAAACAATGAAAGTATGGCATGATTCCCTTCTCTTGAGGGGCCCACAGGCCCTCGAGATGATCTTGACAGCTGTGTGCATGTAACTCTGGAGTGAGAAGTAATTAGAGGCACATTATATGATTAGGAGACAGGGACCAGAATTCATCTTTCTGAGTCTAGAGGAGTGGCTGAGAGATAGAAAAGACAAATGCCATATTTTAGACATTGTATGGCAAAAGTGCACATACTTGGTGGCTGAAAAAGAAGTAATAAAAAAAAACTCCATTTGAGCAGTTCCTTTTTCATTATTTATTAGAGGTATAAGCCAATCACTTATTCATTCGTTTATTCAGTCATTCAAAGCCTAATCTTAAATACTTTCCATGTGCCAGTTACTCATAGGATCTACCTTTCACCAGTCATTCTGCATAAATAAATTGTGTAGCATTATTATCTTTTGAAATTGTCTCATTCATAGTATTCATTTTATAGTTAGGCAAAAGATAAAGCGGACTGAAGAGATATACACTATTTTGTACTTCTTATACTCATTAATGTAAAAAGCAGTACTCATTTATTCAATTTTTCTCATGGCACTTAGAAAAATTTATAATTTGGAATATAGATTTCTCATGCTTATTCTGAGGATAGGTGTGAAGTTTTCAAAAAGACTTAATCTGAGTCTACTTTCTAAAGTTATTTGAAAGTAAAAGAAGAAAAAGGAAACCTTTTACAGTTTCTGAAAATATAATGTCATTTGATATTTTTCATGTAATTCTAAAATAGTGGTATAAATTTCGACCTGATTTGCAAGAAGATAATTTTATTTTCACAAAGGATAGAGTTTGTATGATTTTAAGGTATGGCAATATTTACAGTTTAATTTCTGACTCTACATATGAGAACATTTGATTATGTCTAATGTGTTGGGGAGGGACCTCTGTTTCTAGCCATGAGGGAATAACAGAGTACAGACTTTGTCTTCTGCTGTAAACAACAAGAAAACTTGACACAATATATGAAGTAACTATGTTCAGACATTGGAAAACAGTGCATGACCTTGAATTCAAGGAATTGAAAGGAAACAAACAAGGTGAACCCTAAAATCACTCTGGCTTTCTGTCTGGAGGCAATTTCCTAGTTGTTGTTTAGTGAGAAAGAACACAAACAGAGCTTGGCTATCCTGATAATTTAAGAAGACAGAAATCAGAGTTTAAGAAGGCCAAGGCAGCCAGAATTTGTAGTGCAGAGGAAGGAAGAGGATGGATCTATGCAGAAAAAGAGTCCCAGAAGTTGGCATATGAGTTTTCATGAGTATTTGACTGAATCTGTATGAGCAGGGTAGAATTCAGAATGTCCAGGTAAAGAACAATTAGTGGGGAGCTGGATTCCCAGAGGTCACACAAGGCCAAGAATTGTCCCAGTTTCTACAAGCCCTAGTGGAGACGCTTTGCTGAGTACACAAAGAGTTAAGTAGAGATCCCAGCAGGGTCATAGTTTATAATGAGGCTAAACTATTCCTAGAGTAGAGACTATTCTAGACTTGCCCTAAAAAATGAAAAACAAGACTCAAACTGAGCCACAGGTGACTTAGCTGCCTGCCGGAACAAAGGCCAATACTACTTCAAGAAAAAAATCCAGCACTCTACACCTTATGTCCAGCATCTGGTTAAAAATTTTTAGACATGTGACAAAATGAGAAAATGTGACACATTACCTGAAGAAAAAGCAAGCAATAGAAACAGTCCCAGATATTATATTGATGATGGAATTAGAAGTCAAATTAAAATACCTACTGTAAATACATACAAAAGGATTTAAAAGAAAACATGCATATCACGAGAAGACACATGGAAATATAAGAACATAAAATAGAGTTTATACAATGAAAACCAAAGTATATTAGAAATAATTTTTTAATGGATGGGATTAACAGCATATTAGACATTATGAAAGTAAATATCAGGGAACTTGTAACAATATAAAAAGAAAAATGTATTTTTACTTTTCTATGAATTATTAATACATATTAATATACATAATGATATGATTCAGCTGTTTAATTCCTTTTATAAAAGAAATTATTATTGAAAAGCTTCCAAATCCAACATGGAATGAACTGAAATTCACATCTGAACTCTGGTACAATAAGGTATATCCCAATCCATGTATTTAAAGTTCCTCGACATATACAATTTTTTGAAAAGTTACTTTTCTAAAAAAATCATAGTTTGAAAGCAAGTCCTCACCTGAAAAAAAAAAAAAAAAAGTCTTTCTGGAGAAACGATCTGTAAGGCATATGAAATATTGCTATGTTATAGGTCATACGGAAAGGAGAAGTCAGTTGCTGCTGGATTTGCACTGCCTGCAAAGAGAATGAATATGTGCAAGACGAATTCACCTGCAAAGCTTGTGACTTGGGCTGGTGGCCCAATGCAGATCTAACAGGTAAGCGCTGCCTCACTTGTAAGCCCTGCCCCTGACTGTTGACCTTTCCGATGTGCCTATTGTTTAAAATGATAGTGATTAGCTCATGTCTTTTTCAATGTTTATTTACATTGTTACTGCTCATGTCAAAGTGTACACATAAACCTCTTATACGTTTTCCATAATCTATATTAAAAGTTCATTTAAATGTAAAAGTGTATTCAAAGGTTATTCTTGTATACCAGTTGTTCCTGTTTTTCTTTTTAAAAATTTTATCTGAAGATATTTCTAGTCACCTGAATTTATATTTGCAAATATTTCTTGAACATCTGTATATGAGGCACTATTGCAGGACGTAAAGGTTCAAAAATAAGTGAAACACAGCCCCAGCTTTATTTACTTAAAATATATCAGGGAAGAAACATGTAAAAGTATAAAATAAAATAGTTATTACTACAATAGAGATATTTATAAACTACTGTAAAGTTTGTTAGGCAGACAAGGAGATGAAAGAAATTCCAGACAGAAAGTAGAACATGGGAAACATGAAAGCATGTAATACATTTGGAGAAAACCATGGAACAAGTATATGGGGTTGTTTGGTAAATGCAAGGCCTAGTAGATACGTGGTCAGAAATGAGACTGGATGAGTACACTGGCAGCAAATGGTAAGGAGCTTCTGTAGGACCTTTTTATAAATGTTTGGATTTTGGCTTTAAGCACAGAAGAGCCACTGAAGAATTTAAAGCGGTGAATAACATCATGATATCTGTGTCTCAGAAAGATGACCCTGGCGGTAGTATGGAGGAGAGTAGTGAGCCTAGACTAAAAATAGAGAGAAGTTAGGAAGCTATTATGTTGGTCCAAGTGAGTAATTTCAAAGGGTATGAACTAGGGCAGCTGCTACAGCAATGGAGAGGAATAAATGAATGCAAGAGATGATTTACTCATAAAATCAATGGGACTTCTGTGGATGGATTACATGAGTTTATAAGCTTCCCAAGAGCAATGTTCAGGTATATGAGTTTTGATTTCCAAAGACCCTGGTATGAGTTCACAGATGAGAGGTGTTTCACAGTTACTTTTCACAAATTTGAAAAGTGATAAAGCCATAGAAACTTTGTCTTTGAGTTCATAGAGACCTTGTCATCTGAGTAATGCAATCCCTCATTTTAGAACGACAAAGCTGAGGGCTAGAGAGGTGTACTTGTGCCCAAGGTCATGCAACTAGTTAGAAGCAGGTCGTAGCTCATTGACTGCTGATCCTATGCTTCCCTGTGTGCTGCTGAAAATCATTAGGGTAACATTCATGATTGTTGTTTACTTTTTGACTTGTTCCCAAATAAGAATATGAAACTAAGAAATTGTGTGGCTTATTCAACGGGCATCAAAAATGGCTGGCTGAGTAGAATCAGGTCACATAATTAAAATTATACTTTGTGAGTGAGAGACCTTGTAAAATGTTAACCCTGTTAGAAAATAGACTGAGTATCAGAAAGCTTTAAGAAGTCACCTGGTACAAAGGCCATTTTTAAATGAAAAGAAATTAGATCAGCATATTTTTGAAGGTACAAACTATACCTCACCTGCTTCTTTATTCTCTAGCTGAAAACTGGTTTTCAACTTCAATGTGCCTAAAAATTACCTGGGAATTACCCATCTACAGAGATTCCCATTCACTATTTCTGAGACAAGACCCAGCAGATTCTGAAGCACTTAGTCCCTGTTCCATCCCTTGAGAAACATTACTCTCTGGCTCATAGCCTGGTGCCTTGAACATAATTGCTGCCTGATAAATATTTGTTCTATGGAGAGAATTAGAAAGAAGAAGGAACTCACCCAAGTTCATCTACATCAATACAGATCATCAACAGGAGAAGCCACCACTAGAATCTAGGGGTTTTTGTCCCTGGGTCGAATGCCCTTTCACTATGCATTTATCTCATGGTTGCGTGCAATGGACTGACTTGGAAAAGGTTTTCCAACCTCATTCTGGACACAGGCCTCCTTTCCCACTCGTACTGTGTCTCTCTTCACAACTTTACCCTCCTTTGTAGTGTGTGCTTCCTGCCGGTCCTTTTCATCTTGAGAAAGCCGTCCCCTTAGATCACCATTGTGCTTGAGAACTGGGCTTGACTTCAGAGTCAGCCCTCAGCTATCTGACTGAGACCACAACTGATCAGGAAGAGGCTCAAAGGCAAAACCATCACCTTTCTAAGGTTAATCTTAAACGTCAGAAGTCCTGGCTTTGAGGTACAAGAGTTTTCCTCTTGTCTACACTTTTGGGGCTTCCCCCAACTTTTCCTACTGCTTCATCTTCCCTTTAAATGGGGGCTTATCTCATACATGATAAAGAACTTCTATCCAACTTTAAAACATTAAAATACAAAAAAAATTTTAAAGATCTAATATGTTATAATAATGGAACTCAAAGTCATATGTTTTATTCCCTAGACATCTTCCACTGTGGATATATAGTCTGCCCACTGCCAAATGATCACCATCATTGATTAAGCCTCTTTGACTTAGTAAAATATTAAAAAATATCCTCCTTGATTATAAATAGGTGAATTTTAATGCAGTTATCTTTCTAGAGAATTTAATCTACTATCATCCATCATATGTGTAAAAATCACTGTAACATTCAAATGAGTTGAGCAAAGCAACAGCTCAGACTGCCTTTATCTGATAACAACAGGCAAGTGGCTACTTTCGGATCATGTATCCAAATTATGTTGTAACTCTTATACTTAAGGTCTTTCAGAATATGCATCTCGTACTCATTTATACTTTTTTTTTTAACGTCTTTATTGGAGTATAATTGCTTTACACTGTTGTGTTTGTTGCTACTGTATAACAAAGTGAATCAGCTATACATATACATATATCCCCATATCCCCTCCCTCTTGCATCTCCCTCCGACCCTCCCTATCCCACCCCTCTAGGTGGTCACAAAACACCAAGCTGATCTCCCTGTACTATGCAGCTGCTTCTCACCAGCTATTTTACATTTGGTAGTGTATATATGTCCGTGACACTTTCTTCGTCTCAGTTTACCCTTCCCCCTCCCCGTGTCCTCAAGGCCATTCTCTACGTCTGCGTCTTTATTCCTGTCCTGCCCCTAGGTTCTTCATAACCTTTTTTTTTTTTTTAGATTCCATATATATGTGTTAGCATACAGGAATGGATAAAGAAGATGTGGTACATATATACAATGGAATATTATTCAGCTATACTTAGTTTTAATGACACCTACTGTTTCTGCATCCCTTCCAGTCTTACACATGAATGGAAAATGAGAACTAATTTGCCACTTACTTGGTGCCATGTCAGGCTCAGAGCAAGGGCGCAGTACATGGCAATGTGTTTTTGGTTGTTGCCATGGTAGCAGTAGTTGTGAAAAGAGAAAACTCACAGAGAGAGAATACCAAAAAATCAGTAAAAATATTCAGAGGAGTATATGCATTGCCTTTAAGTAGGTATTTTATTGTCATGGGTGGATTTTTTTGACTGAATTTTAGTTAAAATGAGAAATCATTCTCTTTGGAAAATAGTGTTTTTTACTGAAGGTGAAGTTTGTTTAAAATATGCTTAAAATCATTTTATGTGATAGCTACTTTTCATATATGCTTCAAAGACTCTAATATTAATGAATAAAAACATGTTAGTGAGTTTTTGTTTTCATAAGAATATGTTATTTTTTGGCTATGAAGAAAAATATTGTATATTTCTTAGAGGAAGTGACTTCTGATGCTGTTTTAATAAATTTTTCATATTTTCTTCTTGGGAATATGCACATTTTAATTCAGCATTTAAATTTCACATTTTACTTTATATGATGCATAAACAGGGATCTCTTCTGCCATGATATACAACTTGACAGTAGTTTAACAATCTATGGGCCAATTATATGTAATCCAATGCTACTTATTCCTTTTAAAAAGTCAAATAACATAAAATAATTCCTCAGAAAGTCAGACTGCACTAAATCTCAACAATAAAAAATAGAAAATACTAAGTTATAGAAATTAACTTTTTACCTATTTTTCCCCATCCAACAGTTACTGCCACCTCTCATATTATCTACTCATTTATTCACTTTTATATTATACACTACCACCTACTTCATGCCAGGTATTTTTTTTTTTTTTTTTTGAGAAACTGGGACATATGGGTGAATGAAACAAGGTTTATATCCTGGAAGAGAAGCTTCATATGAAACCAGACATGTAAACAGGTAATTATAAGCCTTGCAACAGGAGTATGTACAAAATTTCATATAAGTACAGAGAAAAAAGCAATCATTTTTCCCTGGGAAGAGAAAAACCTTCACAGAGGAAGGGACATTGAGTTAAACATTAAATAATAATTTCACCTTGTAGGTAATTTATATTAATGTAATAATGTTAAAGAAAGCATTTCAATGAACCCTTATGCAATCATGAAGTACTACTGTAAATGTTATTAAATGCCCCAACACACTTTAGGTAGAATAATTGTGGCCTATCTTAATTTCTTGATTCATATTAAATTTGTCTTTACCTAATTGGAAAGAAGTCAGATATTAAATTTTAACCTCCTCCAATGCATTTGGATCTTGCTAGTGAGCCAATGTTTGTTTCAAAAATTAGGAGTAACCCGTTGCCCTCAGATCAGAGTTATTACCACTTCTCTTGTATTTTGCTCAGTAGTTTGTAGTCTGCTTGAAGGAAACTGACTTGTCCAATGGTTCTGGATTGTCTAGGGTAACTCTAACCATAGACACTGCCAGGTCCTTAATTTCTCTGCACTTTAGATATAGTATGCACAACTCCCGTTAAAGTCTTCTCCTTTTGGGTGCTGGGGGTCAGGTAGGCTCAGGACACTTACTCTTTACCACTGATTGAACTTCTAGTCTTGGAATACCCAAACACACTTGGCGGTTGGGCAACTCTTCTCTTTAAACCTCAAAACAGGACAAATAAGTACATTACATCACATATATGAACAATATGGATATTTTGTCTAATTCCCTCAAGATATCAAAGCTAGCACTTCTCAAATTTAGGGTGTCTTAAAAAATAAAAAAGAAAGGAAAGGAAAGAATAAAAAAAAACTTTTAAAAAGCTTATTCAAAATGTATATGATCAGTCCCAATCCCCAGGTGATTCTGTTTTGGATGGTCCTGGATTGGCCTTGGAAACTTTGGTTTCCACATGGGGAAAATAATCTAGGATCTTCACACGAGATAAAGTAATCCTAGTGGTGGTGTAGGTATATTGCTTTGGGGTGTTGTTATGACAAACTGATACTGTTACAACACAAGAATATTTTTACTTCTATCATAAGGATGTTTTTCTTCATTTGTCTATAGTATACTACATAGGATAGGCTTAATTTACAACTAGACTTGGAAGACTCTTATGATTATCTGTTGAGATGGCTGAGTATCAGTCTTTGGTTTCTGGCTACATTAAGGGCACTGGGATTTATGATATACAGTTTAAAGTTTGAAACTCCACTGATGACAACCAAAGTCAGTTCATTTACTGATGGATTTCCCCTGGCATATTTTATTAGACAGGTTGTCTTGGCTCTATGACTTGAGGGTCATAAAAGACTTCACTGAGAACTTCTATCTTGAGCTGTCTCAAAACCAATGTTCACTGTGCAGATTTTGGTAGCTCAATCCACAGATGAAGTATACCCTTGTAGGAATAAGGGTCCTAGAGAGCTTGCATCTGGATACCTCTTGATCCCTGGCTGCTAAACTGCACTTTCTCTTACTGTACTTTCCCTTTTGCCTTTAAATGAAAACATTACATAAGCATGTTCTGTGAGTCTTCTGAATTCTTTCAAATATTGAACTTGTGAAATATTTGCATATACAAAGCTTATTGTTATAACATACTTAACAATAGCTTGATATAATTGAATTACTGAGTTAGAGTAATGATTGTCTCTAACAAAACCCAGGTTTAGGCAAGTCCTTATTACTAGTGAGGAGAACATTAAAGACAAACTCAGGTTTGTATAGCTTTTAATCAATAAAGTAGAAAAGTATGAATAAGCAAGAACATATAAAGGAGAGTATGATATATATAAGAATCTTAAGATAATCTTGCACAGAAGACCACTGTGTAGTCATCAGCTTGCTTCAAGGTTCTTGGGTTAACAGTTAACTTTCATGAGCCTTCAGCTTCTGGAGGCTCTCTGCAAACCTCAGTTTAAAATCACTAAGGGTTGTTACCTTCAGCAGTATTAAGGTTCCCTTTTACTTGTCCAGAGGTTTGGGAATGAAGACAGCCTTATATAATTTAAATTCATGAATAAATGTTCCGATGAAAAGTTCCCATATCACTAGATTGGCAAGTTGGAACATGCTTGCTAAGACTACACGTCTGATCATATTTTTGCCATTATAAGTATTGTGGCTTTTCAATAGGGGAATGCTTCAACCCATCCAGAAGATAAATACACTATTTAAGCTAGTATATATTTATAAACCATAGGAGACAACCGTATGCAATGCATTTGGAGTTACTCAAAGGATTCTTTTGCAGTTGTATCAGTCAGTGCCCCCGACCTTTACAGTTTTTCCAGATTAATTTAATTACAAATGAAGCATGAACTGGCCACATCTGCTATCCTGGGAATGTTTTCCCACTACTGTTTAATTTTGTGGCCAATTTGTTTCTACTGAGATGAGTTCTTTCATTTTTTCCATCAGAATTTTATCTAGTGTATATTGGATATTTCATCTGGTGCTACGAGATAGCCATCTGGTTTTGCCAGAATTATCCTTATGGATCTTACAACAAAATCATTCTGATATTTCTTTTAAGAATCTCTTTTCTGGCTAGAGTTTGTGTACCTACAATTGAATTCTTGAACTTCTCCATGGATTTGTTATTATTAATAAGTTATTTGTCGTTCTATATGAGACTCTGTAAGGACTCTTAGAGCAGTCTGTTTAGCATGATTGTCTCTAAAATATTTCTATTATCTTTCATAGTACTAGAACGGTATTAGCTTTTATAGTACCTTTTTTTCTAACTGCAGGTCTCAACCTTTATGGCAGCAATTATTTTATATAACATCAACACGTCAAGAAATTAATTATCCTTAGGCAAGGAGACTAAGCATTGGCTATAGAAATAAGAGGTTGGGTAAATTTGATTTTAATGGGTAAATTTGTTATATATTGCTGTGTAACAAATTACCCCCAAATTTAGTAGCTTACAGTGACACACATTTATTATCTCACATTTTCTGTGGGTCAGAAATGCACAGTATAGCTGAATTCTCTGCTTCATGATCTTTCACAAACCTAAAATCAAACTGTCAGCTAGGGATGGGGTCTAGTCTGAAGGCTTGATTGTGGAAGGGTGCACTTCCAAACTCAGTTATTGCCAGGATATAATCCTCAAAAGATTGTTGAATTGAGGGCTTCAGCTTTCTTTTTATTTTTTTAGCTGGTTATTACATGGGGACTGTTCTCGGTCCCTTGCCATGTGGACCTTAGCAGCATAGGAGGTTGCTTCATCAGAGCCAGCAATACAGTCTGAGTCTGCTACTAAGATGGAAATTATCTTATGTAACCCAATCACAGGAGGGGCATCCCATCAACTTTGCTATATTCTATAAAAAAGAAACAAGTTATAGGCCTAGTTCATACTCAAGGGGAGAGTATTATACAAGGACATGAATCCCAGGATGTGGGGCTTATTCGGAACCATTTTGGAAGCTGCCTACCACAATGAACAATGGTTGTTTGACATTGCTATGCTGTTAATACATATAGATCATGGTGTAGCATTTTCATATTTATACAAAAAAGAAAGATTTGTGATGATCTAGGTATCTATGATAATCTGTATACTTATGTGCTCTGTTTCAATCCATCTTCCTATTTCTGTGGAGTCTTTCATCCATAAGAATTCTGAAACAAAAGCTGTTATTTGGATAATGTCTTAAATTATACATAGTATAGGTATTTTCATGACTAAATCAGATATAATTTGATCATGTGTAAGAATTATAACACATCTTGTCTGGCAGTAAATCCTGTATGTTAAAATTGTGGGTTTTGTGTCACCAAGAATAATGTATTCTTATAATAATAGTCTCAAAGTCCCAGTTATATGTTGGAGCATAGGATTATCAAAGATTTTCACTAGTTGAGTTGTTTTATTAAACCAAGGTATTTGATGTTCTATTAATAGTGAGATGATTAGTAGACATAAAGGCATCTATATCAATAAGAAAGAGATATTGCTTCCCCTGGGAGTTCAGAGAACAGACAGGGAGTTCTTGGGTGCCAATGTCTCCCCTGGAGTTAAGTCATTAGACAGATTTTAGGTAGTTATCCTGAGTTTTACTAATATGGGGTAATGGTTCTTTAAATTATGCTTTTATTTGTGATATCTATAGGTTTTCTTATCTATAGGTTCCCAAATCACAGAGAATAGAGGCCCTTTTAGATGTCTTACTTAAAGATCCATGATTATGTTGATTTCTTGTTTATTTACTATATAACTCTATCTGGAAATGTCTAGTCACATATTAGATATTTTCTAACTTGGTAACTTTTAATTTTAACATTTTTTTTTTTGTTTGATGGCCCTAATTCAGGTCTGAGCCCACTTGTAGAGAGGCTATAGTCCTTGTTATGTCAGTTATTGAGTCTAACCCAGAATTGTTTGAAGGTTTCCTAAACTCTATCTTCCATCCTTATTTTGAATCTTTATTGAAAAAAAAAGTCTGAAATTGCTTTACGTAATGCATTTTCTATTTTTATTTTTTAAATGTTACACCACTGGGTTATTTAAATCTTCCCTTTTGTAATGTGCTGCTTTTTAAATATTTTCCTACATGAGGCTAACAATTAATTGATTTAGTTGGTACATATCTGTAGTGCAGTACAATAAGTATCTAATACAAATCCTGAATTCAGCAGAAAATATTTTGCCTGTGTCCCTGAAGTTTACGAAAATCATTAATTATAGCTCTCAATTTGGCTCTAGACCAGGGTTTTAATTCAAATTCAATAGATCTGACCTGTGTTCTAGAAATTTAAAATGCAGTATCCTTTTCTAATAAAAACTCCAAAGACAGAATAGCTCATTTACAAAACCAGGTTGCATAGAAAAAGAGGAATGCAAAGAGGGTAGCTTTCAGAAGGTTACAAAGGCCTTGACAAAGACTCCATTGGAATTTGAATTTTATTTAGCAGCCTCAGTATGCCAATTAAAGGAGCTGAATATCGACTATTAAGTATTTTATCTCCAAATGTGTCTATAGCTGTTCTTAAATATTTTAATTTATTGATTGTGTTACATCAAAAGTTCCCCATAATGGTCATTGTTATTCTAACTATGTATCTATCTAATCATCTTTCTAAACTTTATCAAGGAAACAGGAAGATTTAGAATTAAAATGTGACTTTTTTTGGAAGCAGAAGTTCTTCCAGGAAGAGGCTGAGACTCTGACACAGACAAACCCCTGACACACAAAAGAGAGAGGCCACTATGATCAGTCAGGAGCGTGTGCTTCTGAGTGGTTTGCACTCATGTATTAAATGTGAGTCTGATCCCAGCTTGTTGAATGACTGAACAGGTTTAAAACAGGTTCTGGTGGTTCCTCACTCTCATAGCTACAGAACAATGAGTCTCTTCCTAAATTTATGGAAATACATATTTTTATTCTCACAATTTGGGAAATATGGCCCAGACCAATCACAAAATTCTGTGAAGGGGTTGTTGCCAGGACTTGACAAATGTTTTTCTCTCTGTGAAATACAAAAGAGACTTTAGGGCTTCCCTGGTGGCGCAGTGGTTGAGAATCCGCCTGCCAATGCAGGGGACACGGGTTCGAGCCCTGGTCTGGGAAGATCCCACATGCCGCGGAGCAACTGGGCCCGTGAGCCACAACTACTGAGCCTGCGCGTCTGGAGCCTGTGCTCTGCAACGGGAGAGGCTGCGACAGTGAGAGGCCCGCGCACCGCGATGAAGAGTGGCCCCCACTTGCTGCACCTAGAGAAAGCCCTCGTACAGAAATGAAGACCCAACACAGCCAAAAATAAATAAATAATAATTAAAAAAAAAAAAAAAAAGAGACTTTATTCTGGAAGGAAAAGATAAGCCAGGCATTTAGGAACACAGCGCTGTCTCTCCTTTCAAGAGATGGGTGAGGGGAGATTTCATTCTTCTTTAGTATGTCTATTAGAGGTTGATAACTCAAAGGCCCTCAGATGCCACGTTCATAACTAAAGAGGTGAGACTTAGAGTGAGTAATAGTATATGTGGTAAATAGGAGAATGCAGACTCTTCTAAAGAATTCAAATGAAATTTATGTTTAAAAAGTTTGCTGGCTGGCCAAAAAAAAAAAAAAAGAAAGAATAGAAAAGAAAGAAAATGCTTGTCTATGAGCTGGACTTGCCTCTGGACAATAGCTGCATAAAAATAAAAATTTTGTTAGTTTATTTCTTACGAACTTATTCTATTACACTGTGACCATTTAACCTTCAATGGAAACACAGTTTGGTTTCCTTCTTTTTCTTTCATTTTCTGAAAGTGTAGAACCAAGTTCCATCCACGGAGCAGCATCCGTTTATAACACTGGAAGCAAAGATTATATTTATAGGCTTAAGTATGTCACATTAGGCTTGTAGTGAGATTAGGTTTGGGAACATGATTGTCCAGAGAAGACAATGGTGTATGTCTATTTGTGTGATAAAGAGGCATTTTTTAAAAAATTAAAATAGCATAAATCATGGAAGATGCGAATATAGCTGTGCCTCTGGTAACTAGTAAGCACTATTATTGATCAGCAAAATCTTAGATTCATTTTAAAACTATTTTTCTCATCACAGGCTGTGAACCCATTCCCGTCCGCTATCTGGAGTGGAGCAACATAGAATCCATCATAGCCATTGCCTTTTCCTGCCTGGGCATCCTTGTTACCTTGTTTGTTACCCTTATCTTCGTGCTGTACCGGGATACACCAGTGGTCAAATCCTCCAGTCGGGAGCTCTGCTATATTATTCTAGCTGGAATCTTCCTCGGTTATGTGTGCCCTTTCACTCTCATTGCCAAACCTACTACCACATCCTGCTACCTCCAGCGCCTCCTGGTCGGCCTCTCCTCTGCCATGTGCTACTCTGCTTTAGTGACCAAAACCAATCGCATTGCACGCATCCTGGCTGGCAGCAAGAAGAAGATCTGCACCCGCAAGCCCAGGTTTATGAGTGCCTGGGCCCAGGTGATCATTGCCTCAATTCTAATTAGTGTGCAGCTAACTTTGGTGGTAACCCTGATCATCATGGAGCCCCCCATGCCCATTCTGTCCTACCCAAGCATCAAAGAAGTCTACCTTATCTGCAATACCAGCAACTTGGGTGTGGTGGCCCCTTTGGGCTACAACGGACTCCTCATCATGAGCTGTACCTACTATGCCTTCAAGACCCGCAATGTGCCCGCCAACTTCAATGAGGCCAAATATATCGCCTTCACCATGTACACCACCTGCATCATTTGGCTGGCTTTTGTGCCCATTTACTTTGGGAGCAACTACAAGATCATTACTACCTGCTTTGCAGTGAGCCTCAGTGTAACGGTGGCCCTGGGGTGCATGTTCACTCCCAAGATGTACATCATCATTGCCAAGCCCGAGAGGAATGTACGCAGTGCCTTCACCACCTCGGATGTAGTCCGCATGCACGTGGGCGATGGCAAGTTGCCCTGCCGCTCCAACACTTTCCTCAACATCTTCCGAAGAAAGAAACCAGGGGCAGGGAATGCCAAGTGAGTTATCTGACCCGGGTTTGCCTCCCCCCACCCCTCTCTCTCTTCTATTTTCTTCTATTTGACTAAATCATGTTCTTCCATTTCCCCACTGTTTTTCCTGTCCTTTCTTAATCTTTTCTTTTTTTCAAATCTCACATTCTGTTGCAGTAAGAATGTAGTACTAAAGGTCTTCGTTGTTTTCATTTCTTTGAAAGAGCAAGGAACGTGAAGCAACAACCAGCTGAGCATATATTTATTCTTACCTGCAATCTGCAGATTCTGTTGTGTCCCTAACGTTTTCCTTTTGCATGGGTCATCCTTCTGTGGAACATCAGTACATCTCCGGGGTCTGGTCAGAGATGCAATCTCTAGTTCTAATTTCTAGTTTAGATCATGGTTGAGATAGTTTCTGGTTTATTTTTCTTACTTTGGAGCCACACCGTTACTCATCTGGGATGGAGAGGAAGGAAATTAGGCACCTGGGGAAGTTTGACTATTTCAAAATTTGAGTGCAGCTGAGCACCAAGTATGTCCTGAAATAAGTTCCCTTAAGCAACTGTCTGACCGTGCCCCTCTTATTTATTGAACTTTAATGTGTACTGTAAACTTCCATAATGCTACACATTAATTGACCTATCTCTACTACAAGGTTATAACCAGAATGGTTTCCTAGCCATAAAGTACCAAATGAAATAAGGAACCAGATAAAGGTGAAGAGCCCCAAACTTGAGAGTCGGCATGAACATCAAAGTCCAGATTATTTCTATTTTGGTAATTCTTCTGAGTAGTTTATGTAATACACAGATTCCTATCTTTTTCCTGACTCTATTTTGCAAAGAAGCATATGCTAAAATTTGCATGTGTCATCTCTTTCTGAGACCCATGAAAACAGATTTCATGTCACATTTACAACTTTTAAAATAACATGGATGCTTGAAGTTCTAGTGGTAGTTGAATTATCCAAAAATTAAACGATTTTCCCCATTAGCAGTATTAATTTCACTTTTTGAAACAACCCTTTGAAAGTGAAGAATTTTAATAGTAATAATTATAACATATACATTGTTTTAGAACTATTCTGTGCACCTGAACATGTCAGCAAGGTAAGGGGAGGGGAATGGGTGTTGTTTTCCCCAATTTTGTAGGTGAGGACACCAAGCCACTGTGAATTTGTGTGACTCTTAAGTAAATTCCACTTAGTTAGCCATTCTTTGCCTAAGTCTAAACTGGCATGACATTTCTCATTTTCACATATGTCAAAAAATCTACATGCCTTAAACTTCTGGGTTTTTTATCTTTACTGGTCAAGCAGCACCATGGGCATCTTTTACAAAAATCATATAAGGCTTGAGTATCAGATGAGGGAGTCTACGGGAAAATATATTTTTGAAGTCCATCAAGTTTGGTTATTATTTCAAATAAAGACATCCTTAAATTTTTTCAGTGTTAAGGATGAAGCCAAAAATTTACACCTACTTCTTGCAGTATCGATTTCAAGTTCTTCATGAGATGCTGATTATAAAAGTTGCTTAGCCAGTTTTTTTCCCTTGCCCTGATTTTTCATTCCTGCCAACATCCTCTCAGTTCTAGTGAGCATGAAAGCAAAACAACAGTGCCATGAAATGAGGAAAACAATTAGACCATAGCCACAGAGTCCAGATGTACAATGGCATCATGACAATTACCATTAAGAGGGAAGGAATGAGAGGAAACAAAATGAAAAGAAGGGAGAAAACACTCTTTAAACTGGAATGTTTGTAGAGATTAAGATTTCCTTTATCACTTCCCGTATGGCTTTATGAGGGTTCCATTCCAACATCCATCATTACCCAGAGCCATGTTTTCTAACTGCCTTTATTATGGTTCTTCAGAAACTTTCATATGATTTTTGGTCATGAGTCATTTCTGAAAGCTGTTATTATAACCATTTAATGGAAAGAGAGAATCTATGTGATCAAGATATCTTTTGGTACTCAGGATTATGCGTTTTTGAAAGCTGTCTCCGGGATTCTATGTACAGACAGATATGAGCACCTGTCCAAGAGAGAGGTGACTAATCATTAGTACACATTGCTTGGCTGCTGGGATAAAATGAAGTTAGCTTACCACTTCTATAGTAGCCAGGCACTGTGTTTATTCTGACTACCTTCTCACACCTGGAAATTTCCTTAGAAGTTGAGAATATTCCCTTCATTATTATGAATTTAGAAATTAATTTCATTTAGAATCACGCTTTTGAGAGAAAAAGCATCTTGGTCTAAACTGGATTGGTTGTCTAGGAAGCGCTGCTTTCACCAGTTAATGCATTGCTCAACTATTAGCTGTAGTTTATCAAGCACTATCAGATTATTACAGTAAGGAATAATACTTCTAATTAGTAATTCTAACATGCAGCTTTCTTTGTACAATTGGTAGCTTCTCCAAAGTGTACCATACAGCTGAGCTGATCCACAGAGGGTATTTGAGGCTAAAGTTCTATGGAAAACAACCATTTATTTACTCATTTTTCTCCTTTACTCTGCCATTGCTTCTCTTGTAACTCTCTATGAGATTGTACTTTTGAAATATAAAAATAATCCCAGCACCTCTGTCTTTACCGTTTAATTGCTGTTTTATGATTTCCTGATCTGTCTCCAAAGTTACAAAAACCACAAACAATCTAATATTTTCCACAGCAACAAAAATCCAGCAGAGTTTTGCCAACTGAAGCAAGGGGCTGAAAACTCTGGGGAACATATCACCCAATGAGTTTATTACCATTCTGGATGTGTAATCTCTACATTTATGGTGCACTGTGGGTGTTCGGCAGTCTGCATATGTAGCTATAAACACAGAACAGATGCTGTAATGAAGAGCTTCCAACTGATCTCTTTGATATTATTCTGAGGAGTTGCAAGTCCAACTATATTCTCATACCAGGCTGTTTCTGAGATATAGGAGAAGGATGATGTTGTGTGTCTGCTTTTGCAAAGTTTACTTCAATTTGTTATTTTGTTCACAGCCAGATATCTGACACAACCAAAGGTTTGGGCGCTTGCATTTATATTTTCTGAAATATAATTTAGGAGGATTTTAATCAATAAATTGGGTGTTTGGATTACTTGAATTACTTATAGTTAGAAATCCTATTAGGCATAATCCTGCCCTGGAAGATCAACTGAATTACAAAATTACAATACCTTTGACATTGCTAATATCTTTAGCTGTTAATGTATTTGCATGGGAAACTCTTCAGACCTAAATTAATATAAAGATAGTGGGAAGGGCTTCCCTGGTGGCACAGTGGTTGAGAATCTGCCTGCCAATGCAGGGGACACGGGTTCGAGCCCTGGTCTGGGAAGATCCCACATGCCCCGGAGCAACTGGGCCCGTGAGCCACAATTACTGAGCCTGTGCATCTGGAGCCTGTGCTCCGCAACAAGAGAGGCCACGATAATGAGAGGCCTGCGCACCGCGATGAAGAGTGGCCCCCGCTCGCCACAACTGGAAAAGGCCCTCACGCAGAAACGAAGACCCAACACAGCCAAAAATAAATAAATAAATAAATAAATTTATTAAAAAAAAGAAAAAGATAGTGGGAAAAATTCTCTTTCTTGGCAGTAGAAGAAACATAGAAATCCATAGACATTCATAAGTAAGCAAGTTATTTTGATCCAAGTTACTTATCACTTACCTTTAAAGCAAAATGAGTTAACATTATGCAACTAAAAAATTAAGATATTATGTAAATGACATGCTTTCTTTAAAAAAAAAAAGTTATATCAATGGCTAAAAGTCAAACTAACACTTCTAGTCATTTTTTTGATAAATAACTCAACGAGTGCCAATCAATGTGAGGGCGCATAGAGCTGAAATGTGACAGTACACGCCTATGACTTTTTGGGTGCATAATTGCAGGCAAAACTAAAAACAATTACAATCACCAAAAAAAGGCATTAAATTGATGCAAGGAAGTAATTTTAAAATATAGGTTTCTAAGTAAATAGTGTATGAGTATGTTCTTGCGACTGTTTCTGAAGCATTTGTATATATGTTTTTTTTTCTTTTAACATCTTTTTTTTTTTTTTTTTTTGGCTGTGTTGGGTCTTCGTTTCTGTGCGAGGGCTTTCCCTAGCTGCGACAAGCAGGGGCCACTCTTCATCGCGGTGCGCGGGCCTCTCACTATTGCGGCCTCTCTTGTTGCGGAGCACAGGCTCCAGACGTGCAGGCTCAGTAGTTGTGGCTCACAGGCCCAGTTGCTCCGCAGCATGTGGGATCTTCCCAGACCAGGGCAGGAACCCGTGTCCCCTGCATTAGCAGGCAGACTCTCAACCACTGCACCACCAGGGAAGCCCCTATTCCTAGGTATTTTATTCTTTTTGTTTCAACGGTAAATGGGAGTGTTTCCTTAATTTCTCTTTCAGATTTTTCATCATTAGTGTATAGGAATGCAAGAGATTTCTGTGCATTAATTTTGTATCCTGCAACTTTACCAAATTCATTGATTAGCTCTAGTAGTTTTCTGGTGACGTCTTTAGGATTCTCTATGTATAGCATCATGTCATCTGCAAACAGTGACAGTTTTACTTCTTCTTTTCCAATTTGTATTCCTTTTATTTCTTTTTCTTCTCTGATTGCCATCACTAGGACTTCCAAAACTATGCTGAATAATAGTGGTGAGAGTGGACATCTTTGTCTTGTTCCTGATCTTAGAGGAAATGCTTTCAGTTTTTCACCATTGAGAATGATGATTGCTGTCGGTTTGTCATATATGGCCTTTATTATGTTGAGGTAGGTTCCCTCTATGCCCACTTTCTGGAGACTTTTTATCATAAATCGGTGTTGAATTTCGACAAAAGCTTTTTCTGCATCTATTGAGATGATCATATGGTTTTTATTCTTCAATTTGTTAATATGGTGTATTGCAGTTATTGATTTGCATATATTGAAGAATCCTTTCATCCCTGGGATAAATCCCACTTGATCATGGTGTATGATCCTTTTAATGTGTTGTTGGATTCTGTTTGCTAGTATTTTGTTGAGGATTTTTGCATCTATATTCATCAGTGATATTGGTCCGTAATTTTCTTTTTTTGTAATATCTTTGTCTGGTTTTGGTATCAGGGTGATGGTGGCCTCATAGAATGAGTGTGGGAGTGTTATTTCCTCTGCAATTTTTTGGAAGAGTTTGAGAAGGATGGGTGTTAGCCCTTCTCTAAATGTGCGATAGAATTCACCTGTGAAGCCATCTGGTCCTGGGCTTTTGTTTCTTGGAAAATTTTTAATCATAGTTTCAATTTCTTTACTTGTGATTGGTCTGTTCATATTTTCTATTTCTTCCTGGTTTGTCTTGGAAGGTTATACCTTTCTAAGAATTGTCCTTTTCTTCCAGGTTGTCCATTTTATTGGCACAGAGTTGCTTGTAGTAGTCTTTTAGGATGCTTTTTATTTCTGTGGTGTCTGTTGTAACTTCTCCTTTTTCATTTCTAATTTTATTGATTTGAGTCCTCTCCCTCTTTTTCTTGGTGAGTCTGGCTAATGGCTTGTCAATTTTATTTATCTTCTCAAGGAACCAGCTTTTAGTTTTATTGAACTTTGCTATTGTTTTCTTTGTTTCTATTTCATTTATTTCTGCTCTGATCTTTATTATTTCTTTCCTTCTACTAACTTTAGGTTTTGTCTGTTCTTCGTTCTCTAGTTCGTTTAGGTGTAAGGTAGATTGTTTGAGATTTTTCTTGTTTCTTGAGGTAGGCCTGTATTGCTATAATCTTCCCACTTAGAACTGCTTTTGCTGCATCCCATAGGTTTTGGATTGTCGTGTTTTTATTGTCATTTGTCTCTAGGTATTTTTTTATTTCCTCTTTGATTCCTTCAGTGATCTCTTGGTTATTTAGTAATGTATTGTTTAGCCTCCATGTGTTTGTGTTTTTTACGTTATTTCCCTGTAATTGATATCTAATCTCATGGCATTGTGTTCAGAAAAGGTGTTTGATATGATTTCAATTTTCTTAAATTTACTGAGGCTTGATATGTGACCCAAGATGTAATCTATCTTGGAGAATGTTCCGTGTGCACTTGAGAAGAAAGTGTAATCTGCTGTTTTTGGATGGAATGTCCTATAAATCTATCTGGTCTATTGTGTCATTTAAAGGTTGTGTTTCCTTATTAATTTTCTGTTTGGATGATCTGTCCATTGGTGTAAGTGATGTGTTAAATTCCCCCACTATTATTATGTTACTGTCTATTTCCCCTTTTATAGCTGTTAGCAGTTGCCTTATTTATTGAGGTGCTCCTATGTTGGGTGCATATATATTTATAATTGTTATATCTTCTTCTTGGATTGATCCCTTGATCATTATGTATTGTCCTTCCTTGTCTCTTGTAACATTCTTTATTTTAAAGTCTATTTTATCTGATATGAGTATTGCTACTCCAGCTTTCTTTTGATTTCCATTTGCATGGAATATCTTTTTCCATCCCCTCACTTTCAGTCTGTATGTGTCCCTAGGTCTGAAGTGGGTGTCTTGTAGACTGCATATATATGGGTCTTGTTTTTGTATCCATTCAGTGAGCCTGTGTGTTTTGGTTAGAGCATTAATCCATTCACGTTTAATGTAATTATCGATATGTATGTTCCTGTTACCATTTTCTTAATTGTTATGGGTTTGTTTTTGTAGGTCCTTTTCTTCTCTTGTGTTTCCCACTTAGAGAAGTTCCTTTATCATTTGCTGTAGAGTTGATTTGGTGGTGCTGAATTCTCCTACCATTGCTTGTCTATAAAGCTTTTGATTTCTCCATCGAATCTGAATGAGATCCTTGTCAGGTAGAGTAATCTTGGTTGTATGTTCTTCCCTTTCATCACTTTAAATATATCATGCCACTCCCTTCTGCCTTGTAGAGTTTCTGCTGAGAAATCAGCTGTTAACCTTATGGGAGTTCCCTTGTATGTTATTTGTTGTTTTTCCCTTGTTGCCTTCAGTAATTTTTCTTTGTATTTAATTTTTGTTTGATTAATATGTGTCTTAGTGTGTTTCTCCTTGGGTTTATCCTGCCTGGGACTCTCTGCGCTTCCTGGACTTGGGTGGCTATTTCCTTTCCCATGTTAAGGAAGTTTTCGACTATAATCTCTTCAAATATTTTCTCCGGTTCTTTCTCTCTCTCTTTTCCTTCTGGGACCCCTATAATACGAATGTTGTGTTTAATGTTGTCCCAGAGGTCTCTTAGGCTGTCTTCATTTCATTCTTTTTTCTTTATTCTGTTCTGCGGCAGTGAATTCCACCATTCTGTCTTCCAGGTCACCTATCCATTCTTCTGCCTCAGTTATTCTGCTATTGATTCCTTCTAGTGTATTTTTCATTTCAATTATTGTATTGTTCATCTCTGTTTGTTTGTTATTTAATTCTTCTAGGTGTTTGTTCTCTAATTCTTCTAGATCTTTGTTAAACATTTCTTGCATCTTCTCAATGTTTGCCTCCATTCTTTTTCCAAGGTCCTGGATCATCTTCACTATCATTATTCTGAATGCTTTTTCTGGAAGGTTGTCTATCTCTACTTCATTTATTTGTTTTTCTGGGGTTTTATCTTCTTCCTCCATTTGGTACATAGCACTCTGCCTTTTCATCTTGTCTATTTTTCTGTGAATGTGGTTTTTGTTCCACAGGCTGCAGGATTGTAGGTCTTCTTGCTTCTGTATATATGTTTTTAATGAAGGCAAAAGCTAAGTGAAATACTAAATGAAATGATGCTTTGACGACATTTTCCTCTGGGTCTGCTAGAAACTTTGTGTGTGTGTGTGTGTGTGTGTGTGTACAGAAAAGGTAAATAAGCCTACAACACTAGTGCTTATGCCCTGGGTAAGCCTCTTCATTTGTCTTTCCTCCTTTGATTAGGAAAGGAAACATGACAGTGAGCCAACAGACATCACAATCAAATAGAGATAACATGTTCTCTTTCATACAAAGAATTCATTCACTCTTCTAGCTTGTAAATGAGAAAATCTGTCATTTTGAAATTATTTTACCTTTAATCATACAATAAAAGGCTTTAAAAGTTATTATAATTCTTCACTTGATTTTATAGTAAATATCAGAAGATTTTATTGAAGTACTTGTCGTAGAATTTCACACCTGAGAGTAATACTTATGGTGGATCTACTGTTTATTCATTCACTTCTTTAATCAATGATTGTTTCAACAGTAACATATGCTTCATAAAAGCATGTACGTACTTGATATGGTGCTAGATAATATTTAGGATAAAAAAGATATAAGAGGTAGTTACAGAATGCACCAATCTTGCAAAATAGTAAGGGAGACACTCAAAAATAGAACTAAATATACTGGGTTAACTGCCATAATAGAGGAGCAATATAGCATTTTATGTGTCCAGGGAAGAAAGAGATTCATTCAGTCCATCTAAATGGAGTGGTATCTGTGGAAGGATGGGGAAAGACTTATTAATAAAATTATAAAAGTGGCATTTAATCTTAACCTTATGTTTTTCAACAGGAGAAACTGTGCTATGGTGAGACCATTTCACATGTAGAAAATAACATAAATGAAGATTTAGAATTGTTAATGCACTTTTGGGCTAAAACATGGAATCTCTTATGAGTGAAGTACATGGAGAGGTGTAGTGGTGGGTAAATTTTAAATGCAGAAAGAGGACAGATTATAGATAATGATCAATGTTCTAAGAAGAAATTTGGATACTTTTTATATAAACCGCAAGATGTATTAATGACTTTTGTGAAGTTTTATGTTCATGTGTAAGCTTTATGGGAAGAGATTGACTATAGAAAGACTAGTTAACAGAGTGCTACAAAAATCCAAGTGACAGGTTGAAAATAAAAGGCTTAAACTTGAGCAGCGAAATAAAAGTCAAATCCCAGGCATGCATAGGAAAACGTTTTCTGAGCTTGATTCATTAGAACTGGAATACTGATTCTGGGCGGGGGGGGGGAAGAAAGAAATGAACAATAGAATACAACTCTCTTGATTTGAGCCTGAGTAACTGGAAAAATACAACTACCATAAAAACTGATAGGGAATACTCCTGTATTCTCCTGTCAGAATGAATAGGACTGGGGAAATGTTGATAAGTTGGGTTTCAGACTTATCAACTGAAAATCCAGTAAAGGCATTCAAATAGAGGCATCCATAAAGTATTGAAAATTTTAAGTCAGAAGCTTAAGAGAAAGGTCTGAGCCAGAGCTCTAGATTTGAGGCTTAATTGTCAGAATGTTTACAGTGGCCAAAAGAGTGATTAAGACATGAGAAAAGAAGAAAGTAGGAGGAAGAACATTAGGGAACATTTACATTTAAGAGATAAGATAAATAAGGAAAACCTGAAAGCAATAAACAACACAGAATAAAAAAGGGGAGAAACAGAGGGATCACAGTATCAAGGAAACCAAGGAGACTCGTTCAGTCAGCTCTGTTGCCATAGTAAAATCCCACAGACTGGGGGCTTAAAAGACAGACATTTATCTTCTCACAGTTCTGGAGGCTGGAAGTCCAAGATCAGGGTGCCAGCGTGGTTGAGTCCTGGTAAGACCTCTCCCATTGGGTTGCAGACAGCTGCCTTCTGGCTGTGTGCTCACATAACCAATTTTCTGTGCAAGTGTGCAGGCAGAAAGAGAGGAGAAGGGGAGAGGAAGGAGAGTGAGCTGTCTGGTGTCTCTTCTTATAAGAGTAATAATGAGGATCCCGTTCTCATGACTTCATCTAACCCTAAATACCTCCCAAAGGCCCCACCTCCTAATACCATCACGTTGGGGAGTTAAGATGTCAACATATGAATTTGAGGGGACACAACCATTCAGTCTATAACAGACTGTTCCAAGAAGATAGAACTTGGGATCCTTGGGATCCCCAAGGATGGAGACTCTATGGTTATCCTTGACTCGTTTCAATGGTGTGATGTGAGTAGAATTTTTATAGCTGTAAGTTGAGGAGTTTGTCATTAAAAGAATTAAGAATTTTCGACAGTATCTAAGGAAGCCAAGGGAAGAGGGAGAAGTGGTATAATAGAGGAGAAATTTAAGCTTGTTTGTAGTATCTGAGAAAGAAGCTGACAGAGAAAGAGAAATTGAAAATATAAACTAGAGGTCATACAGGTTATGCTGGGCAGTCTGACCCAGAGCTGTGCCATTGCAATAGAGCCATTGGACATCAATTGACAAGTGTCATAATGAAGCACCAATTTTGAAGAATATGTTGGTTGTGGTTGATGCTGGTTCTCACTTCACTACATGTGTGTTGCTTGTCATTAAAAAAAAAAAAAGATGGAAAAATTAAGCTGGAAACTTAGATGAATTTTAAGTAAAATCCTAAAATACAACTCTTACTACTGATTTTATCAAATCTCTGGGCTTACAAGCATTGATTGTAAGATTTGAAATGGGACAAATGAGGGAAAGCTGGAAAGTAAGGTATGCTGTCCTGGCAATATGGGTGGAGTTGGAGGAGTCACAGCTCCTAAGTACAGGTTGTTTGTAGAAGAAGGGTGTTGTGTGTTCAGAGCCAGACTCAGTTGAGAATGAAACAGTTACCTTCATTCAGCTGTGATTGGAAGGGGCTAGAAATCCAAATCCTTGACTCTCTTCCTGACAGCCAGTCATAATGCCTGAGCCTGCCAGTGTGAGGGTATTTTGTTTGGGGTAAAACCTTATGCCCCCTGAAAAAACAAGATGAAATGCCTTTACTCTCTGAAATATGTAACACTATGACCTAAAAGCACATTAGCCATAATTTAGAATGAAAACAGATAAGTAAATAAGTTGTGTGTTGAGGAGTTGCCGTGGTGAGAGACCACCTTCAGAAGACATGGACTTAAGTACAGGAGGAGAGATGAATGACATGAGGATAGGGAGGTGGGGACACAAATTTACAGTCACCATTATTTCCTTGTTTTTTCCCTCTTGTGAATAATATACTCATTCTACAAATAACACAGAGATAGCTACTTTTAATACTCATATTTTATGTTTTCAAGTTATACACTGAGACCATGGGGCACAGATTTTGCTACAGCTTCAAAGAGAATATATTCCTTTTGAATATAGGCCACCTTTTATATTTCTTTCAAATTCAAATGAACTTGCATGACATACATATTCAGGTTCTCACACTTAGTGTTTTATTCTCCTATATTTATAATGTGTAGCTTCTGAACTGAATTCAAAAATATTCCAGATGAATATCCATAATGACCCAAAGTAGGTACACATAACACCATTGTGTAAATAAAGAAACTAAGGCTTGGAAAGTTCAAGGCCATTTTTATAAGAGGAAGAAATGGGACTAAAATCATTGTTTTCTGGATAAAATCATTTGTTTTTATCACTTTAACTAAAATATAATTTTCATCACCTTTATGTTTGTTACCTCAATAATGTATTCATTCATTCATGTATTCAATAAAATGAATAAGACATGGAGTCTGCCCTTAAAAAGGTCATAGTTTATTGGTATAACACATCATTACAATAAAATCCAGTGAGTGAAATAATAGAAAATGGTATAATGTGGTGATTCAGGTGAGTGGGTAAATTTAGAGTCAGAAGTTTATTGAGCCTGGGTTTGTTATTTTTGCAAGATCCCACTCTACGTAACAGATACTCTTTTTATCCTGGTCCTACTGTATGTAACAATCACCTGTTAGATGAAAGAAACTATCAGAGGAGACACTGGAGGCCTGCAGGCTAAACATGACCATGGATGTTCTCAGATCATAAGAACAAAGCTTATACATTCGTTAATTAAAACTCTCTGGCTTCAAGTTCTAGAAGCCAACCTAAGCTAACCTAAGCATATTTATTTTCCCTTTGTGTAAGTAAATGGGAAAATTTATAGAGTATAGCGCAGTGCCTAGCATATAGTAAAATTTCACTAGCTGTTAGCTAGTGACATTAAAATTATGAAAATAGGGGAGGAGGTATGAACGTTCATATACTAGCATAAAACTCTGCATTACACCTTCATGTAATGACAGTTGTAAAAACTGGGTATACGCATCATTACTCTCAACTTGTGATATCCACGCTGTGTAGAATGGTGGAGCTGTGTGTCTGCGGAAAGCCCCGGCGCGCGACGTTACTGTGTGAGAGGTATGAGAAGAAGCACACCCTGTCTGACATGACTTGGCAGCCTGTCCGTGCTTGGCCACAGCTAAAGAAAGATGAGATCGTTTGCATGCCATCTGTTAGCCTTAGAGTCCAGTGTAAAGTGCTACCTACTCAAAAGGGAAGCAGGCCATGTGAGCAACACGTTCATAAAGCAGGTTCAAGAGCAAAAATATTAGCAGCCTGCACAATGAAGAAACAGAAAAAAGTACCAGTGGATTTGGAAGCTTCATATCATGAGAACGGTGCCTATAGGCTCATTAATTAGAACTCTTCCACTGCAAGTTATAAAAGCCAGGTGAAGCTAGCCTAAGCAAAAGGCAGTGGGATATTTAATAGAAAAAATATAAGGAATAATTTCAGATATCTTATAGTAACAAGATTTGGAACGTTTCTGGGCCACAAGGGGGACCGGGCTTCTGAGGAAAATGGTTCCAGGCATCTATGTCATCTTCTGGCTCCCTGCACGCCTCCTTCTTCTCCTCATACATCTGCTTTCTCCATTTCTTGGGCCCTCATGGTCAGTCCGAGGACAGCCATCCCAGTGCTCCTGAGTTTACATGCTATCGGTCCAGTTACCAAAGAGACAGCTTCAATTCCCTCAACCCACGTGGTTCTACATAACACAGACAGACACTGATTACCTCAGCCTGACTCAGGTGTCTATCCCAGGTCAAGGAGATGACGGACAAAGATGATGTGAAGTCACAGAGTATAAAATTATCTTGCAGGGGCCCATCACTCCCGTCCTCCATGGGTAAGATCAGGGAGGCAGTTCTCAGAGAAGGGGTATGACTATGACGTGAGCAGAAGCCCTGCAAGTGTCTCCACCAGAGTAATTCCAACTACCACCCATTCTTTCTTCTTTGGCATCTGAATAAGTAACTTCTAAGCACCAGCATTTTATATTTAGAAACGTTGATGAAAAGAAACTTCAAAACCTGCAGGTGGTAACCAGCCAGCCAAGTGATCACCTATCTATGCAAAATGTGAGTGACTGCTACAAACTCCAGCAGATATACCAATGGAGGGACGAGAAAATGCATCACGCTGACACAGCGTTTGTTATGAAGGTGTGAGGTGTAGAGTCAAACAAATTTAAAAACTGGGCCTTGTCTTTGCTACCTTATAGAGAATCCTGGCTGTAAAATACTTCTAAGTCACCTCAAGATGAACAAAGAGGAGGGGAAAAGGTGTTTTGTTTTGTTTTTGAAGAAATATGGATCGTTAGGACATTGTCTTCTGAATGAATTAAAAGACATCATAAATTATAGGCCAACATTAAAATATTACTTATTGTTAACATTGGTCAATAGAATAGAAGAGGAAAATCACAAATATTTAATCCAGTTAACCCAAAAATGTGTCTATAATTTTATTTTATTTCGAAGGGGTAAGGGAAATCTCTTCTAACTGAAGGCAACTTAACAATACCCTCTATGCAGATTATCTTCCAGATGAATGACGAGTCTGCTGCTAATGAAATTAGGCAAAGTCCCTGGTGATGCTGCTAAAGATATTGAAAAACAACTGCTTAGGAGAAATCAATAAAGATAGAAAATACTTTCCTTTCCCTGATTTTTCAGTTATAAAAATACATACTGTTAGCTTGTTTCTAGTAAATGCTCTCAAACACTGTGGGAATTAATGTCATTTTTCACTTGATTAAACTTTGCACTGCTTATGTTATTTGGCTTAGGTGGATGTGGGATAGGGGAGTAGGAAAAGTGTTAACAAAGAAAAAGGAATGAAGACTTACATGAGCAAAGTAGAATAAAAGAAGTTACGATAATGGGGCAGCTGGGGGAGGGGTGAGGGAGTAGGAAGGATGGCTGTAGATCCGTCACCAGGCAGCTCTGTGACTTTAGCCACTGATTCCGTCAGTGTCTGATTGTAAGAGAGAGAATTGCAAGCAATTTTAGTAAGATTTTGTTTAGCTCCAACTGTTTAAAGTCAGAAGTTATTCTAGGGCCGATCCTAGTATAAAGTCTCTTTTGCTCTCATGGTTAGAATGAGCTCAAGGCCTGATGCACCCCTTTTTACATTGGGAAGAGAAGCACTGATGGCTAATTGATTCAAGCACCTACATGTGCTGGCCATTGAGACACGGGCAGGGAATACAGTGGGGAGCAAAACAGATCCAGCCCCTGCCTTCGTGGAAAATTGGATTCTAGCCAGTAGACCAAACATTGAACATGTAATTACAAGTGTAGTGAATGTTTGT
Source organism: Balaenoptera borealis (assembly GCF_965194805.1). Lineage (NCBI taxonomy): Eukaryota > Metazoa > Chordata > Mammalia > Artiodactyla > Balaenopteridae > Balaenoptera > Balaenoptera borealis. The sequence goes on along the minus strand of NC_138873.1, from coordinate 19,105,916 downwards.
AAGGATAAGTACAAGGTGTTACAGGAGTGTTATGAAGAGGACCTAACCAGTCCCAGTGTGTGGAGACTGGAAATGTTCCCAGGACTAAGTATTATTTAGACTGACTTCTGAAGGGGAAAAGGGGTTAGCTAGGAAAGGAAGGGAGCTAAAGCGGTAGACCAGTCAAACAATCACAGTGTAAAGGCTCTGAGCAAAAAAACCCACTGATGGCTGAAGGACAGGAAGCAATTCCAAGATGCCTGGAAGTGAGAATAAAGGAAAGTGTGATAAGTAGACAGGAAGGGCGGGCTAAGACCAGATCACGCAGGGCCTCCTTACAGACCTCAAGAGTGTGGATCTCATCCTCTGAACAATGGGAGTCACCACAGTCACAAAGCAGGGGCGCACTGTGATTAGTGAGAAACGTGTTTTAGAGCTAATACTCCACCCTCAGTGTGGAGGACACAGGAGAGCAAGAAGGGAGGTGGGGCGCTCTGGGAGGAGGCTGTAGCAGGGTCCAGGTGGGAGACTAGAGTGGCCTGACCTAGGGCTCTGACAACTGGGGAAGAAGATAGTGAACAGAAAGAAACACTTAAAAGATAAAAAGAAAAGTAAAAGTAAGATTGCTCACAAAATTCAGAGTAAATAGAGATGTGCAGTCACCTCAGGGTAGTTTAGCTCCAAAGCCTATAATATATGAACTATTACCAGATCAAATGGACTATCACATCTAAAATGTGGTTGATTTATAAGAGAAGGAGACTGATCAGACACAAAAGCAGAGAAAAGCAAACAAACAAACATTGGAAATGGCCGTAGACCTCTCTGACGCTGAGATGAGTGAAGGGGATGGTGAGTCATGGGCTCTGAAAATTTAGGTACAAATGACAAGGTGATCCCTAAGACTAAAAGGATGAAGTAAGCTATATTGGCTTAATGCCATCAAATGTTTAAGTACTGACATTTTCCACCCTCCACCCCTTCTTCTGATTCCCTGTGAGCAAGTAACTATTCATTATTGGCTTCCCCTATTTATATACATTTTGGTATTCTAAATACTGTACATTATTTCCTACTGCAAATGAAATTGAAATTCTGTTATATAACAACCTCACTATATGAGCTTGTTTAATATAAGTCTCACGCTGGATGATATATTATCCTTATTGGGCAGACAAAATAAGTTGTGCTATGATATTTACCTGGGTGGTGAGTGATGGGAAAAATGACTGCAAGTCTGAGAACCAGATCCTCATCGGTCCCTGGGAAGACGCTTCCTTAGGAATGTGCACTCTGTGTGGTCCATACGATCACACACTGTTTCTCACATTTACCTTTCTACAGACTTCAGTTGCTTTATCTCTAACAGTGGAGATGACAATACTCACATTCTATTTACCATACTCTACCAGCGAATAGTATAGTTGGTAGGTCTTAAGAAGTAGCTTAAAGTAAGTGTTCCATAGACTCCCTACTCTATCTGTTCTCAGCTTTTCTGATCCAGAAATTCATGGACAGCTCATGTATTATCATGTACTACATATATATTACATTTATGCCACAATAAGAATCCTAGTTCCCAAGGAAACAGGTGATAGAATCAGAATATAAGTATATATTTATGTTATTCCACAGTAGCCATAGAAATGTCTAACAATTAATACTACCGCTACCAATTAATCACTGGGAAGAGTTAAAACAAATTGTTTGCATATGCTCTCCTGATCTCCCCATTTTAAAATAGTTTCACTGTATATACATTATGAGCCATCCTTTCACACACCGTGAGACTCATCCATGCTCCCGCATGTACCAATAGTTTATTCTCTTGAATTGCTGAGTAGTGTTACCTTGTATGAATATACTAAAATTTGTTTAATCTATTTCGTTGATGGACATTTGGGCAATTTCCAGCTCTCGATATTACAAATAAAGCTACAATCAACATACACGTACGTCTTTATGGACATAAATTTTCATTTCTTGTGGGTATATGCCTAGCAGTGGAATTACTGGATGATAAGGCAGGTGTATGTTTAACTTATTAGAAACTGCCAAAGAGATTTCCACAGTGATTTTGTCATTTTACACTCCTACCAAGAATGTATGAGATCCATTTTGTGTTGATGGTCTTTTACATGATAGCCATTCTAATGGGTGTGTAGTAGTATTTAATTATAGTTTTAATTTGCATTTTCCTGATGATAATGATCTTGAGATCAGGGATTTTAAGAACCTGAGTCCTCACCGTTTACTTCATTTCTTCATTCTTTAAATGTCTTTTAACTCCTATTTTGATTCCTCAGTGCTATGAGACTACCTAAAACTGCACTGATTTTCAGCAGCTTTCTGCTTAGCTTTGTATCCTGTGCTTTGTGCAGCCTAAAATTTGCAAAAATTTCTAAAGGAAACCCACCAAGTGTTGGTCTCACTTTTCTTGACCTCCTTCTCTTCAGGGTCTTGGCTCCTCAAGTCCTGGCTACCTTGGAAGACTTGAACTCAAATGTTTGTGTCTGTAGCCCTGTAAATATTTGTTTTTCTTGCTTCTTTACCTCTTACTTAAGACCCTCTGCCTGGACTCTCAATCTGCTCTTCTGTATCAAGAATCATCAAATGTCCCAATGAGAAAAATAGTTTGAAGATTATCTACTTACCTCTCTGAAGTTCTCTTCTTTCTGACTTATTGGTCCCTTGGATTCTGGCTGCCATGACAGAATCCCAATATCTTTAAATGGTTTTTAAAAATATTTTGTCTGTTTTTTTCTAGTTGTTCTCAGTGGGAGAGCTGGTTTACCCCAAAGAATTACATCTTAGCTGGACACAGAAGTCCTCTTATCCCAGTTTTAATATCTCCCCTTCCTCTTTCTCAATAGGTTATGATATGACCAAGATTTCTTTTAGGGCTATGGTGACTGTACTTCTAATACTGTGAAAGAAATTCTATGATAATTGCCTATCAGTTTCTTTTCAGGTTTGCTGGGTGGTGACATGGGGATATTAATGCCTCTGCTTAAACAGAAGTGATGGCATAAAATAAATTTTAGTGAAAACATATATCTAATATTAGTGCTTTAGCCAAGAATATTAAAAGCCTCACAAAGTTCTCAAGTGATCTAAGTCTTTTTTTGTTATCATGAATTTTAAGCTTCTTACCAAAGTAATAATTTCTTTTTTCAAAACATCCTGAGGTGAAGACTTTAGTTTTTGGCAAGTTGTTTTCATCATCTCTTTCTCTCCCCCTCTGTGATAAATCAGAGCAAAATAATAAAAAGACTTACTTTGGCAGTTTGGCACCTAAACTTTATCTGGAAACATAGCAGGGTATTTTTTTTTCCTTTTATGTAACAAGTTGTATTTTTTTTTTCTAATTTTGAGCTTTTACTTTCTCATGAATAAAGATGCCTGTATGTGAGAATAAACATTGAAAATATACATACAGTAAAATGCTTATTTATAGTATAAAGACTAAATTTACTACAAAATTTTGAATTAAGACTTCAGTACATACAAAATATTAGTACAACTTCCCAAATTCTGTAATTTATATTTGATATTTCTCCTTAGTAGCTCCTCATATATTTTAATATATATTTAGAATTTTTACTTTAATATTTTTTCAGCAAAAAATAATATATTCACAACTCTCATATAATACCTTAGTTTATTGGGGTAAAGCTAAAAGGAGAGGGAATTTTACTTCTGAATTATATATTATAAATTTCTTTTTGTAATAACAGTTACTGCTTATTTTTCATATTTTAAAAAATGATAAATATTAATTGTGGGGAATTTGGAAAATATAGGAAAACACAAAACAGTTAATAAAAATTATCTACAATTCTACCAATACACAGAGAAAACCCACCATTAACATATTTATGTATAGTCTAGTTTTTGCACACACAAATACATATACACATTATTTTTACTATTTTATTTTTTTAATGTAAATTTTGCTGGAGATTTTATGACAGTCAATATTGAGTATGAGAATTAATTTAGGAATTAGTAACAAAAATAATAAGTGCTTTTGATATTCCTGCAATTACCAAAGTGATAAAGAAGCTCAGTACTATTTCTGTATTATTTTCATATTAGGAATATTTCTTCATTCTGTTTTGTTTATTCAATCACTTGTTCAACATTTACTGTAAATAGATGACCATATGTCTCTTTGTATGCCCAGGAAAGTCCCAGTTTATGCCTTTTGTCATGACATAATTTTTAAGAGCACTTCCTTCACTCTTAAAAGTAATCAGTTTGCATGAGAAATTACATGGTTTCCTTTTATTTCCAAGAATTGGGGTAGGTAAAAGGGGGATAAACTAGCACGCAATGGTAAATCAGCCATGGATCCTGCCCTCCAGAAACTATGACTTGCCTACTGTTGAAGATAAGAATTAACTTATATAATAAGAAGTGAAAAAGATCACAGGAGAGATGCAAAGTGTAATATACATTGCAGTGTGGTCAAGAACTTGATAAACATTTTAGAATTCCTGAAGGAAATATGTGCAAAATGTCGTGAAGAATAAGAATAGGTTTAGAAAACAGGTATGAAAGACAAAAGCTATCTTTTTTTTCAGCATCAGGGAGCTGTTGAAGTGACAGGGATTAGTGAGAACTAAAATATCAGAAACAGGAGAACTGAGAAGTGAGCAGATGATCTGCAGATGCTTTTCCCTGGAGGCATCTGCCAATTCCAGGCTCTGGCAAAAGGACGAGTATCCAGACTTGGCCCAAGCAGAGTGTCAGTGGAGGGAGGAGAGAAGACAGAAGAGATCTTGTAGTCACTGGAGGCTGAAGTGATAAAATAAAAGGCATGAGAGGCTTCAATACATGTCCAGCTTCTCCCTCAAAACATCTGCTGATGTTTGCAGTTGGCTGGATCAGAAAGGTTAAAAGATAAGCCAAACACCTCTGACATGGAGAGTCTATTTTCATGGAGCCTTTCAATGCTGAGGAGACAGACTAGAAAACACTTTTAGCAATCACCTGAAGCTGCACTGACAAGATTGGAGACTCAAAGTTCTCAGACACCTGATACAGGGTCCCTGTTAAGACACGTGCCTAATTCTGAAGTTGTGTGGGGTGGGGGACCAAAAATCTAAACTAAAAATCTTCAAAAAGCCAGCCAGAATATCCCACAGTCTCTCAATGCTGAGGAGATAAAGACCCACCAAGTGAGCTGTACTAGTGCACAGCCAGATGCTCTGTTAAAAGTCTTGAAACGATATACCCTACAGTAGACTGACTCCTATACAAACTGCAAAACAACTTTGCTCAGCTCAGTTTCTGACTGAATTGAGTTGATCTTTCCCATTCTACTTAGCAGAAAAAGTGGTGAAGTAACTCTGGTAGAGATAACCTAGAACCTCTAGAACCTCTACAGAATCTTATTTTATATATTTATAATGTCTTATCTGATATAAAATGTGTTTAGGCATGGAAGAGTTAGAACCATATAACAACAAAACAAAAACAAAAACAAGGGAAACAGACAATAGAAACAGACCCACAGGTGATACACTGATCACTGTTGCTAGATGTTAGAAAACTGAATCATCATTCTGAGCATTGACAAAGAAAAGACTCATCCATTTGGCTTGTGTTTTCTGTTTGAACTTTATCTGAGAGGAATTAAATAGCTGATAAGAATAAGTTCTTCTTTTAAAAAGAAATCTAGTCGACAAATACAGAAGGGATGATAGAATGATAATAACATCATTTATTAGTTTTGTAATACAATAATTGATCTATATAATGTCATCAATTACTGCTAAAACCATTAGATGAAAGATTGATGGGGAGTTTTATAATGTGTACATCAGGCTGACAACATCTGAACCCACTGATCAATCTTAATATGACTAATAGAAAACACAATTTATGTGCTTCTTTGTGTGGTATAACAGAAAGAAAACTCTGTCTCCAACAAACTATTCTCCCCATACAATTAATCATGAAGCTGATCAAGACTTCAGATCTAACTATCAAATCATAGGAAACATAAGTAACAGAGAAACATGTTAAATGACACTACAGGGACTCAATCTGTAAAATCTATAATCTGGATGTTTCTTCAACAAATAAATAGCAAGCAAAAAGGAGGAGGGAACATCTACAGATTAAAAAAGATTTGTAAGACTCATCAACAAAATACAATGTGCAGCTCTTATTGGGATGATGTGAAAATCAAGAGTAAAATAAATATACATGAGACAATCAGGGAAATTCAAATATCATCTATTTAATATCAAATATTTAATATCAAATATTAAGGAATCACTATTAATGTATTTTAAGTGTGACAATATTTTTTCCTTTTATTATAAAAATGTGTACCTATATTGTAGAAATATATACGAAATTCTTTATGGATGGAATGACAATGTTTTAGATTTGCTTTAAAATAAATAAATGGCAGGTATAGATGAAATAAGATTCACAAATATATTGATTATCATTGAAGCTGGATAATAGGGATATGGGGGTTCATTTTAGCATTGTTTCCATGTTTATATATTTAAAATAATTTTCATAACAGTTTTAAAGATGTCTGAAAAATGAACTGAATTGGAAAGAATAGTAGGAATTCTCACATACCAGTGTAAATTCTGCAAGCATTTTGTAGAGCAATTTAGCAATACATAAGAAAGACAAATGTGCATTCACCACAATCCATCAATTCTGCTTCTTCGTCCACACCATAGAAAAGCTATCTCATATGTGTGCAAAGAGATATAACCAAGAATGTTTACTGCAGTATTGCTTAAAATAGCAGTACGTAGGAAACAACCTAAATGGCCATCAGTAGGAGAATTGATTATATTCTTGATAGTGTGGTATTTATTCAATTTAGTTTAAGTGAATGAACTAGAGCTATATCTATTAACATAATACTATGCAAAAGGGCAAATTGCTGAATGGAAATATAGTGTGACGCTATGGATCTGAAATCTAATAACATGCTAAACACTACCACATATTATTTATTAACACATATGACTACACATGTAAAAGTATTAGCATATGCCAAGTGATGATATATACCAAATTTTCTCTTGAAAAGGAGAGGATTAGTATTAAGAATAATATACAGAGGGCTTCAAACATATCCCTAATGTTTTCTGAAGGAAAGGAAACTTAATAAGACAAAATGTTAATATTTGACAAATCTGTGATGGTAATTGAATTGAATTTTATTAAATTGTTCTCTATAGCATCTCTCTTAGAAATCTTTACAATTAAGGATTTGAAAATAGAGAAATATTTCACACTGCATTGTGTTTATATAAAGAGCCTTACTGTACTATGTTAGATGTGCATGTATTAAAAGGAAGAGTGGAACAATTACCATTTACAGCGGGCCTATATATACAGTCAGAGCTCCATTTTCCACTCTGATGAATGAATGTTGAGAAATTAATACTTAAATTCAGATAATAGAAAGAATGCATTTGGCTTTGGAAAGCAATCAGAGGCACAAATTATCCTATTTATTTATAACAACAGAAAAGATAGATATCTTCTGCTAAAATGGTCTTGAGTGGTTGCCGTCAGTCTTTATGGTTACTTTGGACAGCTGCCACAGTGTTTCCATGGTGACCATCTGGAATTGTATAGACCATTTTATCTCTGCTAAAAGTCTCACCTCCAAACCTGTCATAGACATGCAACTTCAGATACAGACAGCTAACCTGACTGTACCTAGCTTTTACCCACTCCTGACATATCCACTCAATGTCTCTAATGTTGCTGGCAAAAAAAAAAAAAAAAAAATTGCAAGAGAGAAAACTATTTTCTAATTTCTTAGTTTTCTTAGAAAACTATTTTCTTAATTTCTAGTAGAAAATAGTTTTCTCCTAGAAGTTATTGAAATTCTTGAATAAGGAAGTGGTTAAAATCCATGAGTAAAATGAAGTTGGAGATACTATGAATTAGTCTAACCTAAATACACACTGAGATTTAAAATATCAGTCTTTTGTCTGTGTCTTTGCTCCTCTAATAGAGTTGTCTTAAGCTGGGATAGCATTTTGCTATTTGGAAGCATTTTTACATGTACTATTTCAACAATCCTTCTTTATGGATGAAAAACTGAGTCTGAAATAGGCAAATACTCAGTTGGAGAGTAGCTGGTCTCCTGAATCCTTGTCCCGTGAGCTTATTGCTACACTATAAGGAGTAAAACTTGTCTGTAACAACTTCTCAAGTTCACATAAAGAATCATTCTTAGCATAGAAACCAATGTAGGGGTGACTAGCTGTAAAGCAAATAACACACAAAAGCAGTCATATGGCACCAAGTACACTCAAAGACAGATAGTCTCTTATAAAAAGAAAGGTTATTTGGACAATGGGAATAGATGGGAGAAGGTATGCATACACCAAGAAGGGACTTGAAAGAAAGAAAGGGGGGGGGAGGGAGGGAGGGAGGAAAGAAGGGAGGGAGGAGAAAGGAAGGAAGGAAGGAAGGGAAGGAAGGGGGAAAGAGAAGAAAGAAAAGAAAAAAAAGCTTTGCATTTTCAGAAGAAATTGAAGATGAATCTTTCTAACTAAACTTCTGGGGTTTCATTAAATCCACAGTTTCTGCCAAAAGATTCAGCACAGATTTGGGACTTATATTTGACAAGCCCACATATGCTGCATTTTCCCTCCAAGCTTTTACTCTGGCTTGCGGACTGTGGGGTTGGTTGAATAAGTGGTTCTACAGTTATGAAAAATACCCCAAAGTCCAGCTCCTTCTCTCAGATTTTATGCAGTTGATAAAATGGCCACTCTGGAATCAGATTTTTCAGGTCTTGACCTGTAACCTTTAATAATCCTCTTCTTTCATAAAAGTAACATCTGTATGCAAAGGTCATTTGCATCTCACTTCAACACAAATCAGAGACTAAAGAAATGGAACCATGAAGGAGATGCTGTAATATTTTCAACTATTTCAATCAATAGTTAAAGGTGGCTTTGGGATTGCTTGGAGTTACTATGTGAAATTTGGCTGTCAATATGGTTGAAACCCCCAAAGCAACCACAGAACTGTCCATAACTGCAAGAGTATTTCCAAGTCAGCTACAGAGGCCACAGAGCTTGCTGCCCCAGTCCCCAGGAGCCGCAAGTGCTGAGTTGTCCCTCATGCCACACTGTGTGCACCTATGCTAACGTCAGCAGTCAAGTCTCTAAGCTGTCAAGACGTTTCCCCATGGCTTTTATCATCCCTCAGCCGTACATTCCAGCAGACAGGACCAGCTGTATCAATTGCATGGCCCAGTGCAAAATGAAAACCCGTAGCCCCTGGCTGAAAACATAGAGGGAAAAATGTTAAAGGTACTAAAATATAAAGCCTTTTCCTTTCTTCTACTGTCTCTCTGTAGACCTGTCATTTTGGTTTCTCATTTGCCATGTGACGCTGTACTCCCTCGCGGGGGGTATTTGACGAGCAAGCACAGACCCTGCCAGGCGCAGCAGCTTGCCACCCAGTGACTCCGCATACACGCTCAGGCCGCCAGGTTCCCCTCCAGCCAGTCACTGGGTAGATGCCACGGAGAAACTGAACCAGGCGTCTCCCCTTTCCAGGTGCCTCCTGCCCCAGCCCATGGTAGACCGGCAGCCCTCAAGGGTGTCGCAACAACGGTACAGGGGCTGGCAAGGTACATGCATGGAGGACGAGCGAGAGACTCGCCCCCGCTGTGGTCCTCACCACATGCGCCACGGACCTGCCAGCTCAAGGAGGAGTTGGCCACGGCCATCGGCTGCCTTGAGACGTTATTGGGCACGTGCACCTGATCCTGATCTGATCTTCCCACACCCGTTCCCACAGTCCCCTGGCAGGAGAGGAGGGTGGCAGTGATCATTGGGCAGGGGTGGGTAGTGGGAGGCTGGATGGGCTCTGGTCCCCAAGGGGGGGTGGGGGTGGGGTGCAAGGAACAAGAAACTGAAAACCTGTCCTGAGAGGCAGGATCATTCTTGAGGTGAGGCTCTAAACTCGCAGTACGTGCTCCGCTTCCATGTGGAACATCACTTACAAAACACAAATTAAGTGATAAAATGATTACGAATATCAAAAGGATGACCACACAGCACTAAACCCTGAATACAGGGCCCTTCTGATGAGGGACCCACCATGTGTCTGTATTGGTCACGGGGACAGGAAGCCAGCCCTGCCAGGGTCCTGGCTTCCCAGCGCCCCTGGACCAGGCCACATACAGACATTATCTAAAGGCGAATTGATCGGAGGATTCAAGGGGATGCAGGCAGTTTAGCAAGGCAAAGCCAAATGCTTTGAGTGTATTTTCTGCCTTCTTTCATGAGAAATGAAGTTGCTTTAACATTAGTTTACAGGTGAAATGCCCTTTTCTACCAGTAACTTCATTATACATTCAAACATCATATTTTTATTCCTGGGCATCTACTACTAATGTTTTCATTGTTTTCATGATCTTTGTAATTTCAGGTGGGCATATTAAATGTCATATTACTTTGCCTCATTCAGTAACAAACATCATCTCTTTGTCTAATTTTCTTAAGTAAATTGATTATTGTAGTGGTAATAAAATTATACCAAGGTGTTTCAAGTTCTTATCTCTGGATGAGGATTTCAGATTGTTCTGGGTAGATCATGTACTTTCAAATGGTTTATTGAATGGTCCAAACTTGATGGAAATATACATATTGATCAATTTTATTTTTTCTCCTTCACCTTCAACTGTGCTATGAAAAATCTTTTTTCTCACCTTCTGCATTCGTACTAGATTCCTTACTTTCAGGTATTAAAAAGATATTCCACTGTATTCTTGTTTCAAACCTCAAACTCACATCTCTCCTTCCCAGAACAATGTCAGGCTTCAGCCTGAAAGACTTGGACTGGGAAGGGACATGGTCTGCTCCTGAAATATCTCTGCCTCTTTCCTCTTCTGAATTTCCCTTTTTCTGCTTGCTTTGATGGGAAGAAGAGATAGGAGAGTTGACAAAGTTCTTTGACTTGCCTGGAGCTGTTGTGGTCCTCTTCTGATTAACACTGGATAATTGTCACCAGGATCTTGGGGTCGGTGGCCCAAGGATGATTGACAGAATGTTTGTGAGTTTCTAGAAAGCCCTATAGGGGCTTCATGACTGTCACCTTATCCACACCACTCACAGCACCTGCTGATGGTTCACCTTTAGCATCTTGTTCCTCAAATTCTCTTCTATGATTGGCTGCCCTCTTATGTGGAGCGACACTAAGATGGCTTTATCCCACCACCTAATAAAGTGGGAAACTCATGTGTCCTGAACTTGTGCAAAACCCACGTATCCTCACTCCAACAGATGCTGGAAAGGCCACCTGCACGTGGCCACCCCATCATCCTGGTCATGTCAAGTCAGGGCTCTTCTCCCCTTACCACACACACACTCTGTGCTGTACAAGGAGACATCCAACCAGGGAATGAGATGACCTTCTTCCCTGGTGGGAGGCTTACCCAATCTCTCGCCACTTCCCTTCTTTCCACCACAAGATACATTCCATCTTATGAGGGCCAAGAGAAACATGTGACTTTATGCTAAGTGACAGCACTGCTTTTACAATAACATAATATAGAGTAAAATTATCACTACAAGTCACAGTGTAAGACATAAACCCATAAGCATCCTTTAAGAGGGATGGTGGGTGGGAAGATTCAGGTGGAGTCCGCTGCCTCCAAGAATAAAGGAGAGTGTCAAGAGTGGAGGGAAAAGAAGCAATTTGGAATAGACACATACACACAGCAGAGAAAGCATCTGCCACTTGGAAAGAGATGGTCCCACAAGGTAAAAGAAAGAATGCACTCCACTGATGTGACTTTCAGAATTGGGCCTGGCAGTAAGAAACAGCTGGGCAACACAAGGAAGATCCAGGATGTGAAGGTGCAGGTGACATGGAGAAAGGCTCAGGAGCCCAGCTAGGCCCTACCCCAGCCCTGGCACCGCCCAAGTGGTGTGATCGCCATCTCTATATACGTGTATAACCGCTCACTCACTGGGTATCTTTTTCTTTTCCATCTTCAGGAAGAGGCAGCCAGAATTCTCGCCCACCAGACAGTGTCCGTCGGCACATGTGCAGCTTTGAAAACCCACACACTGCAGTGAATGTGTAAGAGAAGCTGCATGGAAAAAATAGTGGTTTGCCCCTTGCTTTCTCTCTCCTGGGTTTTCCTACTTTCTAACATGGAAACAGATGTGGTGCATGCCATCAAGAATGAGGAACCATTTACGTGCCATGGTTTGCACGACTGCCTTAATTTGATCGTCCATCGTTCTTAAAAGGACACTGTCAAGCTGTTAGTCTTTTTGCTTTTTTATGTTTTGATGCAAGAGGCAACATTTTTTTCCCATTCTAGAGATTCGCTTTTGTTTGTGACTCCCACTCACAAACTTGAAAGTGAATGTTCCCCCTTCACAAATTTGTCAGCTTCTCCTTGGCAAACAGAGCTCTTTCTTTTGTTTTCTTTCTTTGCCTTTTTTTTGCTGCTACACAAATGTTTGATATGATCCTGTCTGCATTAAAGTAAAAGCCATAATTTGAACTTATGGAAGGATTCCATAATGTCAGTTTGACGAGGTGGACACCAGCCTTTGCTGGGTGCCTCCTATGCCCTGGGGAGCACAAAACAAAAGTTCTGTGAGTCCCACAAAAAGTGAGTTTTGCAAAAAAAAAAACCAAAAACCAAAACAAAAAACAAACAAACAAAAAAGGAAAGTAGCTATTTTCCCAGAACTTTAGTGCTTTTATCAGATTTTCTCCATCTGATAAAACCGGTGCATGTTTGGTCCAATTTTTGACCTTTAGGTCTTGACAGTGTCTCTTTAAGTCAACAAAAGAACATAGACCATGTTCAATTCATTGTGCACGGAGTCTGTGGTCATTTTTAGCTGTTCCTTTACAGCCCTTCAAACTCCTGGGAGAGTCAAAGGTACACATTCCTGCAGCAGGAGGGAGCTCACTGACCAGGTGGCTGTGGCTGGAATAGCTCTTCAGATGAGGAGCCCAATTTGTTCAAATGTTTGCTGCTGAACCTGGCTGTGGAGCCTGGTGAATGGCGCCCTAGCGTCTCTTCTCTTCACTCAGTGGAGTGCATTGGGAAGTCGTGTTCTGACATTCCCTGGAAAGGCCCCAATAGAAAGTGTGTGGTCTCAACCAAATCGTACTGACTCTTGGAGGGAAAAATAAGTGGTGGTTGGGAGGACTCTGCACATCTAGATCAGAGCCACTCTAGTCTGCTTGGATGCATTCTCTGTAATTCTCCGAAGTCAAAAAGCATTGAGTGTTTCTTGTACCAAGGGTTGAGTCTGACCAAGAACACAGGAAGGGCATCCTGATTATGACAGCTGCTGGCTGCCTGTCAAAAGGGATTGATGGGACTAGTAGATGTGCTTGTCGTGTCATGACAGCAGGGCCAGAGAGAGAAGAGAGTCACTTAACATTTCATGACTTAAAGGTGAGTGCCTAAAAGCAAAAACAAAGGCTGAAAGTGGGTCCATCATTGGTAGGTGACAAAAAATAATGCAACGGTCAGCAAAGCTAACAGGTTGGTTGTAAAGAAATTTTGAAATAAGATCTACTCAAGCTTTCTGGAGATAGTAAAGGATCAGGAGGAGATTGGTAGCTTCCAAGCTGTGCACCATAGACTAAGACTGACTATTTTTAGCCTTGGTTGTTCCTGCAAAAAAAAAAAAAAGATATGTTCTTTTTGTGACCTTCAGTTTCCACAGCTTTTGTGAACAAGCAAGGCAAAGGGACTAGTGATAGAAATAAAGCTGCCTACTGGATCATTATGGTCTGCCTAGATCTCTCCTGCCTCTGAGGAGTAATCCCTGCAGGGCAATGCAACTGTCCTATATTTCCAGGGGAAATGTGAGGACTCCAAGTATTGTTGAAGAGCATCGAAAGACTTGCTATTAAAATTATAGGTCTGGAAGCATGGAGCATAGAAAAAAATGATAATGCTTGACCTGAACTTTCTTCAAAAGGAACATAATTAGGTTCATCTATACCTCCTGGAGGAATATAATTACACCTGGTATACCTCTGCTAAAACAGTGCTGCCGTACCAACATGATGTCGTAAATAAACTTTGGCACCAGAATCTCTTTCCTCAGCCAGCAATCATTATTAGGTTGAGCCTAAGGCCATTTAAAATGTGCTTAGAAAAAGTTTAGTAGCCATCAGAATTCTACTCTTTAGTTTGAAATAGATTTGTCAATTTTCTCAAGACAGTAGACCCTACACCCGGACACAGTTTATGGGCTCTTACGTACTTTATTGATGAGGTAATTTCATTTGTGGATGTCTTTTTCTTTATTAATTCATTGGAGAAAGCACAAGGCTTAATAAAGGCAAACTGATTTTCTTTATGTTGTCTTTTATCCTGAATCACATAACCTTAGGATATTCAAGGTGATTGAGCTAAAGATTCTGAAAGGAGGACTGTATATTTAGACTTTGTGATATTGTATATTTCAGCAAGCCAAATGGTTTCCTGATTAGCTTATGATGAGGTTAGAATGAAAGAGGAGAGGCATAAAATTCACAGTGCCATTTAAGATTTAAAATCATCAGAAACTACCATGTTCTCATGATATTGAAAAGCGTTTGTCTTCACCAACGCATTCAGAGATTCTCTACCTTACAAGAAGTGGTGATTCAATAAGGTGAGAAATTTTAAATATGTTCAGATAAGCTTCCAAAGATATATAGATATATATATACTGAATATATATCTTCTATATATATATATATATATATATATATATATATATATATATATATACATACATATACAGAATATATACTAAATACGCATATTTTTTCTGGAAAGCTTTCAAGAAGGGAAACTGGAGTCAGTGGGAGTTCTTTGTGTTGAAGACTAACTTGGGCTTTCCTGGGAAAACAGGAGTCTGACTCAAATGGTTTCAAATAGTCCTATGCCTGATGTGCTACAAGAATCACTGTTGAAACTGCGTTCTGGTAGCAGCTTGCTGAAGCAGGTGGAGGTGAGATACCTGGACACGGCGGCTCTGGCATCCCATCTGAAGCGTCTCAGGGCAACACCACCTCCTCCTTGAAGGGCCAAATGTCCCAGTCGTAGCTGCAGGGCCACAGCAGAACTGTCTGCAAGCCTGTGGCTGTAGCTTGTTTACTTGGTGAGCCACTCTCTCCACGCTGTGACCCAATGGCATTTCCTGTTTCCATTTTCATTTTCAAAGAAAACAAATGCTACCCTCCTCAGATTCCAAGGAGCTAGACTTCCCTCCTCTTGGGAAGGTCCTGCCTTGTCTGGGCTCTCCGGATGCCATCCTCACGTCTGTCGTGCAGCTATTAAGCCTAGTGGCAAAGACTTGCATTGGACATGATGGAGACAGGTGTAGTGCAAGCTTCCCCCTCAGGCAGCTTGTGCAGGATGCGTCCCTCCTGATCTCAAACATCCACCCACTGTTATTCCCATTTTAGACATCTCTGGAGCAGAGAGCAGTGTATTCTGCAGATGGAACTAGTACTTACGGAAACAGATAAACCAGACAGGATCACTCTGAATGCCAAAGGTAAACTAATCTGAAAAAAAAAAAAAAGATACACTAATCTGTTTACACCACCCACTTCCAACTATTCTCTAAAGGGCTGTAAATATTGGGTTTTCTGTTTGGGGGGATTGTGATACTTATCTAACGAAAGAAAAACCAAAGCAAGATCCCAAGCCTGCTGGAGCTGGAGCCGCTGCCCTCCTCCTGCTTAGCTCTACAGGACTCTCAGTGTATATCATCCTCCATGTCTCTAGTTCCTCCTAGGCCTCACAGCGATTTCCTCCAATCACTTCAATATCAGTAAATATATTTAGCCACTCGAGGTATTTACTCCAAACACTACTGCATTTGATCTTCAAATATAAGATTGTTCAGTCTGAGTCTTTTGAAGTCAGAGCAAGAAAGGTCGGGTGCTTTGTGACAATTTTGTGGTGTTTCTAAACCAGGTTGCTTTTCCTAAGATTAGGGAACCAAGTAAAATTAAACAATAGAATGAAGAAGCTGATGGCTGAAACACAATGTATTAAAGTTATCCGGGTTTAAATAAAAGTCTTATTTCATAATAATATTGCATCTTTATAATGCATTTATTCCTTTTTGCTGCCCCATATTTTATAAATTTTTCTCTTCTTAATATCACAGCAATGGGTTCCCAACCTTTTCAAATAGGATAATCACTTTTCACGTGAAAATGGTTATTAAACCTTCACCTGAATCTGTGATAGTAATTGTACCTTTATTAGTGGCCACTTCAACACAAAACATGAAAAAAGGCTGCTCAGAACTTAGTTACACTTGTATCTAGAAGTACCATTTATCATAACAGCATGTTGCATTTAAAAATAGCAGCCCATAATCCACAAAAACATAATATTGATTCAGCCTAAAAACAATGCTTTGATGTACATGTAGATTCATGGACCATTCAAGCTGTCTGTGAACCCTAGGTTAAAAATAACTAATCTAGAAAGACCAAAGTTTATACCCTGTGATGCAGTTTCTATGAGATGGTGCCTTTCCTCCACTCTGGTTTTTAGGAAGCAATTTATTTTGTCCTTGAAAAAAAAAGGTTAATCTAATTTTCTTAATCTGATCAAATTCCCTAGGGCATTATAACTGTTTCCTAATTAAACAGCACTTTACAGAAAATCTAGAGCAAGACTCTTAGGGGAAGGAAAGCTGCTAATTTTGACAGCCAGGGTGAAAATCTTCCATCCCAAGAATAAAATTGCTATTGGATTAAATAGAACTAAATTGTGATCATATCTGTCTGCAAGATGATTAATAATGCCTTTTACATGATTTAAAAAGAGGCTCATATAGGACCCCTGGACAAGGCGGAAAACTACCCATGTGAGGGAGCCAGAGAGTGAACTAAGTCCCAGCAATACAAGGTTACCTTTTTTGCTGGCATATTTGGAGACGGCAATGTTTTGTTTGGATATCTAAGCCTAGTGTTGAATTAGGTCAGACTAGCTGTCAAGGGAATTGGTTTTTAAAACACACACACACACACACACACACACACACACACACACACACACCTAAATGACACAAGCAGCCTTTTAGTTTAGTGATTTTCTTAATGAGCATGGAGAGGCAAGCATCTGGAGAAGGAAAAAGTGTTTCCATTGCAATTGAAAGGGATGCAAAGCATTGCAGTTGGAAATTACACTAAAGCATATTTATGCAAGGCAAGAGGCAACTGGGCAGTCTTATACTTTCTGGAAGAGGCATATTAAATGCATAAGGAGAGAAAATGTGTGAGTAGAGTGGGAGATGGAGGAAACTGAAAAAGGTGAAAGTGGGAGGTGAGCTTGCCTGGAATTTCAAACTCAGAAGAGGAGCTGTGGGTTCTGGTCTTGCCTTTGGCTGGTTGACTGCTCTTGCCAGACACCACCGGCTCATTCTTCAGTGTGCTCACCTCAGGAGAGAGTCAGCTATTCTAACAAGAGAGTCTAGAAGTCGATAAGTCAGTAATTTCACATTTATAAGCAGATATACATTCTTAGAGAATATATTAAGATATATTAATATATTAAGATATATTAATATATTATATTATTAGTAGTAATTAAATATAATAAATATATTAAATATTAATAATATAAATATAAATAAAATAATTAAATATATTATTATATTATTATTAATATATTAAGATATATATATTAAGAGAATATATTAAGCATACATTTGAGTGATATAGTATTTTGATATAGTATTTTAGAGATGAGATTTTTCTTAGACAATTAAAAATACAGCATAGGTTATCAGATATATGGAGGAACTGCCTTCTTCCCAAATAATGAGAAAATTTTACCTGTTATATCTATTTTAAAACTTTTATATCCAGAATTTTCTATAATTGATATCAGACTTTCAACACAAATCTGTATTTATTTGACTCACTTCACTTTCAGGATTGTAAAATTTGGAATGTCAAAACACTACCTTCATCATAAATGTGGAACTCACATATAATTTTTGAAGTAGTCATTCTTGTATTTTCAAAATGATTAAATAAACCATTATGTTAACTATTGATCATTTCCTACATTTTTCCAAACCAAAGAATCCGCTATGAAATAGTCTATTTCACATATCCACCTAAGAAAAAAATACTCATTTTCCCTCTTCCTTTTAATGTCAAAAATGTGTCATTATTGTGCTACTTTCTCTGTTGTTTTCATGGACACAAAGAAAAAACAAACTCCTGAAAAAAAATAAAAGAAGAAAAAAATGACTTCCCGATTTAAGTATTAACACTATTGTTATTAATAGTATGCTATGTTAAGGTACCACCATCTGCTTAAAATTATACAGAAAATAAACTGAGTCCGAAAGTAAGACCAGAATTATTAGAACAGACAGAATAGAATTTGTAGTATATGCACCCAGTACGTCTCATTTGTTTTTTCTTCAGAGATATATTCTATTTGGTTGGTTTTATGAGGATCCCATGAAAATGAAAGTTGGTAAGTGTGGAGGATTGCTGCTGCCCTAAGACTTTTCTTCACCAATGCTCAATGAGGAAAAGGCCCCGGAGAAGTCTGGTCTCAGTAACTTCTGCTTTGTCTGAATCTTAATTTTGTCAATTTGCATCAAACTATGTGAGAAGACTAAAGCAGGATACGGGTATTTGTATTTTTCTGGGCCTTCCAGTTCTGTCTCTTTCAAACACACCTCATTAAATGCTGCCAGTGTGAAAATCCCAAACTAGCTGCTATGTGAATTGTGATCCACTGCATGTGTCAGGAATAATACTTTGAAATGAAAAGAAAGCCAAAAGTTAGGAAACTCTTAAGTGAAGCATAGGTCTGGGTTTTTCTGTCATCTCCTTTTTTTCCTCTTCTGCACAGATGCCATGTGCATAATCATGCCACCCCTGTTAACACAGGAAATACCTGCATATCAGAATGGGCAACTGAGAGGATGTATTTTATAACTTCACAGGACAATGAGAGTAGCTTTATACGTGTGTTTTAATTTGTTCCAGGGACTAAGAAGAAAGGGAGGCAATAGCTATGGTCATTATGCTCTGTTGTCCATGTGTAACTAAGATTTTATTTTTAATTTGTTTCCTCCATCAATTTTGGAATCTTTCAAAGGCTTGCACTGAGCAACAATTTTATCATTGCCTTAGAGTGTGTGTGTATGTGTGTGGGTGTGTAATAGCTGTGAAATCATAGACCTAAATGAAAATAGCTGCTTCTACAACAAGCTGGCTCTTCTCCCCTGCAGCTTTTCTCAGGGTCAAAATGTCCTACCTTGTCTTGAGGTGGATGGAACCCCAGGTTGCTTCGGAGGCAACCTGTGGTCGCTGCAGATTTTGGTGTTGGACGTATAATAAGGAGACAGTAGGGGTGTGAAGGACAGGCATACATGCCGCCGAGGGGGGAGTCAAATTGCTTTGAGCTGGGCTAACCCATGTTTTATATGTATGTCATCCTCTGCGCATGATACATCTGCAAGTAAACCTATCTCTATTTTATTCATAGTTTTAATGGCAAGTCTGTGTCATGGTCTGAACCAGGTGGAAGACAGGTGCCCAAGGGACAGCACATGTGGCACCGCCTCTCTGTGCACGTGAAGACCAATGAGACGGCCTGCAACCAAACAGCCGTCATCAAACCCCTCACTAAAAGTTACCAAGGCTCCGGCAAGAGCCTGACCTTTTCCGATACCAGCACCAAGACCCTTTACAACGTGGAGGAGGAGGGTGCCCGGCCGATCGGCTTCAGCCCGCCCAGCAGTCCTTCTATGGTGGTGCACCGACGCGTGCCGGCCGCGCTGAGCACCCCGCCTCTGCCGCCCCGCCTGACCGCGGAGGAGACCCCCCTCTTCCTGGCCGACCCGGCCGTCCCCAGGGGCTTGCCCCCTCCCCTCCAGCAGCCGCCGCCGCCGCCCGCGCAGAAATCCCTCATGGACCAGCTGCAGGGAGTGGTCAGCAACTTCAGCGCCGGGCTCCCGGATTTCAACTCGGTGCTCGCGGTGCCCGGGGCTCCGGGGAACGGGCTGCGGCCCCTGTTCCCGCCCCCGGCGCCGCCGCAGCCCCTGCAGCTGCTGCCGCTGCAGCTGAGCACCTTCGGGGAGGAGCCCGTCTCCCCGTCGGCCGACGACGACGACGAGGACGACAGCGAGAGGTTCAGGCTCCTGCAGGAGTACCTGTACGAGCGGGAAGGGAACACGGAGGAGGACGAGCTGGAGGAGGGGGAGGAGGAGGAGCTGCAGGCGGCCAGCAAACCAACCCCAGAGGATTCGCCCGCCCTGACGCCTCCGTCCCCCTTCCGCGACTCGGTGGCCTCGGGCAGCTCGGCGCCCAGCTCCCCCGTGTCCGAGTCGGTGCCCTGCAGCCCTCCCAGCGTGACCTACGCCTCTGTTATCCTGAGGGATTATACGCAAAGCTCTTCCACCCTGTAGGGAGGAGGTGTCCGCAGGGAAAAGCAGGCGTGGTCAGGGCGCGCCAGCACCTCCGGAGACTTGCAGGAAGCTGGGGGAGAAGCGGGGGCTGGAGGTGAAGTCAGGAGCAAGGAAGAGACCGCGGCTGCCGTCTTAGAAAGGCCAGCGCGAGAGGCGCTGGACCCCGCAAGCAAAAAAGTGATCCAGGCGAAGATTCTGATTCTTGAATTATTCAAAAGCCTTCTCTGGGAAGAAAGGGAATTCTGACAAAGCACAATCCCATATAGTATGTAACTGTAATCGCAAAAATGAACAAAGTCAACCAACATCATCTCTTCGGACCATTGTGCATAGATACGCATGCCCACACCCTTGGCCCGTGTGGAAGGGGACAGCCTGGGAGGACCGCCCAGTTGAATCATTAGTTCGTCATCATGGTATTCCCAGCGAGCATGGTGGAATCAGGCAGAGCAGGTGGGCGAAGGAGGGGCAGGCGTGGAACCACCCAGAGAACAGTGATGGACAGCAGCTCATTTCCCTCAAGCCCTTCTCCCTGCTGGGCCCGCAGACCCCTGGTCTTCGGGACACTCGGGAGCTGGCCCAAAAAGGGGCCTCTGTTCGCCGACTGCACCCCATCCAGTGCCAGCCTTGCTGTCACACTTGGAGAAAGGTGTGTGGGTGCGTTGCTGCTTTGTCATCTCCCTCTATTTAGAAAACAGGAATAAGAGCAAAATTATCACCAAAAAGCGTTTCATCAGGAGTGCTAAGGGAGGGTGGAACGAGAAGCAAGACAGTGCATAAGCTTGGGGCTTTGCACAAAATCAGGCAGCAAAAATCAGCTTCCCATATCTGATGCTCGCTTACTGGTGATTTCAGAAGAAGTCCAGACAAGAGACTGTTTTGAGAGGGGCAGAAGACTTTTTGTGGATTTACTTGTGTGCCAAGGGGGCTCTCCTTTGCCCTTATGTGAAAGAGAACAAACCATGTGGCAAAATTGTTACCTTCCATTTACTGTAGCAAATAATACTTACCAGTTGAACTTCTAAGATGCAGTATGTGTATTTGGTGCCATTGTTTCTCCTATGTGCTATGGAAACAAATCCATCTTTGAACTTAATGGTGTACTCATAGCAACTATTATGGGTTTAAATGACAAATAATTCTTTCTAATTGTCACTGAAGTCCCTGTAACTAGCAAGTGAATGTGTTTCTGTGTCCTTATATACCTGTGATAATGAAATTTGTGCAAAGTAATGTCAATCTAACTGCAACGAGAAGATTGTCTTCCGATATAGTGTAGATATATTTATGTTCCAAATAACGTTTTATATACCATTGCCATCAGTATTTACAGGAGCTCTTTGAAGGTTTGACTGCTCTGGTCCAATGGTTTTCATATGCTGCTCAGATGGTCCCTCTTCTTCTAAGAGGGAACTTATTTTTCAGATATTTTATGATGTGGAAATATATTATTAATGAAGTGGTTTGAAAATTTGTTATACTAAAAGTTCGCAAAAACTGTGGGTAACAATAAAAAGGTATATTTTATAAACTTGCACACATCATTATTAAAACATAAGATTGAAATGGCAGTATTTACATTATTACAGGTTTCTTTAGGATTTGTTTGTTTTCTTAATTTTCCACAGCTTCTTGAGCTTTATGTGCTTAAAGTATGTACTAACTTCTAAGTCTGGTCATGATTTCCCAAATTATTTATTCATCACTTTTTGATCTCTTTTAATTTTTATTTCCACATTCTTTTATTCCTATATTTTCACTCATAACTTGTCTTTTTATTTTTGTTATTTGCGGTGTATACTATCCACATACATGTAATCCAGTTGTTTCGTTTTTGCTCCCCTTTTTTCTCCCCAGTAAAAGAGATTTTTCTTGCTGTTTTGATTTCTTGTATTACTTGGGAATGAATCTTATCCCCTTAAGTATCTTTGTTTATGCCTTATGTTCAGTCGTGTTTAGTATGCTTCCTTCATGTTGAAGCTGCTGATTTCTCAGCCAAAATGTATCTTAGACTCTTTAAATACTCACTACATCATTTGTTCAGAATTTAACATCCACTCCAATGTTTGAGGCTCATATTTCTTATGTCTTTCCATATTCTACTGCCAAGTTTAGTCAATTTTATATCAAGAATAGACTGTCTTTCCTTTTAAAAAATTACTTTATTACACCTTTGGTAGAAAGACCTCATGACTGAAACATGGATTTCAGTTCCATATTTTCACTGTCATGAAGCAGAATGAGGAAAATGGGTGGTTCCAATGCTTAATATATGGTCCACTAATTGGCAAACTAGCAAGGGAAAGTTTACTATCTATTATTAATGAAACAGGTTTCTTATCTTAATGCCACTGACATATGTTCTTAAGATCAGGACTTGTGCTTTCAGATACTTTAAAGTAAGACTAGATCAGGAAAACTGCTTCTACAATTCAAATACTATGTCAGTTTGTCCTGAGGTTTTAGTCTGAGACATTGGGTGAACACATTCAACACCAGTCACATTATTACTCTGAATGCCTACTATTATCATGATTAAAAGTTTTCCTGAATACAATAGAGTACTAGCTCTTAAATTATAATTGTTCAAAATTGGAAATGTACACATACATACTCTATAAGAAAAGGACAGAAACTTTCCACCTTAATGTATGTGCTTATACAAATTGTATAGCTCTTGTAAAAGTGTTTTCCTTTGGCTTGTTAACTATCTGTTGTCAAATAATCTTGATACTGCTGTATAATAAATATTTTCTATTTATTAAATGTGTATGTTCCCTCTCTCTACTTTGTAAGAGTGACAATAATAGAAACAGACTGACTGGTATACAAAATAATTTCAATGGTTTTGTTTGCTCAGCACATGTCTTCTAGGTGAAAGCTGGAGATCACCACGCAAAATCTACTGATCAGGTATGTGACAAAGTAGAGTATAATTTGATTATGAGGAAGGCTGTATCTCTAACGTTTCAAATGAAATCCAGAATTTAAATTTTCAGTGTCGTGGCAGACATTGTCATCTACCTTTTTTGATAGAATACGTGAGGCTTGACAAACTCCTGCATCTCCAGCAGAGATTTAGAGACAGAGGCATCTGAAAGCTCCATCTTTGTTTCCTTTGTGCCCCACATAGATTTTCTCCCCTTGGCTCCCACTCTAGGGGCGCCTGGTTTCTTACCTTGGTGATATCCTCCCGCTCATCCCAAGTTCCATTCCTCTATATTTTAATGGAGACATCATTGGTTCCCAGAACATGGGAGCCTCTTTTATTCACATCTCTAGATAAGATACCTACAAAGTAAGGCATCTACCAAGTGTCATTCAAAGAGAAAACTTGGTGGTACCAGGGCCACATCCATGAGAGTGAGGTGCATTTAGATGGAAAGAGCAGCCTCTATCCAGGAAGACTGATGTTGAAGAAGTTACCAGAATCAGGAGCTGAGACATCAGGGGTTTCTTCTTTGTGCCCAGAAAATAGAATGAAAAGTTATGAAATGGGAGCTTGGTCTCATGAGGAAAACCCATGGGAGAGAAAATGAGAAACAAAGAATAGGGGAAAAAAAGAAAAAAGCAAAAAAATGAAAATATTTTGGGTGCGCAGTCCAAAGAAACACCCATATACCATGGTGGGTCATAAGGGCCTCCACTTGGAAAGTCCGGAAGCTGCATCACAATGGAGACATTTGGAGAAGTTGAAATTGGGATCCAGATACCACAAACATTGTATGAGGAACTGCCCCAATAATTTCTATCCTGAGAAGCAATCAAAGAGAATGGAAACATTTTTTTTAACCTACTCTGTGCCAGAAAATTTGCAGGTCTTTTGCATTCCTTCTCCTTTAATCTCCCCAGTACTACTGCCACAAGGAATATCTTAGAGAACTGAAATAACTTGCCCAAAGTCTCTTAGCTAGTAAGTGGCTCAACAGGGAATTGACCCACATCTTAAGCCAGCACAGAGCCCATGAACTCATGTTCTTCTCCAGAACCCAGGATAGTATGTAGGAGTTTGTGTCTGTTGTGACTGCTCCCCATTTTGTATTCCCATAGTATTTTATACACATCCCAGATTACATTATAACTTACATGTCTCTTTCCCTGAATAGATTTTTAGTTCCTTTTTGCTTTCTAATACCTGACTTCTAAGGCTTCAAGGCAAAGCAGACACTCAGTAAATGTTGTTGAGAAAGTAAATTAGTATTGTAACACCATATAGTTTTCCCAGCCCAGTTCTCTGAAGATTTGTTCCAAGATCCTTATGGGGTCCAGAGCTCTGTATTTCTACCTACCGGTCCTAAATCTGCCAACAGGAACAACACATTTTTTCATCATGAAAAACAAGCTCTCCTTTTGGCATCAGAGAGAGCTGTCCCACTGGGCAGCAGGTCTGCTTTGCCTGCAGAAGAGGGTGGCAATACTCAGTATCCGCTGAACCCAGCCAGAGGTCTGGCAAGGCAGTGCTCGGTGTGGGAAACAGCGTCCTCTGCAGGAGAATTGCAGGTAAGACACAGACTGCTGAAGGAGGCACCAGTTAAAGTGAGGGAAAATAAGTCATCCATGGGGAAAGCATGGGCTGGGGGTTCCTTCCTTACAGAAGTACATCCCTTTAGACAAAGTAAAAGGCTAACCTGGTCACCAAGGCTTGGGAGAACATGGGAGAAAAGAAGAGCTTAGGTAGGGAGTTGAAGTAGTGATGCTATTAAACTGGAAACTGGCTTGATTTTCCCAGGGTAGCTGGAGAAGCAATGCATATAGATTAATAGACAAGGAAAAAAAGCTTAAGAATGAGGATAACAAAAACTGAGAAGAAAAATAATCATAGAAGTATAGAGCTGGAAGTAAATTTAGAAGTCACTTAAACTCTCACCTCAGTGAGGACTCTATTCCCTTGTGCCCTGTTCTTCTTCCCATGTCAGGCAGGGACCAGGTGAGAAGCCATCGCTATCTGGGGTAGTACAGCGGCAGGGGCTGGGGTAACAAGGCCTACTGCCAGCCGCTGTGCAAAGAGAGAGCGCAGGTGGCCCTGGATCCTGGAAAAGCAAGTCCTAAACTATGTTGTTAACACCCAAAGCTGGCCGGAAAACAGAACTATGGTGCAAATCCAGAGTGAAGGTCTCTGGGGAACCAGAAAAACTAAGAGGTAGGACCAGCAAGGTACGCAACAGTCCGGCAGTCTGATGGAGTTGCAGAGACAAAATGCTATTGACCGAAATGAGCTTCTGGTGAGAATCACAGAGGCTTGTGTGGCCTGGTTTATTTTAAGGGATGGAATGGATTTAGATGACTTTTGCCCTCTGCCTAAGTATTTCCAGGGACTAGGATCTTGCATTAGATAAGGAAAGGCTCTAATTGTTAGAAAATTCTTCATTTGCCAGGGTCAAAATTTGCTTTTCTCTAACTTTTGTCCAATCAGAGTTCTGCCTTCTGGAAAAAGACTAAACACATTTAGTCCACTGTGCACAGGACTTCCCTTCAGCCACTTGAATACAGTGATTATGCAGTTAGTTAGTGGTTTATTCTCCAAGCCAAACTGTTTTACTTTCTTTGACTGCTATCTTTGTTATTAGGTTCCTAAACTGCTAATCAGGTTATGGTCATATTCCAATTTTGGAATTTTTTTTTTAAATGTTGCATCCAGAACAGGACAGATACATTGACTCTTTTGAACCATTATTCTAGTATTGCTGCCTAGTAAAATGTTCATTTTGTTAGCAGTCCTGCCACATTTTGAGCTCACACTTAGCTCTGAGACAGCTGTAACGTTTAAGCCATTTTCATGTGAACTGCAGGAAATAGATATGAATGAAGATTTTTTTTAGGTTGCATTTTCCCTGGAACAGACCGTGACAGGAGGATTTGAATGCAAATGTGTACTGGGGAAGTGATCCCTGGAAGAACTAGTATGAGAGTGGGGAAACAAGGCAGCCAATATGGCTGTATTGCTGGACTCAGTCCTGCTGGAGTCTCTGGGAGACAGTAGAGAACATGACTCATAACTGTCTCCATTCCCCAAAGAGCAAGGAAGTTGGGAGCATTGAATCACCAATTCCTGTCGTGGTTAAGGACTGTTGGGGAGGGAGGTGCATGTCGATTCCAATTACTTCCAGTGTGTCTCACATGCAGGCTCCTATCTCCAGAGATAGCCTTCAGGCAAAGAATCGCAGATGCTGGCAGTTGGAAACCTAACAGTTGGCCTATGTGGGGAAGGTGAGTGTCAAGATTGGGCAGGGCACCAACAATACCTGCTATAGATATGATATGGAGATGATGATGGATAGATAGATAGATAGACAGGTAGATAGATCGATAGATAGGCAGATAGATAGACAGGAAGCAAGCAGATAACATACATGCCCACAAATACAGATACTGGTACAGATAAGAATATGAGAACAAGAACTGCAGAAGGCAAGGCAAAGGTGTACTGAAGGACTTGAAGTGAGAACAAATGCTTCTAGAATCAGCCAGACTACTGTTTTTTATAACAAAGGAAAATCACAAAAGAAAGTTTAAGTGTGACTGTCCTTTAAATAAATTTGTTCCTAGCCTCTGGGTTATTTTTTGCAATGATTTCTTAAATTGTGTCATTTTTCTATTAAAAAATAAATTGCATGGTAGAAACAGAGAATTAAAGAAAGAAAATAAGCTATAGTCACATCACCCAAATATTAACATTACAGATATTTTGATTTTACCTTCTAGTGATCTTCATGCAAGCAAATTTGTTTTTAACAGAGTTAGGATCATCTTTCATTTATATTTTTTTCTATGCTTTTTTTATTTAACAATATGACTTAAGCAAGGATTTCCACTTGATCTGAGCTAAGGAATCACCTGCTCATGGAGTTGGGCAAAATTCCCAATCCCCATGGACCTGAATCCAGGAAACTTTTGGGTTCCCATCTGAGGTTCACATATACAGCAAATTCCAATATATAGCAGCATAGCTGATAGGGCAGGTTATGGAGAGGCGCAATAGATGACCTGAAAGAGGAAACAAAATCATGAGTAAGGAAAATGGAATCTGGGCAAGAATCAGCAACAGGGCTGGAGCAGACAGGGGCAGTGATTATGCCCATCAGAACCCAGTGCACTTGGCAACGGAAAAGGCTCTGTGGCTCAATGGTAAGAATGGATCTCTAGGGGCTAACGAGTCTTCCAGCCCCCTCCCCCAACCCCTACATATAAGAGTTAGAATAAGGCACAAGAAGGGGCAGGGATCTCCTTGTAAGCCAACAGGAAAGATAAGTGATGGAGATCATGAGGGTCAGAGCCCCAGTTTTGGGACAACCGAGCAGAGGGCTGGCCAGCCTGTGGCAGTTTAGTGAAATGGTACAGGGGACATCAATAACAAATCAGAAGCAGGTGGTACTGAGCTTTTAGCAACAGCAAGGCAGAGAGCCTCAAAAGATATTAGAGGTCAAAGCTGGGGTAGGGCCACTATGTGGGCAGTCCAACCCAGGAAAAGATGTGGATAAATGGCTGTGGAGAGATGCAGGGAACAGCAATAGGGACAAGTAAAGTAACTGCAGACAGCAGCCAAAACAGATCACAAAGCAGCAGCTGAAACAGAGGAAAGCAGAGGTGCAGGCAGTATACAAATTATATCAAAGTCAATGCTCTCCCTTCAACGACTCAACAGAATTTAGAAATGCCATGGTATTTGCCATGTAGCAAGCAGGGAGTTGAGGTAAATCATTAAAGTGACCTACTTAGTATTCACAAGCAACTCATAAAACATTTCTTACTGACATTGACAATGATACTCCATAAACTTTATTATATGCGCACCTTTCAATTTATTTAACCACTCTCCTATTAGATACTTAGATTGTTTATAACTTTTTGAGCCCTGCAAATAATATGAGGAATTATTTCACACCAAAGACTTTTTCTATATATAATATTCCTTTAGGCTGGTTTCCAATAATGTATTATCAGTTATTTGATTATAATTATTATTTATTCCCTCCCAAACAATATGCATTTTACATCACATTTAACTTTGAGGTAGGGTGTATTCTCATATTCTCATTTTATAAATGAGAAAACTACAGCTCAAAAAAGGTGAAGTAACTTGCCTAAAATCGCAAAGCTAGTGGGATAGCCATAGAGATGGCAGTACATTTCCTGGGTTCCAAAGCTCACACTCTGAACCACCATACTATGCTGAGAATTATGCTGAATACTATGCTGAGAATACTACACTGAAAACTGTTTTGAAAATTCTTGATACAAGTAAGCGCACTTAGTTTGAATAGCAAAATGATGGAAAACTTATATTGCGTACTCTAAAATCACCAGTTGGGAACTGGGTGTGAATTATCTCCCAAAGGGCTTCAGGATTCCTTAGAGCTGGGAAATTTTTCTCAGCTCCACCAGCAGAATTACCACACATTGACTTACAATGGAAATCTACCAATAGAAAAAAGATCTAACTCAAAATTGCTGTCTAATTATAGTAATTTATAAAGGTATTAGAAAAATACTTAAAGTAAAAAAGTATAATAATTATGGTATTCTATGGTTCTGCAATTTAATAAATGACATGTCATTCTAATTTAAAGTAAATGTACTGGGAATTTTTTAAAGGGCCACTCTGTTTTTCAGATAGGTAATTATTATTTCCAGAATGTTTACTAAAAGAATTTAGAGTAAAAAAAAAGTTAGAGAGGGAATGACCCCTCGCCTCAAAAATGTGAAATATTTCTAGTAGATTTGAAGATAATTAGCTAAATTTCAAATAGGTGCCACCTGACAATTATAAGATTGAGATCAGCATTGTTCAGATATCACTGAAGCTTCAACATATTAGTTACCTTCTTTAAATAAATTCAGCTCAACAGATTTAAAGCATCTAAATGTTTCTTTCACTGAAAGGCTACATCTGGTTTAGGGGAAGGTTGCAATATATTTGAAAGAACCCCAGATTGGAAATCTTTAGCTATATATACCCAAAATTAGCTGTTTCCTTGTGGTTAAATCACTTAACTCCTTTAAGCCTCAGCATTTTTAATCTCTAAAATGATGAGTTTGAATTATATAAAATAATAATATATGTATTAAAGACTTATTATGTGTCCCTATGTCCCCAGCATTGTATCCTTGACATTGTTTAATCCATGCACCTTTGAAAAGTAGGTGTGACGTCTGTATTAATCAGGGTATGCTACACTGTGCTACAGTATCAGGAAAGAAGGAAGGGAGGGAGGGAGGGAGGAAAGGAGGAAGTGAGGGGGAGGGGAGGGAGAAAAGAGAGAGGAAAGGAGAAGGGAAGGATGGGAGGGAGGACTGAAATCTCAGTGCCTTAATAAAACAGCACTTATTTCATGTTCACCTAAAATCACATGCAGGTTGGGCCACCTTCCTTCATCCTGGTAGCAACTCTAGCTGGATCATGGTCTCTAAGTTACTGCAGTAAAGGAAATGCCGGAGCTGGAGGTTCGTCCCCTGAAATCTAACTGCAAGGGAGGCTGGAAAACGCATTCACCCTAATGCCTGAGGCCAATGGTGAACAGGTTTCATCGTCTCTGCCACAGTCATTAACCTCAATCTACAGGTAAGCAAACCGGGGCTTAGATATACTAAGAAGCTTGCCTAGAGACACAAGGCGAGTAAGTGATAATGACTAAGTTCACAGGCTCGCCAGAATCCAGGGTTTACCTTATTGATCACTAACCGTGCAAACCCCTAAGTCTCCTGGCCTTTTCCACACTTTCACCACCTTGACTGCACACAGAGTACTTGCTAGTGCAGATTGTTTTCATTTGTTATCCTTTTTCAGGTTTTCACTACAATGCATGATCTGCTTTCATGTAGCCACATAGACTAACACATGGCAGAAATTTTTAGCACAGATTTCCGTGACCAATCCTTACCATTTATCAAAACCCAGTCTGATGGTGAAGAGTGCCTCCAGGACCTCAGGGAAGGTTCTGCCACCTCAAGTAACTAGATGTGACTTAAAATAACCTTCATCCTTCTGTAATGGGATACTTAATTTACCATAAGCAGTGGTGATGCAAGGGTAGCATTTTTAAGTGGTTGAGAACATCATTAAACTTCCATTTTTATAATTTTTAACTAAATAAAAATTAACTTCTCTTCTTACTGCCTTTTGTTAAATAACTGGTTAAAACATTATGGGATGAAAAGAGGTGAAATTCATACATTTCCAAAATTATTGTAGAACCCTAGTGATAGAATAAAATACTTTTCTAGGAGAGAGGACTTTTAATCAGTGAGCAGTTTCTGCTCACTCAGGCTGGTAATATCTGACTTGACAAAATACAATCTATTTCTCCTGTAGAAGTAGGTATCATTTATTCCTTGATTAGATATGTTTTATTTCTACTTAGCGGAGACAGTGGCTGCAGCCTCCCCAGCAAAAGACAGACTCAGAGGCACAGTATCTGAGACTCAGAGAGATGGAAGCTATAAAGGACCTCTGACATTTGACCCGCATTCACAAGGCACCTAGTGACCCCTGTGGGTTGACATGACTGTTCCCAAGATACAAAGAGGGTGTAATTTATGGCATTATTTACACTCGCTTTTCTGATCAGGATCTCTGCTGCACAGATTTTCAGAGAATTCCTTCTTATCCTAATAGGTAGTAAAATACTAGTTAAATGGTGTATTGTTTCAGCCTGTTCTACCTACCGAAAGACTCTACATCCTCATTGCTTCTTGGTTGCAATGACTCTCCAGGTTTAATTCTCCTGATCTGAGTTCTGAAACCCCAGAGGCGGTAAATACTATCCACCTTCCCTTTCACGCTCCACCATTCTAAATTTGCCTAAATATAAAGGCTACGCTAAATGGAAAATGTGCACTCATGAAGATTTAGTTTTCCCTGATTATCGTCTCTCCTGTTTACCATTTCTGTTGGAATAAGCAGATAAAATTGAATGACAAATTTCATTTTTGTCTGGTGCCTGTGTATGAAAAATAATAATACTGCAGGTCATTATGTATAATGTATAAAGCAGTTTCACTTCAAATCAAAAGTATCTATATTCCTCTTCCTTACAACCAACATGAACGGGTTTTAATTTTATGTCCAAAAATGTTTATCAAAAGCTTAACAAACACCATCTTCGTATACTTAAAATTTAAAAAACAAAAACAAAAACATTCTTTTCAAGCTGATTCTCTTTAAGCTACTGTCTAGAAACGGTCTGGAACCACTGCTGAATATTTTTTGAAAACTTCACCTCCACTGCCAAAGTGAAAGGAAGGAGAGGAAAATCTTTTTCACATTTTGGAAATCATAGGATCCCTCAAGACACTGGAAATCCAGCCTAAAATATCAGTGAATTTAATTCCTTATCAAATACCATTGTTCTTTATATTAAAAATAAAGTTAGAAAAGTTATTTATGAGTATACCACTGCCCAATTTGACCATATAGCTGCTCAGAGCGTTGCTGCAGTTTCTTTCAAAGATTTTAAATAAAATGTCAATAGCTACTTTGTTGTGTCACCTGGCCAAAGGCAGGATTGAGGTCCTTTTCTTTCTTGAGTTCTTTATGGTATAAAGGAGTATCACAGTATTTTACACATTTAGTAGTTTGTTGCTGAGAATCAGGGGTCAGGATGGGAACCTCACAATCTAATGATTTTCAACTGTGCTTCTTCCAGTGGAAGTAAACCCACATTGCTGGAAACACAGAAAATCAGCATCGTAGGGATATTTCAAGCCCCCAGGTTTTAGGTAAATCAGTTAACAATAACAGATGTTATTCTAAGGCAGTGGTCCTGAACATGGGCTGCACTTTAGAAGCACCCAGAGAGCTTAAAAATAAATAAAACATACCTGGGCCTCATGTCCGAGTGTTTCTACTGTGCAGTCAGGCTTGAGAATCATTGTCTTAAGTGTACAAGTATAGACACTGGATTAAAAAAAGAAAAATAGAAAGCAATCCTCAAGAGTTGTAGAAAAGTCTATTTAAAAAAATCATGCTCCTGCCTATAACCCTGTCTCACATTTTGTATAACAAACCGATAGTTCACCCCTTGTGGCTCAGGAGGCCCCCATAGAATCCTCTGCATGAAGGAAGAAAAGCTACACGAAACACTAAACAACAATTCTTAAGGAAAGGAAGAGCTTTCTTCTCTCATCTTCATTACTC
This sequence comes from Balaenoptera borealis, assembly GCF_965194805.1. Taxonomy (NCBI): domain Eukaryota; kingdom Metazoa; phylum Chordata; class Mammalia; order Artiodactyla; family Balaenopteridae; genus Balaenoptera; species Balaenoptera borealis. The sequence goes on along the minus strand of NC_138873.1, from coordinate 19,073,348 downwards.
TTCATCTTCCAACTGGAACCAGCATCCTCCAATATGAAAGAGCCGGATTTAGACTGAATACCAAATGAGGAGGGTGGGAATCTGAGAGACGATTTTGGAAGACGAACCCTATGTGCCCCCAACAACAACAAAATCACTAGCTTTATTCTTTATATTTCCCTTTATATGTATATTTATATTCCCTTTATATTTCCCTGCAGACGTGGATAATGTGTTCCATCAGCCTCCCTAAGTTTCCTGTATTATCTGTGAAGAATCCCAATATGTGATTCATTAAGGAGCTGGTTATAAAGAACTGAAAGCCAGGCATTGTGCTCTGTGCTAAGAATTCACAGGCAATTAAAAAACCAGACACGTATACAAAATGTCCAGGGACACAAGAGTGGGAGTGACCAGTGCTGGTGCAGTTCAGAGTCTCCCCTCTTCTCAGCAGGCACGGCCGCCTCTGCCTGGGTCTGCTCCATCGTCGCCCACCTCGCTGTCCGGAGGGAAGAGAGCTGTGCAGCAAGAGGCACTGCAGTCAGTCCGTAATTAAACCATATAATCAATCAATAAATAACAAATGTTGAATTTCAAAGGGAGATTGTCATCAATAGTTTCTTCGTATTCTATAACAATTAGTAATAGAAAAAATGCAGAGGAGATTATCACCTTAGGTGGCATTTAATGCTTCTGACCTATGATTCGTGAAATTTTATTACTATTTTGAAAGAAGAAATATAGCTAGGATCATGGCTTATGGGTGTTTTGGTTTGTGTGTGTGTGTGTGTGTGTGTGTGTGTGTGTGTGTGTATAATAAAAATTATCCTAGGTTCTCCTGAGGCTACAAAGATGAAAAAGAAAGAAGCCCACAGCATCGGGAACTATAATTGACACATTACATATATGATGCCATTCAATTTATTATTACTTATTTTATTTATTATTTATTATCTCATTTGACTTAATCCTTCACAACAGCCTCATGAGTTTTTATATTACTTTTTCTTGGATTTGTAACCAGATATTACCCATAGGCGCATTCTCTTTTGTATACCAGGATTACCTCACCCTCAAATGTGTGTATAAAAACAGAGTATCAAGAGTATTTTATGTTCAAATAATTTTGGAAACCCCTAGTTAAATAAAGATGCTTCTTTACCATAGAACATCTTAGCACTTTTAAATCCAGCATTCACTGGAACTCTCTAAGAGAGAGTGATATTTACACAATGTGAGCTCAACTGGTTCGACCACAGATACCCTTGTTAACATGACCTCTTTTGGCGACGCTATCTAGGGAGAAACCTTTTGTGTATACTGCTTTATACTGTCTGCCCTCAGAAGCTCTAGTCTCCAAAGAGCGTTGAACGAAGGCACAAATACCCATCTTAAAGGCAGAATGTGGTCAGTGCTCTCAGAGAGGTAGACATAGAAGCCAGGGGCAGTTCAAAGTAAAAAGAAAAATACCTCCAACTGCTAGAATAGGCTGCCCAGGAAATGTGACATTTGGATTTTATCAACAGTGGCATCAATTTCCTCCCAGGATCCCACTCTCTTCTCGTACCGAAACCCAATGATTAGCAATGCTAGCTGCAATTTGGAATCCCTGGGAGGCTTTAACAAATGCTAATCTCTGGGTTTTACTCCCAGAGAGTCTGATTTATCTGGTTTGGGGTGTGGCCTAGACATCAGGATTTTTAAATCTGTCCAAGTGATATAATGAGCAGTCAAGGCTGAGACCTTGGCAAAGTCTGTGACTTGCCTTATCCAGAATAAAAAATGGATGCTTTCTCTGCAAAAATTCTCATGCCACACCTCTCAGCTGTTCCCACAGTCAAAAATCATAATCCAGGTATAGGTTTGAACCTTATTTATATCTGGGCCAGTATCACGGATGCTTCCAGATTTGCCTCCTTCTTTCAGATTTTCTCTCTTGAGGTATGCGTATCATTTAAAATGAAGCCTATGGAATCATACCAGTATCAGGATAACAGAGTTGTTAAGAGCACAGGCTCAGTGTCAGACTGCCAGAATTCAAATATATTTACTAGGTTTCTAAACTTAGGTAAGATACCTAAGACTTTTTAAGCCTCAGTTTGTAAAACAATATTAATAATAATACCAACCCTTACAAGATTGTTCTGAGGATTTTAACGAGTTAACCCTGGAAACACCCTGTGCAGTGCCTGGCACATATTTGATATTCATTAAATGTTAGCTACCTTCTTCCTCTGCTCCTTCTCCTTCTCCTTCTCCTTCCTCTTCTTCTTCTTCATTATCATCATCATCATCATCATCGTCTTCATCATCATTTTCTTCATCATCATTTTATTACATTTCGATTAACTCACACAGTAGCCCAGAAGTTAGAGGAAGCTTGTTAGGACGCTGTTAGGAGCTGGAAGCTTCTTAGAGATGCAGAATCTCAGGCTCCACCCCAGATCTGCATTTGCAAGGTGAATTATACGCACATTTAAGTTAGAGAGGCACTGCTTCAGTTCAGTGATTCTCAGCTTTGCTCAGATTAGAATCACCCGAAAAGAGCTTTTAAAAAATTGATCCCAGACAATAAAATCAGAATTGTGGGGATGGGATCCAGGCATCAGTATTTTTAGAGTGTCATAGGCAATTCCAGAGTGCAGCTAAAGTTGAAAAAACTGTGATTTAGGTCTAGAGATTACCAATAACCTCCAAGCTTCTCATTCTAGGCCAGCCTCGCTTTTTCTCTCCCTGTCTCTTCTTCTATCCCTCTCTCTTTCTCCCTCCCTCTCTTCTTCTGCAGCCAGAGTCTACTTTCCTTTCCAAATTTATATGCTTATTCTTCCCTCAAACTTGCTTATGTTCAGATTCTGAACATTGACTTGAGCATTGATAACTCTCTCATTAGAAAGAGGCTAAACTGGTATTCCAAACTCAACCCTTTGCCGCTTCCTAGATAAGCTCCCATACCTGTGATTACCTTAATTCCGCATACAGCCTGATCCACACCACCTTTGTTTTATGCCCTTTACACTCACATCTGCTAAAATGAAGGGTCTTTTAATTCCTAGTAGGTGAACATTTCTGCACATAAAAAAATAAAAACTTTCTTTGAAAAAAAGTTTGTCTAAAACATTTTACCAAGAAGATGGATTGTGATTCCTAATTTTTATAGCTTTCAGACTTCTTTTACTTTCACGAGCACATGTGAATCTTACAACAGCCCTTTAAAGTATTCTAAACCCCATTTTGCGCTCATGTATAGTGAGGAGGAGTTAAATTACTTGCCCATGTCCACAGAGCTAGGAAGTGGCTAAGCCCGGTCTTAAACACTCACCTTTGGTGTATTTCAGGCTATTTCTATCAAACCACACTTCAAGTCAGAAGGTCCAGAATGTGACTCATCAAACCCAGTGCCAGGTAGTGCCAACTAATGAGAATAAAGTAGGAGCCTGTGAGCTGTGCCTCTCTCTATCTTTGCCTAATTATCTCAGGATGCCCAGCGATCACTGCTCTGTGGCTTAGAGAAGTTCTACATTAAACAGAAAACGGAGATCTATGATTTTGAATCTAGTTTTCTTCAGTATTCTTTGCTTTCTTCACTTAAAAATTTACTAGTCTCTGGTCAGGCTTCTGTGCGAAACCACTGCAATATTTGCCTGGATAATGAGTTTGCAGCACGTCTTTGACCTGGACTTTACCTGTTTCCCACAGGCTCACCAGCCTGCCACCTCTCACTGAACACGGCTCAGGAATAGATTGGAGAGAGGAGGGAAGAGACCTGCAAATAATAGAAAAACAAAACGAACAAATAATAAGTAGGGAACTGCACCACTTACCTCTTAAGAGCTTTGAATTAAATGACAAAGCACCTCTGAAAAAGCAACAAACCATTTCCACTCAAACAACCATGTTCATGGCATTTTTCATTTCATTCATTATATTATTTCTTTAGCTCCAGAATTTCTGTATACTTAAAATTTACTAAGAGGGTAGATCTTAATATTCTCACCACACAAAACAAAAACAACAACAGAGGTAATTATGGGAGGTGGTATATATGTTAATTACCTTGATTGTGGGGATCATTTCACAATGCATATGTATATCAAAACATGAAGTCATACATCTTAAATATATATAATTTTTATTTGTCAAAAAATTAAATGTAAAACATGTCTATATTCATTTTCAGTAAAACTAAAAGTTTATGGTCATATACCCATGTATGTACATGCTATTTGCATAAAATGACAGTTGCCCTGGAGAATAGAATTGGAGTTATTTATTTTTACCTTTCCTCTTTAAATAAAAATTGAATATCAAAAATGGAGGGATAGACTAGAAGTTTCTCATCAGTCTGTCATGCTTTAAATAAAGACTATTCTTAATACTTTTAAAAATGCTCTTAACTTTGTGATGAATGCCATTTTGAACACAACCCAAATCCAGCTTTTTAAGACATATGCGCAGAACACACAGCAGTTACTTCAAGCATTTTATTGCAGCCAAATGAGAGTTTTAATGAAAGGAAAGGCCCAGAGCCTTTAGTTAGAAATTATCTCAGTCACCCTTTATATCAATAGCGTCTCATCTGTTTCTCTATTCTTGCACAGCTTGTTCGAGAACAATATGGATGTGTTTGTCCCAACCAATAGACTAAGATATCAGGAGGGCAGGTGATATGTCTTACACTTCTTTATATCAGAGCAAAGCCTAGTTCAGTGCCTTGTATATTACATACGCACATATTAAATGCTGAATACTTTCAACTGACTTGAAAATGCATTTAAATGCTTGTACAGATTTGTTGTCTCTATCCCAATGCCTAGAATAGTGCTTGGCATCAAGTGGGCATTCAATCATTATTAATGAACCAATAAACATTTGCTAAGTGAATAAATGAATGATTTTTTAAAAAAAGTAAGTGTGCTTACCAAAGAACCTAATTTATTTAGCAAGTTCTCAGGAATTGAAGGAATTAAGATTTGCAAAGTGAAAGAACAGCCATGAATAAGTGAATAAGTTTTAGTCTTGTTATTCTGGATATTTTCTCGGAGTTTATTGCTATATCTCAACTACCCAAGTTTGATATCTATTGGACAAGGAACTTTCAGGCCTTCAAGTCCCCCTATGACAATGATCGAGAATGAATGCTTTTCAGCTGTTAGTACCCAAAATTTCCAAAGCTTTATGTTTATTCATGAGCAACTTCCTGCAGTATGAAGTATCATGGAGCATTTTGCAAATGCTAAGCATTTGAGTTTGCATCTAGCAGAGCCAGGGCCTTTAATAAATCCAAAAAATATATTTTGTTGAAATAACATTCTTAAAATACCATTTAGTTTTTGCATAAGCAACTAACATACCTGAATCTAATTGAATCTCAGCCAGTTTTCAGGAATTTTTTGGGGGGGTGGGGCGGAAAGAGGAACAAAGAGGAACAAATTAAATGACACTATGAAGAAGCAAACAGATAAGTCCACACTGTGAGACAGGAAATTGACTTAGTTACTTTAACAAATTAAGGGCATGAAAACCAAAAAGGTAGAAGATATTGCTTTAGGTTAAGAGGTCTTAATGGATTTAATGTTACTTAAGTCATTCAATTGAAAGAAATATGTAAACTTTTTAAAAGAGTTTTTAAAAGATAAATGAAGACATTTGAAAATGGCCTAGATATTGCATGATATCAAAAGTTATTGTTGGGGCTTCCCTGGTGGCGCAGTGGTTGAGAATCTGCCTGCCAATGCAGGGGACACGGGTTCGAGCCCTAGTCTGGGAAGATCCCACATGCCGCGGAGCGGCTGGGCCCGTGAGCCACAATTACTGAGCCTGCGCGTCTGGAGCCTGTGCTCCACAACAAGAAAGGCCGAGATAGTGAGAGGCCCACGCACTGCGATGAAGAGTGGCCCCCGCTTGCCACAACTAGAGAAAGCCCTCGCACAGAAACGAAGACCCAACACAGCCATAAATAAATAAATAAAAATTAAAAAAAAAATGTTATTGTTGACTTCTGTCCAGCTCTGCATACAAGGAACTTGGAAGTTGTCAATCCACCCTAACAACAAGTAAAACAAGTAAAAAGTTGACAGACTGAAAAATCAACAACTCTTCTGAGATCCATATGAAAGATAAGGCCACAGGTCAAGCCACAGTCCTCAAGATAGGAGAGGAAACTGGACAGGCAAATACAGAGAATAACAATTTACCAGAGCAGAGACTCATGAGTGGAAACTACTCTGGGAACCAGTGCTGGGGCAGGAAAACTTGAATGTATTTGATCAATTGCTGGAGACTCTGTGTGGACAAGTCTGATAGTTAAAAGCTCCAATGAGACCCAATCATAGTGGAGTCTGTCCCCGTCCCCCGCCAATTTTATGAGATTTAATTCCAGGAGCTCATGCTTCCATTAGAGGGAGGAGAAAAGCAAGAATTTTGAAATATGCCAGAGCATTCTGTTCTTCTTAAGAAGACTCATCTCAGAAGAAACTAGTTAAACAGAGCCTAAACTGCTGGGGTATTTTCAGAACTTAACTGATGGGGAATGTGAAATACCTAACCATCCCAGCCTAACTATCCCCTTCTACCTAAGGGGGGGGGGGAGTGTGGTGGTGAAAAATACGAAGAATATTAGTGAAGACCACAGTCCAGAGGCATAGTCTCACTAAAAGACTGAGACCAAATCACAGGACTATAGAATACTTCCCCTCCCCCAACACCTCACCGCTGCATAGCTAAAGTCCTGTTTACAGCACTTTTTTTTAACCCCGTATATCATGTCCAGCTATCTAGAAATATTTACAAGGCATATAAAAAGGCAAAAGAACACAATTTGAAGAGACAGAGCAAACATCAGAACCAAATATCACAGAGAAATTGGAATTATCAGAGTGGGGTTTTAATATAACTATGATTAATATACTAGGTACTCTAATGGATAAAGTAGACAGCATGTAAGAACAATTGGGCAATATAGGCAGAGAGATGGAAATCCTAAGAACCAAAAGGAAATGCTAGAAATCCAAAACACTGTAATAGAAGTGAAGCATCCTTTTGATGGACTTAATAGTAGACTGGACACAGCTGAAGAAAACGTCTCTGAGCTTGAGGATATCTCCATAGAAACCTTCAAAACTGAAAAGCAAAGAGAACAAAACAGAACAGAATATCCAAGGACTGTGAGACAACTACAAAAGATGTGAGTTGCATAATGTAAATACCAGAATGAGAAGAAAAAGAGTAACAAACAGAAGAAATATTTGACACAATAATGGCTGACAATTTCCCCAAATTAATGTCAGACACAAAACCACAAATCTGGGATCCAGGAAGGTCGCAGAACACCAAGCAGGATACATACCAAAAAAAACCCAAAAAATTAAAAAACCAAACCAAAACAAAACAAAAGCTACACACTATACCAAAGCATATCATTATAAATTATAGAAAATCAAAGATAACTTTAACACTCCTGAAAGAAGACAGAGGGAAAAAATATCTTACCTATAGAGAAACAAAGATAAGAATTAAATACAACTTCTCTTCAGATACTGTGCAAATAATAACAGAGTGAAATATTTAAAGTGTTGGGAGTTTGTTGCTAGTAAACCTGCCTTGCGAGAAATGTTAAAAGAAGTTCTTTAGAAAAAAGGAAAATAACATAGGTCATAACTTAGATCTACATAAGGAAAGGAAGATCATCAAACAACGATTATGTAAAGGTAAAATAAAAAGTTTTATTTTTCTTATTCTTAATTGACCTAACAGATAACAGACTGTTCAAAATAATAAAAGCAGCAATGTATTCTATCATATATATATTATATATATGATATATGTATCATATATATACATACGTATAAATATGCTTATATATAAATGAAATAAATGACAGCCACAATACAAGGGACAAGAGGGAAGAATTAGGATTATTTAGTTTTTATAAGCTACACTACCTGTGAAGTGATATAGTTTTATTTGGAAATGGACTTGGATTAGTTGTAAAAGCATATTGCAAACTCTTGGGCAACCACTAAAAAATGTTTTACAAAAGAAGTGCATCTGATATTCTAAGAAAGGAGATAAAATGGAATCATATAAAATACTCAAAAGACAAAAGGCAGAAAAAGAGTAGAGGACAAAAATAAAAACAAAGAACAAGAGCAACAAATAGAAAACTGTAACAAATATGGTAGATATTAATCCAACTATATCAATAACCACTTTGAATGTCAATTGTCTAAATGCACCAATTAAAAGAGAGATTGTCAGCATGGATCAAGAAACATGACCCAACTGTAACCAAAAGTGGGGTCTGGCTGAGCACCGCTCAAAAGCCAGTAAAGAGGCAAAGTTGGTGGAAAGGAAAGTTTGCTTTATTTTGGATGCCGGCAGCCAGTAGGGATTGTGGACTCCCGTCCAAAGGACTACTCCTCCCACCACCCCAACAATCAGGGGGCAAGAGCTTTTACAGACCGAGGGAGGGGGCTACATACAGAAACAGCACAGTCAGCTCTGACCGTCAACTTGAAATTGGTCATCTTGATTGTTTTAAGTACATTTAATCTTCAGTTCCAGGGTTGGTTTGTTCCCATTTATTTAAGGCCAATTCTCAGAATTGTGGCAGCTTATATGATGGCTACAGTCTGGTCATCATGTAGTTAACTTTTCCCACCTGGTGGGGGTTTCAGTATTTACAAAACAGCTCACAGGATATGGCTCAGAATATTACCTATAGCTTAATCTCCAAAATATACAAGCAGCTCATGCAGCTCAATATCAAAAAAACAAACAACCCAATCCAAAAATGAGCAGAAGACCTGAATAGACATTTCTCCAAAGAAGATGTACAGACTGCAGACAAACACATGAAAGGATGCTCAACATCGCTAATCATTAGAGAAATGCAAATCAAAACTACAGTGAGATATCATCTCACACCGGTCAGAATGGCCATCACCAAAAAGCCTACAAACAATAAATGCTGGAGAGGGTGTGGAGAAAAGGGAACCCTCTTGCGCTGTTGGTGGGAATGTAAATTGATACAGTCACTATGGAGAACAGTATGGAGGTTCCTTAAAAAACTAAAAATAGAACTACCATATGAGCCAGCAATCCCACTACTGGGCATATACCCTGAGAAAACCATAACTCAAAAAGAGTCATGTACCACAATGTTCATTGCAGCTCTATTTACAATAGCCAGGACATGGAAGCAACCTGAGTGTCCATCAACAGATGAATGGATAAAGAAGATGTGGCACATATATACAATGGAATATTACTCAGCCATAAAAAGAAACAAAATTGGGTTATTTGTAGTGAGGTGGATGGACATAGAGACTGTCATACAGAATGAAGTAAGTCAGAAAAAGAAAAACAAATACCATATGCTAACACATATCTATGGAATCTAAAAAAAAAAAAAAAAAGGTTCTGAAGTACCTAGGGGCAGGACAGGAATAAAGACGCAGACATAGAGAATAGACTTGAGGACTCGGGGACGGGGAAGGGTAAGCTGGGACGAAGTGAGAGAGTGGCATGGACGTATATACACTACCAAATGTAAAATAGATACCTAGTGGGAAGCAGCTGCATAGCACAGGGAGATCAGCTTGGTGCTTTGTGTCCACCTAGAGGGGTGGGATAGGGAGAGTGGGAGGGAGACACAAGAGGGAGTAGGTATGGGGACGTATGTATATGTATAGCTGATTCACTTTGTTATACAGCAGAAACTAACACACCATTGTAAAGCAATTATACTCCAATAAAGATGTTAAAAAAAAAAAAGAATATTATCTATTGCCCTTGAGAAGGAACTAAAGGTCCTTGACTATGTTTAATGACTAAACTATTAATATTTGGTCTCCTTTGACTGTTTTCCTTTGTTTCTGCATTTTCTCACTTCTCTGATTAAACTTATCCTTTGGCTAAAGTTTGTCCACAGACAAAAGGCAGGCGGAGGACATGGAAGACAAGGACCATAGGATCCTGCTCCATTTCACAACTGTACGTTATCTATAAGAAACCTACTTTAAATATAAAGACACATGTAGATTAAAAGTAGATGGATGGAGAAAAATATACCATGCTTGAACAGTAACCAAAGGAAATCAGGAGTAGCTATATTAATTTCAGACAGAGCAGACCTCAAGGGAAGGAGAGTTGTCAGGACTAAAAAAGGGCATTATATAATTGTAAGAAGGTCAGTTATCCAAGAAGACATAACAATCTTTAACGTGCATGCACCTAACAACAGATCATCACACTACATGAAGAAAAACACCGATAAAACTTCAAAGAGAAACAGATGAATCCATTATCATAGTTGGAGACTTCAACACCCATCTACCAGAAATGGACAGATCCAGTAGGCAGAAAATCATTAAGAACATAATGAATTCAACAACACCATCAATCAACTGGATATAATTGACATCTATAGACAACTTCATCCAACAAAAGCAGAATATGCATTCTTTGCCAGCTCACATAGAACATTCATCAAGGTGGACCAAATTCTGAACCATAAAGCATACCTTAAATTTTTTAAAAGAATAGAAACCATACAATTCCTGCTGTCAGACCACAATGGAATTAAACTAGAAATCAACAGAAAAATAACTGGAAAAATACCAAAACATATGGAAGTTAAACAACACATTTCTTAATAACACATAGGTCAAAGGAGAAATCTCAAGAGAAATTAAAAATATTTTGAACTATATGAAAATGAAAGCAACAAATTACCAAGGTGTGTGGGATGAAGAAAAACAGTCCTTAGAGGGGAATTTATAGCACTGAATCCATATATTAGAAAAGAAGAAAGATCCAAAATCCCCCTTAGGAAGCTAAAAATACAAAGAGCAAATAAATCCCAAAGTAAGCAGAAGAAAATAAATAATAAGAATTAGAGCAGAAATCAATGAAATAAAACAGAAAATCAACAGAGAAAATCAGCAAAACAAAAAGCTTGTTCTTTAAAAAGATCAATCAAATTGATAAGCCTCTACTCAGGCCAACTAAGACCAAAAAAAGAGAGAGGAAACAAATTACAAATATCATAAATAAAAGAGGGGACATCATTACAGATCACATGGAAATTAAAAAGACTAATAACAGAATTCTATGAACAACTCTATGCCCACAAACTTGATAATTTAGGTGAAATGGACCAATTCCTTCAAAGGCACAATCTACCAAAACTCACACAAGAAGGAATAGATAAAATACTCTCAGTGAAATCAGAATAGAGGGAAACTTTCTTAACTTGATTTTTTAAAAATCTACAAAAAACCTACAGCTCATATACTTAATAGTGGGAAACTTGAAGTTTTGCCACTAAAATCAGATACAGGGCAAGGATATCCTTTCTCACCAATCCTTTTCAACAGTGTACTGGAAATCCTTGCTAATACAAGATGGCAAGAACAGGAAATGAAAGGTATACAAATTGGTAAGGAAGACACAAAACTGTCTTTGCAGATGAAGTGATCAGTGGTTTCTGGGTCACAGAGGAAGGATGAATAGGTGAAGCATAGAGGGTTTTTCAGGACAGTGAAAGTGCTCTGTATCATAATATAATGATGGATACATGTCATTATACATTTGTCCAAACTCATGGAATGTAAATATAACATCAAGAGTGAACACTAAGGTAAACTACGAGTTTTAGGTCATTATATGTTGATGTAGATTGTAACAAATGCCCCAGTCTGGTGAGGATATTGGTAACGGGGGAAGCCGTGCATGGGTGGCGGCAGGGAGTATGTGGGAAATCTCTGTACTTTCATCTCAAGTTTGCTGTGAACCTAAAACTGCTCTAAAAAAACAAATCTTAAGAAAAAGTTATTGTTAATTGTGTAAGGAGAGATAATGGTATTGTGAATATGAAAGTTAAAAATATCTGTATCAGTGATGTACATTGAAATACCGATGAAATGACATAATATTTAGAACATACATTTAAAATAATTCAAAAATAAAATAGAAAAAAGAAATGATAAGATGCAAGTACAGAAAATTCTGATAACTACTGAATATGAATGATGAGTAATAGGCGATTATTATACCACTCTCTATACTTCCATGTTACATTTTATCTAATGTTACATTTTTAACAACAAGATAATGGTTCATGATAAACACAGAGCCCAGAGTTACAGGTCTCCCTGAAGGTTACCAATTTCATCCAGATCTGTTTGTCTTTTAAGAATTATTCTACATATCAATTATACTGATATATTACTGTATATTCTATGTATGAGACCATGCCATCTACCCTGTTTTGTACTCTGCTTTTACAGCTATCTTGGGAACTTGAGTAACATTACATATAGAGCTATATCATGCTTCTTAATGTCTGCCTATGATTTTATCTCACAATTTTAAGGAATGTTGTTTTATCCGTTCATATGCATAATAGAGAAACTGACTTTGGGGTTAAAAAAAATCAATGGAAACATTTTATTCCCGCTCTCTCATGGTGCATGCCTGACTGAGACAGCAGAAAAGAGGGCTTTTAGCCAGAAGGACGTCACTAATGGGAAAGCTGACACATTTTCATCCCTTCCTGGTCTTTGCTCACCCATACAGAACATCGAATGCCTCATGTATATGGGTACGCCTGGATATCTGATAAAACATGTTTTTTCTTCTCAAAATGAATGAAATAACATTACCCAGTAAGAAGATGGGAAAAATATTTTCAGAGGAGAAAATATGTTTTTTTCTGAGGTGAAAAGGATATAACTCTAAATTAAAGATTAATTTAAAAGAATTTGTATTATTCAGAAAATTGTAGATACAAAATAACTTTCAGAATGAAATGCAAATTTTTCAGAGGTTGAAGCCAAAGTAAGAAAGATAAAACTATTATTCTAGTTTAACTTCCTCTTTCCTTCTATGTTCTTCTAAGGTAACAATAATCATTGCTTAAATATTTTTAAATACTAAATTATGAAATATGAAACATTGTAATTGTTAAGATTATTTTCTAGAAAGAAGGCTAAACATTTAACTGTGAGGACAATTTGTACTTTATAGTTTGAATATATTTACATTCAATCAGGAAAATGATTAAATTACACCCAGGAATTCAACCAGAAATAATACATTATGAAAAATTTTGTTTTACTATTTCCTAGCAGACTGTTATATGGGGTAATAAAATTGACCTCACTATAAAGCAAAGAAAAGGAAATTTTACTTTTTCTATTAAGAGCCACATATAATGTTCCTTGTGATCCCATACTCACACACATAAAAATCAGAAAAAAAATTCTATATATCTCATATTTTTCTACTATTTACACAGCAATTTAACAAGAATTATGTGAAGTAGAAAAATATAAAAATTTAATATTTGTATGTCTCTCTAACCTTTTTCTCTTCCCAATAAATCTCACTGCCCCAAAGAATAAAATGTGCTTTGTGATCTTTATAGTGACATAATAATCACAGCTGAATCCATAATAGAATTTAACATTAGTATTGCCTTTTTGTATAATTTAAATACTTCCTGACTTGCTTCTGGAAGCCCTTGCCACTCCAGGGCACAGGTCCTTAGGGAATTATTTCTGTTTTTGTTTATTGTCTCTATCTGATTTTATTACTCAAACACCTGAAATAGAATAATGAAATTGTTTAGACAGGAGGCACCTCAAGATGTCCAAACATAACTCTTTCTTCATGGTACTACTACTAATTACCATTTATTGAACAACTATTTTGTACCAGGCACTGTGCTGAGAACTTTTCCTATATTGCATCATTTAATGTGATAGATAAACTGTAATTATCTCCAATTAATGGTAAGGAGAGAGTGGTTTATAAATGTTAATTATCTTGTTTAAGCTCACTGTAGGAACTAGTTAATTTTGTCTGCTCAGTATCCATTTGCATTTCTCCTCATACCTCAGTTTTCCTTTAGGGAACCTACATGTCATCTGTCATCCCTGCTCTCAGTCAATGTAATTGAGTTGAGGCTGACTCTGACACCTGCCTCCAGGGACAGAAATCTGCCCAAGGCTAGAAAGATTTATTGATTCAAGAGTTGACTCCTGTCCTAAATTGGACCAGTTGAGTAAATCCCAGGGCCCATGATGGTGCTTTGGGAAAAGAGGTGCCCTCATTCTGGGGAGGTTGCTGAACTGGTAAGGTGTAAACCTGGAGCTCATGGTGACCCTCTTGCCACAATACAGGGAAAAGTCAAAAGTAGTAAGACAAATTCCTAATGAGATGGATCATGCCTGAAGTCTGAGCTACTCCTGGATTTAGGGTTATATAAATGAACAAATTCTACCCTCAGAATGGGAAAAAATATTTGCAGATGAAGCAACGGATAAGGGATTAATCCCCAAAATATACAAACAGCTCATGCAGCTCAATACCAAAAAAACAAACAACCCAATCAAAAAATGGATGGAACACCTAAACAGACATTTCTCCAAAGAAGACATACAGATGGCCAACAAACACATGAAAAGATGCTCAACATCACTAATCATTAGAGAAATGCAAATCAAAACTACAATGAGGTATCACCTCACACTGGTCAGAATGGCCATCATCAAAAAGTCTACAAACAATAAATGCTGGAGAGGATGTGGAGAAAAGGGAACCCTTTTGCACTGTTGGTGGGAATGTAAACTGATACAGCCACTATGGAGAACAGTATGGAGGTTCCTTAAAAAACTAAAAATAGCACTACCATATGATCCAGCAATCCCACTACTGGGCATATGCCCTGACAAAACCATAATTCAAAAAGAGTCATGTACCACAATGTTCATTGCAGCACTATTTACAATAGCCAGGACATGGAAGCAACCTGAGTGTCCATCGACAGATGAATGGATAAAGAAGATGTGGTACATATATACAATGGAATATTACTCAGCCATAAAAAGAAACGAAATTGGGTCATTTGTAGAGACATGGATGGACCTAGAGACTGTCATACAGAGTGAAGTAAGTCAGAAAGAGAAAAACAAACCTTGTACATTAACGCATATATGTGGAATCTAGAAAAAATGGTACAGATGAACCAGTTTGCAAGGCAGAAATAGAGACACAGATGTAGAGAACAAACATATGGACACCAAGTGGGGGCGGTGAGTTGAATTAGGAGATTGGGACTGACATACATACACTACTATGTATAAAATAGGTAACTAATGAGAACCTGCTGTATAGCACAGGGAACTCTACTCAGTGCTCTGTAGTGACCTAAATGGGAAGGAAATCCAAAAAAGAGGGGATATATGTATACGTATAGCTGATTCACTTCACTGTACAGCAGAAACTAACACAACATTTTAAAGCAACTATACCCCAATAAAAAATAATAAGAAGAAAATAATAATAATAATAAATAATAATAAAAAAATAAATGAACACATTCTTTTTTTTAAGTGTGTTTGTCTGGTTCTGTCTTTTGGAATTAGTGATGAATGATTCAATCACTAAGCTGATACATGGCAGAGCCAGAAATTAAACCCAGGTTTCCCATTCTAAACCCTTTACAACACAGTACTGGGATTTGATTTAATCTGTCATTACCTCTAAAGAACTGGAACAAATTGGAACGTGATTTAGCCACAGAAGGTGACCTAGAATCAGACCTGAAGTCAAAGATTCATAAGGAATTAATTTAGTAAGGACATGCCACCAAGGGAAACTAATAAGGGAAGGGGACGCCAGAGCAGAAAAGGAGAAGAAGCCAAGAAAGGGTGAAGTTTCTGGCAAAGCCCCAGCCTCAACCTGATTTCTGAGGGGCTCTGAAGTGTAAATTACACTGTGGTTCATCCTACCTTGGGCAGGGGACTGGGCTTCTGGATTGGGTTCCAGTCAGCCACTGGCAAATAGGTTACCCTGGGGGGAGGGAACGCACATTCCCAGGTACTTCCCCTCTCTGCGCATATTGGAAACAGAGTTCCAGGAACCCAAGGGACATCCTCTGAAGGACTACTATAGGAAGTAAATCCGAATCAGAGGAATCTTTCCTGGTTCTCTGCAATGATCAGCTTCTCTGGAGTAGGATCCTAGTTAAGTCAAAACTACAGGAAGGTCTCAGTAAGGCAATGTGAAATTGAAGTACAACTTGTTTCCTTGTCTTCTTATAACATTCCCTAATCCATGGACAGAAACTTCTCCAAGTCTATAACTTTCTCATATTTATTTTGGTACCAGAGACCATTTCCCCATCCACAAAGCTGCGACCCCACCAAATATCCTTAACTTTACTCAGCATGAATTTTCTCACATTTACAGTGGGGAAAATAATAGAGCCCATAGCAATAAATTGCATTAAAATTACATGATGAAATGCACTGTTACAAAACCTAGTACTGAGCTATTTGCATGTTGTAGAAAATATAGGCTGAATTGAGTCCTTGCAAAATTCCTATGTAGAAGCCTTAATCCCCAGTATCTCAGAATGTGACTTTACTTGGAGATAGAACTTTTAAAGAGGTAATTTAGTTAAAATGAAGCCCTTAAGGTGAGCCTTAATCAAATCCAACTGGTGTCCTTATAAGAGAGGATATTTGGACACAAAAAAAACCACCAGAAATGCTGGTGCACAGAAGAAAGACCACGTGAGGACGCAGTACAAAGGCAGCCGTCTGCAAGCCAAGAAGAGAGACCTCAGGAGAAACCAAACCTGCCAACACCCTGATCTTGGACTTCTAGCTTCCAATAAGGTGAGAAAATAAATTTCTGTTGTTTAAGCCATCCAGTCTATGCTATTTTCTTATGGAAGCCCTGGCAAACTAATATACATGCATATAAAAACTGTCCTTCCTTAGTTTCTCATTCCAGTAATCCATCATTCCTGTGTATGCATGAGTAGACGGTGGTATCAGGAAAAAAAAGTGTGTCCTCCTCACAGTGTTTTGGGCCTACCAAGTTGAGCATTTCAAAAACAAACCCTAGAAGAGAATGGAATAGGTTTTCCAGAAAGAAATGTTAAATAGACTCATATTCCATATTCTTTGACACTGTAGTATCAGCATGTAGGAAATTATTCTCAAGGCTACAGCCCAGAGACCA
Source organism: Balaenoptera borealis (assembly GCF_965194805.1). Taxonomy (NCBI): domain Eukaryota; kingdom Metazoa; phylum Chordata; class Mammalia; order Artiodactyla; family Balaenopteridae; genus Balaenoptera; species Balaenoptera borealis. Next base: position 19,056,332 of record NC_138873.1, on the reverse strand, counting down.
CAGTAATGTAAGCATGAGGATAAGATGGAATAAAACCAGGGCCCAGAGTCCAAGTGCATTTATGTTCAGAGCATTAGTAAGTGATGGGATGGAGTAAAGGTGAGATCTCCCTTTGGTCTCTTGGGTCTAATTTTGGTTCACCAGCTCTACAAAAGCTACTCAGGAACACCAGGTACTTAATAGAAGCTAAACAATCTCTCCACATCTTGTCTATGATTCTGAAAAATGAATCTAGAAAATCAAAGCCATAAATCTCTTTATAGCTGCCTTCCAAAGGAAACAATTTCTGAAATGATTTTTATTGGAATAGTAAGTCCAACAAATAAATCCAGAGATGCAATAAAGCCTTTCAAGATGGAAATAAAAAATGAGTTAAAATATTAGAGCAGAGAAAGCAGAAATATATGCTCCTCTTTTTGAAATCCTACTCAATGTTCCTGCAGTGAAGAGAATGCCTGCTAGTATACAAAAAGCCTCTTTATATACATTATCCCATTTGAACCTCACAGTAACACAGGATAAATAGAAAAGATAACTTAAGATCAGAGAGGTCACCAAGTATTTTGCCTGAGATCAAAACAATAAGTGAAGAAGAAAAAAATCAAATTTTATAGAATTTCTTATATTTAGGAATTTGATGCAACATTTAGAAAGATAAAGGTAAATTAGGTTCAGGTCAATAAAGAAGACTTGATTTAATGCACTCTTCTATCAAAAATATTGTCATTGTTCAATAGAACGTTAAGCTGTGTTCTTCATAATTCATGGACAATAATTAAATACAAGAAACCAAAAGTAGGAATAGAATCAGGTTTCCTAAATATTGGTCACTGTATGTAATATTCCAAGATAAAGAGCTGGAGCCAGCACTTTAGATCCACAAGTGATCTAGTTTTGTAGTCTCTTAGGAGACACAGAAAGATAAATTCTCCCAGCAGTTCTTTCTAGTTCAGCCAGGAAAATCCAGCTATCTACACGTAGATGAGGGTCTATGTGAGTTGGAGACAGGTGAGGAGACAGAAACCATATCAACTGTGAGGTCTTTGGCTGTGTCAACTTGGCTGGGCTACAATCACCAGTTATTCAATCAAATACTAACCTAGGTGTGGCTCTGAATGTATTTTGGAGATGTGATTAAAGTCTATAATCAGTTGACTTTGAATAACAGAGAATAAACCTGGGTAGACCTGTTTCAATATGTTGAAAGGCTTTAAGAGCAGAGCTGAGGCTTCCTTGGCAAAGAAGAAATCCTGCCTGTGGATAGCACTTTCAGCCCATGTACAAGTGTTCCTGCCTGCCATTCCTGACAACATGCCCTGTGGATTTCAGATTTGCCCAGTTTGCACAGTGTCCACATTCATGTAAACCAATTCCTTGTTTTATATATATATAGCATCTCCTACTATTTCTTCTTCTCTGGTTGAACCTTGAGTCATATACCAGTTATTTGAACAGTAAAAAGTTAAATAATTAACTAGGGTAAAAGTTATTAACTAGGAAACTGAAAGGGTAAAAAGAGAACTCTGAAATCTGAACTTGCAAACGAAGGAAGCAGTGACCACCTCTAGTGCTCAGGGCACAAAGGACAGAGAGAGGCTGGAATTATGACAGTTTAGCAACTTAGAGGAGAGAGCCTGTGGCCTGGCTCTGAGGAGGCAAGGCTAGCTGACGTGCTTGTGTCTTTGAGTAGGCACGGTAAGGCGGGTCTGGAGAACGGAGAAAAACTACACTGGCTACAGCTGCTCCTTTGGGACGGCACTGCTAGCGCCAGAACGAAGAATCAAGGTGAGGGCGACGCTCAGGGGAAGCACCTGCAGACAAGTAGGAAGCGGGAGGGGTGCGTCTGTTCTTTCTCCTGCAGCTTTCCAGGCTCATTCTAGTGCCTTCTATTGTTGGAAATTAACAAGGATTGAGTTGGCAAAGCAAATTTGTGGTTTGCAGCTAATGCAAACTTTCAGAAAGATAAAGATGAATTAGATTTGGGTTGATTACAGTCCTATCAGTCAAGAAGACCTGATTTAATACACTGCTCTGTCCCAGAGGGAGGTTTGGCACTGAGAGAAAATGGCTTAGTAACTGGAACAGGGTTTTCATATTGCTCAGAATATATACATATATGAAAAGGTGTATTCTCCCAAAGAAGAACCAGAAAAGCATATGGGTGGGCATACCTGTAGCATACCACTTTTTAAGTCTTCTATTCTATTAAATATAGCTAAATCAAAATTAACTTGTTGAGGAGGGGAATATTCCCCCCTACTCTTCTTGAGTTCTTGTGACTGGAAATAAAATCAACACAAGACATTAACAGGAGAAAAAGAAACAAATTTTAATTCATACACACAGAGGTCTCATAGAAATGGGACCTAAAAAGCAGCCAAAGGAGTCAGCTTTTATACTTTTTAGACAAAGAAACAGTACATTTGTAAGAAATTGACAGGATAAAGAAACTTAGGCTTTGGGTGCTTAACTAGTGAAAAAACTGAACAGAGTTTGGGCTTGGGGTAGTAAATTAAAGAAGTAATAAGTTTTAATTCTAAATCTTCTTCACCCCAAATTCCCTATTTCTGGCAAAAAGGATGTCCTTCTACCTCTAGATGCAGGGAGTGTACCTTTCATATAGGAGATTTATTTCCTGCTTTCAGAGAGACAGAGAGGAAGGTCAAAGTGTCCCTCTCATATTGGCCATATATAAGTACCTTTAAATTCAAAGCAATCCATATGCCATTGAGGCATACTTTGTGGCGGCCTGCCCTGGGCCCCAACAATCTATTGCCATATTTCATTCTTTAAAAAAACAGCCATTTAAATCATGTTCTACTTAAAACCTCACTTCATATTCAAGACTTGGTAAACTGATTTTCACCCCTATCAGACCACTTAAAAGTCAAAAATAATCACACTGATTGCGAGAACACTTTTAAAAATACTCAACCAAACTAATTATACCCTTTAAATTAGGTCAGAAGTGGGGACAGAGTAGGAGTAAAAACTATCTACTTACAAGTTATGCAAAATCCCTACTGTGAGTAAAAAAGTGCTAGTAGGAATTGAAAGTAACATGATAAAGTGGTGGATATTAGAAAGTAAGAAATGATAAGACTTGGAGACCAGCTCGCATAGAGAACGAGGTAAAGAGGAAAATCTGGGTCACCCTGATGTTGTGTTGTTTTGTTTTGAGCAAAACTAGGCAAAAAGCAATAACAAAAGATCAACAGGTCATTGAGTCTGGTTCACAGATGATGCCTGAAGAAAAGCTCCCACATGCCTTCGGCTCTCACCTTAGAAAACAGCCTGATTTCTTGAAAATGCCTCATTGTTTCATGTACCTATGACTTTTCACAAGTTCTGACTTCTGCCTAGAATGCCTTTCTTTCCTTATCTTTCCATGAACGACTTATTTAAACTTCCAGTCTTATTCAAACTTCTCCTTCTCAGTAACATCTCCTCTGTCTCAGGGCTGCAACACTGCACAGCTCCAGGGAGATAATTCACAAGTGCTTTATAAAAATAATGTCCCTTGGAGTTGTATAAATTGACAGCCTTCCTCCGACCTTCCCAGGCAAAGTCTGGGTAGAACATGCTGCCTGTCTATCTATCTATCTATCTATCATCTGTCTATCTATCTATCTATCTATCTATCTATCTATCTATCTATCTATCTGTCTATTGATAACTATCTTCTATCTATCATTATTAGTTCCCTAGGGCTGCTATAACAAAATACCACAAACTGAGTGACCTAAACAACAGAAATTTATTTTCTCACAGTCTTGGAGGATAGAAGACAAAGATCAAGGTCCTGTCAGGGTTGGTTTCTAGTGAGACCTCTCTTCCTAGCTAGTAGATGGTCATCTTCTTCCTCTATTCTCACAAGGCCTCTTTTCTGTGCACTCATGTGGAGAGAGAGAGATCTCTGGTGTTCCTTCCTCTTCTTATAAGAACACAAGCCCTATTGGATTAGGTCTCTACCCTTGTGACCTCACTGAACCTTAATTGTCTCCCTGAAGAAACTATCTCCAAATACAGAAACATCAGAAGTTAGGGCTTCAATATATGGATTTTGGAGGAACACCAATCATTTCATAACACTATCTATATTGGAGCCCTTACTACTTCAGATTTATATTCTCATGTCTGTATGTCTTATGTCTCATTCTCATACCCACTGAGCCTGATTTCTTTAAGGTAAAAGATCATATCCTATATATTCTTGTTGTCCATTAAAAATGGCCACAAATACTTTGACATTTCTATTGGGAGATGGGATTTATTTTCCCTCTTTTTGAATTTTGACAAGATCTGCAACTATTTGGACCAATATGTTAGAGAAGATATAGCATTGTTTCAGGTTCCAGATCTAGGCCTTAAGAAACTAGCAGCTTCCACTTACTATCTTTTATAACAATTGCTTTTAGAGCCAAGCCCCCATAATGCGAGGAAGCCCAAATAGCACCACGAAGGAAACTACATGGTGAGAAATCAAGGCTGGCTATGCTCTCAGCTGACAGCCAGCACCAACATGCCAGCCATGTAAGTGCATCAACTTGGAAGTGACCCCTCCAGCTCTGCTGATACTATGTAGAAGAGAGACATATTGCCCCTAGAAAATCCTGGTCAAATTGCACATTCGTTAGTAAAATATATGATCACTGTTTTAAGCCACTAAGTTTTTGGCTGGTTTGCTACCAATAGATTAACATCTGCCCTTTGTGCTCCTGTTCTCTGTGCTTAGCACAGGGTCTGAAGCATTGTGAAGTTAACATTTAATATATAAAGAAATAATGTAGGGCTTCCCTGGTGGTGCAGTGGTTAAGAATCCTCCTGCCAATGCAGGGGACAGGGTTTCAAGCCCTGGTCCAGGAAGATCCCACATGCCACGGAGCAACTAAGCCCGTGTGCCACAACTACTGAGCCTGCACTCTAGAACCCGCAAGCCACTACTACTGAGCCGGTGTGCCACATCTATTGAAGCCTGCACGCCTAGAGCCCGTGCTCCGCAACAAGAGAAGTCACCGCAATGAGAAGCCCGGGCACTGCAATGAAGAGCAGCCCCCACTCACCACAACTAGAGAAAGCCCACGCACAGCAATGAAGACCCAACACAGCCAAAAGTAAAAATCAATAAAATAAATAAATTTAAAAAAAAAAAAAGAAAGAATGGATATGCAAGGTCCCAGACAAGATGAAATGAATGTTAAAGACATGCTTGATGTATAGTTTTGCAGGCCTGAACTTCTTGCCAGATGGGAAATAAGACACATATACCATTACACATAGATAAGAACAAGTGACACAAAAATTAAACCAACAAAATGTCACAGTGTACTAAAAAAGAAAAACAAGATGTTTGAGAAGTGTATACTTTAGGAATCTTTATTTTGCAAGCAATAGAAAACCTGACTCAAACTAGCTCAAATGATACAGAAAATTTATTGAATAATATTGATGTAAAATCCTGGAAAAGGGTAGGCTTCTAGTCAGTCATGGTCTAGTGGCTCAACAATGTCACTCAAGACCTAGTTTCTCCCCAGGTTTCTCTTGACTTCTTCTGGTGTGTGTTTAAGCCTAAATCTGCATTCCTTGTAGTTATAAGATGGCAGCATCAGAATGTGGAGGAATTATATGCTTTCTTTCTAATTTCCAAGAGAAAAAGAGATCTCTACCAAAGTAATGAAGCTACTTTCCCAGAAACCCCCATCAAGCATCTGCTAGCATCTCAGACATATACCTATTCATCAGTCAATCTCTATGGCCGAAGGGATTGAATGTGTTAGTTGGTTTAAGTCAGTCAGGAGCCACTCCTGGAGGAGGACTATGAACTCCATGAGGGAGGAGTGAGTATTTCAGCAAAATAAGGATACTATTGCCAGTATAAGGGAGGATGGATGCTGGATAGTCAAAATCCCCAAGTACCTATTTATGGATGTGATATTTGAGACAGACTTTGAAGAATAGGTGTGTATGAAGGAGGGGGTTTGCTGGTGAAGGGGACAACATAACCAGAGCTCAGTATTAGGAAGATACAACGAATATGAAGGAAACATCAAATGGTCTAGATATACACGAAGAACAAAGGGATGTTTAACTTGGGCAGCATGACTCATAGGAGGTTTATTTGCAACTTCTTTAGATATCCTTGAGCTCCTTACAATGATGTAAAAAATACTGGGTTTATAGATACATGGGTATCCTCCTGGGAAAAAGTCTCCAGATCGTTAAAAGTGTTAGTAACAAAGAACAAAAAAAACAAAACAAAAAGCAGCAGTGACTAGAACAGAGTATGGTAAAAAATTTGGGGTGCTAATGTTGAAGTTCTTAATTGCCAGGGTACAATGTTTATACTTAATTGAAAGGCTAGCACAGGTCCCTTAGGAAGCAGATTAGGAGAATACACTGATTTGGATGGAAGATAATAAATTCAACATTAGGTATATTGATTTTAAGATAATGGTAGGACAGTGTCTAAACAGGAAATTGGAATGTGGAACTGAAGCCCAGGATAACCATTGAGGTTGAAGACACACTTGTGGAACTTTAGAAACAGAAGCCAACATAACTATTGGCATGTAGCCACTATCAAAACAACAGATTCCACCACATTCTTTTATTGTAGCTCATGTTATTGTTCCAGTGTGCAATTCTCGAGCTCTCGGCTAAACTTAAGTTCTTTCATCTAATGAGGGCAGTGTGCAGAGAAGTGAAATTGGCTTAGCAGAATTCATTTTGCATTAGCAGTGTTTCCTTCATAAAAATTCAAGTTTAATTCCATACTGCTTTAAAAAATGGTACAGTGCCAGTGAGTCAACATGTTTCTCCCATGGGATTCTTAGCTCCCCAACATGCAAACTGTCTCCTGATAATACCTATTAATTTTATGAGATGTATGGTTTAGTAAATGCCTTTTTAAATCTATTAGGAAAAAGTAGATTTTATTTTGGGGAAAAAACCCCGCAGATTTGACATTCTGTGTTTTCTTTCTAATTTGTGGTTAAATAAGATTTAAATTCTATTCAATCACTGCTAAGTAGTTTTGTGCAGTAATAAATCCTTCAACTGGATAGGTCATGATGCAGGTAAACCACTAACACAGGTTAGAGTTGGAGGAAAAAGGAGTAGTATCATATACTATTTGGTGATATTTCATTGCAATCATTCAGGTGAAACTGGATATAATTGGTAGGTAATAAGCAGACTTGTTCTTCATTAGGCATTTAGGATTTGTCTTTCAATAGTAATGAGCATAAGTAAGTAATTTCAGAGTATTCACTAATGAATACTTATGTATTATTGAGTATTTGCAGAATGACATATGACTTGGAAGGAAAAGGAGAAGTAGCAGTGTACCGAATAAATAAAATACACTAAATAGAACAAATAAAAAACAAAAATTGTAAAAGTTATCTTCATTAAGCACTATTTGAATATTATCCCAATGTCCAAATTTCATTAGCCCCATTCTTCACTTTTATATATCCTTATAATATTATATTTTATCCCTACAATAGAAAAAAGAACTTAAAAAGCTGTGGTGCATATAAGATATTATAATCCTAATATGCATTGCCTTCCAGGAATGTCTGTGAATCCCCATTTACTTTTTTGCAGAGTCCAGATTAGCTCCCATTCTGTTGATATTCTAAATTATAGTATTTAAGATTCATCTTTATCTTTACTAGCAGCTACCTTCTAATGAAAATCTTTTTATAGAAGGATTCTTTAGTGGTTTTATAAAGCTATTATCTCTCAATTCTTTCTCTCTCTCATTTTGTTTTTCATTTAGACAGTCATAGAAGAGCAGCAGTGCTTTGAACCATGGCTTGCAATATGTGTCTTTTGTATAGCAATCTTACAACAAGAAGACTATAGCAAGCAAAATGACATCAAGAACATTTATCAAATTGCGGTATTATTCACTGGGGCTTAGTGAAACAGCTACCCAAATAAGTATAGTAGAATATTTAAGGTGTTGTATGAGGCTGTGGCTAGCCTCGTAAGAATTGACTGCATCTTATGCAAGAGATTCTCTGTCTCCAAGAAAGTTACATTAGTTTAGAGCACACTTGGTTTCAGTCAATATTGGTTTAAACATTGGTTTTTTGCATCTCTAGACACAGCCACAAATGTGGAAGCTAGCTTAAGCTGCATTTCTAGAGTTTTAGAAGACCAAGTCTACCACTATTAGCCACAGATGGCATGTGCCAAGATTAGATAATAACAAAAGAAAGAGGTTTTATACAGAATAAATAGACTTTCAAAAATCCGTTTATAACTAAGCTTAAAAACTACTGACAGGGATTTCCATCAGTAAGCTAGCTTTTGTTTCGTGAGGTGTAGGTTCCTTAGAATAATGATTTCTAAATGTTTACTTACAGACCCATTTTTTTCCCCACAGGGTTTCCATTAGTCTGTAGTAAAATAAATCACATACAGGCAGTGCAATACTTTTATTACATAATTAAATTTATTTCATTCAAAAGAAAGTTTTTCTCCTTCAAATGTAGGTCTTCCAAAAGTTTTTAGTATCAAAATGGTTTTGTATTATGAAATACCAGTAAAGATGTAGGGTTTTTTGTTTATGTTTTTTATTATGTTTTTTAATCACAAAAATTGGCAACCAGACACTTATCCTCTTCTATTTTATTTGAAATTGTACATTTTATTTGAAATTGTATCCTCTTCTATTTTATTATAGAATCTTAGTGTCTGGAACCTGCTTAGTGTAGAGAACCCTACCAAGTCTTTTTTTTCTTCTGGCGGCGCCATGTGGCTTGTGGGATCTTAGTTCTCCGACCAAGGATCAGAACCCGTGCCCCGGCAGCGGAAGCGCGGAGTCAACCACTGGACCGCTAGGGAAGTCCCGCTACCAAGCCTTTTGAGATCAGCTGGTCTCCTTGCTCTCCCCTGAAGGGCAGCCCCTTTTCAGTGTGTGTTCTCACGCAAACACCCTGTGATCTTACAGAATCTTGCAAACAATGGGAGCGACCCTCCCTCTAGGCATTACGCCCGAAATTCTAGCATGGGCCATCAGAAGGGTGGCTTGACATCTAGGGTAGCAGACCAAGGTGGAAGTTAACCTTCGCCAGAAAGAGGGGCAAGAGAAGAAATCTACCTCTGTCCTCATGCAAGGACAAAATTATCTTTTTATTACTTAATCCTTACATCCCATTTACAGAAAAACATAATAATAAGATTCAGAAGGCTCCTGTGGTTTGTTTATGATCTCATAGCTAGGGGCAGACCCGGAATTCACAAATCAAAAATCTCTGACTTTTCTTTTTTTTTTTAAACATCTTTATTGAAGTATAATTGCCTTACAATAGTGTGTTAGCTTCTGCTTTATAACAAAGTGAATCAGTTATACATATACAATATGTTCCCATTTCTCTTCCCTCTTGCATCTCCCTCCCTCCCACCCTCCCCATCCCACCCCTCTAGGTGGTCACAAACCACCGAGCTGATCTCCCTGTGCTATGCGGCTGCTTCCCACTAGCTATCTATTTTACATTTGGTAGTGTATATATGTCCATGACACTCTCTTACCCTGTCTGACTTTTCTGAGCTCCAAATGACTTCAGTTTTTAAGAAAAGGGACTGTTTGGGGAAGATTTGGGGCTTATCTGCCGAAGCATACAGATTGCAAAGAATTCAAGTGTATTTTATGGTGATTACAAGGACAAGGTACCTGACAATATAAATATTATTTGTGAAATATGATCCTAACATGTAATTTCATGAAATGATCCTTGGTTTACCTATGCCCTGAAATGTTGTACATTTATTTGCAGCTTGTTATTCTGCTAGAGATAAACACAGTCTAGTTTCTCTACTTAGTTCCACATGATTAAATGACTCCTCCACTTCACAGCCATTTTTTAATTTAAGGATATGCCTGCTCCCTTTTGGTTTTGCTTCTCAACACTGAGAAAAGTCATCTAAGTGAATCAAGGCAAGATTATACTGCATAACCAAGAGCTTTGCGATAGCACATTTTTCTAATGATATTGTGTTTGGCAATTTTGTAGCCAACAGACCTGTGCTGACTTTTCCAAAAGAGAGGATGCAAACAGCTTGTAAATTTATATGAAAAAGAAAACAGTTGGGAACACAGGGATTAGATGGAATATCTTAAAGACATCCCTTCACCCTTCAAAATAACATCAGTGCCGTGAAACAGAGTATTGTGTGAACCATACCTGTCAAGAGGCTTAAACCTGAAAACTGATTTAGAATAAGATTTTGATCTATTCATTTGATTTCCCATTGTTTTCTTCAATACCTTTAGCTTTCTTTCTCTTGCAAGACATTCTAGGCATTATTAATTCGTGTTTTTAAGGTCTCCAGATTGTTATTACACTGTGGGCCATTACACCTCAAGTCCAAACAGGCCTTTGCAGACACCATTGTTATTCTCAACAAAACTTGTCTGTCTAGATTTTATATTGGCTGCAGATATCTGCAAAGATTAGCCCTTTTATTTAGATTTATACCTTTGTCTTGTGCACTTCTTTTATTTCATCTTCCCTAGGAGAACTTTTAAACAGGAACAAGTACAATATATATGCTACTGAGCTCCGGTGAGTTCACCCATCCGGAGATTGTAGATTTGACGTTTTGTTTTGATTTTGAATCTGGAAGCTAGAAAGAGGGGAGTCATGTGGATGGTGTGGGAAACAGCGTGGGGAAGTGGCTGTTATAGGGGCCAATGATGACGTCAGTTAGGATTAGTTCATTTATCTCAATGGAAAAACATTGAATATTTGCAGAAATAAGAACCTTGAATACAGAGTTCTTAATACTGTCTAACTGCGCAAATTATTCTTTCTGGGGATTAAAAAAATAATGACGCATTCTAAGGAGAGTTGATGATTGTGATGCAAAATCCTAAATAACCAAAATGCTCTACATTTTCATTGCTATGTCTCCAGAGGGTCCTAAGAGCAGGAGGGCTTCAGAAGGACCAAGCGGAAAAAGAGCTGTATATTTGAGGAAAATTGGGGATCCCAGCTGCCCTCACTTGGGAAGTAGATATTGTAATAAGATAACTATAAGCTATTTTGTGATTCAGGCTCAGCTACCCTGGTCCCTGTTTTCCACAGCTCCTTGCATCTAGACCCAGCCTCAGGCCTCCTGATTCCTGGGCCAGTCCTAGAAGAGGAAGGGCATGAGCAGGAACTCCCATGGTCCCTGTTTACTGGGATGAGAAATTGAGTCAGTCTTCAATGTTGAGCTCTGAGGTCCTGACACAGTTGTTGAAGTCCCATGTCTTCCTGAGTTTCTATGGCTGCCTCTCAATCAAAACAAAGATCTGGACTCCTGGGAAGAATGCAGTGGTCCTGTCTTTGCCTCTGGTCCAGGGTCTGGGTCCAAGCTATTGCCTTGAGGTCTACTCTGTACACTGCCCAGCTATCCTGCCTGATGATCTAGTGTCTCTGGCATTAATAAATATTTTGTATGGAGATACTTTGGGCCATGCAAATATCTCATTCTTCAGCCCAGTTTAGCATTTAGCCCACAATAGATTCAGCATTTATTGAATTAATTATTTCTATAATAGGTACAAGTGGTGGTTTTTCGAGTTATATCACCTTTTTCTATATTTATTATTTGGTATTCCTTGTAAAGAATAGTTTTTCTTATCCCTATTTATGTATACATTCATTTATATTCATTCAACAGTTTATTACCCATCAATATGGTTATTTATTTTGATGCTCAAATTTTCCCAAATTTGGACAATGGGAGCTTCTTCAGGAATACATGAGACCAACCTAAGGAAGCTGGTGTTAGGTATTGTCATTTTTTTCTTTTACAAGTAAGTTTCTACCATTGATTATTTCGGGGCAAGGTTCAGGAGTCTGTACTTTTAACAAGAGTCCCAAGTGATTTTATTCAGGTCACACTTTAAGAAAAACTGATATATGTTTCCATGTCCTTGATTTCAAGTTTAAAGAGAGAATTTCATTCTCCAATGTCACTGTTAAAGTACTTTTTTGAGCGTTAGAAACACTAAATGATTTATGTGTTTTAAAAGGAGCTGAGATGCAATCTTAATTACCTATTCACCTTCCTGGGATGCAAATTAACACAGCATTTTTTTTTTTTTTACTCTATAATGTATGCCACTTAAATACTTTTTTGCATTCTCCCAGAGAGCACATTATTGTCTATGCACTTCACATCTGAATCTAAAATGAAACTTCCTGTCTCTAAGAAATATGAACATACTGATACTCTTGATTTATAAGAAGTAATAGGCAACCTTCTAGGACTGCAGGATTGTTAAAGCCTGACCACAAATCCAATGGGCTCTACAAGTATTGATACCGAGAAAACAATTATAAATAACCTACGCTCATATGCTATGTACAGGACTAGAAAAATGGCAAACATGTTCTTGCTATCATGGCACATTTTTCTTTTCCAAGTACTCAGAGTCATATGAATAGATTATATTCTTTTCTGCACAGCTGGATTTCTTTATATCCTCTGTAACTGAATAATCCTATAAAGAAAGTAAAGAATTCTTTCCATTTCTCAGATCATTTGTTGAATTAAAAACTGACAGAGTTGTGAACGTTGCATATAAATTCCAGATTCTTTTTGTCCATGAAGATGTACAGTGGTTGCATCTGAAGAGAAATAATAAGAAAACAAAATGACCTGTTTATTGTCTGTGATCTCTACAAGTATGAGCACATCAGCTGAGAGGATGTGAAATCTGAACTCCCTCCCGGGGAGGAGGGGCGGGGGGTGTCCTCACTTTGGATGGAGAGTAGGGTCTTCAGTCACATGGTCCACCCTGGGCCTGATCAGCCAGGCACTCAGATTACTGCCATGCTACTTAAGTGGCTGACGTAGGTGAGGTCAAGGGTTTAGCCCACGACTTCAAAACCCAATTTCTCTCCTTCACACATAGCCAGACTCACTGAATCCATCACATTTCTTTCACATCTGATGCCAGCAGTTGTCTGCTCTACTTAACTTCTAGGCCTTTGTATTTTGTCATTATACGTAACATCCTCTAGTCTTTTCTCGAGCCTCCTCTTTCCTGCATTCTGGCATTTGCACATTGAAGTTTATAATAGAACCCCCCCAGGGCTCTGAATAAATGGGCCATACTTTTAAAGTATGATGCGCATTTGGTAAGAGGACTCTGAACCACACTTCTCCTACACTGACTTACAGAAATGAAAGAAAGGACACTGTCACAGATGAAATCTATGAATCAATCTCTCTCTCTCCTTCCTACTTTGAAAGAAAAAAAGGGGGGTGGGGTGAGGGAGACCAATATAGTGAGAGGAAGAATTTTTCTTAAGTATATCCCAATAGAAAAAGTGGAAATGAACCATTTATACCCCAGTAACAGCTGCTCCAAAAGAGTTGGTATATCTATATCATTTCCCGAACAATAACAAAAATATTGACTACTTGCACAATATTGATAGGATTTTTAATGTCAAGCAACACCAGTGCAGAGTGAAATTCAGAGGTAAGCAGCTATTATTCAACAAAGATTACCCTCCGGATGGTCCATTCTCCCAAAGACTTCTCTGCATTAGTAGGTATGGTTTCGGAGTCCAATTATTCCTGAAATTCTCTGCCTGTGCAAATACATGTTTATCCTCCATCATAGGTTTATCAGTAAAGTGTTGTATATGTTGCTGAAACTCGGCCTCTGTTCACCGGTGCTAAATAGAAATGTGGAGATAGAGTTTTGGGTGAAGTAGAGAAGAGAAGCTTTTATTGCTTTGCCAGGCAAAGGGGGCCACAGTAGGCTAATGCCCTCAAGACTGTGTGACCCAGGCTGGAAGGGGGAAGTGAAGAGTCTTATAGTGTTCAAGGAGCAGCGCGTGATCAGCTCGTGGACATTCTTCTGATTGGTTGGTTGTGAGGTGATCGGGAGTCAACTTCACCAACCTTCTGGTTCCAACCGGTCTGGGGTCTACATGCTTGTGGGCAGCATGCAGTTAACTTCTTCCACCTGGAGGGGGTTTCAGGATCTGCAGAACAGCTCAAAGGACATGGCTCAGAATATTATCTACAGTCCTTGAGGAAGAGCTAAAGGTCCTTGACTTTGTTTAATGACTAAAGTATTATGACTTGGCCTTGCTTGTCTGTTTTCCTCTCTTTCTGCATGTTCTCACTTCTCTGATTAAATTTAGTCTTTGACTACAGCTTTTCTAGAGACAAAAGGCAGGTGGAGGACATGGGGGAGGGTCTATTCTGGGAAGGCCTCATAGGGTCCTGCTCGGTTACATGTACACATGATTACTGAGTGAGTGTGTTTAATCAATGCTCACAAAAGTAGCAGAATTTGGCTCCAAGTAGCAGTAATGTTCCCAAGAGAGGAATGTGCTCTTAAGACAGTTCATTAAGATCAATGCAGGCCAAGTACTCTTTCAGACTTGAGTCCACCTATTCAACCATGACAACCAGCTAAGCTGGTAGTCAACGAAGAAAAGAGAAAGAGTCTAGGCTACAAGAGTCTTAACTCTGCTAACTTGTTTTTCACAGCCTGGGCTATGCCACTGGCATTCCTCAGAGGAATTAGCAATGTAATTGCCACTTAATTACAGGGCTCTATCATAGATCAATTTTTACTTTAGAGAATTATGCTGGGAAATGTGCCTTTGGAGTCTTATTTCTCTCTACACATCTAGGAAGTTTCTCTCTGCTATCTTAAAATAAATATTTCATAGGAAAGATAGACTCAGGCTGTTTGAAAACATCAGAAAAGCCAGAGCTGTCTAGATGCCCTTAAATTGATGTCTTTAGAAATGGAAACATTCACAGAACAATGGGGCTGGGAGAAATTTATAGGAAGCTGCTCACCGTGAAAGAGAGGAGAGGAAAGTCTTAAAGCTCGAATTCTATGAACAAGGAAGGAAAGACAGGCATGTTTTCTTGGGGAAAGGGAGTAGAGGTGTCAGTTCCTTACCTCCTCCCAGTTCAGATCCCAGATTGTGCTATTGTCCAGAATGCATCTGAATCAACTCAGGGACAATGTCTCATAGTAGATTTGGACAAGATTTCCTTAATGAAAGGAAGTGTAGTTAAAGCCAGCCTCACCACATACTTGTTCTGTAACCTTGGGCAAATTTCACAACATTCCTCATCTGTAAAATGGGAATAATACTAGTATTCAGTTACAACATAAAAGTTTGTTGTAAGAATTAAAGGAAAGAATGTGCATGAAGCTTAGAGTCTCACTCAGGCTCTTACTTTTTTGGCTGATATTGTTTAGTAGAAATAAACATAAATTAACTTGTCTTAATGACCTGTTTTGGCTTAGTATTATAGCTATCAATTATATTACTGAACTATAATTGTCATTCTTTTGCTCCTTTTCAACAGTAATTTCTGCTAGCAGTTCGACTTTTTTTAAATTAGTCCTCTTTCTGCTGATTTGTTTAGGAAATCAGAATTGTGAGTTGATAAATTTGATTTTAACTTGACAATTCACCTTATAGAGCAAAGCCAGGCTTCTGGTACATGTGTGGAAGGACAACTGAGGAAATTAACATTTATTGAATGCCCTCAACAACCACTACATGTCTACATGGTAGATGGTAAAATTTTCATTCATAGAGAAAAAAACCTAGACTCAGGGAGGTAAGATAACATTTTTAATATATTGATGATTGTCTAAACTTTTCAAAGATATAAAAATGTCACAGATCACCTCATAAAAATAGTTGTAAGTATTGTATTTGTTGACTGAGAAAATAATTGAGAATAAATGCGTAGCATATAAGTTACAATTGGAACAAAATTAAAATGAAAGTGGGTTGTTTATTTTTATTCAGCTTATAAATTATCATATGTAGATTAGTCCACATCTTGCCTTCTTGCAGCAACTCTACAGACTTCTAGGATTTCTTAACCAACAGTTTAAAGAACCACACACTGTATAATCCTTTTTCATTGATTATGTAATATGCTCCACAGCAGTTTTAAACATTTTTAGGTATTTGATTTTTTCACTGCCTTACTTACATTAGTTTACTAAAAATATAGTATTTATAGAAATTGGATTTAATAAATATAAACTTCAAGGGACACTTTCCCTGCCATTAAAATAAGCACTTGCTTACTCATCTAGAATATGTGTGTTTCAGGGAAAATTGTTTGTGGAGCCCCACATTAACAAGAACTTACTTTCGTAAGCAATGAGTGACAATTTTAGAACCAACGATACTCAGAAAGTTGTTTTTAAACAAAAGTCCTTTATATTCTAGTCATGGTAATATTAGGAAATAAGTATCAATAGTTCTCACCAACACTGATTGAGAAATCATCAGCACTCTATTGATGAGCTCTCTTTGAAGAAGAACTGGAAATCTCATCCCCTCTGACTCTATTTTAGAAACTCCCTTTTAATACAGCACTTAAGGGCAGACTGCCTCTGTCTTTATTACCTAAAATGACTGACGGTGATGACTTTCAGACACCACTTCCTTTTGTTTGTTTGTAGCAAGTGGGCAAAAACACAATTATGGTAAAAAATAGAGAGACTGTAAAACTTCTTTTATTTTGTTCTTTCCATTTTTATAATTTATGTATATAAGAAATAGCATATAGTAAGACTTACTGTACTGTGCTTTCCTAAAAGCAGTTTATGAAATCCATATGTTCAGAGAACAGGCAGTATTATTTCATGGAAAAGGGCCATGTCCTTATTCTGATACATAAAGTTGAGTAGGCTACCAAAATATTGTATAATGACTCAACTAAAAATGAATTACTTCCTTTTTGTGATGAGTTTGCCACCAGAACACACGTGTCATGAAAACAATACTAAGTATGAGCCAAAATGGGGTAAGACTCATATCAGTATTGCTATCACTGGCCATTTGATCTACAAATGTGGTGGAATCAACAAAACAACCATCAGAAAATTTTAGAATGAGCCTGCTGAGATGAGAAAAGCCTTCTTTGAGTATACTTGGGTCTTGGAAAAACTTAACGCTGAATGAGAATATGGTATCACCATTGATCTCTCCTTGTGGAAATTTGAGATCAACAAGTATTATATGACTATCATGATGCCTTAGTACACAGAGATTTTATCAAAAACATGGTCACAGACACATCTCAGGCTGACAGTGTTGCTGCTGATATTTCTAAATTTGAAGAAGGTATCAATAAGAATGTGTGGACCCATTATCATGCCCTACTGGCTTACATGCTAGGTTTGAATCAACTAATTTTTGATGTTAACACAATAGATTCTACCCAGTCACTCTACAGCTAGAAGAGATATGAGGAAGTCAGCATCTATATTAAGAAAAGTGGTTATAACCTCAACACAGTAGCATTTGTTCCAATTTCTGGTTGGAATGGTGGCAATGTGCTGGAGCTAAGTGCTAAAGTAGCTTGGTTCAAGAGATGGTAATTTACCATAAGGATGACAATGCCAGTGGAGCCACACTGCTTAAAGCTCTGTATTGCATCCTGCAAACAACTCATGCAACTGCCAAGCCCTTTTGTCTGTCCCTCCAGGTTGCCTACAAAATTGGTGTTATTGGTACAATCCCTGTGAGTTGAGTTGAGACTAGACTGGGCGTGGTGACCACCTTTGCCCAAGTCAACACTACAACTGAAGTAAGGTTTGCTGAAATGCATTTTGAAACTTTGAGTGTAGCTCTGCCTGGGAACAACATGGTCTTCAATGTCATGAACATGTCTATCAAAGATATTTATTGTGACAACATGGCTAGTGACAGCAAAAATGACTTACTATGGAAGCAGCTGGCTTCATTGCTCAGGTAATTATCCTGAACCATCCAGGCCAAATCATTGCTGGCTGTATAATTGAGCTGGATTGTCACACTGCTTATATTGCTTGTAAGTTTGCCAGGCAGAAGAAGATTGATTGCTTTTCTGGTAAGAAGCTGGAAGATGGCCCAACTTTTTGAAATCTATTGATGCTGCCATCACTGAGGGTGTTTGTGACAGAATTATGTGTGTTGAGAGTCTCTCTGACTCTCCTCCTCTGGGTCATTTTGCTGCTCATGATATGAGGCAGACAGTTGCTGTGGATGTAATAATGACAGTGGGCAAGAAGGCTTCTGGAGCTGGCTAGGTCAACAAATCTGCTCAGAAAAATCAGATGACTAAATGAATAGAACACTGAGCTGTCTTAATTGGCTGTGGAAGAATAGCTCAGAACTGTTTGTCTCATTTGGCCATTTAAGTTTAATAGTAAAAGGCTGGTTAATGATATAAATGCACTGTGAAACCTTCAGAAAGAAAGGAACGTTTTGTCGACCTTTTTTTTTTTAAATGTATGTTGTTGCTGGTTTTTTTTTGGTTTTTATTTTTAATTTTATTTATTTATTTATTTATTTATGGCTGTGTTGGGTCTTCGTTTCTGTGCGAGGGCTTTCTCTAGTTGTGGCAAGTGGGGGCCTCTCTTCATTGCGGTGCGTGGGCCTCTCACCATCGCGGCCTCTCTTGTTGCAGAGCACAGGCTCCAGACGCGCAGGCTCAGTAATTGTGGCTAACGGGCCCAGCCGCTCCGCGGCATGTGGGATCTTCCCAGACCAGGGCTCGAACCCGTGTCCCCTGCATTGGCAGGCAGATTCTCAACCACTGCGCCACCAGGGAAGCCCAACCATTTTTTGATGTGGTAGTTTTAAGTTGTTAGATTTTTAAATCAGTACTTTTAATGGAAATATCTTAACCAAAATCTGTCAGAGAATGTTGAAACCCATTAAAACAAAGTTGAATAATAAACCGGTGTCTTCTTTTGGCCAACACCAAAACTTTCCATAAAATTGCTTAGGAAAGAGGCTTAAAGGGAAAAGTTGCCTGTGACCTATATCTGGTGTTCCATTTGCTGAAACTTGATTAATTTATTTCAGAGTTAACTGATTATTTTCAGGGCAGGGATGGAAGTGTTGTTTTGTTTTTTGTTTTTTTGTTTTTTTTCGCCTATATACAATAGAGAGGATTGTCTCTTAAATTGATTTAAATACACAGTGAAATGTTACAGATGTGATCTATCATTTGTAATATCTCATATTGCTTGGGATAGAAAAGTAAAGAGTAACTTGTTATGTGAGTTACTCTCTTATAAGAGAGTCAAAGTTCTGCAATATTAAAACTCATATGTTATACACAGGGTATTTAACTTCATGTAGTTCTATTAATATTGAGGAAATGTGTTGGTATAATCCCTTAAATTTAGTTTCCCTGTTCTTGAATGCATTCTTACATTTAAAAATCACACGTTAGAGTTTGTTAAAACAAGAGTCTGAATTATAAGGTTTAAGATATTGAGGAGTGGCCTGCTTCGAAGAGTTAATTGTGTCCAGTTCTAGGAAAATAAAGATACTGAAAGTTGAAAATGAAAACTGTTTCAGAGTTGCTTAACTTGTAATGTTGGAGTAACTCATTACAGAGCAATACCTCCACCATAAGTGGCTGGTGAAGAAACAGAGAAGTTGGGAAAAAAAAAAATCTGCTTGATACCATTGAAGAGATACCAAGGAAGCCAAGGCTTCAACAGTTAGGATCCTGGAATAAAGGAAAACAAACTGGAGTGAGCACCACATTACGTTTGTTTTTTCTTTTTTTTAAAATTTATTTATTTATGGCTGTGTTGGGTCTTCGTTTCTGTGTGAGGGCTTTCTCCAGCTGTGGCAAGCGGGGGCCACTCCTCACTGCGGTGCATGGGCCTCCCACCATCGCGGTCTCTCCCGTTGCGGAGCACAGGCTCCAGACACGCAGGCTCAGTAGCTGTGGCTCACGGACCTAGTCGCTCCGCGGCATGCGGGATCCTCCCAGACCAGGGCTCGAACCCATGTCCCCTGCATTGGCAGGCAGACTCTCAACCACTGCGCCACCAGGGAAGCCCGAGCCCCACGTTACAACTACTTAACCCCTTAAGGCATTTTTAAGCACTTTGAGCTAGAGAGGCTAAGAGGACAAACAGAGTGTGGTGGGTAAAAAATTAGCAAGATGAATAGAGATTCTGGCAATCTTGTGAGACCATAAAGACAGAAATTACAGTTCAGGGCTAGGCAAGGATATCTTAGTTTCCAGTATGGAGCCTGAAAGATATATACTCTAAGGATCAGTTCCAACTAGAAAGAGACTCACCCTCACAAAAGGGTGAAATCCAGCTTTGAATCCTATATGACCTTTCCCTACTCTAATAGATTTCCTGAAAGCAAAATTACATTCTCTATGAGAAAAGATAATGTCAATAAGAGCTTCAATATACATATTATATATTTTATACAAATTATCTGTAATTAAATCAAAAAATGGTCAAGCATACCACAAGAGTAACTGACCAAAAACCAAGAGGAAAAGACAGACAATAAAAACAGACCTATAAGTGACATATATATGAGTTATCATTTACAAACATTAAAATAACTGGTTAACGTATTCAATACAAGATGAGAAGACAATGACAAGATGGAGGGTGTCAAGATGGAAAAAATTCAATAGAAAATTGAGCTGTATGAAAATGCTCTAGGAAAACAAAATATTTTAAGATACAGCAAATGACATAATAAACTCCTTAAGAGGGTAAGAGTTTAATAGTAAATTAGATGTAGCAGAATTGAGAATTATGAACTAGAAATCAAGTCACTAGAAAATATACAGATTAAAGCATGGCAAAAAAAGATGAAAATATAGAAAATATCTTAAGCCATCCAAAGGAGAAAGTTACAAATATATATGTACAACTGGAATCTCAGAAAGAGGGGAGACTGCAAAAAGGCAGAGACAATAACTGATGAGATAATAGCTAACAATGTTTTCAAAACGTAAGAAAATAACAATCCACAGATTGGAGAAGTTCTGTGAACTCCAAGAAGGGTAAATCATGTATTTCTGTTCTTCCAAATGTAATAATTTCTCTTCTACGTGAAGAACTTCCTGTAATTGTGTGTGTGTGTTTTTGTGTGTGTGTGTGTGTGTGTGATTATTGCTAATTATTCTCCCAGATTTTTCTTGCTTAAAAGTATCTTTGGTATGCCTTAATTTGAAGGATGTTCTCCCTAAGTTAATAGCTAATTCCTTTCTGCATTTAAAATTTATGATTCATTGTTTTATGGTCTCCATAGTTTTTCTGGAAAAGTCAAGCATTGTTCCTATTTAAATGTAAATGTGTCTTTTGCTGCCCTCTGCCTTCTTCTAAGATTTTTCTCTTTGACTTTGGTTTTCACCAATTTTAATATATATTTTAATATAATATATATTTAAAATAAATATTTAGTGACATTTAGTTCTTGTCATATGGCGGATACATTCATTATCAAATAATGATCACCTTGTCATCATAAATCCCAGGGTAAACAATTCCCTCAATATTTATTGCTAAATAAACTTATGAGATTTGGGTGCCCCAAATATGTGGACCAGAAAAGCCACACACCTTAGAGTAGGTGCTTGAATCCCTCTCTAGAATTGTGGGTATTTTAGAGATGTCAATCTCAAAAACATGGAAATGGTCTCATATCTCTTAAGTGAAGAGAAACTTGTTGTTGGGAAAGCATGTTATTTTGGCACCATAAAAAATGGAATTTACGGGCTTCCCTTGTGGCGCAGTGGTTGAGAATCTGCCTGCTAATGCAGAGGACACGGGTTCCAGCCCTGGTCTGGGAGGATCCCACATGCTGTGGAGCAATTAGGCCCGTGAGCCACAACTACTGAGCCTGCGCGTCTGGAGCCTGTGCTCCGCAACAAGAGAGGCTGCGATGGTGAGAGGCCCGCGCACTGCGATGAGGAGTGGCCCCCACTTGCCACAGCTGGAGAAAGCCCTCGCACAGAAACGAAGACCCAACACAGCCAAAAATAAATAAATAAATTAATTTAAAAAAATCTTTAAAAAAAAATGGAATTTAATATATTACTTTCTAATCTCAATGCTAAACTTTCTTAAACTTTGTAGGAGTAGAATCTTCTCAAATCCTCTAACATTCTGGGGGCTTTTCCTTTAATAGCCAATAAAATTATTTGATAGTTCATCTCAACTTTTTTGAAAGCTCTAGCATGCTTTGTAAAATTTCCAGATATTCAGAAAGTCTTTCCATTCTCTTGGACACCTCAGGCTTTTATTACTGTCTTGACTGAGTCTTTGGTAAGCCTGCTTTGGCACTTCACTCTCTTGCTGTGTCCTCTGTCTGCACAGCTTTACTCCAAACCAATCAACCAGCCTTCCCCTCATTTCCCAAGGCACTGCCAACTTAAATTTCACTGAAGATTTGGTAGTAGTATTGCACAGAAAATTATTTACAAATAAGAATTTAGACATCACTGTTCAGAAGAGTAACTTGGTGTCTCTAGTCCTTCTCCTTAGGCCTGATTTCCTGCTGTGTTGTTGGTCACCTTCTTTCTCCCAAGACCACTCTATAATCTTCCAAACCTTTTCTAACAGCCAGAACACAATCCCCAAATACTAGTTACTCTATCATACAGAGAAATGAATCTCTATGTCTTCTTATTCCTACTCATCTTGACCAGTCCTGGCCAACAGGTGACTCCAAACACATCAACCTCTGCAAGACACACACACACACACACACACACACACACACACACATGCTTGACAATCTAGTATAACAATTTATTTGTAGGCAAATAAATCAGGGCTTCTACTTTCCAGGATCTCACACACTTTGGGAGAAATATGTAAAAAAGTTATTACATTTCTTTGGAGGAGGAGAGAATAGGGAGATAAGAAAAGTTTACAAAAGTAAGTCTTAAAGGAATTGTTAAAGTAAATCATTAATAGGTAAGTGGGATTCTAGCAAGGGAATTCAGAGAGAGACAATGAGGTAAGAAAGTCCCCTTGTTGTCAAAGACCATGACATGTTCTGGACATAGCTAGTAACTTGAGGTTGCTGGGAACAGAAAGTGTGTTTGTGTGTGTGTGTCATTTAGGAGACAGCCAAGTAAAGATATCCATGCAGGCATCCCGAAAAAGGGGCTGCAGCTCAGAAGAAAGATGCAGACTGAAGATCATGAAAAACAGAGCCTTCTAGCACAAAATCAATCATCTCAGAAGTACTCTAGCAGTATACCACTTAAATGTATAATCTATACAATTTCTTAAGTGATGAGAAGACAAATAGACTAATCTTAAAAGTACAAATTTGCCAGTAGTAGCGTTCACCTGCTTAGGTTGATTCTGCAAACAGGTAAAAATCATTTCTGTCATTATCAACTTTGTTAAGGCAATGAGTGTTGCAAGTATAAAATTAAAGTATTTAAGGCCCATCTAGAGAACTCCTTTGTCCACATCTTTTTTAATAAGAGAGCTTGAATACAGCCTTATATAAAATAGGGCTTTATCTAAATAAATCAAGTGATTCATTATAACATAAGTATATATAATAAAATTGCAAGCACTTATAAAATTTTCCAATAGCATATGCATTATTTAGTCCTCCAAAGTACTGGAATGTTAAGTTTCAGCTATAACTTTTAATAATAAAACAGCACTTCCTTTTATCAGTGTGACACAGAAAGCATTTTAGAATTTCTTCCTGATATATTTTTTCTTTTAGTAATGTACTACGTTTTTCCCCCTTTTCTATAGTGTCTTAAACATCAAGACTAAACTGTGCAACTTAAAATTTTCAGGAAAGAACAGTGAAGGTCCAGTCTAAAGCCAGGGGGTTATTGTTCAGCCTACTACGTTTGAGTCCTTATTTGACAATAGTCTTTAAAACCAGAGTTTGTCAAAAGATTCTGCAAATTTTAATAGTTTCCCTTACACAACAAGTGGAAATAGTTTCATTCTCAACATAAAGTTTTACCATAATTCATAAGTAGAAAAAAAAATGTATGGGAATTCACACTCCTCCAGGAAGAAAGTGGAGCTAGGGATTTGTGCAGGGCAAGAGAGGAATTTGGAAGGGGTGAGACTAGGATGTGAAAACTCATGGTTTCCTTTTCTCCCCAACCACCCCACACTCCTTCTCAGCAGGGCTGATGTTAGAACAAATGGGTTCCGTGTAAATTAAAAAAGAAAAAGAAAAAAAGCAACATAGACTAAAGAAAAAGCCAAAAAAGAGGAAAAGACTGGATATCTTATTTACAGTTTCAGTGTTCTGGGGTGACCATGCAGAGTAGAACTGATGACATGGTATGTTTAGGGACGCCTTTAAAAGCCAGCCACATACATACCCTTCACTCAGAGACCTTCAGTTATAGGAGGAGCACGGAAAGAGAGCGTGATAGAAGACTCAGTTACTCTAGCTTAACAGGAGGCTCCAGAGAACTGCAGACACAGCAGCATAAAGATCAGCCCCTCCTGTAACACCTTGAGGAAATAGAACTTCCTTTTCCTGGTGCCTTGGGGGGATTTGGGGGAGGAAGAGGGTAGGAAATTTAAATTTTTGATGGATTATTTTTCGTTAGTCTCATTTAAAAAAATAGACTTGGGGGAGACCTTCAAGATGGCGGAGGAGTAAGACATGGAGATCACCTTCCTCCCCACAAAAAAAATACATCTACATGTGGAACAACTCCTATAGAACATCTACTGAATGCTGGCAGAAGACCTTGATTTCCCAAAAGGCAAGAAACTCCCCACGTACCCAGGTAGGGCAGAAGAAAAAAGAAAAAACAGAGACAAAAGAATAGGGATGGGACCTGCACCTCTGGGAGGGATCTGGAGGAAAAGTTACCATACACTAGGAAGACACTTCACTGGCGGAGAAAGGGGGGTGGGTGGGGGAGGGAAGCTTCGGAGCCACGCAGGAGAGCGCAGCCACAGGGGTGCGGAGGGCAAAGCGGAGAGATTCCCGCACAGAGGCTCGGCGCCGAGCAGCACTCACCAGCCCGAGAGGCTTGTCTGCTCCCCCGCCGGGGTGGGCGGGGCTGGGAGCTGAGGCTCGGGCTTCAGAGGTCGGATCCCAGGGAGAGGACTGAGGTTGGTGGTGTGAACACAGCCTGAAGGGGGCTAGTGCGCCACAGCTGGCCAGGAGGGAGTCCGGGAAAATGTCTGGACCTGCTGAAGAGGCAAGAGACCATTGTTTTAGGTGCGCGAGGAGAGGGGATTCAGAGCGCCACCTAAACGAGCTCCAGAGACGGGCACGAGCCGTGGCGATCAGCGCGGGCCCCAGAGACGGGAATGAGACGCTAAGGCTGCTGCTGCCACCACCAAGAAGCCTGTGTGCGAGCACAGGTCACTCTCCACACCGCCCCTCCTGGGAGCCTGTGCAGCCCGCCACTGCCAGGGTCCCGTCACCCGGGGACAACTCCCCCGGGAGAATGCACGGCACGCCTCAGGCTGGTGCAACATCACACTGGCCTCTGCCGCCGCAGGCTCGCCCCACATCCGTACCCCTCCCTCCCCCCGGCCTGAGTGAGCCAGAGCCCCCGAAGCAGCTGCTCCTTTAACCCTGTCCTGTCTAGGTGAAGAACAGACGCCCTCAGGCAACCTACACACAAAGGCAGAGAAATCC
Organism: Balaenoptera borealis; assembly: GCF_965194805.1. Classification (NCBI taxonomy): domain Eukaryota; kingdom Metazoa; phylum Chordata; class Mammalia; order Artiodactyla; family Balaenopteridae; genus Balaenoptera; species Balaenoptera borealis. The sequence goes on along the minus strand of NC_138873.1, from coordinate 19,030,893 downwards.
AAAGCTGAGCCACAGGAGCTGTGTGAACAAAGAAGAGAAAGGGAAATTACTCCATGCAGCCTCGGGAGCAGCAGGTTAAATCTCCACAATCAACTTGATGTACCTGCATCTGTGGATTATCTGAATAGACAACAAATCATCCCAAAATTGAGGCAGTGGACTTTGGGAGCAACTGTAGACTTGGGGTTGGATTTCTGTAAGAATTTGTTTCTGCTTTTATGTTTATCTTAGTTTAGTATTTAGAGTTTATTATCATGGTAGATTTGTTTATTGATTTGGTTGCTCTCTTCCTCCTTTTTTTTAATATATAGATATATATATATATTTTTTCCTTTTCCTCTTTTTGTGAGTGTGTATGTGTACACTTCTTTGTGTGATTTTGTCTGTATAGCTTTGTTTTTACCATTTGTCTTAGGGTTAGGTCTGTCCGTTTTTGTGTTTTTTGTTTTTTTTAAGTATAGTTTTTAGCGGTTGTTATCATTGGTGGATTTGTTTTTTGGTTCGGTTGCTCCCTTCTTTCTTTCTTTCTCTTATTATTACTTTTTAATTTTTTACTTTAATAATTTTTATACTTTTTATTTTAATAACTTTTATTTTATATATTTATTTTTTCTTTCTTGCTTGCTTTCTTTCTTTCTTTCTCTCTCTCTTTCTTTCTATTTTTCTTTCTTTCTTCTTTCTTTCTTTCTTTCTTTCTTCTTTCTTTCTTACTTTCTTTCTTTCTTTCTTTCTTTCTTTTTTTCTCCCTTTTCTTCTCAGACGTGTGACTGACAGCATCTTGGTGCTCCAGCTGGCTGTGAGGCCTGTGCCTCTGAGGTGGGAGAGGCAAGTTCAGGACATGGGTCCACCAGAGACCTCCCAGCTCCACATAATATCAAATGGCAAAAGCTCTCCCAGAGATCTCCATCTCAATGCTAAGACCCACTTCCACTCAATGACCAGGAAGCTACAGTGCTGGACACCCTATGCCAAACAACTACCAAGACAGGAACACACCCCCACCCATTAGCAGAGAGGCTGCCTAAACTCATAATAAAGTCACAGACACCCCAAAACATACCACCAGACACGGTCCTGCCCACCAGAAGGACAAGATCCAGCCTCATCCACCAGAACACAGGCACTAGTCCCCTCTACCAGGAAGCTACACAACCCACTGAAGCAACCTTAGCCACTGGGGGCAGACACCAAAAACAACGGGAACTATAAACCTGCAGCCGGTGAAAAAGAGACCCCCAAACACAGTAACTTAAGCAAAATTAGAAGACACAGAAACACACAGCAGATGAATGAGCAAGGTAAAAACTCACCAGACCAAAGAAATGAAGAAGGAATAGGCAGTCTAGCTGAAAAAGAATTCAGAGTAATGGTAGTAAAGATGATCCAAAATCTTGGAAATATAATGGAGAAAATACAAGAAATGCTTAACAAGGACTTAGAAGAACTAAAGAACAAACAAACAATGATGAACAACACAATAAATGAAATTTAAAATTCTCTACAAGGAATCAATAGCAGAATAACTGAGGCAAAAGAACAGATAAGTGACCTGGAAGATAAAATAGTGGAAATAACTACTGCAGAGCAGAATAAAGAAAAAAGAATAAAAAGAATTGAGGACAGTCTTAGAGACCTCTGGGACAACATTAAACACACCAACATTCTAATTATAGGGGTCCCAGAAGAAGAAGAGAAAAAGAAAGGGACTGAGAAAATATTTGAAGAGATTATAGTTGAAAACTTCCCTAATATGGGAAAGGAAATAGTCAATTAAGTCCAGGAAGCACAGAGATTCCCATACAGGATAAATCCAAGGAGAAACATGCCAAGACACATATTAATCAAACTATCAAAAATTAAATACAAAGAAAAAATATTAAAAGCAGCAAGAGAAAAACAACAAATAACATACAAGGGAATCCCCATAAGGTTAACAGCTGATCTTTCAGCAGAAACTCCGCAAGCTAGAAGGGAGTGGCAGGACATATTTAAAGTGATGAAAAAGAAAAACCTACAACCAAGATTACTCTGCCCAGCAAGGACCTCATTCAGATTCAACAGAGAAATTAAAAACTTTACAGACAAGCAAAAGCTAAGAGAATTCAGCACCACCAAACCAGCTTTACAACAAATGCTAAAGGAACTTTTCTAGGCAGGATATACAAGAGAAGGAAAACACCTACAATAACAAACCCAAAACAATTAAGAAAATGATAATAGGAACATACATATCGATAATTACCTTAAATGTAAATGGATTAAATGCTCCCACCAAAAGACACAGCCTGGCTGAATGGATACAAAAACAAGACCACTATATATACTGTCTACAAGAGACCCACTTCAGACTTACAAACACATACAGACTGAAAGTGAGGGGATGGAAAAACATATTCCATGCAAATGGAAATCAAAGAAAGCTGGAGTAGCAATACTCATATCAGACATAATGGACTTTAAAATAAAGACTATTACAAGAGACAAAGAAGGACACTACGTAATGATCAAGGGATCAATCCAAGAAGAATATGTAACAATTGTAAATATTTATGCACCCAACATAGGAGCACCTCAATATATAAGCCAATGCTAACAGCCATAAAAGGGGAAATTGACAGTAACACAATCACAGTAGGGGAATTTAACACCCCACTTTCACCAATGGACACATCAACAAAAATGAAAATACATAAGGAAACACAAGCTTTAAATGATACATTAAACAAGATGGACTTAATTGATATTTATAAAACATTCCATCCAAAAACAACAGAATACACTTTCTTCTCAAGTGCTCATGGAACATTCTCCAGGATAGATCATATCTTGGGTCACAAATCAAGCCTTGGTAAATTTAAGAAAATTGAAATCGTATCAAGTATCTTTTTCAACTGCAATGCTATGAGACTAGATATGAATTACAGGAAAAAATCTGTAAAAAATATAAACATATGGAGGCTAAACAATACACTACTTAACAACCAAGAGATCACTGAAGAAATCAAAGAGGAAATCAAAAAATACCTAGAAAGAAATGACAATGAAAGCACGACGACCCAAAACCTCTGGGATACAGCAAAACCCGTTCTAAGAAGGAAGTTTATAGCAATACAATTCTACCTCAGGAAACAAGAAACATCTGAAATAAACAACCTAACCTTACACCTAAAGCAATTAGAGAAAGAAGAACAAAAACACCCCATGGTTAGCAGAAGGAAAGTAATCATAAAGATCAAATCAGAAATAAATGAAAAAGAAATGAAGGATACGATAGCAAAGATCAATAAAGCTAAAAGCTGGTTCTTTGAGAAGATAATTAAAATTGATAAACCATTAGCCAGAGTCATCAAGAAAAAAAGGGAGAAGACTCAAATCAAGAGAATTAGAAATGAAAAAGGTGTAGTAACAACTGACACGGCAGAAATATGAAGGATCATGAGAGATTATTACAAGTAACTATATGCCAATAAAATGGGACAACCTGGAAGAAATGGACAAATTCTTAGAAAAGCACAACCTTTCAAGACTGAACCAGGAAGAAATAGAAAATATGAACAGACCAATCACAAGCACTGAAATTGACACTGATTAAAAATCTTCCAACAAACAAAAGCCCAGGACCAGATGCCTTCACAGGCCAATTCTATCAAACATTTAGAGAAGAGCTAATACTTATCCTTTTCAAACTCTTCCAAAATATAACAGAGGGAGGAACACTCCCAAACTCATTCTATGAGGCTACCATCACCCTGACACCAAAACCAGACAAAGATGTCACAAAGAAAGAAAACTACAGGCCAATATCACTGATGAATATAGACGCAAAAATCTTCCACAAAATGCTAGCAAACAGAATCCAGCAGCACATTAAAAGGATTGTACACCATGATCAAGTGGGGTTTATCCCAGGAATTCAAGGATTCTTCAATATATGCAAATCAATCATTGTGATACACCATATTAACAGATTGAAGGAGAAAAATCATATGATCATTTCAATAGATGCAGAGAAAGCTTTGGACAAAATTCAACACCCATTTATGATAAAAACCCTCCAGAAAGTATGCAGAGAGGGAACTTATCTCAACATAATAAAGGCCATATATGACAAACCCACAGCCAACATCATTCTCTATGGTGAAAAACTGAAACCATTTCCACTAAGATCAGGAATAAGACCAGGTTGCCTACTCTCACTACTATTATTCAACATAGTTTTGGAAGATTTAGCCACAGTAATCAGAGAAGAAAAAGAAATAAAAGGAATCCAAGTCAGAAAAGAAGAAGTAAAACTGTCACTGTTTGAAGATGACATGATAATATACACAGAGAATCTTTAAGATGCTACCAGAAAACTACTAGAGCTAATCAGTGCATTTGGTAAAGTAGCAGGATACAAAATTAATGCACAGAAATCTCTTGCATTCCTATATACTAATGATGAAAAATCTGAAAGAGAAATTAAGGAAACACTCCCATTTACCATTGCAACAAAAAGAATACAACACCTAGGAATGAACCTACCTAAGGAGACAAAAGACCTGTATGCAGAAAACTATAAGACACTGATGAAAGAAATTAAAGATGATACAAACAGATGGAGAGATATACCATGTTCTTGGATTGAAAGAATCAATATTGTGAAAATGACTATACTACCCAAAGCAATCTACAGATTCAATGCAATCCCTATCAAACTACCAATGGCATTTTTCACAGGACTAGAACAAAAAGTTTCACAATTTGTATGGAAACACAAAAGACCCCGAATAGCCAAAGCAATCTTGAGAACGAAAAATGGAGCTGGAGGAATCAGGCTCCTGGACTTCAGACTATACTACAAAACTACAGTAATCAAGGCAGTATGGTACTGGCACAAAAACAGAAATATAGATCAATAGAACAGGAGAGAAAGCCAAGAGATAAGCCCATGCACATATCACCTTTTCTTTGATAAAGGAGGCAAGAATATACAAGGGAGAAAAGACAACCCCTTCAATAAGTGGTGCTGGGAAAACTGGACAGCTACATGTAAAAGAATGAAGTTAGAACACTCCCTAACACCATACACAAAAATAAACTCAAAGTGGATTAAAGACCTAAATGTAAAGCCAGACACTATCAAACTCTTAGAGGAAAACATAGGCAGAATAGTCTATGACATAAATCGCAGCAAGATCCTTTTTGACCTACCTCCTAGAGAAATGGAAATAAAAACAAAAATAAACAAATGGGACCTAATGAAACATAAAAGCTTTTGCACAGCAAAGGAAACCATAAACAAGATGAAAAGACAACCCTCAGAATGGGAGAAAATATTTGCAAATGAAGCAACTGACAAAGGATTAATCTCCAAAATTTACAAGCAGTTCATGCAGCTCAATATGAAAAAAACAAACAACCCAATCCAAAATGGGCAGAAGACCTAAATAGACATTTCTCCAAAGAAGACATACAGATTGCCAACACATACATGAAAGGATGCTCAACATCACTAATCATTAGAGAAATGTAAATCAAAACTGCAATGAGGTATCACCTCACACCAGTAAGAATGGTCGTCATCAAAAAATCTACAAACAATAAATGCTGGAGAGGGTGTGGAGAAAAGGGTACCCTCTTGCCCTGTTGGTGGGAAGGTAAATTGATACAGCCACTATGGAGAACAGTATGGAGGTGCCTTAAAAAACTAAAAATAGAACTACCTTATGACCCAGCAATCCCACTAATGGGCATATACCCTGAGAAAACCGTCATTCAAAAAGAGTCATGTACCACAATGTTCATTGCAGTTCTATTTACAATAGCCAGGACATGGAAGCAACCTAAGTGTCCATCAACAGATGAATGGATAAAGAAGATGTGGCACTTATATATAATGGAATATTACTCAGCCATAAAAAGAAATGAAATTGAATTATCTGTAGTGAGGTGGATGGACCTAGATTCTGTCATACAGAGTGAAATAAGTCAGAAAGAGAAAAACAAATACTGTATGCTAACACATATATATGGAATCTAAAAAAAAAAAAAAAAGGTTCTGAAGAACCTAGGGGAAGGACAGTAATAAAGATGCAGATGTAGAGAATGGACTTGAGGACACAGGGAGGGGGAAGGGTAAGCTGAGACGAAGTGAGAGACTTATATATACTACCAAATGTACAATAGAGAGCTAGTGCGAAGCAGCCGCGTAGCACAGGGAGATCAGCTCGGTGCTTTGTGTCCCCCTAGAGGACTGGGATAAGGAGGGTGGAAGGGAGACGCAAGAGGGAGGGGATATGGAGATATATGTATATGTATAGCTGATTCACTTTGTTATACAGCAGAAACTAACACACCATTGTAAAGCAATTATACTCCAATAAAGATGTTAAAAAAAATAGACTTTATTTTTAGAACAGTTTTAGACTTGCTGAAAAATTGGGCAGATTGTACACAAACTTCTCATGTGCCTCATACCCAGTTTTCTCTATTTTTAACATCTTACATTAGTATGGAACATTTGTTACAATTAATGAACCAATATTCACACATAATTATTAACTAAAGTCCATACTGTATTCAGATTTCCTTATTTTTTACCTAATGTCCTTTTTCTGTTCCAGGATACTATGTTACCTTTAGTCATCCTGTCTCTACTTAATTTTTTTAATACATAGAATATATTTGTAGTAATTTATTTTAGTGCCCTTTTCTGCTAATTCTACCATATGTTTCAGCTCTTGGTAGATGTTTATTAATTTGTTAACTGCCTACATTACCCTATGAAACAGGTTACTATTATTATTATTCCCATTTTTCACAGACAAAGAAACAGGGCATAGGGAGATCAAGTAACTTGCCCAAAGGCAACAACAATAAGTGACGGAGCCGTGACATGAACCCAGGCAGTCCGGCTCCATGGAAGTGAATACAGACCAAAATCTGTTCGTTCAAATCATCTTAAATTTCTTAATGAGTCTCTGAGATTTCAGTTCTCATCATTCAGAGCTTCAGAATTCTTGGGCCCCTATAAAGAAATGGAGAAAAATGAGCCTTTGGCCATGGTATCTGACATTTAAAGCAGTCTGGGGTCTAGTTTGAGCCTGACATTCTGCTGTGTGATTCCTGCCTCTGGCCTTACCTGTCAAGTGAGAGGAATGGACTAGTTTGTGAAAAAAGTCACATCCAACTATTACCTTTGGTAGCCAATGATAAGATGAAATGCAATTCTCTTGTTTTGGGCACTTTCAGGCAAGATCAGCTCAGGCTACTTAGAGACTTGGTCTTTGTCCCTAAAGAATTTTGAACAAATTGTTGAATTTATCTTAGCTCAGTTTGTTTGTCTATAACATGAGGTAACCATAGGACCTACTTTACTTGGTTGTTGTAAGAATGAAAGCAAGTACATATAAAATGGCTAACATGCTAGTTTCCTTTTGTCCATCATCTTTATACATGGAGTAGTCAGAAGACAGATCTCTTCTAATCCTCCTCACCCTATGACTTCATCAAAACAAGATCCAAACTGGTAGAAATTTCTCTAAAAAAATTTGTCATAATAAAACCATAGGAATTTCAGTGCTGCAGTCTTCAGGAACCACAGGTCTACAAGTGGCTCATTAATTTATACACCAAGGGCCTTCTACAGTATCCAGAGTCAAAATAAAGCACTAGCAGAAATACCCCATTTAGATACATTAGTCTCCTTGGCCTTCATTCTGTTTATTGGAAATCCCTTCAGGTGTGCTTCTTTCCAGGGTTATCCCTGAAAACTCCTTTAGGTTATAGGAGCTCCCCTATAAGTATGATGCAACGGTCCTAGGCAAAGTTAAATTTTCTATGATGCAAACTGTCCTAGGCAAGGTTAAATTTTTGATTAGTTACATATTAGTACAACCGTGTCAATATATCACTACCCACCATAAGGAAGTGGTTTTGACAGATGCAGGAAGTAGGGGAAGGAGAGAATTTAGGGCATTTGAGGACACCAGCAGAGGTCAGGCTCCTCAGTCTCTGGGGACCCCAGATGTTACATACCCAAAGTCCTCCACACATCTTTATTATAGGTGTGGGAGGAGTCTGCATCTTTGGAAATTTCTTCAGAATTCTTGACCATGAATTCTGAAGGCTGCTGCCTTGATACATCCGCTTCATATGGAAAACATGGATTCTGTTATAACTTAAGTTTTCTGATATTCATCATTTGAAATAAAACTATTGCTTTTGTTTTAATATCTGGCTGATAGAGGTGGGATTTTCTTCAAAGGCTTGTAACAAAAGAATAGATCTTTTTGACTTTGCCCTGATGCTGAGATGGCAGCCCTACCTCCATCTTCTTTGGAAACCGATTTGAACGCATACAGATGAGTTGGCTGAGCACTACAGAAAGTTAGGTCACATCTGATACATTTCTTTCCCTCTGGGATGTCAAAAGAAAGGAATTTCAAAAGATGAATCCGTTGTAAACAAAACTACGCCCCAAGAATTTGAGAGAAGAAAACTCTTGCTTTTTACTATTAAAGAATGCTGATGTTACATTAAGAACATATGTGAACTTACTATACAAAGGTTAGTGATTGTAATTTTGCAGCATAAATTGTTTAATTTTGTTCAATAATCAGGATTAGGAGAGGAGAAGAAGAAGAATGTGGGGACCAAGGGAAGTCCATATAATGAAACTAGGTATTCACTTCCATTCAGAATCAAAATGGTTAAAGTTACTACCGTGTCATTTCTTCACACTACATAAAGCAGCAATAGAATAGCCCATCTTCTTGAAATAATCAGGCTCTGCATGCATTAGTACATATAGATTTCAAATAGCAATCAGATTTATTGAAATTATAATTATGTTCCAGCAGAGATTGTATAACATTTGAAGAAGAGCTACTGGTTTAAATGACAGGCGAAATGTGGAAGGGAAAGAATCAATCTAACACTGGAATTTTGCACCTAATTCATCAGAAGTAACATTTTCATAAGACAAGGTAATGAAAATTGTAGCAGAGAAAATGGGAAGCATGAAACATTATCATTTTAAAGCCTTTTCACAGTTGCGCATAAAAAAAGAAAAAGAAAAAAATTGGGGGGCAGAGCAGATGGCTTGATGCATGCTACCAATGATTTGTGTACACACAGTTTAAAATGACAGTCTTTATTTTCCCCTGAACATGGCTTCTGATGACAGAAGCAAAGTCAACAGGCTTAAAAATATGCAGACGTGTTAATATAATTTTATAAATGGAGATTGCACTTCATCTATTAGAAAAAACTCAAGGTCATTCCTTACCATATGTCATAAAGATACTGGCTTTACTGATAGATGAAAAATACAATCTGGAAAGAGCTATGAGACATCAGCCACCGACTTCTAAAATAGATGCATGAAAGAAGGAAGTACTGAGGGACATTTATCTTTAAAAATATATTCCGGTTACCATTAGAATGAATCAGCCCCAGCAAACTCCTTTCAATTTGGAATGACTAAAACAGAAAAATAAAATAAAATACAGTTTAAAAAATTAGAAAACAAAACCAAAAAAGCATATAGCACAAGATAGCTTGCAGAGTAAGTGCCTGATTTCTTTAAAGAAATAATTCAATAGAAGATTTTGAAAGTATTTAGAGGGAAATCCAGGTGTAAAACTGAAGTAAGAACTTTTTTTTAAATTAATAAGACTGAAACTATGATGGAAAAAAGTTAATCCAAGTCTGCCTATAAATTGGAAGCACTCTTTTGGCAGGGGTGTTGGATGGGGAAGAGGGGTCAAAGTGAAGCATATAAAGGCGTGAGTATGTAAAATTCCAAATAGGGAATATAAAACATATTCAGTAAAGATATCAGTAAACCCAAATTACATTTTTCTTCCATATTGTGTTCAGTTAAAAGAAAGAACCAGAGAATTCTAGAATAAAAGGGAAAAAGAGAAAAGAAAGCTGGGGAGAGAAAGAAAAACAGGGAAGAGAAAAGACAGTAGATTTTCACATGTGGATGAATAATGGACTGCTATTGGACACCGAAGAAGCTGAAGTCGTATCATAGATGGTGCTGGAATATCAAAACACAGTATGCCCTTTGCCTGGTTACCAAATGGAGCAATTGGAAAATAAATGACAGAACTTTTTCACACCTTGCCTATTCTCATTCCCATCCAGCATATGTCCACAGAGAACAAGAGCACCTACGTGTCTTAAGTGTAAGAGCTAAGAACTCCTGGGGCTGTGCTGCGACCTGCAAAGCTGGAATGGATTTAGGCTTGGGGCCCCAGAACCCAAGCGGAAAATAACGCATATGCAATCTGAATGTCTCCCTCCTTCAGGTAATGCTGCAGAGATAGAGTCAGGGATGGGCTCTGGGAATCCATGAGCCTCTTTAAATTGCATGCAAATTTTTGCTTTGCGTTCTTCATATGCATTTTTCTAAAAAGAGAGAGCATGCTTGCATCAGTTTTTCACAAAGCTCAATCAAAACAAAAATGTTAAGAACCACTGCGGTGTAAAACAAATTGAACTTTGTACACAGAGCAGGGGAGAAGGTAAGCCGATGGCTATGCACAGACTATAATGCTAAATTTATTAACTGTCTACCTATGTCAGGTGCTATTACAATCCTATATTTATTCCTCAATTTGTAAATGATAAAAGTAAGGTGTGAGATAAATAAAAAGGAAAAAAAAAAGAAAACATAAGCTATGTCAAATGTCACACAACTGGTTGATTCTCCAGATTCTCCATTTAGTCTCCATTGTAATTGTTGATGTCCCACAGGGCTTTTCCCTAAAGCCTGTCTGATTTCCCAACTTCTTTGAGCATTCTCTTCCTCTGATTTCAATTGCTATGGGTATATTGATACTTACCAAATCTATATGTTGAGGATACAACTTCCTCTGAAGCTCCAGGCCAGTGAATACAACTGCATATGAGACTTCTTCTCTTGTCAGAGAACCTCAAAGTCTGTCTGATTTTCATTCATAATGAGATGATTTTCCTCTAATCTTCCCTTTCAAAGCATCTGGAATCATCATTATCAACTATCTAATGGCACAGACAGAAAAATTTAAAATAGAACTAAACAATAGAACCATTAAAATTAGAACTACCTTTGATTCCTTATTGTATCTTAACACACAATCCATACACTTATCCTGTTTGTCTGGCTTCCTAAATGTTTTTTCTAGTTCTGTAAAAGTGCCATTGGAATCTTGATAGGGATTACATTGAAACTGTAGATGGCTTTGGGTAGTATGGACATTTTAACAATATTAATTTTTCTGATCTATGAACATAGTATTTCTTTTCACTTATTTGTGTCTTCTTTAATTTCTTTCTTTAATTTCTTATAGTTTTCAGCATACAGTTCTTTCACCTCCTTGGTTAAATTTATTGCTAAGTATTTTATTGTTTTTGATGCTCTCGTAAATGGGGTCATTATTTCTTTTCCAGATAGTTCTTTGTTAGTGTATAGAAACACTACTAATTTTTGTATATTGATTTTTGTATCCTGCGACTTTACTGAACTAGTTGATTACATCCAACAGTGTTTTGGTGGAGTCTTTTGGGGTTTCCATATATAAGATCACGTCATCTGAAAATAGAGACAGAATGCCTTTAATTTTTTTCTTGCCTAACTGCTCTGACTAGAATTTCCACTACTATGTTGAGTAGGACTGGTGAGGGTATGCCCCCTTGTCTTGTTTCTGATCTGAAAGAAAATCTTTCAGCCTTTCACCACCAAGTACGATGTTAGCTGTGTGTTGTCATATACGGCCTTAATTATGTTGAAGTACATTCCTTCTTATATCCAATTTGTTGACAATATGTATCATGAATGATGTTGAATTTTGTCAAATGCCATTTCTGCATCTATTGAGGTGATAATAAGATTTTTATCTCTCATTCTAGTAATGTGATATATCACATTTATTGATTTGCTTATGTCGAAACATCATTGAATCCCAGGGATAAATCCCACTTGATCATGATGTAAGATCCTTTTAATGTGCTGTTTATTTGGTTTACTAGTATTTTGTTGAGAATTTTTGCATCTATATTCTTCAAGGATATTGGTCTATAGCTTTCTTTCCTTGTAGTGCTTTTTTTGTGGCTTTCGTATCAGGATAATGCTGGCCTTGTAAAATGTATTTGGGGGGTATTTCCTCTTCTTCAATTTTTTGGAAGAGTTTGAGAAAGAAAAGCATTAATTAATCTTTAAATGTTTGGTAAAATTCATCAGTGAAACCATTTGGTCCTGGGCTTTCCTTTGTTGGGAACTTTCGATTACTCATTAAATCTTCTTATCCATTATTAGTCTGTTCAGACTTTCTACTTCTTCATGATTCTGTCTTGGTAGGCTGTGTGTTTCTAGTTATTTACCCATTTTTTTCTAGGTTGTCCAATTGGTTGCTGTATAATTCTTCATAGTAGTCTCTTCTAATCCTTCAAATTTCTGTGGTATCAGTTATAATGTCTCTTCTTTCATTTAAAATTATATTTATTTAGGTTCTTTCCCTTTTTTTTTCTTGGTGAGTCTAGCTAAAGGTTTGTCACTTTTGTGTTTGGGCTATGCAGCTCCCTGGGTGCTCTGGTAAAGCTACCTCATTGAGCTGGACTGGTGGCTGTGCTCAACAGTAGACAAGACTTCAAATTTGCTTCCCTGCCAAACACAGAGCCAAAGAACAGGCTCTACAAGTCTGTACAGCTCAGAATCAGGCAGAACCACCCACTGGACTCCTTGGTCAGACAGGGCCACAAGCTTGGTTCTGCAGAGCCACTGGCTGGGACCTCTACTAGGGCACAGCTGAGAGGAGGAATGTAGCCTGCCAAGATCTGAGTGTTGGTTGCTGTAACCCACTCCCCCACTTCTCCAGCTGAATCTAATCACCAGTGGTCAAGTCCCACCAATTCCTCCTGTGATCCCTGTGAGACAAGACTCCAGTGGACCTCCCATGTAGTGTTCTTCAATACTGGGGGATCTGGATGTACACCTCGGGCTCTCGTTTTCCCACTGGAGAAATCTTAGGCCCAAGGGGGCCCTCTTGGTACAGCTCTTGCTGGCCTGGAGGGAGCGGCAATCTGGTTAGAGCGTAGCCATTCCTCTTACCCTTCTAATGCAGTCCTTCTAAGTCTCTGTGATCCAGGGGGTTACTTCAGCCACACTCCCATGTTCTGGGATTTTTACATGGTGTCTTGCTCTATGAATAGTTGCTAGTTGGTCTTCTTGTGAAAGGGAACTGCGGTCAGAGGTGCCTATGTCACCATTCTAATGACTTACTTATATCTCTTATTCAAATTTGATCACATGATCTCCCCCATATCTATCCTTGGCCTGATGAGCCTTCTGGAGATTACCATTTCCCATAGGATAGCATCCAAATTTTCTGCTTCCAAGGTCCTTCATAATATAGTTCTTGCTCCAGACTTATCTTATGTAACTCTCCAAATTGCAATTTAAACTCCAGTCTCAGTGAAGTATTTGCATTTTCTTGAATGATCTATGCTCAATCTCATACATTTGCTGTTTCCTCCACCAGTAACACTTACACTGCTCTTTCCTCTGACTAACTCCTACAAATGCTTCAGATCTGGGCTTTAGTCATACGTTCAAGGAAGATTTTCTGGCCCCTCTGGAATGAGTTGGATGTTTCTATTGTGTGCTCACATAATACCCTGTGCTTCCTCCATCATAGCACTTATATAATCGTCTTATTCTCCCACTAGGCAGTAACATCATTCAGCAGCAAAGCTATGTCTGTCGTGGTCATTCTTGTATTCCCAATGCTAACATAGTATCTGGCAAATATTAGGTACCCCATTAATCCTGTTGAATGAATAAATCTAACCTGACCCTGTGAATGGATCCCCTTTACACCATCCTGACGGATGCTCATCTGGTTAGGGTTGCCAGATAAAATACAGTTTACCCAGTTAACACTGAATTTCAGGTAAACAATAAAAAACTTTAGTATAAATGTGTCCTATGCAATATTTGGGACATGCTTATACTAAAAAATATTTGGTTTTTTATTTGAAATTCAAAGTTAACTGGGTGACCAGTACTTATATTTGCTAAATATGGCTACCCCATTAACTTTGACATCTGTTTGGTCCTTTGTTAGGGGCTTTGAAGGTCTTTTTATTTCATACTAATAAGGCATTTCTTACAGGCTTCAAAGGTACCTGTGTCTGTCAATAAACTTCATCATGAACTTCCTGTACTGCTGAGGTTCTTCCCCTGACTCATCTTTACCTTTATTACTGACCCAACTTCTGGGTTTCCTCTTAGCTCACAGGGCTCACTTGCTTTTCCACTACTGGCCATGGCCTGATGTCTGCACCCTCATGATGTTTGGTCATTCACTTGTGTCTAGTATTAAACAGTTATTAAGTCCATTGCCCTAGACTCTGCTTCTACTATACCCATCCTGGAGAATTACGGCTAAACTTAGAGATGAGAGCTCACAAGACTCCTTGTTACATTTGTGGATAGTTCTAATTGTTAGGGAATCAGTCTTTGTGTTGAACTGAAACTGTCTTCCTTGAAGCTTTCACCTATTTGAGTTTCAGTAGAAGTTTGCTTCTTGAGTGTAAAAAATGTCTTATTCACTTTGGTATCTCCAGCATCTATGACAGTGACTGGCACATAGAAGTGTCTCATAAATGTCTGCTGAATAAAAATGAATATTATTGCTTTTGGAGCTACATTGTGTAAAGTGAATCTCTTATCTACAGTCAGTTTTTCAAATATGTGAACAGTGTTATAGAGGTCTACATCAATCTTGTCTGTTATAGACTAGGCAATCTCAGTTTCTTAAATCATTTTTCATTTGAGAAGCAGTGTACCTGGCATAGAAAAAGCACATGGTGAATGTTTGTTTGTTAAGAATTTATCCATATTTAATTTACAAGGGCAAATACTGATGATATGAGAATTTAATGTTAGATATAGCTTTACATGACATAAACAATACTATTGGGTTTACATTAAAAAAAATAATGGTCAAAGTGATCATTGTATCCCCTAAAAAGTAATACTATGCCAACCTTTCAGTGAAAAGGGGACTTAACAGAACATATATTGCCTAGATCTTTTGAAAATGTATGTGTGTGTACATATGGCCAAGTATGCCCATAATTTGAGATTTTTAAATTTTGAAATACAGTACTCTAGTTTTTGTACTATATTTTGTAAAACCCCTCAACAATTCTCCAATCTTATTACTTGTCAATTCCTATGCTTACATAAATTGTCTAGATATAATTGGCATCAACTTTTAATATGTTATAGGATAGAGTAATCCAGTATTTTTTCAATGAAACACATTTTTCCATTTTTATTGCAATAATTAGCAAAGGGAATGATTGTTCCATCCATTGCAAAGAGATCTATAGAAAACAAAATAAAGGAGGAGAAACCAATGATTCAATCTAGAAGAAAAATCATAGTAGAAAATGGTAAGGGCCATATCTAGGTACTAGTTCCACCTTAATTATGTTATTAAAAGGGGCGTAATTTTCAACGTTTCTTCAAAATGCATATCTTCCTTCAGTTGCCTACTAAACTGAAAGCTACATTTGATCATTTTAAGCAAGGAGAAAAACTAAGATTTTTTTTATTATTAAACTGTATTTTTAAAATCAGAACTATTGCAACTTGTGCACAAATACGTGCAACTTAACCTGCTTTTTATTTAGACCCTGTGCTAGTTTCTAAGATGGCATTTTGACTCTACTTTCTCTATTTACATTCGACTTAGGTTGTGTAATAGCCTGTCATCTCTATGGTCTAAGCACTATGAGTGGGGTAGGAGTTGGAAGAATCTTATTCTACATTAAAATTTGCACGTGGCCACACTTCCAAATCATGGCTAGATTAGTTGCTGCGGAAAGACTGCACGTAATTAAATGATGGGAAATAAAGGAGATCCCTCTCAGCAACATTCCCTAAAGGAGGTGTGTCTTAAACATTAAAACAGGGAAAAGTGCTGAAGAAAGTTGGTTGCATCTTGTCCTTAATCAAGGGGTTCTCCATTAAAAACAAGAGCTTCTGGGTCTTGTTTTAGAAAGTATATATACATGTGTGTGTATGCGTGTGTGTGTGTGTGTATTTATACAGAAAGAGAGAAGGAGAGGGAGGTTTTATAAGCTACCATGTTGGTTTCAACCCACATGATAGCTCAGAGTAATACTGAGATTCTGCAGTACATAAAATTGTTTTTGTTTTTGTCTGTCCAGGCTGCTATAACAAAGTGCCATAGACTGGGTGGCTTATAAACAACAGAAATCGATTTCTCACAGTTTAGTTCTGGAGGCTGGGAAGTCCAAGACCAAGGGTTTGGCAGATTCAGTGTCTGGTGAGAGCCTTCTTCCTGGTTCTGAGATGTCCGTCTTTTCCATGTGTCCTCACGCAGTAGACATGGATGAGAGAGCTCTCTGGGGTCTCTTTTATGAGGGCACTTACTCCATCCATGGAGGTTCTACCCTCATTACCTAATCGCTTCCCAAAGCCCTCTCCTTCCAATATATCACATTGGGGGGCAAGGATTTCAACATATGAATTGTGGTGAGGGGCACAAATATTCAGCTCATAACAGTTTTTTCCCCAACAAACACCATGACAGCCACTGTGTGTCAGAATGTTGGGATTCCCTGTGTTCTAACTGCAGATCACGTGTTTATCTTCCCTAAGGAAGTAAGCAGTGGTCTTCCCCTCTCCATCACCCTCACATCACCTCTTCTCCACTTGCTATCCATTTTCCTAAATAGCAGATTTGAAGGGAATCCCTGGAGTAGGTTAAAATACGTTGCCAGAGGAAATAATGCTTCTATTTTGAAAGAAAAAGCAAGAAAAGGAAGATTCTGCTGGCTCCATTATATGCCTTCCGCCAAGCTGCTGTTTAGAAGACAAATCTATTGCCACCTCCAAGCATTTCTGGGAGACTGTTGTGGAAGAAAATCCTCTGTACTGAAGCTTTTTCTCTTCTAGAGATACCTCATGTGAAGAGTGGTCACTCTCCTGTAAGACAAAAATGAGGGCCCACGCCAGAACACTCATGAGGAGAGACATTCAGAGGCCAGTAAGATAGAAGGTACTGGAGTCCCCTGTGCCATTTGTCACAAATGATGGTGAGATTTAAATTGTCTTCCTTCTTACCTGCCTCTCTGCTGTCAGAAGCCAGGGAGCCTGAAATACTTGGGGTTTTCGTTATTTGAATTGTAGCATTTGTTCAAACTGTATCCCTAAACCCCTGACTAAGCTACTAAAAATAACATGACTCCTAAGACAAATAATGAGTAATACTCTGCACAGAGCTATAGGAGAGGGAGAAGAATGTTTGCAGCTGAGATCTGAAGAAGAATCCGTGAGGGTTAGAGAACACAAACGACTTCAGAGCCGATGTAAGAGACACTCTGCTGTCCAACTGTCTCCCATTTTGTCTATTCCCACCGACAAAATGAACAAGCTTCAGAAACATTTGAAGATATTGAAGAGATTCTCTGAGAGTTGCCCTTGGATGGCTTAAAATTAAGAAAGAGTCATGTGAAATGATTCTTAAAATAGAAGAATAATATCCAGGGGAATTGTACAAGACCACATAGATTAAACCACAGCTGATCTTGTAAACAGGAAAAACATGTTAATTGAAAAAGGTTTAGTTCCCATTTGAACAGTTTGATGATGTCAGTACCGTAACAAACAAAGAAAAAAGTTTGCCCTGGAACTTCGTTTCACACCTTCTGAGAAGCAGGAACAGTCTAAATATTCCCCAGCCTAGGTTCTTCTGAGCACAAAGCCATGAAACAAAACCCTCAGCTTTTCATCACATTGGGACAGTTGAAAAACTATAGTATCTCCCTTATATTCATTGTGGGTAATTCTAAATTAAGCTCTAAATAAAGAACGCTAACCATCACTAATCAGGCATAACCCAAATCAATTAAAATAGATGGGATTATTTTGGCAGTTGGCATGATTTATTAAGATGCTGAAGCTGGCGGTGCTTTGGTGTCAACTAGTAAAATCTTCTAGGGGAACTAATTCAGATGATACTGTGTCAAATGATTTTTGGAGTTAATGTACATCAGATGATTTTGCAAATTAAACTCATAAAGTTAATTCTCATAAAGCTAATTTAATTTTGATAGTTCAGAAAAAAAAAACAGCCATTTTCATCAAAGTGAATAACGTTTACCTTGAGGGCAGTTGTCTTTGGATTTTAAAACAGAAAAATACCTCCAGCCCTCACTCCATAAATCCATTGAGATCTATCCTTAACGCCGTCCAACAAAAAATCTACTCCAATGATTGTGGCAGCCATCCCAGAACATCCTGCAAGGATTTATTATTTATCTTTAAATTGTATTAAGATTTAAATTTGATAAAATTGTAGGAACTTTTCTCTGCCCTCCACTTCAAATGATACTACATGAAAAACCTGTCCAACATTGTTGTTATTACTATTTATAGACAGGGAAAGACGCAGATTTACCCAAACACTAAAGATTGATTTTTAAATCAATGATCTACTGGTAAGGGATGGATGGGATGCTCTTTTCTCAAAACATCAAGTGAGGGTTTCAAAGAACATCACAGAATAATACGTCACTGACAGAATTTGATAACCTCATCCAAGTCTAGTCACCTTTACAGCCTCATTTCAACAGTAGAATTAGGGTCACAAATAGGTTCAGGAAGCATTATGTAAAAAGATAAGTTTGGGGAAATGACTATTTTCTACCCAGCCCACATTGACCTTCTCAGGAATTCTGGTAAATAGAGAGGGAAGGGGTTAACTCTGACCCTATCTAGTACACTTGTCCAAAGCAATGATATTAAATCCTGTTTAATGGTGAATCAGTGAGAATTTCCCCCCCCAAAATAAACCAGCTTTCCCTAGATTATAGCCCATGAGATAAAAGTTGTCTTGTTTCACCCAATCTCCAGACCACATTGAGATTTAGAGACTGGTTCCAAGCAGAGTTAGATCTGTGGTGGGAGACAAGGACAAAGTTAAAAGGTCAAGAGTTTATCAAAATATATCCAGATATTCTGGCAAGAAAATGTGGATCTCCAGGGGAGATCTCAGGGAGTAGGAGCCCTGAGACATGCCATTGGCTTCTTAGAGAATTGGATCTGCAGGGGAAAGAATAGGTTATTTTTTGCAAATCACAATGAAGTCAGAATCTATGATCCATTGTGCCAAAATGGATCAGGCCAAAAAAAAAAAAAAAAAAATCAGGTGGAGAGAAATGGAAATTCCAGTCTCTAATTTCAGCAGCTCTTTAGAAGTGGCTAACAAATTTATTTTACTTAACAAACATCTTTAAGCACCTGACTTGTGTACTGTGGTAAAATCAATTCTACAGTTAGAGAAGCAGAGGGAGAGAGGGCATGAAATAATAATTTAATTCTATCAATATATATCAAGTGCCTTCTTAGGGAGATGCTGGGATAAATACTCTACTTGTGACCTGAGCCCCCTGGGTATGAAATGATTTCCCTTCTCATAGGAACACAGGAGGTTAACAGGTCCTGTCCTTGTGTCCTTCCTATCTGCAGTGAGGGAAGAAAAAGGAGTGTCTGCAAAGCTGTAGAAAGATTTTTTTGTTGAGAAATCATGCTTGCTGGTGTTTTATACTTCTACAGATATGAGGGAAAAGCTTGTCCCTTTGTAGCTCAAATAAGGCAATCGGAAATTATACTTGCATGCTACCATGGAAGCCCAGATCCTACCGTGGGGGCTATAAATAGAAGTGATGAGAACACCTTCTCCCTGCTGGAACTACTAGTGGGCTTCCCTGTGGGGTTTGGCTACAGACTGGGAACATAGCAACAGCTTTATCCAAGGCAGCTCCACCCACCCTGAGGTGTGGAAGCACATGTGAGCTTTGAAGAATCTCCCCCGTGGCAGGGGGCTGACGGCATTGCCAGGGCCTGCTGTGGAGTATTTAGCATCGTAGTTAGTGGGGAATAAAGAGAATGTATAGGCCTTTGGTTTTTCTTTTAATGTCCTGCCATTCCTGTCTCATTGAGATCCGAGATCCTAAAGAACCTAAGAACGTCTCACACAGGCAGCTTACAAGAGTGAAGCACCTTCTAGGATTAGAGGTTTACAAAAAATGAACGACAGTCTTTGTCCTTAAAGCACTCTCTGCTGGGACGACAGTCATAAACGTCTAAAAATGAGGCCAGGTACACATGTAAGAGTTGAAAAGCTAGTAATAATAATAATAATAATACAAAGCCAAATCCGGTCATTGTTGAAAAAAAAAAAGGAAAAAAGGAAAAGAAACACACACTATTTGGAAAAAAAGAGAAGGGAGAGATACTTCTAAGACATTCGAGGAACAATTAATGATCACTGTTTTGAAATTTAAAGTTTCTTCAATATCCAGATATTACCAAGAGAGGTACAAAAACTAGGGATGAAATTCTAAAAGGGAAATAAAAGCAAGTAAAGTAAATATTAAGACACAGTCAAATCAGAAGTGTAGAACAAGTTCATTCCAAGAGACCACAGCTCAAACCTTGAATAAATGAGCTGCCCAGTGACCTTCCAGCCGGCTACATTTTCAGAAATCCTATTGCTTGTCATTTATATGAAAGATGCCCTTCTTTAAACCTATTCTTTATCATTCACTTTGTTTCTGCTTCAGAAACAGTTTGTGCTTATTTCTTTTTTAATTTTTAATGATTTTTCTGTAGTAGGATTTCTTCTTTGAGTTCGATAGGATTCACTTGAATCAACATTGCAGAAAACCCATAGAGTGAGGGTGTTTCTGTATCTTGCAACCATTCAGACAACATTTGCCTGCATGTTGAAGGCTTAGCAGCATTTTTCACAAGTTTTCCCTCACACAAAGAATATTATCTTTTCTTTCCTCTTGATCTGCTCTGTAGTTCTCTATATTTTAGTTCATTTTTTTCCCGTGGTGACTCAGAAATAATATTCGACACTCTCTGTTCCATGGGTTCCTATCATTCCTTCCTTTCTATTGCAGGATTTCTATCACTTTTCTGAGAGTTCTGTGGGTGAAGTACCTCCCTCTGAAGAACTACAAGCCCTTCTATCAGAGTACTTGGTTTAATTACCTCCTATGTAATTTTATATTGAATTGTCTCTTTGATTCACTAGACTGTGAGTCTCCTGAGAGCAGGAACCGATCTTTTATTTTTATATACTCTATAACTAGAATGATAGCTGTCATATAAGAGGTGTTCAATAAACACTAATTAATATTTATGAATCTGGAGTGAAAGGACTTCGATTGAGTTGTCTCCCTGACATTTACTCCCCTTGTGATATGGACGAATCATTTTGCCTTTTTCAACTTGTTTCCTCACAGTGTCTTGTAGTTATTTTAATTGAGATGAAGCCATGTAAAGTGCTTTACATAACTGTAAAGTATGTATGCATGCATGTTACTGTGTTAACTCTAGGTTTGGTATTGAAAAAGTACAGGGAATAGTGCAAACCAGTGGTTCTCAACCCAGGGTGAATTTGCCTTCACGGGGACACTTGGCAACGTCTGGAGGGATATTTGGTTCTCACATCTGGGTGAGGGAGGGGTATTGCCTACTGGCATCTAGTGATTAGAGACCAGGGTTGCTGCTAAATATCATATAATGCACTGAAAAGCCTCACAATAAAGAATTATCAGGTACAAATTGTCAATAGGGCCAAATTTGAGAAACCCTGGTTCAAACTTGAAAACATATCATAGGTAAAACACTTTTCTTAATATATCGGTCGCTAGACAATTGTCTGAGTTTTAGCTTTTGTATACATAAATAGGGCTCATCATATTAATGCATTTATAACTATTGGTATAACTCCCTATCTTTTATAATATAAATGTGTTTGCTTACTCTCTGTTTAGTCTTCTAGAAACAGTAATCTACACATGGGAGAAACTTCTGATTTCCTCTTTTTTAGGCACACAATGGGCTTACACTTTCCTAACCCCCTTATATGTACACAGGCCTTCCTGACTAGTTTTAAACAAAGCCTTGTGAATAGAAGTTACATGTGTCCCTTCAGAGCCGAAGCATTTAATAGCTGATGCAAGACTGCCCTGTTCTCTTCTGCTCTGATTTGATGAAGATGGAAGCAGTCTGGATTCCAGAGCCTCACATGGTAGACAGCTGCCTAGAAACTCACCCAGATCCATATCAGATTTTATATGAGCAAAAATAAACCTTTTCTATGTTAAGCCACCACCATGTGAGGCTTGTTTGTTAAAGAAATTTAACTTAGAGTCACCTGACTACTACACTAATGAAAATGAGAACAATAGTGGTTGCATCGAGCACTTTATACTCAACTTGAACAATTACTGGAAGAGAACTTGACCTCAATAAATATTTTAATGCATAATTGTTGGAAGAAAGGAAAAGAAAATCATTGACCCAGTATCTTGCTTTTCAGAGTACCTTTGTCCAATTATGACAACTACGCTGGTTCTGGACTCATGGTTTTGTTTTCAAAGGTCAGAGTCCAGAAATTTTGGCTAAGGTACTTTGTGATATGTAATCCTTCAACCACTAACACATATTTGAATAATGTGTAGCAAATCTTGAAATCCCCTTGATATCCTCACTGACTCAAAATGCCATAAATGCAGACACTGGACAACACACTGCTGAGACTTCATGGTCTTTTGCTACAAGGAAACTCTTAGCTTAATTAGTTATGAGCGCCAGGACGTTTTTCTGTCACTGTTCAGCAGGACTGAATTTGCAAAGCTTGCCCTCTTGCGGCCAAGCAGTTCCAATTGTTATGGATGACAGAGGATTGTTTACTTGCCCCTTTAAGCGGCTAACTGATGAGGGCAGGAGTCTGCAGTACTGCATAGTGAGGAGAAGGGACTCTGGAATCAGATGTCTGGGACCTACCACCTCTTACCTGTGTCGTTTAGGACCCATACTCTCATCTGTAAAACGTGGACAGTAAAAGTACCAATATTACAGAACTATCCAGCTAAACAGGTGTTACAGGTTTTAAAATAATATTTGCCAGAGAGCAAATGTTCAAGTAAAGTGAACTTACGTTATCTACAGTGACTTTGAACTAGTATATGCAGTTTCCTCAAAGTGCTACGTACATTAACTAGACAAGCAATTGCTATCTAGTGCAATTGCAAAGGGGCACCATGCTTTACCAACTGAATATTTCAAAATGTATTCGAAACAGATAAAATAGTTTACAAACATGACATAATCTGTGTTGAAATGTGCCTTTCAAGCCATATCTTTGTTATAAAATTCTCTATCAAACCATGAAGACATTCCCATGAAGACATGAGAATGCAAGATTTGTATATTCACATCTTCTCAAATGAATTGTTCAGAGAAAAGAGGCATTTGTTAAATATTTTTTCTCCTATCTTTTCCATTTCCTTTTAAAATTTCCAGGCAATTGAATAAACATTGGAATGACTAATTTGGACATGAAAATCATATTGCAGATTAAAAAAAGCAGATAAATTGGTTCAAAATGGCCTTTGGTGGATTCCAAGAGGATATTCAATTCAATATAAGAATCAGTCATAAAGTTGATGACTGTGCATTTCCTGGCAGATCATGTCAACTAACTTTCTGAAGAAATAGTTAAAAGTGCATCCTGCCCCCAAACAACTGTAGGGCTCCCAAAGAGTCTGGAATATAAAATACCATCTCCTACAAACTGAGAAGAGATTATAATTGCATTTGGCTCTATGATCTCATGAATATTAGATTATCCTGCACAATGTAGAAACAGAAGGCAATAAAGAGAATTGTCTAAACTGGCTAGAATTTCATTTATATTTTGCCAAGCTGTTCTACATTAGCCATTGAAAATTATATGAAATGAACATGGAATTAAAATTATAATTGTTACATAGTAATACATAACCTATGGAAAAATATTGCAAAATTTTATTGCCTGATATACCTAAAGTATTTAACACATTTATAATTACTTAAAACTATATTAATAATAAGGGCACTTTGTGCTTTTGTTCTTAATCATATTATATTACTATAGACATTTAAGAAAAATGAGAGGTTGCTAATTTAAACAGAAGTGCACACGAAAAACACACTTACACATGCACAGCAAAGAACTTGGCAAGCAGGGAACACAGTACTAGGTATTCAATAGCTTCTTAAAGTAAGATCTATTTTTAGCATATTTTGTACATTTATAAAATGCACTGCATATTTATGAATATTATCTATATTTCACTTTGTGCAGAAAGCAGGACGTATATTTTTAACTCCATTTAAAGCTGAGAAAATGGAGACTGAGAGGTTGTGATCTTTTGAGATCACATAAGAAATAGTGGAGCCAGAAATTCCTCTAAATCCTATGCTCTTTATTTATTAAAAGATCACAAATTTTGTCAATGGATAAAGCTAGAATGTGAACTCAGGTCTTGGAATAGGGTCTAGTGGTCACTCAATATTCACTCATCAAATTTTTTTTATTGAAGTATAGTTGATTTACAATGTTCTGTTTCTTGTGTACAACAAATATATTCAGTTATATAAATATATTCCTTTTCATATTCTTTTCCATTATGGTTTGTCACAGGATATTGAATATAGTTCCCTGTGCTGTACAGTGGGACCTTGTTGTTTACCTATTTTATATATAGTAGTTTGATTCTGTTTATTCCAAACTCTTAATTTATCCCTCCTCTACCCTCTTTCCCCTTTGGAAACCATAACTTTGTTCTCTATGTTTATGAGTCTGTTTCTGCTTTGTAAATAAGTTCATTTGTACCATATTTTAGATTCCACATATAACTGATATCATATGGTGCTTGTCTTTCTCTTTCTGACTTACTTTACTTTGTATGATAATCTCAAGGTCCATTCATGTTGCTGCAAATGGCATTATTTCATTCTTTTTTATGGCTGAGTAGTATTCCATTGTATATATATACATATATATATATATATATATATATATATATATATATATATATATATATATATACACCACATCTTGTTTATCCATTCATCTGTCAATGGACACTTAGGTTGCTTCCTTGTCTTGGCTATTGTAAATTGTGCTGCTATGAACATTGGGTTGCATGTATCTTTCCTCCAGATATATGCCCAGGACAGGGATTGCTGAATCATATGGCAATTCTATGTTTAGTTTTTTAAGGAACTGTTTTCCATAGTGGTTGGACCAATTTACATTCCCACCAACAGTGCAGGAGGGTTCCCTTTCCTCCACACCCTCTCCAGTGTTTATTATTTGTAGACTTTTTGATGATGGCCATTCTGACTGGTGTGAGGTGATACCTCATTGTAGTTTTGATCTGCATTTCTCACATAATTATCAATATTGAACATCTTTTCACATGCCTATTGGCCATCTGTATGTCTTCTTTGGAGAAATGTCCATTTAGGTTTTCTGCCCATTTCTTGATTGGATTGTTTTTGTTGTTGTTATTATTGAGTTGTATGAGCTGTTTGTATATATTGGAAATTAAGCCCTTGTGGGTCACATCATTTGCAAATATTTTCTCCTATTCCGTAGGTTGTCTTTTCGTTTTGCTTGTGGTTTCCTTTGCTGTGCAAAATCTTGTAAGTCGGATTAGGTCCTATTTGTTTATTTTTGCCTTTATTTCTATTGCCTTGGGAGATGGACCCAAAGAAAACATTTCTATGATTTATGTCAGAGAATGTTTGCTTACATTTTCTTCTAGGAGTTTTACCTTATGTCTTATATTTAACTCTTTAAGTCTGTTTTGAGTTTATTTTTGTGTATGATGTGAGGGAGTGTTTAACTTCATTGATTTACATGTGGCTGTTCAGCTTTCCCAACAACACTTGTAGAAGAGACTGTCTTTTCTCTATTGTATATTCCTGCCTCCTTTATTGAAGATTAATTGACCATAGGTGTGTGGGTTTATTTCTGGGCACTCTATTCTGTTCCATTGACCCATATCACTCATCAATTTTTTAATGAGTACCTGCTACATAGATACTGAGTGTTGATGCTCTTATAGTGAAGAAGAACGAGACCCTGCTTAGCCTTCATAATGCAGAGTGGGACACAGAGTTCTTAATGTACATATAATGCAGACTAGCATAGTACAGGGTGCTATAGCAAGGAAAAAATGAGCATCCATCCTAAGAAGTGGAAAGAGCAGATGATAAGCTGAGAACTGAAGACTTTTAGGTTCTAGAAAAGGAATAGAGGGGAAAGAGGAAATTCAGAGCAAATGCCCCAAGATAAAAGAAAGCATGGCATCGTAGGAAACAATGAATTTCAGTAATGAGTGATAGTGATAGTATGAGTGGGAGTAGGGTTGTTGACAAGCAAGAAGTGCCATCTTACAAAGTTTAGACTTCAAATTGAGTTTTATGTGGAGCCATTGATGGTTTTTAAACAGGGTTGAGATATGACTGACTTGATTTGAATTTTAGAAGTATCATTCTGTTCTGATTAAACATGGCAAATTAAACACATGTGTTTCTCTCTATTTGATCCTAAAATTCCAGTAACATGACAACAGATGAATTTTAAAAGTTTAAAAACCCAAAAGATCAAATAGATGGAGAAAGGAGACAACAGGAAATGAAATGACTACAAATATTTTGGAGGTGGAAAGCATACAAAGAGTGGTAACTGACATAACACAGATGAGAATGCAGAAATCTAGGCACTTGCAAGGGAAGAGCCTATAAGAAACAACATAATTCATAGTGCAAACCTGGAAAAACTCAGGAACTGGAGAAAAAGATTCCCTTGAGGACAATGGTAGAACTCTAAGGTAGACTCTGAACAGTTTAAAGTTAGTTTAATGTCACTTAAGTTCAGTTCTTTAGTACAGGATGCTATTTCTCTAATAGCATCTTTAATGGGATGATCTCTGCAATCCTGTACAGCAGGTTATTACCCATCCCCATGCCTATAGAATGCATAAGGCTTATAATCAGGAGAAATTATACTGGAAAGGATACCATGCATGATGTAATAAATGAGGGATGTCATCCTGAAAAGAGGGAGAGTGGGTGCATATCTCCAGGCTGAACATGGAGACTTCCATTCTCTCTAACTAGCAACCAGGCTTATATTTCCCAGAAAGGAGACTGGAAAATTAACCTCTGGAAAGCTTGAGCAGACAAAGAGACAGGCTCTACAGATACTGACATGGAAAGAGGCAATAAAATAGCTGGGCCTCCCATCCAATAATCCTACAGTGAACCCCACGAGTCAATAATCCCTACCCACATTCACAGAATTCCATTTAATGACAGTGTCTCACTCTTAAATCAATAAAGTGTTATTAGACATTTAAATATTGCCTCCAATATGTAAGACAGAGACATAATAAAGAAGAAAAAGAACTCCAAGAGAAATTTAGAAAGCAGAACAAAAATTTTTAAAAGAGAGAGAGAGAAAGAGAAAGAAAAAAAGCCAGTCAAAAAGGGGATATATGTATACATATTGCTGATTCACTTTGCTGTACAGTAGAAACTAACACAATACTGTAAAACGACTATACTCCAATAAAAATTTTTTTAAAAGCCAATCAATTTTTCAGGTAGTTATGAGAATTTTTTCTGTTTGTTTAAAAAGAAAACAATACTTTTATAAAATGGAACAAAAAACAAAGAAGAGTTCTTGGAAATAAAATATATGATTGCAAAAAATAGAGAAATCAAGAGAAAATCATTCAGAAAGAAGAAACTTCCCCAAAAATGAAATATAGCGTAAGTGTGATAAATTAGATTATGTTTTCAGAAAATATTTCTTCCTTTTCCCCCATAGAGTAGAGCATATTTTCCCACTCCATTGATGTTGGGCTAGGACTACAAGACCAAAAGAGTGTGTATAGAAGTGAGTGTGTTGTTTCCAAACCACAGTCTTAAGAGGCACATGAGTTTCTATTTGCTTTATTGAACATCTGCCATTTGAGAAGTCACTGGTCTAAGGAAGATAAGAAGTACATGGAGCAGATGACCCTGATCTGCCAAGTCCAGCTGACTCTGGTCAAAATTTATGGAGCCCCAGCCAACTACGGACTAATGAGCAAGAAAATGAATACTTGTTTTTGCATAACACTGAGCTCTAGAGAAGTTTGTTATGCAGCATTATTGTAGTAATAACTAATGTAAAATAAAAATAAAAAATAAAAAGAAACAAAAAACATTCCATCCCAGAGTTTAAATGACCAGATAATAGAAGTTTCACAATGAGAGAAAAAAGAACATTAAGAGGGAGAATTTAGAAAAGAAATAATACAAGAAAATTTCCCAGAACTGAGTGACAAAAAATTTGCATATTGAAAGGGTCCAATGATTACAAAAAGATCTACACTGAGGTAAATCTTATGAAATTTCAGAATATCAAGAATAAAGAGGAGAATAAAAGCTGCCATACAAAATAAATAGGTTACATATGACAAAATGTTGATCAGAATGGCATTGGACTTGATAAAGCAATGCCGAAATTAAGAATTCAATAAACAAATGCCTTTGAAATTAAAATTGAGAGGGTAAAAATTCTAATATAGAATCATATAACTATTCAAACATTAAATCAAATGTAAGGGTAGAGTAATAGTATTTTTAGGCATGTAAGGACTTAAATATTTACTTTCAAAGCACCTTTTCTCAGAAAGTTATTAAAGAATATGCTCCAGTTAAGATGAGGTAGACTTGAGATCCAAGACGTCAGAGCTCCAACATATAGGAGAAATGAAGAAAAAATCCAGAATAACAGCAAAGGAAAGTTCCAGAACAGCTGTGCAGCCAGTCTAAAAACTCTCAGTCCAAATTAGAGAAAAGCTCCAGGATGAATATCTTCATGGAAAATCATGGAGCTAATAGTTTACCTGATACTATTGTATGAGAGATTTTACAGGTCTTTTTGAGAGTTTGGAGGAGATATCAAAATAAGGACATAGAACATAAAGAAAAAAAATAAAATGAGACATAATAAGTCACAGAAAGAAAACAAGATCCTTTTGAAAGGACTGGGGTTTCCTTGAGTATATTTGCATACATAATATTTTTTACTTCATATTTGAATTATGCATAACACATGAATTAGTTTGAATTTCTTCAAAGCTAACTTAAAGATAATGTTTCAAGTGTGAGTAGTTTATTTGGAAAGTAAAGGAGACACTGGCAAGGGAAAGGGGAGGTGAGAGGAAAGGAAAGAAGCTCACAAAACAAGGGAAACCAAAAAGTAACTGCAAACTGTCTTCTGCACCCCATAAGGCTTCATACCATCAAAATAACTTTAAAACCTACTTTTTTCACTCAACATTATACTTTTGAAGATTTCTCCATGTATTCATGTTTCATTTATTTTATCTCTTGTGAGTTATCCCACTGTATAAATATATGAATCACAGCTTATTTATTTATTCCTTTTGTTGTTTCTATTTTTTCCATATTATAGTCAATGATGCATTGTACATGACTTCTTGTGAACATTTATAAAAGGTGGAGTTTTGTTTTGTTTTCCGTTTTTGTTTTTAGCATAGATATTGGATTATTAGGTGTGATGGTTAATTTTATGAGTCAACTTGCCTAGGCTACAGTACCCAGATATTCGTCAAACATGTCTGGATGCTGCTTTGAAGGTATTTTTTAGATGAGATAAGCATTTAAATCAGTAGACTTTGAGTAAAGCGTATTACCCTCCATAATGTAGTTGGGTCTCATTTAAACAGTTAAAAGCCTTAAGAAAAAGACTTACCTCCCCTGAGGAAGAGGGAATTCCATCAGCAGACTGCCTTCAGATTTAAGCTGCAACGTCAACTCTTCCCTAGGTCTCCATCCCGCCAGCCTTCCTTACACATTTTGGACTTGCCAACCTCTATAAACACGAAGTAAGGCAATTTCTTAAAATTAAAGAATCCTTCTCTCTCTCTCTTTATATTTATAGTGTATATGAGCCATAATTGCTCCACATCTTTGCCAACAATTGGTATTGTAAGCACTTTTTAATTTTAGTCAATCTAGAAAGTGTGAAAAGATTTCACATTGATTTATGGTTTAAATTATCATTTCCCTGGTGACTAATGAGGCTGGTCATATTTGCATATGTTTGTTGGCTATTTGAATCCTCTTTTGTGAAATATCTTTTCAAGTCTTTTTCTCTCTTTCTTCTGTTTTGTCATATGTGTTTTCATAATAAGTTTTATAAATTATATGTTTCAAAATTGAGCTTTAAAAAACTTTATAGCACATATATTTCCCTATTCTGTTAACTTACCTTGTACTCTCCTATTGGCTTTTTTTTTTAAATAAATTTATTTATTTATTTTTATTTTTGGCTGCGTTGGGTCTTTGTTGCTGCATGCAGGCTTTTCTCTAGTTGCAGCGAGCAGGGGCTACTCTTTGTTGTGGTGCGTGGGCTTCTCATTGGGTGGCTTCTCTTGTTGCAGAGCATGGGCTCTATGCACGCAGGCTTCAGTAGTTGTGGCACTCGGGCTCAGCAATTGTGGCCCACGGGCTTAGTTGCTCCGCGGCGTGTGGGATCTTCCCAGACCAGAGCTTGAACCCTTGTCCCCTGCATTGGCAGGCAGATTCTTAACCACTGTGCCACCAGGGAAGCCCTCCTATTGGCTTTTTTAAGGAAAATTTTTTAAGTTTTATGTAGTTTTAACATATTTTCCTTTGTCATGACAGTTTTTGTGACTGCTTAAAAATCTTAACTTATTCTAAAATCATAAAGATATTTTCCTATGTCATGTTCTATAACAGTGCTGTCTGAAATAGGACTTCCATATGATCCAGCAATCCCACTTCTGGGTATATTTCCAAAGGAAATGAAAACAGGATATCTCAGAGATACCTGCATTCCCATATTTAGTGCAGTGTTATTCACAATAGCCACAATGTGAAAACAACCTAAGTGTCCATCAGTGGCTGAATGGATAAAGAAGATGTGGCATATATATACAACAGAACATTATTCAGCCATGAGAAAGAAGGAAATCCTATCATTTGTGACAACATGGATGGACATTGAGGGCATTATGCTAAGTGAAATGAGTCAGAGACAGAGAAAGACTGCATGGTGTTACCTATATGTGGAATCTAAAAAGGCCAAACTCATAAAAACAGAATATAATGATGGTTACCAGGGGCTGAGGGTGGAGGAAATGGGGAGATGTCAAGATGGACAAGTTCTGGGGATCTAATGTACAGCATGGTGACTATAATTAACAATACAGTATTATATATTTGAAAGTTGCTGAAAGAGTAAATCAGATGTTCTCACTACAAAAAAGAAATGGTAATAAAGGGATGTGATGGAGGTGTTAGTTAAAGCAATGGTGGTAATCATTATGCATTGTATATAAGGGTATCAAATCAGCGCAGTATACACCTTAAACTTACACAATGTTATATGTCAATTTTATCTCAGTAGAGCTGGGAGAAAATAAAGAAATTTCTGCAATGATAGAAAAGTTCTTTATGTGTGTTAACCAATACAGTAGCCACTAGGCCACATGTGGCTATTAAGCACTTAAAACATAGCTGGTGAGACTAAGGAAATACTTTTAATTTTTTATTTAATTTTAATTAATTTAAATTGAAATTTGCATGTGACCAGTGGCTGCCATACTGGATAGAAATCATTCAGTTATGTTCTCAGACTATAATAGGATTAAACTAGAACTCAGTAACAGAAAAATAGTTGGGAAATCCCAAAATATTTGGAAGTTAATATACTTCTAAATAATACGTGGGTCAAGGTAGAAATATCAAGATACATTTTTAAATATTTTGAACTAAATAAAAGAAAACACAATTTATCAAACTGTAGGATGCAGTGAAAGCAGTGCTTAGAGGTAAATGTACAGGATTAAATTCATATGTTTGAATAGAAGGAAGATCTAAAACCTAATCTACCTTAGCAAACTAGATACAGTAAATTAAGCCTAAAGCTAGAAGAAAAATAATAAAAACTAGAGCAGAAATCAATGAAATTAAAAATAGGAAGTCAATAGAGAAAAATGAATAAAACCAAAAGCTAGTTCCTTGGGGAAAAAAATCAATAAAATCCATACACCTATCCTCACTACCAAGGGAAAAATAAACAAATGACTGACACAGTAAATGAAAGAGGAATCATTGCTACAGAACCCATAAAAAGAATAATAAAGGAACACTATGAACAATTCTATGGCCACGGACTTGATAATTTAGGTGAAATGTTCCTTAAAAGACTCAAACTAGCAAAACTCACATAAGGTGAATTAGATAACCTGACTATCCACGTATCTATTAAGGAAATGAATCGATAGTTAATAAACTTCCAAAAGGTAAAGCACAAGATCCATAGTTTCACTGGTAAATTCTACTAAATATTTAAGGAAGAAATAATACCAAATCTCCATAATCTCTTACAGAAAATAGAAGCAGAGGGATAGTTTCTATCCCATTCTATAAGTCTAGAATTATCCTAATATCAATTCCTGATAAACTGATATAAATAACTGAACAGGTAAATAAATGGGAGAAAAGACAAATCTACCATGCAGAAGAATTCCAAATAATTTATGTAGTGATTCTGCCCTCAGGGAGGTGAAGCACATCTCCCCACTCCTTAAGTGTTGGTTATTCACAGCAATTTCATTCCAAAGAGAACAATATGGAAAGGGAGGTGAGAGGTTGGGGGCAAGCCTTTGCAGGGAAGAAATCTGAAAAACATTACCTCAGCCAAGTATCAAGATTAACATCAAGAGTGGTAAGTCATGATAGTATGTACCCTTGACCTATGAGAGTGGCACTGGACCTTTGTGGTCTTCCTCTCCCCAAAACGCATAACTCAAAATTTAGTCATGAAGAACACATCAGACAATCCCAGTTAAGGCACATTCTACAAAATAGAGCTGACACTTAAACATCAGTGGGGCTGGGCCGCCAACCCTCCTCACAGTGGAAAGTCCAAGTATAACTTATGGTCGGCCTTCTGTATCCACCATTCCAATTAACTGCAAATCATGTAGTGCTGCAGTATTTACCACTGAAAAGAAATCTGCGTATAAGTGGACCTGCACAGTTCAAACCCCTGTTGTTCGAAGGTCAGCTGTACCCAGCCAGTACTCCTCAAAATCGTTAAGGCCATCAGAAACACGGAAAGTCTAAGAAGCTGTCACAGCCAAAAGGAGCCTACGGAGACATGTTCACTGAAGGTAATGTGGTATCCTGAATGAGATCCTGGAACAGAAAAAGGGCATTAAGTCAAAATGAAGGGTATCTGAATAAAATATAGACTTTAGTTAACTGTATCAATATCAGTTCATTAATTGTGACAAATGTACCATAATAATGTAAGATATTAGCAACAGGGGAAAGCAGGTGAGGTACATAGGAACTCTCTGTACTGTCTTTGAACTTTTCTATAAATCTAATACTATCCTGAAATGAAAAGTTTATTAAAAAAACTTAATGGGGGGACTTCCCTGGTGGCGCAGTGGTTAAGAATCCTCCTGCCAATGCAGGGGATAAGGGTTCCATCCCTGGTCTGGGAAGATCCCACATGCTGCGGAGCAACTAAGCACATGCGCCACAACTGCTCAGCCCATGTGCTGCAAATACTGAAGCCCACGCACCTAGAGCCCATGCTCCACAAGAGAAGCCACTGCAATGAGAAGCCCGCGCACCGCAACGAAGACCCAACGCAGCAAACACACACACACACACACACACACACACACACACAAAACTTAATGGGGATATCTTGAAAACTTCCTCTCAAAAGCTGGGTTGCCTACTCTCTCCAGTTTTATTCAAAATTTTATTGGCAGTCCTAGCCAGTGAAATAAAATACGAAAAACAAGATGTATAAGGATTGACAAGTAAGAAAAAAAACAGTATGTTTCTACACATAGAAAATGCAATTCTATAAAATTTTAGAATTATCAGGGTCATTGAATCTAAACTCATTCTACACAAATCAATTTTATTTTTATTTTTATTTTTAAACCAACTACGCACAATTCAAGACCTCTTCATATGACGGAAAGGTGTTAAGACTTACATAAATGTTAGATATACCATGTCAATGTTTTTGAAGGCTCGATGTTTTCAATTTTCCTCGAATTGATCTACAGACTCAATGCAACCCCAACACAAGTACCAGCAGGTGCGTTTGTGAACATTGAGATGCTGATTCTAAGATGTATATGGAAATGCAAAGAAACAAGAATGGCTATAACAAACTTGAAAAAGAATTACAGAATGAGAGGTTTGATTTGCCAGAAAAGAAGGCTTATAATAAAGCTACAGTAATTAAGGCAGTTAAGAATTGGTGCAAGCACAGACAGACACATAGATTAATGGAAGAGAAGAGAGTGTAGAAACAAACCCAATCTTATGTAAGCACTCAAATTAAGACTAAGGTGGCACTGCAGAGGAATGAGAAAAGGTGGTCTTTTCAATAAACAGTCCTGGGACCATTGGTTATCCACGTGGTAAACAAATGCAACTTGGCACCTACTGTCAATATTTCCTTTAGGGTAGGCCTGCCGATTAGTGTAGCTTTTATTCTTCATTCAATGATTACTCATTAAATGGCATTTTCCTATTTTTCTCATAAAATTTATAACTATCCTAAATTATTTTATTTATTTAATTGCTCTTTAATTACCTATCTTGTTTCCAGTATAGTATAAGGCCCTTGAGAGGAAGAATCTTCTCTATTCTGCTCCTATCATTGTACTTGGAGTATCTAGAACATTTCCTGGCACCATTAGAAGCTTTTTAATAAATAAATGAATGTGTAAATCTGCCAGGGTAATTCAGAGTGAAAAGAGCAGGTAATCCCTTGATCTGGCACTTGAATGAAGAGGAGGAGTTTAGCTGGGAGACCCTGGGGTGGGGTAAAGGGTTGGAATATATTCCAGATGGAGAGTATAGCATGCACAGAATGTGAATAAATGTGAGAGGGTATCACAGGGTGACTTTCTAAATGGGCCATCCCTACAGGCAGTAAATGGAAATGTTTGTTTAAAACAGTTTTATTTATTCAGTCACAAGTCTCAGATTACTTGTATTATTTTCTCTTCATTTTATGTATGAAAAAAAACTTGTTTCGCCACGAAAATAGCTCAGGATCCTAAGACTTATTCATTCTACCCACCCAACTCTCAACTTTTTCCAATTTAGGGCTGCACAAGCAGACGCTGTTCTGCTTACTTACATTACTTGGCATTATTTAAATCAGTAGTTCTTGACGTCAAGTGTGTGTGCCATGCTCACCTAGGTTTTTTGTTTGTTTGTTTGTTTGTTTTTGTTTTTGGTTGTTGTTGTCTAATACAGCTTTCTGGGCTCTCCTTTTGATAAAAGATTAAAAGAGAATGTCTGGGTAAGTTAGCTAGCTAGCTCCCCAGGTGTCTTAGCTCCAGCTGATATAACAAAGTACCATCAACTGAGCGGCTTAAACAACAATTTATTTCTCACAGTTCTGAAATTGGAGAAGTCCAAGGTCAAGGAGACAGCTTCAGTGTCTGGTGAGACCCACTTCCTGGTCCATAGGCCACTGTCTTCTTGTTGTGTCCTCTTTTCCAAGGGCACTAATCTCATTCATGAGAGCTCTACCTTCATGACCTCTGAAAGGCCCACTTCTTAATCCCGTCATATTGGGGGCTGGGACTTAAACATTCAAATTTGGGAGACAGAAACATTCAGTCCATAACATCAAGTGAGTCAGATACAAAGCAAATGTGGGAACTACTGAATTCTAATCTAAACCCTTACTGATCAAAGTGTGGTCCACTCACAGCATTCACATCACCTGGGAATTTATCTGAAATTCTAAATCTCAGGCTCCACCCCTCATACACTTAATCTGCACTTTTACAAGATCCTAGATGATTCATATGAACTTTTAAGTTTGAGAAGTAAGCACTGGTCCAAACCACTGTGCACCTTAACCTGCAGCATTAGCATCACCTAGGAACTTGTTTGAAATGCAAATTATCTGGCTCCACCCCAGATCTACTGAATCAGAACCTCTCTGGATATGGGCCTACTGTGCAATCTGTTGTAACAAACCCTTAACACTCAAGTTTGAGAACCACCAGATCCAAGCCATTATCCTTCCTTTAGCTGGGACAATTTCTAATTTTAAATCATTTACCACATGTGATTTTTAGCACCACAATTCTATTTTTAATGCCAGTGGAAACCTAGGAGGGTTAAAGAAAAAAAATAAAAGCCATAAAAATTTATGGTAATACGTATGTATGGAACCATATGCTGCACTTATGGCAGTAATTGGAAGATTTCCTCTTTCCCCAAGCTGGAGATGTACTGGACGGGCTCTAGCTGAGTGAGCATAAAAGCCATAAGCTATTTGGCCATAAAACGTCCTTAGAGACATAACCACGATTTTTCAGTAGCTATTCTATTGAAGGTTTTACTCCCACTTTGACTTCTAAATTTTAAAACGCCTCCACTTCTGAAAAACATTTTTCAATGATTGTCAGAGTGAGGATAGGGTGAGCAGCAGCTTTATTTAAGGAAGCTACCAGAGGCTATCAGCTCCAGGTGTTTCTAAACCTTATGCAGGGCAGCCCTCAGTTTTATAAACACTGCAGGCAACGTAAGGCTTCCTATCTTTCTTCTTTTAAATAAAAGTCCTCAATACTGTATTTCAGTCCATTCCTAGGATCTGTTTCAGAGTCTCTACCACCGGAACACTTAAAAAGGCTTTTGTGGTTTGTTGAGGAAGTAAAACAAGATCGTTTTGGAGACCTTGTGTCTTCTTCCTCAGACTCACTCCTTCGTTTATACAAAAGCGTTTTCACTCCTTTGTCGAGTTCTGAGTCATCCGTCCACTCTTTTTACTTCTAAAGTGGGCCGCTGGAGATCAACGACAATGATCTCCAGGTGTTAAACTCCCTCAGAGCCGAGCCAGGGAAGGAGGCTGATTCCCAGGCCCGCGCCTTCCAGGCTGGCGTCGGCCCCCTGGACAACCACCTCGCGCCCCTCCGCGCTCTGCCCCGGGGGCGTTCACCGCAGGCCTCGGAGGCCTGACCTTGAACCGCCTGGGCTCAGCGGCTCTGGGAACGCTCGCCGTCGGCCCCGGGTTCTCGGCTCCCC
Source organism: Balaenoptera borealis (assembly GCF_965194805.1). NCBI lineage: Eukaryota > Metazoa > Chordata > Mammalia > Artiodactyla > Balaenopteridae > Balaenoptera > Balaenoptera borealis. Next base: position 18,993,836 of record NC_138873.1, on the reverse strand, counting down.
CGCGGCCACCAGGGGGCGGCCGAGCTCAGCGCCGCCCCGAGGAGGGGACGCCCGGGGAGAGGAAGTGCCCCGCGTTCTGGCTCGGCCCGCCGGGAGCGCAGACGGCGGCGGGCAGAGGCCTCCTCAGCCCGGCCTCCTCACCCCGGCCTCCCTAGCCAGGCCAGCCCCCGGCTCTTTCCCCGCCCCGCGCGGGCTGCGAGCGGCGGCGGGTTCCGGGTCCTGTGACCGGTCAGGCGCTGCGGCAGCGCGGCGGGGAGGGCGGCCGGCCTCGGGGAAGTTTCGACGGCCGGCGGGGGCTCCCAGGGCGCCGCGGGGAGGGCGCGTCCGGGCGGGGACCCCGGCGCGGAGCCCGAGCTTGCCGAGAGCGGCCGGGGCGCTCATGGCGGGCGGCGGAGCCGGGGACCCGGGCCGGGGGGCGGCCGCCGCCACGGTGCCCGAGACCCGCGAGCACCTCTTCAAGGTGCTGGTCATCGGCGAACTTGGCGTGGGCAAGACCAGCATCATCAAGCGCTACGTCCACCAGCTCTTCTCCCAGCACTACCGGGCCACCATTGGGGTGGACTTCGCTCTCAAGGTCCTCAACTGGGACAGCAGGACGCTGGTGCGCCTGCAGCTGTGGGACATCGCGGGTAAGCGGGTGGCCCGAGCCGCGGACGCGCGGGGACCCCACGGCGGGCAGGAGGCGCCCCGTCGGGAGCCAGGGGCCGCTCGGCTGCTTTCGGTCTCCTTTCTTCTTTCTCTGTCCTCTGCCCGAACTCGCCTGCCCGTGTCAGTTTAGAAGAAAGGGACTAAACCACTTAGAAAGATGGAAAGGGATGTGGTCGCGTGGGCTCCAGGGGAATCAGGACAGTGGAACAGGCAGTAGTAGTCGGAGAATTTAAAAGCAGGACAAGGTAAATAAATGCATAAATGAATAATCCTGGTTAGATGCCTCAGCCCAGTGTGTGGAGAGCTGTCTTGTTTTTAAGAGATGGAGGGGAGGCCCTGTGCTCCGGCGCTCTCACCTGACCAGAGGTGAGAAAGCCATGGGGGCTTTTCCCCGAAGTTTTAACTCTGAATCTTGGCAAGGAAGAGCGAAGGGCGGGGGCTGGCTCCTCTCATTCGCCTTAACGTTTCACAGGTGAGAACTGAGGTTAAGAGTGGTTGAACACGACTTACCCAAAGCGACGCTCCTGGTTAGTGACACAACCAAGACTAGAAAGCAGGTTCCTTCTCGGAAGGTTTCTCATCGCCCACCTTGGGTCTGAGACACTTCCTTGTGAGCGAAACCCCATTCTTCATAGACCGTGCTCTCATTCCCGGGGCAGGCCACCCAGGCGAAGATTTGGGAAAGTTTCTCTTGAAACAGGCACCTAGCCCCACTCCTGCCTCCCCAACCGCAATATATTATTTCCCTGGCATTTGCTTTCAGTTGTCATTTGGGAGCATAATATCCCTGGTTGAGGGGTACCTATTCTCCTTGCTCTAATGTATGAAAACTTGAACTCTGGCTGGTGTCATGGGTGGGATGTGCACATGGAAAAAGACGTTAGCTTTGGGAAAATTTAAATATGGAAGTGGTACCAAGAGTTACCCTGTTCAGTCCTCATCCATGTTAAGGTCAGTCTGCATTAGAGCGTTTGGATGGGAGCATGCATGTTCAGGGTTGGAGAGACCGTCCTTCATCCTCCAGTTGCATAACAGAAGCCTGTAGGTGTGGCCACCCACCTGGTAGCAGAGTCAGGGACACAGGTCTGTCTGCTGGGTAGTGCTCTTGTCATCAACAGCTTATTACATATGAGAAGGTATTGACGAATTATAACTTACATACTCATTTATTTCAGAACAGGCTTCTCTACTTCGGATATGAGAATAAATTGATGTATGTCACCTCAGAGAAAGGGGGATAATCAGCCTTGGGCTCAGCTTTTTGTTGTTCTTTTTGTTGGTTACAGAAAACCAAAAGTTCGTTTGAAAAGTCATCTTTTCAAGCCAGAGGCTTCTTTCGAAACACTTCCTGCTTTTTCATAGAGCACTTATGAATAATAGTATTGCTTCTCAACAAAGTCATGGATTCTAAAGGTTGCCTTACCATGTGATAATCATTCTGCAGGAATCTTCAGTGTAGCCGTGAATTTCCATGAAGATGATTTTAAATCCCTGCCTAGGAGGATTGTTGACTTTGCCTTATTCTTCATGTAAAATAATGTGGTATTTAGCGATTAAATTATGATTGGGTCCTTCTGCAGGTAAATAAAAGATTTTTATGGCACAGTTGTGTTTTTAAGCTTCAAGGAAAAAAGCTTATATTTGGAGACTTGGGAAAGCAAAAGCATGAGTAAGAGTTTTCTTCCTGGGTATCACCTCTTTTTTCATCTTTCTTGAAGAGATCTATTTTGCCAGAAAGGGGACATAGTCTTTACCAGACTCTGGTATATAGCGGCCTAGATGGAATATCCTTGCACTTTTGCCTAAATCCAAAGCTTGAGCTTTTCCAGGAAGGAAAGCAGACCTTTAAGATCTCCAAAAGGGATTCCATCCAGCAAGTACACACCAGCAATTATCAAGATTAGAGGTAAACTTATACGATAACTGGAAATTATTAGGCTCATCTTTTAAATAAGGCTTTCAGTGTTAATATATAAGGAAACTAAGAGCAAAAATATTGTGGCTTTAACTTAAGGTTTAGGGAGCTACATCATTAACTAGGTTTGGTTTGAATATTTGAGCTACTAGTGAATCCTAGCTCATACCATTTGAATTAAGTAGTAATGGTGTAATGAAGGCAAATTGAAGGTCACTCCGAAAAGTTCCCCATGGCTAAACATATTTGCCTTATGTAGTAACAAAGTTGAATCATATTTAATTCTCAAAGGAGGGAAATAGTCCTTGGTGGCAAAATAGTAGGTGGAGCTGGCCACTTGATAAGACTAACTTAAGGTGTGGTGTTATTACTATGTAGCTTTTTTGTTGTTGCTTTAGAGATGGGAAAGGTGCTAAAGAAATTATACTTGAAAGCTTTGGCAAGTGTGACAGGCAGGAGTTATCCACATGTTTTCTGTAAATGTGACCAGTCAGTTTAAGCTAAACACTTCAAATTGAGAACCATAGTGACTCTTGGTTATAGGCCTTACAAATCCTTATTACATCAAATGAATGTAGCTTTAAAATATAGATGCAATTTAATATAATTTTTGTGTTAGGCAATTGCTGTCTTTTACTGAATATCTGCTTTAAGACTGCTGCTCAATACATACTGAAATATACTAAAATAGTGAAGTCTTTGATAAGATTTTAAAGAGAGTTTACCTAATGCATACTGAATTAGGATGCAGCATCTGATCTTCCTTTTAACGTGTATTATAGATGAATTAGTATTTGGCCCACTATTTATTATAAGCCTATTAGCAACTGTAGAATTTTCCAGGTAGGTTGAATGGCTGGTCTAGGCTAAATCTCTCTTTTTTTCTTAAGTTTGTCCATTTAGATCTAATATAATATAATTCAGTCTTCATGTATTCATTGTTTTTGTAGAGGAGGCAGAATTTTATCTCTGCCCTCCTAAAGCTTTCAGCTGGGCCTCAGAATTAATGTAAGACAGATTAATAGCAGAAATTTATTTAATATAAGCTTTATGTGACACAGGAGCCTTAATAAGGAAAGGAAGACCCCAAAAAGTTCAACCTAGTATAAATGCTTTTATACTAGGTTGAACAAAGAGAGGCAATTGTAGAAAAATAACCAAACTCTATGGGAGGCTAAAGGAAGACAAAAGTTATTTTAACAAGATCTGTTTCTATAGAATTCTCTCAGCTTGACTCCCCATCTCTGGTGATGAGAATGTGTCCTTCCTTCTGGTACAGGACATCTTTCACATAAGAGTTTTATCTCCCCATTTAAGGAAGAAGAAGGGGAGATTAGAGCACCCTTCGTGCACTTGCTGTTTTTCAAGTGCCTTTAGTTCAAATAATTCTTATGCCAAAGTGGCATTTTGGGGGGTGGGCTATTCTGCCACCCTTCACTTTTAAGGATCAAAATTTCTTTATAAAAATCTGAGTAATACACCTTTGGGCCAAAGAACAAATCAGGAACAATGTATTCTGAATTCATGTAAATACTGTTTACCAAAGCATAAAATGCATGCTTGGAAGACGTTATAAATTATATAAACCATAGTTAGATTCACTTTTGTTTTTTGATTCACATCTGAAAATAGAATGTTGATCTGTCTTTCTTGTTCTCTCTTGCATATTGCCAATTACTATATCTAGTGATCTCTTCTTGTCTTCTTTGATAACCCTCCAACTCTTTATGAGCAAGAGTCTGGAATATTATCTCTGATGCTTTCTTGACCTTCAGAATATCTGTCAGTCAGGGAGTATTAATATTCAAGTTTTTTTTTTCTAAATATGAAGAAGCGGTGCTTTGAGAAATTAGTCTCTGTTATTTGTAGTCTCTGTCTTAGCACTACAGTAACTGTCTTAGGGCTTATTGGGGGCCAATTGCTTAATAACTCATTTAAAGGAATTAAAGAAAATCTTTATTACATCTGACCCGTACAATCTTGCCATCTTCAGCCTTATTCTGGCTCAATTTCTGTGCTGAATTACAAGCAAAGCCTGTCCCATTTTACATCTTCAAATCTTCCTCAGTTCGTGAGTCCTGACACACCTTTGGGTGCCCCAGTATGGACTGTGCTTTCACAATTGCCCAGGCAGCAGGAGTTTCAGCTTAGCAACATATTTGTGTTATCGCACATGAAAATTCCCCTGATAATGATATGCCTGTTGCCTTTCCTCCTTTTGAATATGTTACCATTCTTAGTTGCCTCAGTGAGTCCAAGTAAGCTAAAAGGTGCTCAGGTTAAGGTAGAGACAGCCAAGTGCTGATAGCAAGTACTGATATTTGACTTGGCTCCCAGCCATTTGCCTAATCATTCTATTGTTTGAACTGGATTATAGGCTTTCAGAGACCCCATGGTGTAAATACAGGGAGGTTTGGTAAGTTGACCAAGAAAACACAGGTAATCCACGGCGCCGTACAGAGACAGGACTCGTGTCTCTGTCAAATAGCACAGTGTATTTTTGGTTCACTGGATTCAAAACAGTAGCATTAACGTTTCTCTAAATTTGCAACTGTTCTGGTCATCCCTATTTTAGAGCATATGACTCATATTTAAATAATTACCATCTCTTTATGTCATCAATCCAGAACTTCCAGTTCTTACACTTAATTATGAAGCATACTGCTTCCAAAGCAGACACTTTTTGATTGGCTGCATCACTTTTTTTGTACATTTTGAAAGACTGTTTCCAAACTGTGGACTTCTCTGAAGTTAACAAAGCTGTTTTGTTGGTATATGGTCGCAGAGCACACCCTGGAAAAGCAAGGTAACCATTACAGATATTTGTCTGGTCTACTCTGATCTCATGGATTGAGCCTGAATGCCATGCGTTATTCCAGGGCTGCAATGTTATTTTCAGATATATTTTAGGAGAAATTTGATCCGTCATGTATATGTTATCCTGACCTTCCAACTTTCTTAAGCTTTTGATATATAAATTTTAATGATTCTTTTTCCCTTTTAAATTGTACTCAAGATTTTGTTTTTATTCAAGTGTGATGAGACCAGCGCATCAGGAGACAATTGCCATTGAAAGAAATAGTTTGTTACTCATAGTTCCCAAGAGGAGGGACCATGCCATACCATGCAGGACCGTGTAGGGAAAGCACCAGGGTCATTCAGGAGGCAGAAGGAGCTCGGAGAAAGCAAAGCGAGGGCTAGAGCCTTTACTGTGGTTTTTGCAGGAAGGAAAGGACAAGGCAGTGTAGGCAGGCTGAGCAAGCTTAGGATTGGATAGTTTGAGGGATTGCAGTTTGCTCTGGGCTATAGGGATGGTCCCTAGTTGTCTAGTACCTGGCCATGGGGCGATTCAGGGCAGGAGGATAATGTCCTGGGCTGCAGGAGCCTGGAAGAAGAAAGCGGGTAGAGGATAAGGACTCAGGATTGGTTGGTTTGCATATCGAAGACATGCTCTCAGCAAGTTGTTTGCTCTCTCTAAGAACTAGCTAACCCTAGAAGGGGCAGTCCCTCCCCTGGTCCACAAGGCCCCAAGATGTCAAAGCATCATAAAATATAGAAAATAAAAAACCTGATTAATACATATTTCTAAGCACTTATTAAAATACATTGAGAGAAAGTACTCTTCCAAACAAGAAAACTTTGAAGACCTTTGATTTGGAGGCCAAGAATAGCGTATCCTCAAAATAGTGAGGATTTCACATTTAATCAACACTTAAGTAATAGAGAGTGGGCTAAGTTGACAAGTTTAAGTTGTATTATGGTTGTAGAGATCTTCTCTTGGATGGTGAAAAAAGTGCTGACGTGTGGGGAGATTTCTGAAGGGTGAGACAAAAGATCAAGAAAAAGTTGCTTTAGAATTCTACTCAATTATATTTTCAAAAGAGCTTTTTGCACTTTTTGCAATCGATGCTAGAAACGTGATTTCTTCACTCTTATTTTGAGAGACAAACCGCATAAAAATAAATGGATAACAGGGCTTTAGTTTAAGGCTCTCTGTTGGTCTTTCTAATTGACAGATGATCTTACATTCTCTTCTTCCCCATTCTTTTCACTCACTTCTACCCAGATATTTTCCTCAAGCATCTTCCGTAGTGATTTTTGATTGCTTTGAAGTTAAGCTAAATATATTGGGGTTTTTAGTGTGATTATATGGGACCTCCTCCGTCAGACTCATCTGAGGTGCTTAAAAGGCAGATTCCTTAACGTCAGCTATAAGCAGAATTGGCTTCATCTGTCAAACATCCCCAAACATCATGGTTTAACAAGAGAGAAGTTAAGTCTCTCACCTACTAAGTCTGTAGTTGAGCAGTCCACGGCTGGTGAGCAGAACTGTTCATTCTTCCTGGACCAAAGCTGACATTTCACCACTCAGCTATTCCCTGGCCATATTCTTTGTCTTTGTGGTCCAGTCAAACTATTATGACTTTGAACACAAACCAAAAAGATATTTTGATTTTTTTCCTTCCTTTAAATTGATTAAAGTCAGGTGTTATTTTTATAGTCACCACAGAAGATGTAAATAATTGAATAAAAACAGACCTTACACTGTGACCTAAATACCACAGAAGACTGCTCATTTCAAATTAGCAAAAAGAAAAATCCAGACTCTGAACTGGCATGTATTTGGGAATAGGTAATTTTGAAGACTACTTAGTGATACTGCTACCATCTCAAAAGGAGTTTGTTTTCCTTTTAGTTTAGGTATTTAAAAAAATTTTCTTTATTCAGTTTTGTTACTCTTTTGCTTGACAGAAGGTGGTATGAGCAAAAATGGTGCTTTGTACATGATTTAAATGGCAGCTTTGCCTCTTCCCCTATAAAGCTTATTTTTCCAAGTGGAAATACATTTCCAAATGTAAGCATAGAATCCCAGAGTTAGGAAATTTTGGTATTTGACCCTCTTATATAATAACAGTTAACATTTATTAAAAGCTGTTTAATAGTCATTGTCATTCAATTTACTTTTATTCTCATTTATACTTATGATAATCTGGAGAAATGAGAATGATTCTCAGTTTACAGTTGAGTAAACTGAGACTCAGGAAGATTAAGGGATTTTCCTAAGGTCTGTACACCTGTAACTTGCAGAGTTAGGGCATGGATCCAGATATTTTTCATTCCAAAGGTTTCATTGTCATGTTATATTATCTCCCTCTCATCTACACATGATAAAAAGGAAAACCAGACAAATGAATGGTATTGTGTAAAATCATGTGACTCCTTTTACCTTCTTCATGGTACAATATTAAAATATGAAATACAGTACATATCAAATCCAAACTCATATGGTGCTAATTTGATGCATTAGCTTTTAGACTTGTTGTATCTGTGGAGAATACAGCCACTTGTTTTATGGAAAATTGCATAAGCCAGTGGGGGGAAAATGGGCAACTAGCAATACGGTCTGTTTTTAGTTACATTGTTTTATTGGTCAGTATTATGGTAGTTCTTTAATGTAAGAAAGTGTTTTTTTCTTCTAACAATACCTATAGTTTTAGCATGTTAAATATTTAAGTGTAATGCTGGGGCACGTTTATAAGGGCTTTATAAAGTAGTAGTATAATGAGTCGTTAACTAGATGCCCTAAAAATAACAAAAACCTATGTGACTACAAATTGTAACCTCTTACATATAAAACCCAAGACCCATTATGACATTACATTATTACCTGTATCAAGCTATAAAAATTTTTAGTGGATAGATAATTATCCTTCTAGAACCAATGACTGGACTTAAATTTTGACTGGGTCTTCATCTGTTACCCACCACCCACACAAGCTTGTTAGAAGCGCTTCATCTCTGAAATGCACACTGAATTTTAAGGATTTGTTTTTAAAGGACTTTATATGCACTGACTAGAAACTATACATTTTCTCCCAATCACCTTGAGCAAGAATATGTAGCTCAATAATTCTTGGTGGGAAAAGATAAGCATTTATACTTGGAAAGCTAAGCACTAATTGTCCTATTGCTCAGATTTATTTTTCATTGTGTAATTTATATTTTGAGTTTCAAATAACATTAAGAGACATTTAGAATATTTATCAAATGGGGGCATGAACATAAAATACTGAGACAAACGTTTAAAAAATAAAACCAGTGATTAAAAATCATAAGAGAAAACATCTCTGGCATGTGTTTCTGATAACAGTTCAAAATGCAGTGCTTTCCTTTTCAAATCAGAGAGGAAATACTTCCCTTTTCAAAATTTGCATGCGCTATAAAGAGATAAGGCACACTGTTTTGTGGGGTTTTTTTCCTTGATTGGAATATGTATTCCTGGAAATATACTAAATTATCTCAACTCCTTCTCAAAGCCATTAGTGTTGGATACTCCAAATATTAGATAAGCATTTTAATCCTTTTGCCAGCATATGTACCTTACAGGTCATCCATTTCTGTATGTACAAGTCGTGCATTTTTAAATGTCTTCGAGTCTAGATGACTAACACTGTGCTCTTTTTTCCCTTTCTCATTGCCAAGATATCTAGCTATAATCAGGGCTCCTTCTTCCAGAGAAGGAAGTAACACATCTTTTTAAAGGATAACGCATTTCAGAGCCATTTGGAATATTCAGGCAATGTGTCCACAGCAATATGGATGAAAAACCCTGTCCCTAGAATCAGCATAACTAACGCAGTCAGCAGTGGGGCACTTCCTTAGCTGCTGTGGTAAAGCACGAGGGGACATAGAGCAAGGCTGTAACTTTTGTAGCAGGGCTGTGCTGTCCTGAAGGAAGGTCACTCCCAGGCTCATCGTACCTTGGATCTATTTGGAAACACAGGGCCATGTGGAGCAATATATACTCCAGAAAATACTTGGCTAACAGATCAGACAGTACATTTGATGACAAGTCAACCCAAGAAATTTGAGTAATGTCATCTCCCTGGGATTTTATTTTCTCATCTATAAAATAAGAGAGGTTGGCCTAGATGATCTGGAGTGTCACCTTCCAGTTACAATATTGTCCGTTACAGTGTTTTGTCAGGAAAGCATAAAGTGGTCCCTCCCCTTCCTGTAAGAGAAGCTTACAGCTCTGGTCACAGAAGGTGGTGTTGCTTAGCATTCTCCCCACCCTGTCTGAACTACTTCTACAGACCTAGTAAGAGGGAGGTCTCCCAGGTTCTGCTGAGTTTCCATACTGCTACACGCTTTAACTCTATACACACACGGCATGAAACAAAACACGCGCAGCTGTCTTTGCATTTAATAACTCTAGACTTTCCCTTCTACCCAGTCCACTCCCATCACAGGACACAATCCAGGAGCACTCAGCATGGCAGAAATCTCCTGCTTTTATATATGTATTTGCAGAAAGTAGAATCCTAGAATAATAAAGAGTTCTTAGGCTAAACTTAAAATGGTTGATTGGCTGCCCCCTCAGAGTATTTTTTATTTTCTTTTCTAAAATTAAAAAACAAAAAAAAATCTAAGAGTCTATGGAATTCTAATGCAATTCTAGTTTGGATGTGAAAGTCTTTCCCATTTGTTTGATCCTTAGCCCTTCTTTGAACCTAGGAAGGGCTGACTTCTGATGTGCTGTGAAAGGGGAAGTAGGAAAATTTGTGTTTCTCCTGGGGATGACTCAGAGCTACTGGGAAACTGCCTCGAGCAGTTAACATGGCTTTGACTTGGCTGGCCACCCCCATGGGCGTGCAACCTGAAAGTCACAGCATGGAAATAAAGTTTATGAAGATACTATATTTTCATGATGAGTTAGCATTTGAATGGCATTTCTTGATAATGTATCTTTCAAAAAGACTGGTAAGATTAGCTCACCTCAATGAATAAAAAACATCCCCTTGTTTGATACCATAATATGCTCTTTGTATCCCTGATTATACCTGACACATCATGGTATCATTTTGTCTCTTTCCTCAAATAGACTGTGAGATCCTTAAGATCATATTCACTGTTTCGTTATTTTCATCAGTGTCTAGCACAGTGCCTGGTACATAGGAGGAACCTAATACATATTTTTTAGTTGAGATCAGATCTAGATAGAAGAGATAAAAAGATATTTGGGAGTTGTACCAGCCAAGATAGACTAGGTTATGTTGGGGGGTCAACAACATTAAGATGATTATTTCTTGTGCTTTTTACTTGTCCACAGTGGGGAACAGAGGTGGGAGGGATGGTGAGGAACGTGAGGATGATTTTTCATTGGAGCCACTTGAAGACCCAGGCTAACAGAGGCCCTACCATCTGATACTATCATCTCCAAATTGGGGTTCCGCCTTGCTGCTGCAGGACAAGTGACTCTGCTGGGAAGCAACGCTTCCGTTCACATTTCATCGGCCAGGACTCGTCGACGGACACGACTGATTTAGTGGGGGCAGGACACTGTGCCCCTCCCTGTGTTTAGAAGTGGAGGAGGATGGAATATCCATGAACATTGGTTTTGTTTTCCACTGGAATCCTTTGTTTTAGACAATAATAAAGGAATAGTTAAAATTACCCAAAGATACAGGATGCAACTCATACTCTAGTAGCAAAGTTTACTTTACTTCCCAGTTTAACAACTGAAAGAGCTTAGCAAATCGGTGCATTTAAACCTTTAAAACAGCATAGTTAAATCTAGGTTTCACCTTGTTAGGTTTTTGGAGAAAAACCTTTAATTTTATGTTGAGATGATTATTTTAAATGAATTCGTCTTATCTTCTCCACTCCCTAATTAAACTTCATATGTTTTAGAAACTTTTGTTTTTTACTTGTTTTTACCAGTTCGAGAATATCTCTGAAGCATTAAAGGATTACTTTTGAATTTTAAAAAAGAGATTATGAACTCAGTAGAATAGGAAATATATTTTATTATTCTTTTGAAGAATAAGCTAAATGCATGGACTTGGCCTTGTGATGCTGGGTCATTTACATTTGATCCCCATTGCTGTCTAGATTTGGTGATTGCAGAATCTTTAGAAAATCATTTTAGGATTAAATTTATAATACAGAAACCTAAAACATCAGAAGTGAGAGCTGGGTGGAACTTTGATGACCCCTAAAGATCTCTAAAGACAATTAGCTGATTTAGGCAGAGAAAGTTATTTCCTGGGGTAACTTGACTGTTGGGTGCTTGCTATTTGATTCTCTAGTACAGTTGTGCTTTCCTCAAGTTCATTTTCCTCTGCAAGCTGTTTTCACCACTACAAGGTACAACACATAACTAACTAATAGTTTAAGTCTTTGCCATGTGTAATTGGCACCATTTACAAAAGGATACTCAGGCTTTCATCGTGCAATACATTTATTGAGCACTTAATGATAATGCTTAGCTAATAGTTATTCAGTGTTTACTGTGACCTGGCTTTTTACACTCTTTGAACTTGAAGTATAACCTACATGCAGAGACCTTAAGTGTATACCTTCATGAATTTTTATATACCACTTCCAGTTCAAGGTATAGACTGTTCCTAACCCCCTAGAACAGAAATCATTCACTTCTTTCTGTAAACTTCCTGATAGCAATTATTCTAGGTTTTGTGAGCCACTTACTCTCTGTTGCAACTACTCAACTCTGCCATTATAGAGTAAAAACAGGCATATAATACATGAACGGATGAGGATGGCTATTCTCTAGAATTTTATTTAGCTGGATTTAGCCGTGAGCTATAGTTTGCCAAATTCAGCCCTAAAAAAATCCCAGGCAGGCATTTTACATTTAACCCTTCCAGTGACCATATGAGGTAGGTATTATTTTTTATAACTTTATTGTTGTGTAGTTAACATACAATACACTGTACAATTTTATAAGTTTTGACATAAGTATACCCTTGTGAAACATTACTATAATCAAGATTGCAAATATTTTCATCACGTGAAAGCCATTTGCTCCAGCTCTTTTGTAATCCATCCTCCTGCCTTGCCCAAGGCAATCATTGATCTGCTTTCTCTTACTGTATCACTATAGTTTCTGATTTTTTAGAATTTGATATAAAGGGACTCATAGTATTACCTGTTCTCTCCTTGGTCTGGCTTTTTTGACTCAGCATAATTATTTTGAGATTCATCCATGTTGTTACTTGTATCCATAGTTCCTTTCCTTTCTATTGTTAAGTTGTATTCCATTGTATGGATATACCATAGTCTATTCATTAGTATGTAAATAGACATTTGAGTTGCTTCCAGTTTGGGACTATTAAAAATAAAGCTGCTATGAGCATTCATGAACATGCCTTTTCATAGATATGTGTTTTCATTTTGTTTGCAAATACCTAGGAATGGAATGGGTTTGTTGTATGGTAGGTATATGTTTACATTTTTAAGAAAGTATCAAATTGTTTCCCAACATGGTTGTACTATTTTAAAGTATTATTCTTACCAGCAGTATATGAGAGCTCCAGTTGTTCCATATCTTCACCAACACTTGGTATAGTCAGACTTTTTAATTATAGCCATTGTTGTGGGTATAAAGGATCAGCTCACTGTGGTTTAAATTTGCATTTCCCCAATGGTTAATAATTTTGAGCATCATTTCTTATGCTTATTTATCATCATATAAATTCTTTGGTAAACTGTTCCAATCTTTTGCTTACTTTATTAAATTTTTTTAATCTTCTTACTTTGGAGTTTTGAGAGCTCTTTATATTCTGAGAACAAATTTTTTTAATCAGGTACAGGATCTGTATTTTTTTTTCTCCCAGTTTATGCCTTTACTTTTCATTTGCTTAACAGTGTAATTGGCACTGTTTTGATTTGTCACATATGGTGATGTTAGAAAGCACACCCTCTGCTGCATGAGACTGTCAGGGAGCTTCGAATCCTGGCTCTGAAACCTAAGGAAATGGATATTCTAAGCCACAAGGTCCTCCTCAAAAATGCCTTGCCACATACATTTCTGGTTTTCTTATGCTTTAACAAGAAAGTTAATATGAATACAGACTTGAATATGCTTTAGCGTGGTTGGTAAAAAGAAATATTTGAAGGGATTTATAGATGATTCTATGAACAAAACAAAAACAAAAGCCACTAGAGCTTAATAGCTCTTTATAACTTCTGGATTTCTGTACGTTTACTAGTTTGGCACCCCACCCTCTATTCTAAATTAAAGGGGAAAACCATAAAATAGTGGGTTTGCATGTCTGCCTTCTTACAGGAGAGCAGTCTTGCATTTTGAATCGAAAGCGGGTTTGGCTGGAGATGTGAAGGAAAAAGGAGTTAAGAACATGAGTTCCTTTATCTCATGTTCAGTCCTAATCTTTTTGACTAGCATTTTACCCACCACACTTATCTCCTTCCTGCAAGTCTTATTTTCTTCTATTCTTGTCTCTTCCCTCCACTCCCAACTTTCTTTTTTCCTTTAGTACCTCTCTTCTCTTAGACCAAGAAGAGTGGAGGGGGAAATGATGGACTCTGTAGCTTTACGAACTGTCATCTCGGTGTTTATGGAGAATGTGGGGTACGTGCACAGAACATAAAACTGGGTAACTGTGTACTCGGACCACATGATCAGCCGCTTCTGCTTTGTGGTTCGTGGTTCTGTGTGTATGTCCTCAGTCCTACCAGTTTACAGTGCTATGGAATGACAGATATGTGTTTATAACATTATTCTTAGGGTCAAAAGGATTATGACTAAATATCGCCTCTGTCCGAAGTATAAGTTTTTAATCTCTTATTATACTTATTTCTAGGACAGGAACGGTTTGGCAACATGACCCGAGTATATTACAAAGAAGCTGTTGGTGCTTTCGTTGTCTTTGATATATCGAGAGGTTCCACGTTTGAAGCCGTTTTAAAATGGAAAAGTGATCTGGATAGTAAAGTCCATCTTCCAAACGGCAACCCTATTCCTGCTGTCCTCTTAGCTAACAAATGTGACCAGAAAAAAGACAGTGGCCAGAATACTCCCCAGATGGACCAGTTTTGCAAAGAACATGGCTTCACTGGATGGTTTGAAACCTCTGCAAAGGTGAGGTCTGCTTTGCGTTTGTTATCTGCTCTGCTGTTAATTCGTAAATCTGACCTGTAACTTTAAAGTATTTAGATGGATTTACCTGAGTGGTTTTTGGAAACCTAGTAAAAGGTGAAGCTTAGCATGGATATGTTATAGCTTCTTTCACTCAGCAGCAGGAGTGCTTTCAGAATTGGCTAGTGGAGAGGTGAATAGAAGGGCAGATTTTACATTAAAATAAAAATGACTATTATTAGAGCAAAGAACAAATGACATTTTCTATGAGTTTGAGTCCTTAAATGAAGTACTTTTCTTGTACCTGGAATTTGTGGGGTATGAGGTATATTGTCAAGCACAACTATTTTTGATTTTTATAGAACGCTTAATAAAACTAAGGGACGTAGTTGTCCCTAGTGAAGTTGTAAGTCATGTGCAGACTAACAGACATTGAAAAGGTCAGAGAGGAGATGTATTCAGATGATGTTTGAAGAGTTTTAGATCAAATGTGTAGGGAAATTTGAACAAGAGGAAATTATCAACATTTGTGACATACTTCTTCATGAATAGTAGAGTGAGAATTTTTTCTTTCAGCCATTCTGGGAAGCTGGATAAAATGTTTTTTGAAGAAAAAAACACGTTGGCTGTTGAAAATCTTAACAGTCTAAATATACACGAAAGTAAAGGTGACAATACCAAGCACAAAATATTGTGCTGGAGGGGGTTTATGTACATTGGAAGTTTCACTTTAGAGGTCCAATAACAATCAGACATGAGAGGATGATGAATTATTAGCAAAATTCTGTGATGGCAAACTCAAAACCATGAATTTGATATAATCTTAACACAGTTTCAGCTTTTAGTATGCCTTCTGTGAATTTCTTGTATATATCACAAAAAAAAATGCATTGTTTCTCCAAACGACCTACTTACTTATTACCGAGTTACTTTTAGCTTTACCAGAAACTCATCCTAAAAGTGGAAGATTATTTGCTGCCACTGATGATCAGAATAATGAAAGCAAAGCTATGGGAGACTACACAAAAAGTGCTCTGAAAATATTGTGATGGTGGGGTCATTGGAAAAAATAGTGTCTGCTGAAGACAGAAGTGTTTACTCCTAAACTAAAGGCTATTTGTTTAAACAAATATATTCTAGTATCTTAAAATTTAGTTTCATAAATAAAAAGTAGTAGTGGAAGAGAGATGAAGACCAGAGTTGCTGCATGAGCACTTAGCCAAACAGGAAGGAAGAGGTTGCAGAAGGCAAGGCTTTTTATAGAGGCACTTGTTTTGGAAGCCATGCCCTCTGTCTGCTCTCTGCATCTGTGGGGATTTGCTTTACTTCCCAGCTTCGTTAGAAAAAAATTAGTGGTATGTGTAAGTGTTTATTAGAGCATGAGATTTGGTGGAGAAGATGAATATATTACAGATAAAATTTCCTCTTCTGGTTTTATTTGAATTAATCATTCAGGTAATAAATCCAAATTTCTCCCCAGAGTCTAGAAGGAAGATTCATAAACAATAGTATCATGTGGCCTGTCGCCTGAGACTGTATAAGTCATCAGCTTCATGATATCTATGGACAGGGTTACATGCAGAGGTGAAAAGAAAAATATTCATATGTTCTGTGCCTTCCTACGAATATATTAGAAACACCTTCTGCAAAATTTCCTTAGTGGTAAACCAGGAGTATTTCAAGAGAGTAACAGTAATATAAAATTTTTGTTAAAAATTTTAGTCAAGGCTTAAAGTACTGCCCAAGTGTCACTAATACCTATGCTTCTGAGCTGGCCAGCAGCTAACTTCAAATCTGATTTCTGCTAGAATTCCAGTGATCTGAATTCTGATACAAACACAGCCAAAAGGCAAGTTTGAATTCATGAACTTCATCTTTTCACCTTTATGGAAAATAATGGATTTCCAATATGAGAATGTATGACTAATTACACTACAATATGGGACTTTCTGTTCCTAATCAATTACAATTAAATACAGTAAGAGAACATTATAATTATTTGGTATAATGGGGATGGTGGGGACTGAGGGACATTTGGGCACTTAACGATCAATACTTTAATTAAAGTTAATGCTTATCTTGGGAATGGAGTTAAAAAAACTTGTGTTGGTGCTAGAAAAGATACCTGAATAAATAGCAGAGGTCTTGCAGAGCTCTCACTGTCTGAGAAAGGTATAACAAATAAGGGAGAAGGCTAGAATGAACCTCGTGGTATTGGATTGGAATTGGAAAAGTCAGTATATATGTATATATATATACACACACACATGTATAAATTCTGTATTAATGTGTATATGTGTGTGCATATACACACACATGCACATACATGTACACATACATATATGTGTAAACAGATAAACATAGAAGCAGATACCAATATGTGTATGGATACATACATGTTTACTAGGTGTGTCTGCTGAAAAGGATTAGAAGCAATGACAGCACAGAACCAATGAGCTTTGCAAGTCCTTAGAATTTGGTTTTTAAATACTGTTATCCAATAAAACGAACCGAGTCTCCCTGGAGAAATGACTGATTCATTTCAGTCATTGTTTCATGTAGGACAAGGAAAGTAAAGATGTGCCTGAGATATTTTGTGGTGCCGGAAGCTAAGGAAACGCTCACAAAGTGACGGAGATGCGTCAGAAAGACACAGGAGCCTGCTTATAGGAGCTCCAAAACCTAAGACAGTTTGAGCGACAAAATAAGTAATTATTGTAATGGACTTAATACATAGAATAAAATAATGATCCATGATATGAATAAACAAATGAATAAATGGGAGAGAAGAGAAAGCTCTTCCTAACAGGAGAATTCCAAATCATAAATGGAGAAGGAATGATGGAAATAGAAAGTCACCATTAAACACAACAGTAATAATTGTTCTAGGGAAAAATTAACTGATGCCAAAATGAATAGGGAAAGGTATGGTGAAAAACAGGATATTTACATATTTGTACTAACTGAGTACAAAGTGAAAAAGAGTAACTTTTCAGTGGAGAAGCCTGGCAGACATGACTTCAAGCAAGTGTGCCTCCTCATACACTGAAAAGGGCACATCCTGTATGTCTTATTCCTGCCAACAATGCGTGACTTGAATTTAATGATACGGAAACATCAGACAGATCCAAACTGAGGGATAGTCTCTGGCCAGTACTCTCCAAGAGTGTCAAGGTCATGAAAGGCAAGGAGACTGAGGACCTGTTCCAGATTCAAGGAGGCCAAGGGGACAGATCGCGAAACACAGCTGCTCACCTGCATCAGAAACAGGACAGTGAGACAGTTGATGAAATGCGAACAAGGTTGATAGAGTAATGCTGGCACAGTACTGTCATCTAATTTCTTGATTTTGATAGTTATACTCTGGTTACCTAAGATGTTAATGTCTGAGGAATATGGGTGAAGAATATATAGGAATTTTTACTACTTTTACAATGTTTCTGTAAATCTGAAATTATTTTAAAATGAAAAGTTAAATACTTTTAAAAAGAAGCACAGTTTTTGCTATATGTTACATATCATGTATTTAATGACAGCTTATGAATCAGTCACACAAATGTTGTGATAGCTGGTGATTCCTTAGAGCATCCTTAACGGGCATCACACCCACAACATTGTTTCAGCTCAGTTTATACATGTCAACTAAAAGTCATAATTTGTACTCAGAGATGGGGAAGCGACATGTTGCATTTATCATATTTTAATGTGGTTTGAGCCCTTCAGCATTTTTTTTTCACAATGTATCCTGAATACTTGAAGTAGATGTTCAAGGGCAGATTTTTGTTTTTGTTTTTATCTCTGTGCTTTCACTTACGTGGCTGGCCACCTACAGCAGGATGAAGACTCATTTACCAAGGAGACAGTTCACTGAACCTCAGTGGCAGAAGTTTAAAACACTCAAAAACAGAACATCAGAAAGAGTGATCCTTTGTAAAAAGAAGAGTGTCTCAGTCACATTACTCAGCAGCATTGAACTCTTAGCAAACACTTTAGTATTGGAGCAGGAGATGGAGCTGGCGTACTTATAATGCCCCCTCTGACAAACTTTCCTAGCTCCTGGTAATACTCTAATGCTTTCCTCTAAGAATATTGATCCTGAGAATTGATCCTGGTTGTTTCTGCACTACAGGATAACATAAACATAGATGAAGCATCCCGGTTCCTAGTGGAGAACATTCTTGCCAACCACCAAAGCTTCCCTAATGAAGAAAACGACGGCAGAATTAAACTGGATGAGGAGACCGTGAAGAAAGAGAACAAATCCCAGTGTTGCTGACTCAGCGTCTGCTTCTCTCCTGCGAATGCAGCCTGATTCGGTTGGAAGCAGATTCCTGAGAGTGGATCATGGATGGTGGATATGCTGCTCTGTGAATCTTCAGGGCTGTGCCTTAAAATAACAAGGATGGCACCCCTGGGAGCCTGTGACGAAAGGGGACGCTGGTGAAGGAGTCCTGCCGGTGGCTGTGTCCCTTCACCTGTGAACACTTAGGCTTCTGTTGTTGTTGCCATCATATTCAGGATAATGTTTATGTCCTTTTTAACATCTTTTAAAATGACAGTTCTTCAGGATTTGTTAAGACTTGGAAGTTGTGGCTTTCAGTGTGAACACTGGGCTGGTAATAAACTTTCCCTGCAGTCTCACTGTAGTTTCATGAGTCTGTATTTTTGTCTCCCATATCCTATCCTCAAGTTCGAGGGAGGCTTTTAGACCCTTTTAGCCACAGAAAGCTGGAAGTTTCTGTTTAGCAATTTATTTTTCTAGTCAAAACTTTGGTACTTCATGTAAAATTGTTATCCTTAAATATTGTAATTTAACTAGTCCTGGCTAGTGTGACATGTGGTTATTCCCCTTAAATACATTAAAATCCCCTTCCTAATGACTCAGGAAGCACTCACACCACACTGGTACTCTGATCTGGTTGGTACCAGTTGGAAACAATATAAATGAACATCTTTTCTTTTCTCTCCCTAGTCCATTCTCTCCTTTCTTCTTCCTGTGTGTTTGTTTATAACTAAGAGCCTGATAGATATTACTGTTGCAGTTGTAACTAGTCTTTTCAAATCTGTAATAATAATCGTTAAGGAGTGAATTTATTTCAAAACATATACAGTTAAATCGAGATTTCTATAGTAGGCATTGTGAAAGAAATTAGGTCGTGTGTGGTTTTATACAAAGTTTTGAACATTTAAAGTATAGTACATGAGAAACAAAGCAGGCTCACAATATTTGTATTGTCATTTAACCCAATTAAGGAAAAGAATAAATATTTTGACTGCAACTTTTGTTTTGAATTCATGTAGTTCTAGAAAGGTAATATGGGCATACTTTTCTGCCTTAGAAAAGTCTGTGTCTGTTCACTTTTGCCTTTTATTTTTGAGGGGGTTAATGATATCATGTGAAAGGTCCAACTTATCCCTTTCAAAGAAAATTTAAAAGTATTTGTGACATACCAAAGACAATGCAAAATGAGGTCTTGTACATTAAGTATGAACTTCGATAGGAAATATCTGTACATTTATTGAGCAGGGGGAAAAAAAAGACTAGCAAATTGCATTTGCTCTCACAGGTGTACTCTGAGAATAAGTCGTAACTATCACGGGCTATAAAATGTAGCTTGCCCTTCTCATGTTAAACCTGAGCCTTGGCTAGGAATCAGATGTGTTTGTGTGTTATATATTTAAGTAAATCAACTCTTTAACCTCTTTGGACACGTATTCTCTGTAGAATCAGATTTTCCTGAGACCGAGGAATAGAAAGCAGACCCTGATTTAAGTAATACTAATTTAATTAATACAACCCTCTTAAGTTTTTAAAAATAATGCATTAAATCTTGCTTTCTAGTAAACATATGTGTCATACTTTAAATTTTTTTCTAGTCTATGTACAAAGTTCAACTTTTTAACCTTTTTTAAATTCCAGAGTCCAATAGTGTAAGTATTATGAAATATCTGTGCCAAAACCAAAATGTTAGAAATATAAAGCTTATTCTAGGTAGTCATTGAAAGACTGAATGTTCTTTTTTCATATACTGAGTTTTATTTTTTCCAGGAAATTCATCATGTTTACATTGATTTAGCAGTGGATTCAGAATCAGTAGTATTGCACTTTCTTTGCCCATCTTTACCATATTTGTTTTCTTCTCTTAGAGTAATTTTAAGGATTGACAACACCTTAAATAATTTTTTTCTATAAACACTCAGGGTTCTGTTTGTCAGTGTGAGGTAGTGTATTCTATTTATTATTTCCTACACTTTAGAAGTAAAACTGAGTAACTGTTTTGCTTTACTCCTAAATTCTCACTATAATTTATTTTTGCAACTTGAACATGAAACTTGAAGTGAGGGTGTTAGGGAAGGACAAGTTCTCCTCTACCCTTTCTAGGTTCTTCTGGCTGGTCTAAGAATTAAGTTGACATGAAACAGATTTACAGGAGAAAATCAAATTTAATTGCATACATACAGGGCCCCAAAAGAAAAATGAGACCCAAGGACAGGTTGGGCAATTGAGGCTTATCTACCATCTGAGAGAAAGAGAAGGGGGTAGGGGTTTGTGACTTCAAAGGGGAGGAAAGCAATTCACTCGAAGATGGAAAATGTTTGGTAAACAAGTATTTGCTCTGCCATGCAGAGACAGTGGGACACAAGGAGGAATCTGGTCTTCAGGATCTGCTGAGTGCCCCGCCACACCTGGCCCATGTTCTTTGTAGGTATCTCGGGTGCAGAAATAAGCAGTAGGCCCTTTGTCTAAATTCTTTTAGTCAGTTAAGGGGGAGGTAAAAAAGACTTCCTGAGTCTCGGATTTCTTAAAAATAATCAGCCTAACATCATCCTCATGACAAAGAGATATATTTTGGGGTGGCAAATTTTGCTCCCCTACAAGGGTAAGCTACATAAATGATTAAAGGAAAGAAGAGAATACTTTGATATTCCATATTCACTTAATTGCTGAATAAAAACTCCTCAGCCTCACTTCAGAATTAAATAGTTTTCTGGGAATGGAGCTCAGAAATCTGCTTTAAAAAAATCTGGTGATGTCCATTTTGAAAACCCTGTGGAGTGGGTAGCAATAGTTAAAGTGTTATTTAGTTTGAAATCTGTGTTTTTACATAAACCATGAACATGCTTAAAATATAGCATTTTCATTTCCATTTATAAATCAGTGTTGTTCAAAAGTCTGAACTCCTTAAACAGTGGACCAGCAGAATAAACTCACTTTCGTCCACTGCAGAAAATGGAGACCTGAGGGTTCTGACAGGCTGGACTAACCTACAAGTAGTGTAGCCATTTGGAAAAAGGAAGTCATAATCTCTGTATCATATCTTTATTACACTGTTCTCCAAAATGATACAATCTGTAAATTAACAAGTGTGAAAACAAGAAATAAAACTACAAAAACTTTAGCATGTATGAAAAAACTTTGATGTTGGGCTAAGAAAATCTCTAAATCCTCAAATGCTTAAAGCCAAAGAGGAAAACATAGATACATTTGGTTATATCAGTATATCTTGTATAGCAAGATGATATAAGTAAAATTATTACAAATGACAGCAAAGAAAATATTTGTAATTCATTCAGTTGGGTGAGGATTAATAAGTCAAATAATAAAAATAAGCACTCTATAAGACAATGAGTAAAAATGAGCAAATAATGTAAAACCAGCACTTACAGAAGAGTCAATTCATGTGTCAAGTCTTAGTATCCAGGAAAATTCACCAAAAATGTATGAGTTTGATTATATATCTGATTTGGATGAACATATGGGAAAATAGATATTCATAATCTGCTGTTAACTAGATCTGCCTTGATAGATACCTCCGAGTTTTCCCTCACGG
Organism: Balaenoptera borealis; assembly: GCF_965194805.1. Taxonomy (NCBI): domain Eukaryota; kingdom Metazoa; phylum Chordata; class Mammalia; order Artiodactyla; family Balaenopteridae; genus Balaenoptera; species Balaenoptera borealis. Next base: position 18,971,539 of record NC_138873.1, on the reverse strand, counting down.
GTTGCTGTTCACTTTACACTTTTAGTCCACATCTTGCCTAGAAGTGGAACTGCTATTGATGGGGAAACAGAATTAAGAACACACCCTCCTCCCAACCCAGAAAACCTCCCCACAAAGTTAGACCAGAATGAAAGCAGTTATTATTGAATAAGCATGAAATCAGAACATGTTCGTCACAGGCAATATGCTAAGAGATTGTAAAGACAGGAAGAAATCTTACCCTTTCATACAGCCCAGCAGATCCGACCCGTTCCATGCGTGTTCTCAGGGTACACAATAACTAGTCCTCAGATAAGAGGGCTTATCAGCCCCATTTTTCTCACATAACGAATCTTCAATTCACTTAGTAACTGGGGTGACCGTTTGCATTAGCTAACTGAGTTTATCCAAAGGAAAAATAAACTACTTATGTCTTTATGGCAGGAGGAAGTTTTACAAGTTGGCATGAGGCTTCTACCAAAGTTAGGCTTCCCCCTCCCACAGAAACTGGGAGACGGGACCCTATCTTCCTTGATGATCACATTTCAAAGAGATGGCTCCTAGGTCCTTGAGCAAGCTGATGAGAGACTTATTTAGCTTTAAAAATGATTTACATACATTCCAAAGAGACAGAGAAAGAACTTACAAGTCTTCAAGTGTAAATACTCTGAGAAAAAAGGGAGAGCACAGGCAGGGAGAGTCTCTTCCCTTATTTACCACAGGGAGAATCAAGCCTTTTAATACTTTTAATTTGTATTTGCCCTCACTGTCAACTCTGGGTGAACATTTGCTTATGTGTACAAAGGAGAATATGCAGGAGCTTGTTCACTGCAGCATTGATTGGATAGACATGCAAAAGAACTAATCTGAATGTTTATCTGTAGTGGAAAAATGAAATGGACGATTGAATACCCATACAAGGAGACACTGTACAGCAGTATAGCAACAGTTATATAAAAATATGCATTAAGAATTTAAAGACTTTGTACAGCTAAATACCAAGTTCCTGATTATAATTACCTCAGGGAAAAGCTAGAACTGTGGATATTGGTCAAGGCTGACTTGAGCTTTTTAGATAATGTTTACAGTTTTATGGTACATTTCATTTTACATTGGTCAGTATGTTCCCTACACTACCACTGAAATGAAGAGGAATATTTCCATTTAAAACATAATACTTAAGAAAATAAAAGCTGCTTTGAATGATCTTTACTGTTTACTACATTTAATAACATCACTTATAATTTGGTCCTTCTTGGATCTTACATATATTAGTTTACTTGCTAAATCAGTTAAGTTTCCTAAGATTAATAGCTGGACTTATTCAGCTCAGAGTTTAACATGTCCATCTACATTCACATGAGGTGAATTTTTGCTGCTCACTCTTGCCAGTGTTCAAGAATAAACAATTGTGCAATTTAAAGAACAAGATTTATCCACACGTGAAATCATATGAACTACCCATTTCTTTTCCAAAACTGGATTTTGTTTTGAAATTTGAATATAGAAAACCACTATTCTTTTTATTTCTGATTCTCCAAGTTTTGTGTGTATGGTGGGATGAGGAGGTAGGAATGTAGATGATAGGTTAGAGTTACATATAAAATAGTGCTAGAACTACATACATATTAGTAAATCAATCTATTGCCTCTGAAAAGTCACCTGTATACCATCTGGCATTGTTCTACTTGTCCATTAGCATTTCCCAAATCAAACTAATTATCTATCAATCTTCTTCCCACTGCCAAACCTGCTCTAGAGGTTGAAGTGTTTACATATTACAAATTTTATGTTCACTCTAAGTTAACATGTGATGCTATCTTTTAGTAGTATGATTATTTTGTTGATCTTTGTGAACCACGCTAGATTTATACCTGCCATTTCCCTCCCTTTAAGAAAACTTTGCTTTTGAGTTTTTAGTATAGCTTCAGTCATACTGTTAAACTGTGATTTGAGAGCCTACAGAACTTTAAAGAAATACAGTAATTGCTTTAAGTGAAGTCATAATAACATTGGTTGAAACTGGCTTCAATTTCAATTCAACGTACTGCTTCACTGTCTGTCTGTGGTTTAGAGATGAAATTCTGAGGATTTCTTTTATTCATTACAAACTGAGATACTCTCCAAATTTTTTTCTCTTATGGAAATTTAGTACTGTAAAGTACTGTAGTACTTTCGAGCCGGTTTGATTCAGAATGATTATAATAGCTGGGAGTAGAATCTAATTTTTGTAGCATAGCACCTTTAAAAATTGAATATGTACTCTAGGTATTTTTTGTTGTACTACTTGAGCATATTTCTATTCAATTCTATTTAACAAGGTGATTAATGATAAATTCATTGCCTGTTGCAATTGATGTGTAATATATATAATAGTTGTCTCTGCAAAGAAAGGAATTATGATTAAAATAGGAACTGATGACAGGATAGATAAATGAGCCATTCCTTAAATACATATAAAGCTAAGCATATTATATTCTAAAATAATGGTCACTGTTAACCAAAAATCAACTTATATTCAAAAATTTAAAGACCCATCTCAGTATAAAATGAAGACTGATTGGTAAATCAATGTTAAGTTTAAAATATTATGTTCCTATGATTTTAATTTATATATTATAATATTTCAATGTTTTGTCACCATACACTTTAATTTACCTATAAAGGAAACATGAAATGAACACTTCACTCTGTAGCAGACTTTTACATGACTCAATGAAGGACCCCAAAGAAGAATTTACTTCCTGTAAATTTTAAGATAGTTCTAGGATGAACCAACCTAAGCTGAATCAAGAGTATATGAAATCCACTCCTGTACCCAGCTCTTTAACTCATTGTTATTTAAGACTATCCTGAATTGTGGGTGCCAGACAGAATCTGATGTGATAACTAAGACTTTACTCAAATCAATGGTCATGCGCAGGCATGTGCTATCATTGGAATGTCAGCACCAAAATCCTTACTTACAGTTCAAAGGAGACAACTAAAAGTTTTCTGCTCTCCTTTAATTCCCCATGTAATATATTAAATCAACAGGTAAAGAAGGGAAGCCGACATTTATTTTCTTCTTAAGGAGCTGGACAATCTTCCAAATGGCTACTTCAAGTAGTGATATTTTTGGAACTGCATATTATGAAAGAGTTAGTCTGTTTTTTAACCTTTACTAAATGACATATTTGTAAGTACATTTTTGAAGCCTTCTTGTTCTTTTCAAACCAAGGTTAATGGTGAACTTGAAAGAGAAAATGAAATAGGTCTGTCAAATGGAATTACCTACGAGCTTCTCCACCCACTCAGTCTGCTTATATTCGAGAAGAAATTTAGCCAAATCCTGCTAGGTCCTTAAATGTAATTTTTCTTTCTGTTCCCAGGCCCCATGTTTTAAATAAAATATCCAATATGCCATAGTTTGTTAACTCTGTACTAACATTAGTTTTATAAGTCACTTTAAAAAGTTGTAGTTCATTATTTCTAAAGCAGCATTAGTTTACAGGAAATTAATGTTAACTCTTTAAAAAATAAGTCTGAAATAAAGATGAGGCATTATACGTTGAATTCAAAATCATTGTCCTATTTAATAACCATGATCGCTTGCTTCTGAAAAAGCATTTTGATGTATAACAAGATAATTTGGCATTTTTAAGAAAAATCACATTGTTAACTATGTCAGAACTTTATAACCAGATCAGAATTTATACAAAAATATCAGGAAAAAAAAAAAAGATAGGAAGGAAACAGCAGTGAAAATTTTACCAAGGAACAGCTATATAACCAACCATATTTCCAAGATTTATTTTTTAAACCAGAGATGCATCAGAATTAGGAACTTAGGGCAGATGCACCCTGTTATTAATTGAATTAGGTCCCCCACAAAAGAAATGTTGAAGTCCTAACCCCCAGCACCTCAGAATGTGACCTTATTTGGAAATAGTATGGTTACAGATGTAATTAGTTCAGATGAGGTGCTGGCATAGGGGGGGCTCCCAATACAATATAACTGGTATCCTCATAAGAAGATGGCCACATAAAGACATAGACAGGGAGAATGCCATGTGAAGACAGAGGATTGGAGTTCCTTGACAGCTACAAGTGAAGGAACACCACAGATTGCCAGCAAACCACCAGAAACTAGAAAGAATCAGGGAAGGATTCTTCTACAGGTTTTGGAGGGAGCACGGCACTGCTGAAACTTTGATTTTGGACTTCCAGCCTCCAGAACAATAGACAATAAATTTCTGTTGTTTAAAGCCACCCAACTTGGGATACTTTGTTACAGTAGCCCCAGGAAACGAATACACACTCCAATACCACTTCTACTTACATTATCGGTCAGAGAAAGAAGTGGAAGTGGGAAAAATATCAAAACACTGAAGGTCAAATTGAAAGCAGTACAAAGAACAGATTGCTGAAAGGATGATAAGGGATATAGAATTCAAGATGGCAAAAAGAAATGGAAATAAAGTTATTTTAAAAGAGAAAACAAAGGGAGAACGGATAATGGAGGTCTAGCAATTGGTATGCTCAGAATATGCTGAAATAAAGTGATTCATAATTTGAAAATAACAGGATGCTAAAGACATATTAGGACAATGCAAACAAACATACAAAAGGCACAAATATCAATCAAGGTGAGTTGTGGGCAAAAAGTACCAAATGAGACATAGGAGAACATTTTATTACAAAAGGAGGAATCCATAATGGGAATCTAACAGTAATAAATGTATTTATCATCAACATTCATAAAACAAATGCTAGGAAGTATTAGGGGAAAAAAATGTAGTACAAGACTTCAGCTGAACTTTCCTCAATCAATTGTGAAATAATATAAGATAGATCCTCTGCAAGCACACACATACTCCCCACTCCCACAGAAGGATATACCTTACTTTCCAGTAATCATGGAAAAATCAATCACAAAAGTCACCATGGACTAGCCACAAACAAACCTCAAATTCTGAAAGAAATAGAGTCGACAACATTCATCACAAAGCAATAAGATCAGAAAACAGCGGAAGGCACACAACCAAACCAACTAAACAGAAACTAACTGGACATATAACTCAGACCAAGGAGAAAATCAAACCTAAAATTACAAAATATCTGGAAAATAACTATGATGAAGACACCATATATAGAAACTACCAAACTGCAGATAACAATGCCAAAATCAAAATGCTTACTTTGAAACGATTAAAGAATAAAAGTGAATGGAATAAACTTTCAATACAAGAATTTAGAAGACCAGTGAAGGAAGAAATTAATGCTAACATCAGAAGTTTGTTTACTAGAAACATAATAATTTTTGTAAAATTTTTTGTGGAGGGAGAAGATAAAATAGATAAACCTGAAAATTATGGTATAAAGAAAATAATGGCATTTAAATGAGAAAGTAAAAGATGTTAAGTGAAAATTTTGCTCAACATTATGCAAATTAATTCAAAGGAAAACAATTTCTTAAACTTCCCCAGGGAGAAAAGTAGTCCAATTTTTATATTTGAGAAATAAGTGGTCAAAAAATCTAACTTTCACCTAGCCCAGCCCTCTTTGTAACTTCCATCACCAAAAAATGCACCAGGTATAGTATATACCACGGGTAACTTGAAACATTTAAAGAACTCATCTTCCCAATGCCATTTAAACTGTTCCAAAGTATAGAACAAAGAAAACTCTCCATTTTTAAAGGAAGTTAGCTTTGAAGTATGAGAAACACCTTGTTGCTTGACTAAAGTTGAGCAAGCGATGACAGTGACTTACCAACCAGTTCGTGGATGGTCTCTGTCAGACTGTAACTAGAAAAAGACTAGTTACTGGTGATTATGGAATCTGAGAAGTGCTGCAAGGTAATTTTGGCAATGCAAAGAAAGTGAGTCCCAAGGACCCTGAGGAACATTGACCTCCTGCACACCCACATTTACATTACTACGTCAGAATCAGAGGAGAGGGATGGGCTTTCTATAAATGGAGAGGGTAAGACAGAGAAACAGACTCTATGAATTCCATGACGTCAGTCTTGCTGGTGTTTTATTATAATTCCAGGCTTACTATCAAGAATGAAACAGCGCACTGTTGTGTGTTGATGATTATATAAATATTGAAACTCTCAACCATCAAAGAAATGTTATTTGTTAGAAAGGAAGCCCTTTTTAATAAAAATGACCCAAACATGAAGTTTTTCCAGGATTAAATAGTATATATAAATGAAGTTAGCAAGATATTTATACTGAAACCTGACAAGGGTGCCCAAAAATAGCAAACTAGCTACCAATCTTAAAGTGATGGAAAAACCCCATATAAATAATTAACAAATAAAATCAACAGCACAATAAAGATCAACTTAAGATGCCCAGGATGGGTTTATACAGTTGTTTCTATTAAGATTGTTAAGAAAGCTATTAATGAGATTTACCATGAAAGCAAATCAAAACAGGATGTTATTTTTCCGTAAATGCTGAAAAAGAATTTATAAAAATTAAGTGTAATTATTCTTTCATTCAATAAAAAAATTAACTGCAACTTAAAAAAACTAGTAATAAGTAGATATTTCCTGAATATGATTTTTTAAACTAATGTGCCCCAAAGTTAACATTTAGGGAAAATGCTGACATTGGTGAGTATCCAAAATCTGAGATGCAGATAAAAATTGAGAGAATTTTATTATTTTGAAACACAATATTTTTCCTGGAGCTGACAGATTAAAATGATTGTTATAGCAAATATCGTATAAAGCATGTATACCCTCTCAAGAATATTAGTTTGCTTACCTCTTCAGCAGGTTCCAGCAAACTGATTAATTCTCTGCAAACAACCATTGATTTTTAGCAAGATGTAGTTTACTTAATAATTAAGGTTTTTTTGTGGTTTTCGTTCAGCTTCCCTTTATAGCATGTACTAGCTTCTATCTTGTTTAAACATCTCATAACTAATGATTGTGAAAACACTTTTATGTAGAAAACGGTTATTAATAAATGTCCTTTAAATATAGAAATAGATTGACAGTTGATACCAATATTAAAAGACTATAAAAGGGCTATGTCCTTTTTAAAGTAATGAATTTATAACAGTGTAATATGAGGCAGCATACTTATTAATATAATGTTTGTAAAAATTTAATATGACCGAATAGATTTTTAGAAGGAAAGCGTTAATGCTGGTTTGGTAGCGTTTTTTCCAGCCTTGATGACACCTGATCATTTTACCCTTGGTGAAATCCTCCTTGAAACACTAACTCAAGAAATTATTAAGGGTGTGCCTACACTGGATCTAAGATAAATCAGACTTTTACCGAGAACCGTGTAGGACACAGAGCTACTGGGCTTCATTGTCAATATTCTTTATAAAGAGTAACCAGTATTGATGAAGCAGCCACATGGAGGTATAGGCTCTTGCAATTCCAGAGCGGGCAGCAGGATTAGGTAGGAATCAACGCTGAAGGGCTTTCTGAGACAAGATAGTGCACACTCACTCAGCCTCTTCTCCTAGGATCCTATGAGTGCGGAGTGACTGGGATACTGAAAAATTCCTGGAAGTTCCAAGACCACAGTCATGCCTTTGTAAGCATTCTGTGCTGTTGCCTATCCTATATTCTTTCTTAAAGCTACAGAAACTTGATGCTGAATAAAGCCTCTTTTGTCTCACAACTTCTCTTTTTGAACCCAAGAATGTTGCTGTTAGTAGCAGAAGGGCTTCTCAATTGCAGACTTCTGATCATTGTAGAGTTGTTTAATCTACTATTTAGTATTCATAACAATAACAAGTTATTCTTTAAGAGCTTCATTTAAGTTTTATTTGTTTGATTCAATTTAGAACAAGGTTCCTTCAAGAAAAAAGTTCATTTTGAGAAATCTTCAAATCTTCTTAAGATAAAATTTTAAAAAAAGATGTTAATTTTGCTCCATGTGGAATTGAGATGACAAAAACTCCAAAATCATGTACAATGACATCTGTGATAGATAATCTTGAAGCCAGATATAATAAAGAATCTAAATAATAATAGGAAAAATAAGTCTTAGAGAAAAACCGAGTGTTCAAAACATATTTTTTCCATTAATCAAATTTCAAAACAAAGACTTGGCTAGAATGTTGTAATGAGGCAATTTTCTAGTTTTGAGTGTGTAGAAACTAAGAATTTAAAGAACAATGTCATTGAAAAGAGTTCTGTAGTCTTCCAACTATTTTCAATAATTGAAGAGGAGAATTTTTTAGATTTTCACAAGTTATGAATTGTAGTAAAAATTCCTTTTAGAAGACATTAGTGAAAAAGCTTTTTTTATTTCCTGAATTACATTCTGGTGTGCAAAAAAAAATTTTTTTTTTAATGTTACTGCTATTAAGTGTACTCCTGAATCTTATTCTGAAAGCATCTTATTTCATGATATAGTGTCAATGAAATATCATCACCACCATAAGTCAAGTCTTCAAGTCCAGAAATTGTGGGGGAAATAAATGCATATTTTAGTTATTATTTGAAAGGAAAAAAAGCAACATCACCATCATCAGTAACCTATACTGGAAGAGCAGGCCAAAAAAGAAAAAAAAAAAAGTTCAGTTTGTTTAGTTGAAGTGAACATCAATTTTGTATGACGGATTACATATAGTAGAGTAGACAGGAACTATCTAGCTGCTGGTGATACTGACAAACTATTTCTCTGCACTATAATATTAAACTTCTAAAATTTGATTACTAAAACATTTTTAATAATAAAATTGTGACCATTACATTTTTGATGCAATTTTATATGTAATTCTACATACCAACATTTCCTTCTGTGATGATAAAGACTTGGGTTATTCAATATTCTGCTGAAGTAAGTATTCTATATACCTTGAAATTAAAAAAAAAAAAAAAAAGATATTAGCATGAGAATAGCCAGATAGATCACAGGGTTAGAAAGTCCAAAACTGAGTCTAAAAGCATTTGGAAATGAAGTATATGAAGGGATGTTATTTCATATCAGCAAAGAAAATTTGATTATTAATAAAATGTGTTGAGATAACTGAGTAGTCATCTAGGGGAAAATGTTGGCTCCCTAGATCTAATTTTTTATCCAAATTAATTTCAGATAGATTAATGATTTAAATGAAAAAAATTACTAAGATAAAACATGAGATTTTTAAAAAATCTTGGAATTAGGGAAGTCTTTTTAAGTATGACACAAAATCTGATACTTTCAACCACACAAAAATAAATAAATACATTGCCAAAACTCACCATAAGTAAACTCAAAAGATGATCCTGGAAAAGTATTTTATGTTATAGTTAAACTGCTATTATCCTTGATTTTTAAAGAACTCCTCCTACAAGTCAAAAAGACCAGAACAATGAACAACAAATAAGCAGAAACAACTAATTGAAGAGGAAATAAAATGACCATTAAACAGATGAGAAGATGCTGAAACACACTCACAAAGATGCAAATCCAAAACTACACTAAGATACCATTTTTCATCTATTAGATTGGCCAAAGAAATATTTATTAAAATTACTAGGGTGTGATAAAACAGCGTCTCATATTGCTGAAGAGAATGAAAGGTGGCAAAATGTATATAAAGGACAAATGGACAATACCTATCAAAATTACAAATGCCATTTTATGTTGAATTTCCCATAGCCATTTATCCTGCAGATATGCTTGAAAATTTGTAAATTTAGTTCATGTTGCAAGGATATTCATTGCAGCAATGTTTATAAAAGCAAAAAACTGGAAATCGTGGATTAGAAAAAGAATGCTGTGGTGGTATTACTTTCACAATCAGATAAAAACATTGATATACAAAAGGTATGAATCCTTTATATGGGAACATAACAATTTCATAAGTTATTCAAAAGTTCTTTGAAAATTAAGTGCTAAAGCAACTCCAGTCTATTTTGAATGGTAGAAATAAAACCTTTCTTAGGCACTGTACATCCTTGATTTAGCAGTGAGGGATCAGTTATTGTCGTGGTGGTTGTTATGTGGCAGCTCTCAACTGTGGAAGCAGAAGATAAAAGCTAAGGAAGAATTTTAAACTTCGTGGTTTAGTATTGAAGGCAAACCTCTTGGCAAAGACTGGGCTATTTTGTGGCTCCAGGACTTTAAGGAAATCTCTGTCCAGTCATTAGCTAACTACTAACCTAATGGAATAGATATTTCAGCGGTCACACATGACAAAAGATACATACTTTCCAAAATTAGTTCAGAATAATCATTAAACAAACAACAACTACAATAATCAGCAACATCAACAAACCTAGCTGGAGGACTGGAAAGGAGAGAAATTGATTTCCAGAGTTTCCCCATTATAAGATTCACAGTGCTCAGTTTTCAACGAAAAAATTACAATGCATGCAAAGAAACAAAAAAAGTATCTCGGAGAAAACTCAGACATTGGACTGTCTAAACAAAAACTCTAAATTAGCTATTTTAAACATGTTCAAAGAGCTAAAGGAAACCATGAATAAAGAACTAAAGGAAAGGATGAGACTGATGGCTCATGAAATAGAGAATATAAATAAAGAAGTTGTAAAAAGGAACCAAATAGAAATTCTGGAATTGAAAAGTACAATAACTGATATGAAAAATTCATTAGAAGGTCTCAACAGCAGGTCAGATTTGAGCAAGCAGAAGAAAGAATCAGTGAACTTCACAATTGAAATTACCAAGTCCCAGAAAAAGAAAGAAAAAAGAATGAAGAAAAATGAACAGAACCTCAGAGACCTGTGGAACATCGTAAAATGTACTGACAATCATAAGGGAAGTCCCAGAAGGAGACTAGAGAGAAAAGGGCAAAAAAGAATATGTGAAGAAATAATGGTCCAAACTTCCCAAATTTGTTGACAAACATTAATCTGTAGAGCTCAATGAACTCTAAGTAGAATAAACTCAAACTCCATACCTAGACACATCATAATCAAACTGTCCAAAGCCAAAAACAAAGAGAATCTTGAAAGCAGCAAGAGAGAAATGATACGTCATGTGTAAGAGATACTCAGTAAGATAAACAGTGGTTTCTTATTAGAAACTATGGAGACCAGAAGGCAATGGGATGACATATTCAAACTTTCAACTAAGAAATCTATATCTGACCAAACTATCCTTTGAAAATGAAGGTGACATTAACACATTCCCAGATAAACAAAAACTATGAGAGTTTGTCACTAGCAGACCTCTCCTAGAACAACTGCTAAAGTTATGTTTGTTGAAGTCATTCAGGCTGAAATAAAAAGACATTACACAGTAATTCAAATCCACATGAAGAAATAAAGAACACCGATAGAGATAACTAACTACCTAGGTAAATATAAAAGACAGTATAAATGTATTTTTGTTTGTAATTCATTTTTTCTACCTGACTTAAAAGACAACTGCATAAATCAATAATTATAAATCTGTGATAACAGGCACACAATGCATAAAGATGTGATTTCTGATAACAGCATGAAAGTGGAGGATGGAGATACACAGGAGCAATGTTTTTATATATTATTGAAATTAAGTTGGCATTGTTCTAAACTAAAGGAGAAATACAAAATCTTACTACAAGAGACTGATTTAGTAATCAAACAAATGCCAAAAAAGAGAAGTGTAGGACCAGAGGGCTTTACTGATAAATTCTACCAAATACATAAAGAAGAATTAATGCCGACCTTTCACTAACTCTTTCAAAAAACAGAAAGAGGGGACTTCCCTGGCGGTCCAGTGTTTAGACCTGTCGGCCCAGGGTTAAGACTCTGTGCTCCCAATGCAGGAGGCTTGGGTTCAATTCCTGGTCAGGGAACTAAGATCCCTCATAATGCACGGTGCAGCCAAAAAAAGGCATACACGTCTCAGCCAATAAATAAATAAATAAAACATCATGATATTTAAAAAAAAAAAAAGAGAAAGTCGGAACTCTTCCTAACTCATTCTATGAGGCCAGTATTACCCCAATGCCAAAGGCAGAAAAAAGCATCACAGGAAATGAAAACTACAGACCAATATCCCTTGTGAGTATAGATGCAAAAATCTTCAAAAAAAAAATTCTAGCAAACTAATTCCAGCAGTATTAAAAATAGTTATATACCATGACAAGTGGAATTTTTCTCAGGAATGCAAGATTGGTCCAACCTGCAAAAATAATCAAAGTAACATCATATTAATAGAATAAAGGGAAAAAAACACATGACCATTTCAATATGTGCAGAAAAAGCATATGACAAAATCCAATACTATTTCTTGATGAAAACACACAACAAACTAGGAATAGAAGGGAACTTTCTCAACATGATAAAAGCCAACTATTGAAAACCCACAGCAAACATCACGATTAATGATGAAAAACTAAAAGTTTTCAGGAACAAGATAAGTATGTCTGCTTTTGCCACTTCTTTCAACATTGTACTGGAGGTTCTAGCCAGGGAAATTAGTAAAAAAAAAAAAAAAAAAAGAATTAAAAGACATCTAGATTGGAAAGTAAGAAATAAAATTATCTCTATTTGGAGAAAACATGATATTATATACAGAAAACCCTAAATAATTCACTAAAACAATAGTAGCTTTAGTTTTAAATAAACTAGCTCTGCAAAGTGTCAGTGTTCAAGATCAGTGTACAATATACAAAAATTAGTTATATTTCTATACCACATCAATGAGCAAGCTGAAAATGAAATTAACAAAGCAGTTCCATTCACAATACATCAAAAAGGATAAAATACTTAGGAATAAATTTAACCAAGGAAATATAAGATTTGTACACTAAAACCCACAAAATATTATTTTTAAAAATGCAAGATCTAAATAAATAGAAAGACATCCTGTGTTCATGGACTGAAAGACTTAATATTGTTAAAATGACAGTAACCACCCCCCCCCCAAATTATCTACGGATTAAATGCAATCCCCGTGAAATGTCCAATTGCCTTTTTTGCAGAAAAGGATAAGCTGATCCTAAAATTCATATGGAACTGCAAGAGACATCTGGTCCTAAAATTCATATGGAAATGCAAGAGACATCAAATAGCCAAAACAATCTTGAAGGAGAAAAAAGTGGGAGGGCTTACACCTTCTGATTTCAAAACTCACTCCACAGCTACAGCAATCAAGACAGTCATAAGGTTAGTACAGAGTCATAGAGTAGGTGCTGTGTCATATAATAAGTTCCTCTACACTACACACAATAACAGTTTGGTGGACTTTTTAAAATTGAATTTCCCAATAAGAGGTAAATGTTAATGAAAGGGAAAGCAATAAATCTTTAATTTAGATTTATCATTTATAACTTTGTATACTGAGTTTGCTCGTACATGAGCATACCTGCTCTGACACTTCAACTGCTCATCTTTGTGAAAAAGAAAAGGAAATTATGTCTGTGCAATTTGCAGAGCTCAGTATTAAGCTGCAAGTATGACATTGTAGCTTCTCTCTGTTGCTATGGGCAAGTTACTCGAATGACTTCAACAGATTCTTAAACTGAACAGAAATTGCTTCCCACTCAGTTATAATTTTACCATGCAGAGGCTAGAAATTGGGAATAAATAATGAAGGAGGTCATCCAGGTTCACATTTAATGCTCTGTGTGGGATGTAGCTGTTGGAGAGGGGAAACATAGCCTAGTGGTAGAGAGATCTTTCTTTACGATCTGAAAGAAATTCTGGCAGCTCTGACTTTACTTTCATAAAAGTAAATGGGAAAGAAAAACCTGTATGAAGGAACAAATATGGTTGCTAAAATTGTGCTTTTAAGGTTGTACCTTACAGAAAGAAGTAATCAATGACCAATTTTTTAAAAAAGCATAGAATGTGGACTATAGATTGATTAGGAATGTGGCATTATTTGCCATATAACATTATTGAGATAAAGATATAAGAAATGTTTTTCCTCAAAACACCTTTTATGTAATCCATAGCTTGATTCATTGACAAGAGGTTTGGTGGATTAAAGGTGGCCACCATTTCTTTGTAACACTTTCCTTTGAGAAGTAGAGTTTATTTTCCCTCATCCTGAATCTAGTCTCATCCTGTGACTGCTTAAGTAATAGATAATGGCAGAAGTGACACCGTGCCAGCTCTAGGCTTAGCCTTTTAGAGCACTGACTGGCAGCTTTTGCTTCTGTCCTCTGGGAACACTCACTCCTCAAACTCTGCCTTCTAGAGCCCAGCTGCCATCCGTGAAAAGCCCAAGCCACCTGAGGGTCCATGTGAGGTGCTGCGGTCCACATGCCCAGCTGAGCTCCCAGCCTTCAGCCAGCATCAACCAACAGCCATGTGAGTGCGTCATCTTAGATGTTCAAGCCCAATAGAGCCACCCAGTAGCTGTGACCCCAACGGTGGCAACTCTGGCCCAGAACTACCCAGGCGATCCCAATTAACATGCAGAACTGTGAGAAGTAATCAAATGGTTGTTTTAAGCTGTGAAATTTTGGCCGGTTTGTTATGTAGCCAAACATCAAAACAATCATCTTGCATAATGATGTGTGTTAAAAGTTAGGTGTCACAGATGGCAGAATGAACAGAAAATTAGTAAATTTGACCTGTATCAATGATTATGTCTACAATCTCTCCTCAGAACTTCTCCAGGGGAGTTTTAGCAACTCAGAAGACTGCTTTCAGACCTGATCCCTTTTCTAGAACTAAATTTACATCTCACTGGGTTCTAGACAAAAAGTGTGTGAAAAATCTGTAAGTACTTTTAATTTATTGAGAATGCTATCTTTTCTTTAAACTTCAAGCATGGAGACAAAGCTTTTACTTAGAACGTCCTTAGTAAGAGTGTTCATTTGTTTGTTTTGAATAAGATGAAAACATAAGAATGTTAAAAAGTTTTAACATTGAACTTTTATGATGTCACTGATATATTTTTAACATTAGATTAAAACAAAGCAAAACAAAAGCAAACCACCCCAAAAGACAATAAACCCAGCAGCCCTAAAAGAAAAATTTAGGTTCAGTACACTATGAATAGAAATTCCTGTATGTTGAATTAATTTTTGAATTTGGTTTCTGAGTCTTTTGTAAATAATAGGTCAGAATGAATTAGTGGAATAAAATCGCATTGGCGATTTCCTTTTAGATTAGTGGATTTTACCTCAGATCCCAGTGTTGAGTTAAATGAAAACATGTGTTTCTGTGGATTGACAGCACACATTTTTCAATACATATAGTCCACTGAGAAGCACAGTGCTGTCAGAGTTCAGCCTGGCTTCTGGGAATGGTTTTGAGGAAACACCTAATTTTGAGCAAGTTACCAACGCACTCTCCCCTCAATATCTGTATCAGTAAAAAAAAAAAAAAAAAAAAAAAGAATGATAACCATCCCTGCCCAATTTATCTGGAAGGACTGTTCTTCAGAATCAAGTGATCATATATGATGAACATACTGAAGGAGCAGACGGCTTTTTTCAAAGCTAAAATCATTTTGTTGTTGTTCTTGATAATTTTGCTTCCAGTAATTTCGTATTTTTTCTTTCAATTCTGGAAACTATTTTAATACACTTTTCTGAGGTCCAACACTGTTCATGTTTTAGATTGTGGTGTCTTTGCCTGCTTTGCTTATATGGGTCTCTGAAGTTAACTGATATTTAACTGGAACATAAACTGTGGCAGAAATATTGGGGAGAGAAGAGAAAAATAATCATATGTAGAGAAAATAAAAGCTAAGGTGACAAATTCAAGCATTCAAACTTCTAACAAAATCTCCTTTCTTTCTATCTCATTTCAACCCACCGAGGACCTGTATACACCTTTACTCCACTGTCTCCGTTTCCTTGTATGTTTCTCCGGGAACTTTATATACATGGGATTCCATGGTAAATACTGTTGTATCTTGCTTCATTCACTAAACCTAAAGTTTTTATGATTTATCTATTTATCTATTTATATATTCATTATTATTATAATAATATAATTATTATATAATTATTATATATATTTATATATTTGTATATTATATATTTATATATTTATTTATATATTTGTTGTTCATTCCTTTTTATTCCTGAATGGTATTACCGAATATATCACATTTTGTTTATTCTCCTGTTGATGGACATTTAGCTTATTTCCAATTTTTGCTGTCATGAATAGAGCTGCTATGAACTTTCTTGTAAAAATCTTTGTGTGACTATGTGTTTTCATTTCTCTTAGGTAAACATCTAAGACTGGAATTTCTGGATATTACGGTAGGTGTGTGTTTAACGTCATAAGAAACTGCCAAACAGTTTTCCAGAGTCATTTGCCATCATCAGTGACTAATCAGAGTTGGAGTTGCTTGGCATCGTCTCAACATTTAATATTTGTACTGGTTAGTTTTTGCTTCATAACAAATCTCTACATAACTTAGTGCCATAAAATAACACCAGTCTGAGCCAACTCACTGGAACTTGACGGCTTAGGACAGCCTCACTTGTGTGTTTGGTGATTACCTCATCATCAACTGGAATGACAGGCATGACTTGGCTTTGCGTGTTTCAGGGGCTGGCCAGGACTCATCCACATGGCTTGCTGGTTAAAGTCAGCAGAATAAAGCAAGCTCCATTCCACTTCCACTTTCTAATCCTCTGCTTGGTTCACGTTTGTTAATGTCCTAGTAGCCAAAGAAAGTCATGTGGCCAAGAACACATTTAAGGCATGGGGAAATGGATTCCACCTTTAATAGAAATAACTGAAAAATCACATTGGAAAGGAGTATTGCTGCAGGGATAGGAAGTATTTGAGGCCTTTTAGCAATCTACCTTTCAGCAGTCTTTGATCACAAAGAATTTATAGTCTCTTCACATGAAAAAATATAATCCTGTCATTCCAGAACCCCCAAAGTTTCATTTCAATGATGGCATCAGTCTCAGAATTGAGAATATAGTTATCTAAATCAGATCCAAATGCAGGTGAGGTTCCAAGAACTGTAGTCATCAAGCGTTCGTCTGGGAAACAGAGCTAGCATGAGTGTTAGTGGAATAAGGGATTCATTGTAGGAATTAGACCTTGCACAAAAGTGAAAGTAGATGAAGTAAATGGAAGGGTTGGGATCAGAAAAAGAGTCATTAATGAGACTACCTAAAGTACTGGTGCAGGTAGACAAGTTAGAGCTTGCAGGGAAGTCTGAGAAACTAAACATCCACTGCAGTAGGACCAAGAAAAGGAAGTTAATGGCGAGCTCTATGGGAACTTGTTGTCTTTGTGTAGCTACCAATTTTGTGGGTCCAGAGCCAAGCATGGTGGACCTGGGGCTGCTGTTGATCACCCTGGAAGATGAGTTGGACAACCTTGTAAAATGAGGTCATGCCATGACTCAGTGAATACATCTGCACCAGTCTGGCACTAAATCTGACACTGGCAAACTTTTGAGAGTAATGGCTACTGCTTTATTTATATAAATTATATGAAAGTTTCTCTTTGGGCCAAATCTAAAACAGAAAAGGAAATTCTGGGAAATATAGTCTTCAGCTTAACCAGGTTGACATAGAAAAATACAGTATACTGTTATTAGTTTTATTTTTTCATTGTAGCATTGTACTAGGTATGTATATACTCATTATATCTCATTGGGTTTCAATTTACACAACCCTAATGACTGTGCTTATTGGCCATTAATATTCCTTATTTTGTGGTTGTCTATGTTTTGTGTGAATTTTTATTAAGTTTTTTGTCTTTTTATTATTGAATTTTAGCAAATCTTTATATAGTCTAAATACAAATCCTTTGTTGTATAAATACATTGCAATGCTTTTATCCCATCGAGGTTTGCCTTCTAATTTTCTTAGTAATGACTATTTTTGAAAAGAAGTTTTTACTTTTAAGGAAGTTCAGTTTATTAAACTTTTTATTATGTTTAATGATTTCTGTGTTCTAAGAAATCATTGAACACCTGAAGTTTGCAAAGATATTATCCAGTATTTTCTTTAAGGAGACTTTTAGATTGACTTTTTATGTTTAGATCTATATCCCATCTTGAGTTAATTTCTGTATATGGAGTGAGGTATTGGTCAAGCTTCTTTTTTTTTTTTCATGTAGACAGCCAGTTCTTCTGGTACTATATATTGAAAACCATATATAATTTCTTTGTCCACGTTAAATTTCATTGGTGCCTTTATAAAAATAAAATTACCACATTTCATTGTGTGTATATCTCTTTCTGGACTTCCTGTTTTTACTAATCTATTCTTCTATTCCATATCAGTAATTATTATGACTTTATAGTAATTCTTAAAATAATACAAATCTTGCAAATTTTTTCTATTTAAATATTTTAAAAAATTATTCTGGGTCATTGGCAACTCTTTATAAATAGTACCAGATTGTCAATTTATGCCAAAAAATAACCTGCTTGAATTTTGGTTGGAAATGTGTTGAATCTATAGAATTGGGGAGAAATTGACATTTTTACAATATTGAGTGTTCTAATCTGTGAACATGATGTATTTTTTTTTTTTAAGAGAAGGGCTCTTTTTTTTTCTAATTAATTAATTAATTAATTTTTTTTTTTGGCTGTGTTGGGTCTTCGTTGCTGTGCGCGGGCTTTCTTTAGTTGCGGTGAGCGGGGGCTACTCTTCGTTGCGGTGCGCAGGCTTCTCATTGTCGTGGCTTCTCTTGTTGTGGAGCACGGGCTCTAGGCATGCAGGCTTCAGTAGTTGTGGCACGTGGGCTCAGTAGTTGTGGCTTGCGGGCTCTAGAGCTCAGGCTCAGTAGTTGTGGCGCACGGGCTTAGTTGCTCCGCGGCATGTGGGATCTTCCCAGGCCAGGGCTCGAACCCTTGTCCCTTGCATTGGCAGGCGGGTTCTTAAGCACTGCGCCACCAGGGAAGCCCTCTTTTTTTTTTTTTTTTTTAATTCACATTTAAAGCAAATTTTTTATTGGAGTATAATTGCTTTACAATGTTGTGTTAGTTTCTGCTGCATAATGAAGTGAATCAGCTATTTGTATACATATATCCCCTCCCTCTTGGACCTCCCTCCCACGTCCCCCATCCCACTCATCTAGGTCATCCCAGAGCACCTCATTTATTTAGTCGTCCTTAATTTTAGCAATAAGATTTTCCGGTAGAAGCCTTATACAGCTTTTCTTATATTTATTACCAAGAATTTTTCTTGCTGGCATGGTAAGTGACATTGTTTTTAAATTCTCACCCCCATCCCAGACTATAGTCAATAGGACAGCCAAATTATTATTATTAAAAATAAAATTAGATGTCACTCTTCATATCATAACCAACAAATGGCTTCTTCTATTAAGCATAACAAACACCACAATCATTTTAATAGCCTAAAAGTTCAGCTTGTCTCACCTCCTACCATTATTCCCCTGTTCCCTCTCCAGCAACCACACTGTTTCTCCACATGCCGCCCTCGTCAGAGGCTTTATTGTCGCTTCCTTTGTCTGTGGCAGCCAACCGCAAATATATGCATGGCTTCTTCCTTCACTGTCTTCAGGCCTCTCCTCACATGTCACCATGTCTTCTGACTCCTGACCACTTTATGTGGAATAAACCTGACTCACCCCCTCAGCACCACCCCATCCAACTTACCTGGGCAACCCTACATTTTCATTTGTCCAAGCTGGATGCCCCAGCTTATGCCTGCTGACCTGACTTCCCATCTAGTTTTCAACCCTTTTTATTCTAAAAAGTGTCCCAATTTGAAAAATAAATTACTTATCACCCTATCCTTATCTTGATTCACTTTTCTTCATAGCACTTATCAATTATGTGCCATATTGTACATTTGCATGTTTGTTTTCTAGCTCCCCCAAAGGGACTGTAAATTCCGTGTGACAGAGTCTTTATTTTTATTGTTGACTGTTTTATCACCAACACTTAGAATATCACACAACTTAATTTGTTGTGTTAAGTAAATAATTGATAAGTACACTAGCTGAATGACTTTGGGAACTGTTTGAACTTCCGTTTTTTCCTCTTTCTGTAAAATGAAGTCCTAGATTAAATGAGGCCATTAAGGCCATTCCAGCTCTAAAATACAATAATTGCTTGTGAAACCTCATTCCTTTTTGATACAAGTTTCATTTAAGTCAACAGTGTAGAGGAAGAACACTAGAGCAATAATTTTCATAAGCTAGAGTAATCCTCCAAAGCAATAAAAGACATCGTTCTAAAGTAGAATTTCATTTAAGCAGCATGGATTGATTTAAAAATAATTACCTGGGTGACAACTTGCAGGACGACTCAAGCATAAATCCTTATTAATCATTTTCTGACCTAATTGAGTTTTTCCGTACATTCCTGTAATATTTAAAAATATTTTTATGGGATGGGTAAAGTTATTTATGGAATTCATCTTATGATAAAGACCCCCCAAAATTTCTATCTCCAGCCCAGAGCTGTCACCTGAATTCCAGACTCATTTATCCAAATGCCTGTGAACTCTCTGATTGCATTTCTAATAGGCATCTCAAACTGAACACATTCAAACCTGAACTCCTAATTTTCTCCCTAACTTTCTGCTCTCAAAGTCTTTCTCACTTCAGTGGATGGGAGTTCTGTTTTTTCAATTGCTCAGGCTAAAATCCTTGCTGTCATCCTTGATTCCTCTTTTATCTTACACTCTGTATCCAGTCTATCAGCAGATCCTTTTAGCTATTCCTTCAAATGCACCCAGGATCAGACCGGTTCTCACCCTCCTATACTTTTGCCCTAGTGTAGCCAATACTGCATTTTCCTGAATTACTGCAATAGCATTTTTTTTAACATCTTTATTGGAGTATAATTGCTTTACAATGGTGTGTTAGTTTCTGCTTTATAACAAAGTGAATCAGTTATACATACACATATGTTCCCATGTCTCTTCCCTCTTGCGTCTCCCTCCCTCCCACCCTCCCTATCCCACCCCTCTAGGTGGTCACAAAGCACCGAGCTGATCTCCCTGTGCTATGCGGCTGCTTCCCACTAGCTATCTATTATACATTTGGTAGTGTATATATGTCCATGCCACTCTCTCACTTTGTCCCAGCTTACCCTTCCCCCTCCCCATATCCTCAAGTCCATTCTCTAGTAGGTCTGTGTCTTTGCAATAGCATTTTAACTAGTTTTCCCTAGCTTCTGCCCTAGTCATCCCTCAATACCCACCCATGTGTATTTTCAATAAAGCACCCTGAAGGATCATTTTAAAGCCTAAACCAGGTCATGTCACTTCTCTGCCCCAAATCGTCTATTTGCTTCCATCTGACTCAGAATAAATGCCATGTTCCTAATAGGAGCCAGTAGGATCTGCCACCCTGCTGCCTCTCTGACTCCATCTTCTCTACTTTTCTTCTTGTTCTATTTGTTCTAGTCACAGAGGCAGAGAACACACCACATGACCTCCCACCTCAAAAAATTACTTGCTATTGACCTTGCTTAGAATACGCATCCCCTCAGAGGTCTGCATGGCTTGATGTCTTATACACTTTAGGTCTCTCCTCAAATGTCACATTACCAGAGTGGTCATTCCTGTGCCCTCAATATAATATAGCAACTTCCTCCCTAGTTCACACATTTCCTATTTCTTTTACCCTACTTCCTTTTTTCTGCTTAGTAGTTAGCCCCACTTGACATACTGGAACAACATGATATATTTTGTGTCTGTTTGTTGTCTCTCCCCCTCTCCTAGAATGTAAGTTCATGAGGTATATAGCATTGTTTCAATAAAGCTAACTTACTTTAAATGAGTTATCTTTAAATTAATGCGCATTTTGAAACTGTTTTTTAGAAACTTGTTTATGAAACTGAGAACTTCCCTGGTGATCCAGTGGTTAAGACTCTGCACTTTCACTGCAGGGAAAGTGGGTTTGATCCCCGGTCAGGGAACTAAGATTCCATATGCCATGCAGCATATGGGATCTTATTATGGGATCATACTTAAGTTAAAAAAAAATTTTTTTTAAACTTGTTTATGAAGCTGAGAATATGCACAAATGCAAACAGGGTAAAATGCCCCATCACACTTGT
Source organism: Balaenoptera borealis (assembly GCF_965194805.1). NCBI lineage: Eukaryota > Metazoa > Chordata > Mammalia > Artiodactyla > Balaenopteridae > Balaenoptera > Balaenoptera borealis. The sequence goes on along the minus strand of NC_138873.1, from coordinate 18,949,676 downwards.
AGGCGTCACCCTCCAATTGAGCAACACACGCTTGAAGTCTAGGGGGACGGCAAGGTTGGATGTCAGTCCTTCTTAGCTCTCAGAGGAGAGGAAAGGGGCGGCAGAATCAGAGGTGTTTTGATGCTTTCCCACTTTTTCCAGTGCACTGATCACTTCTTGCTGTTTTAGTTCTGCAAACAACCCAGAAAGTGTAGACCTTACACTACCTTCTAGTTGTTTAGAGTTCTCCAGTGCAGCACCCTACTCAAGACCTTCCCCACCAAAGTGTTCATTAATCCTGCAAGTGCTGGGGTCTATGTTAGCACAGAAGAGGATCTGGAACTTCATCTAGTTCAGCCCTACAATTTTCTAAGTGAGGAAACTGGCACTCAGGGAGGTGAAATGACTTATCCGAAAGCACTCAGAGGTGGCCCCAGAGTCCAAGCCTCCAGTTCCCCATTCCTGTTCATCTGTACTGCACTGTATTTTATCAGCCTGTTATTCACATTGATTAAATATAGGAAAGTACCTAAAAGTTCAACAGTAGGACAATGGTTACATATATTCATATGATGCCTTACTACACAGCTATTAAAAATCATCATGTAGAAAATCATTAAATGACATGGGAAGTACTGGCAGCATAGCTAAGTGAAAGAAAGTTAAATAATATAAACTCAATTATATAAAATAGTTGTGTAAATGATGACACATCAAAAACACATCAAGAAATTATCAGTGGTTACTTCTGGAAGATGGGACTAGAGATTTTTTAAACTTGTTTTTACACTTTCATAATTCCAAAATCAAAACATTTAAACAAGAGTCCATTTTGAACTTTTCCCCTGCATTTCACTTCCAATGAACTTTAAGGTCTACATTTTTAAGCACTGGAATATATTTATATGTGCTAACTTTTTTTTGTATAAATAGCATGTGTAAGATATATATGAGGTATAAATGTGTGGAAAATTCAGCAAGCTTCATAGATGTATAGAATTACTAGCAATTAAGTCAAAAGAGAGAATGGCTTGTAACTATCTTAACCAGGTTTATAAGGTAAAGGTTTTGCAGGGAGAATAATATACCTTATTATAATCATGAAGCCTAACTATTTTCTTTTTAATTCTCATGTTTAAAAATTATACTTCATTATTATACAAAATTATTTTCTTACCCTCCAAAAAGTTTTTAAAATTATTTGAAGCCCTTATAAATCACCATAACACAAAATTCTGTTAGCCTCTTCTTCGCAGCTGCAGCTTTTGCCAAGTTATTTTAGAACTTTCATATAGACAAATAGTGCTGCTTCATAGGAGAAGGACCATACTTAGTTTTGTTTTGCTTTGTTTTTGTTTTTCAAAACATATGCATCTCAACCAATCTTGACAACAATCAGTTTATAACCATTGTTCAGATAAGTAAAATGACTTCAGAGTCTAAATAGCTTGCCAAACATCATACCTCTAGCATGTGATGGAGCTAGGTTGGAGCCCAAGTCTACATGTCTATGAACTCATGTAATGCTGTTTATACAGAATATTTTATTTTATTTTTATTAAAGTATAGTTGATTTACAATATTACATTAGTTTCAGGTGTACAGCATAGTGATTCACTATTTTTGCAGATTATACTCCATTATAAATTATTGCAAGGTAATAGCGATAATTCCCTGTGCTATACCATGTATCCTTGTTGCTTATCTATTTCACACATAGTAGTTTGTATCTGTTAATCTCATACCTCTAATTTTCCAAAATTTGGAAAAATTTCAATCATTATTTTTGCATCTATTTTCTTCTGGATCTTCTTCTCCTAACCCCCACGCCTGTCCTCCTTGCCCATTTATTCAGGGACTCCAGCTGCATGTGTATTAGTCTATTTAAAGTTGTTTCACAGCTCCCTGATGTCCTATTCTTTTTTGTTTTTTTCCTCTGTGTTTCACGTTGGATTGTTTCTGTTGCTGTGTCTTCAAATTAACCAATCTGTTCTTCTGCAATGGCTAATCTGTCATTCATCCCATCCAGTGTATCTTTTCGACATAGACATCATATGTGTAGTTTTAGGTGTTCTTAAGAGGAACTTAACATATTTAATCTTTCTTCTAGCTTCTTGAACATATGGCATGCCGTGATAACAGCTATTTTAACGTTCTGTCTGCTAATTCTATCATCCATGTTTTATTCTGAGTCATTTTCAATTGGTTGATTTTTTTTCTCCTTTTAATGGGACATATTTTCCTGCTTCTTTTTGTTTATGCTTGGTAAGTTTTATTGGATACCAGTCTTTTTGAATTTTACCTGTTGGGTACTAGTTATTTTTGTACTCCTAGAAATATTCTTAAATTTGTTCAGGGAAGCTGTTAACCTACTTAGAAACAGTTTGATCATTTCAGGTCCTGCTTTTAAATTTTGTTAGATGGGAACAAGGAGGAGTTTTGTTTAGGGTGAAATTTTCACCACTACGGAGGGGGCAAAACTCCATATTCTGTCTCCTGTGAATTCTGAGGTTTTTCCAGTCATGCTGGTGGGAACAGGCCCCATGTGAGCTTATGCCCCTTCTAACCCTTTCACATGGTTCTTTCCATGGCCTCAGGGCATTACCACCTGTGCTTGTGAAGATCAGCGCTCTGACAGACACTGAGGGCCTACCCTCTGAGTATCTCCTCTCTGTGCTGCTCTCTCCTCCACATACTCTGCTCTGAGAACTTCAGCCTCCTAGCCCCGCTGGATTCCAGTTCCATTTCCCTAAACCGGGGACACCGTCAGGCTCTGCCTGGGCTCCCTTGCCCTGTGTCAAGCCCTCACAGAAAGCTGGGACAATTATAAAGTCCATCAGTTTTTTTTGTTTGTTTAATTGAAGTATAGTTGATTTACAATATTATATAAATTACAGGTATGCAATATAATGGTTCACAATTTTTAAAGTTTATACTCCATTTATAGCTATTATAAAATATTGGCTATATTTCCTGTGTTGCACAATATATCCATGTAGCTTATTTTATGCATAGTAGTTTGTACCTGTTAATCCTCTACCTGTATATTGCCCCTCCCCCTTCCCTCTCCCCACTGGTAACCACTAATTTGTTCTCTATATCTGTGAGTCTGTTTCTTTTTAGTTATATTCACTAATTTGTTGTATTTTTTAGATTCCACATATGAGTGATATCAGAGTATCTTTCTTTCTCTGACTGACTTATCTTATGTAGCATAATACACTCCAAGTCCATTCATGTTGCTGCAAATGGCAAAATTTCATGCTTTTTATGGCTGAATAGTATTCCAGTGTGTGTGTGTATATACACACACACACACACACTACATATTCTTTATCCATTCATCTGTCGATGGACACTTAGGTTGTTTCCATATTTTGGCAGTTGTAAATAATGTTGCTATGAACATTGGAGTGCATGTATCTTTTTGAATTAGTGTTTTTGGTTTTCTCAGATATATACCCAGGAGTGGAATTGCTGGGTCATATGGTAGTTCTATTTTTAGTTTTTTGAGACCCCTCCATACTGTTTTCCACAGTGGCTGCACCAATTTACATTCCCACCAACAGTGTAGGAGGGTTCCCTTTTCTCCACATCGTCACCAACACTTGTTATTTCTGTTCTTTTTGATCGTAGCCATTCTGACAGGTGTGAGGTGATATCTCATTGTGATTTTGATTTGCATTTCCCTGATGACTAGCAATGTTGAGCATCTTTTCAGGTGCCTGCTGGCCATCTGCATGTCCGCTTTGGAAAATGTCTATTTTATTTTATTTTATTTTATTTTATTTTATTTTATTTTATTTTATTATTTTATTTATCTTGCCACATCACATGGCTTGAAGGATCTTAGTTCCCTGACCAGGAATCGAAACTGCACCTTCAGCAGTGAAAGCGTGGAATCCTAACCACTGGACCACCAGGGAATTCCCTATTCATATTTAATTGGGTTGTTTGTTTTTTGATATTGAGTTTTGTGAGCTGTTTATATATTTTGGATATTAACCCCTTATTGATCATATCATTTCCAAGTATTTTCTGCCATTCAGTAGGTTGTCTTTTCACGTTGTTGATGGTTTCCTTTGCTGTGCAAAAGCTTTTAAGTTTAATTAGGTCCCATTTGTTTATTTTTGCTTTTATTTCCTTTGCTGTAGAATAAACATCCAAAAAAATATTGCTATGATTTATGTCAAAGAGTGTTCTGCCTATGTTTTCCTCTAGGGATTTTATGGTTTCCAGTCTTACATTTAGGTCTTTAATCCATTTTGAGTTTATTTTTGTATATGGTGTTAGAGAATGTCCTAATTTCATTCTTTTACATGTAGCTGTCCAGTTTTCCCAGCACCACTTATTGAAGAGACTGTCTTTTCTCCATTGTATATTTTTGCCTCCTTTGTCCGTAAGTGCGTGGGTTTATTTCTGAAAAGCTCACCTTTGTTTGTTTTTCATCTCTGGGATCACTGATTTCATTGCCTGAAGGCCAATGTCTTCATATATTTTATTCATTTTATTAGCCATTGCGCGTGAGAAGGTAAATTCATTCCCTGTTACTTCATTTTGTTTGGAAGCTGAAGCCTTACCAAGTCTCATTTTAGAGTCTGCTTCCTGCAGTCAAACCTGCTATTAACTGTTCTAGGCTAGTTCCCAGGAAACAGGCTCTCACACTCTGAGATTTGTGTACACGATGTTTGTTAGTGAGTGTTCTCAGTAGTATCTCTAAGAGGGTAAGGCAAGAGGGACTGGGCAGCAGAAGTTACACTGCAATGCTGTTGGGAAAGAGGTCTCTGCCAATAAATGAGGGAGCTCGAAAGACAAAAGGATCTTTCAGAGTTGTCCCAATTATATCCCTTTTCTTACACATACACCACTGAGGTGCAGGAAGCTCTCAGGGAGAAGGCATAACCTTGCGTTGAGTGAGGAGCTTTCTCTGGTAGGGAAGTGAGTACCTCTGTCCAGGCTGAGTACCACCACATCCAGTGCCTAGGTGACTGCAACCTTACACAAATGCACGTCAGTTTGCATCCTGATGAAGTGTTTTATTACAATCAGGAAAACTTGTTTCTTATTTAAACAGCTTATCAAAATGGAAAGTATTTTTCAGCTAGTATCAGGAAAATATCTTTTCCTTATTATCCCACTTTTTATGAATCTCTCTTCAGAATTTCCTTTCAAAGACAATTAAGACTGTAAGTTAAGCTCTGCCCAGCATAATGAGGCTTTCTCTGGCAGGGACAGGGAGGTTTCGTATCTGCCGGATCCAAATCCTCGATAACTAGAGGGCCCTGAAGAGGCTGAACATTAAGGGACAAAACTGAAACTAAGTTGCAATTTATAATAAATTTTTCTAGGACCGATAGTAAACATTTTTCTGTACTCCTTCTGTTTGAAGGAGGCAATGTACCGTAGAATTTGAGAGCATACACAGGTAGAAAGTTTCAGCGATGCAAGATGAATAAGCTCTCGAGATCTGCTGTACAACATTGTGCTTACAATTACCAACACTATATTGTGCTCTTAAAAATGTATTAGAAGGGTAGGTCTTGTATTAAGTGTTCTTACCACAATAAATAAAATAAAAATCATAAAATAAAAATCAAATAAAATAAGTGTGCACTCTGAAGCCAGATGGCTGACGTTTACATTCTGGCTCTACCCTCTCTGTGCTTTGGACTTTGGGCAAGGTGCTATGCTTTTTAAAGCTCATGTTCCTTCTCTACAAAATGGGCTAATTATAACCCCTTACAGGGTTGCCACCACTGAGGCAGTCAGAAGCAGAATAATGTGGTTATAAAGAGTGTGGATCTGGCACCAGACCACATGGGCCTGAATGCTGCCTGATACCTACTAATTTAATTTAACCTCTGTTTTCTTATTTACAAAAGAGCGATTGTAATAATAGCACATCCCTAGGGTGTTTATGGGGATTAAGTGAGTTATTACAGAAAAAGCGTTTAGTAGTGCCAAGCAGATAGCAAGTGCTCAATAAATGTGAGTTCTGATGATGAGATGTTGAGGAGGTTTGCAAAGTTTGATGTGAATTTGGTGAAGAGTAGAACCGGTCCTGCTTTAAGTGCCCTTACAGTTTAGTAAATGAGAAGGGCTGGGGCCTAAGTAACGATAAGAATAAGGTGGAACATTATCAGAATTTTAAAAAATGAACAAATAAAGCTCTGTGGAAAATAAAGGAGAAGGATATTAATTTCTAAGGAAAAGTGGCAATTGAAAGACGGAACTTGTAAAGGCAGTTAACCTGAGCCATAAGCAGAACAGGCAGAATTTACACTTCCTCATTTATTTGGTTAGAAGTAGGCAACTTCATAACTGACCTCATGGCAAAGAGGTGGCTGAGCAGCACCATCGTGTAATTTCCCGAGGCTGTGGAACCAAGTGTCTAAAGCTGCCCAGAGCTATGGCTTCAAGAATCCGAAACACTGCCCCTCTCCCTGCCCTACCTCCTACTCAGCTCCAGTCATCTAGGGCTCCCAAGGGTGGGTAGAGAAGTGGTTACCAAAACTCACTTCCCCGTGCAGTCCAAAGAGAGAGCCCCTGGTTATTGATTCTGCTGGCATGAGGAAGTAAGTATTTCTAACCACTTCCCTATGGAGCAGGGGTTACTGTTGTCTGAAGTCATAACTCTTCCTCCAAACGTTAAGTACAGACTAAAGAAAGGCTCCGCTCTGTGTAGCTCTAATGAAACACAAGCCCTGTTTCTCAGCCTTTGAGAGTGGTTGAACAGCAAGAGATCTTGGACATCCCTAAGCTGAGTGGCAGGGCAATCACCTGAATTTGCTGTGCTCAGGAGCATGTCCGAAAGATTACAGCCTGGATGGTTAGTCTGGAGGATTGCAGAGGCAAAGGCCACGGAGGAAGGCTGCTCTTGCTGTGCCACTGGCCCTGTGTCACCCAAGTCCCTTTACCCCTCTGCACTTCAGTTTTTTTACCTGTGAAATAAGGAAAGTATTAGCTATTGTTATTTGAGTGCTGATAATGTTCCAAACACAACATTTCAGGTAGGTAGTAGTATTCTTTCCTTTTCGCAAATGAAGAAAATGGAATCCAGAGAGTTTAAATGACTTACCCAGGGTAACTCAATAAGAGTCAGTATTTAAATTCAGGTCTGTCTCTAAAGCCTGTGCTCTAAGGAGCTAGCAGCCGTCCCTACTAAGCCTGGCATGTCATAGGAACTCAATAAATCACAGCTATTATTAACGTTTCAAAATGACATTGACCATAATTACCACCTGCACATAAGAATATGGATTTAAAAAAGGATAGATATAGGGCCTATTTTCCTTTTTGCACTGGCACATACAAATGCCATCTTATGGTTTATAGAGGAACATATTTGCTTCTTAGAATCGTGACCTGACCAGAGTTTGGCTTCAGAAAAAAAAAGAGAAATTCCATTTCTGCATGCTGCATGCATAATGTAATAATGGAGAAAAACACTGGATGAGGAATTAATAAGCACTTCATACTTTAAAAACAAATTTTTATTATCTCATTATATCCTGATACCAACTCCCTTATTTTATTTTTATCTTAATTTAACAGATAAGAAAACAGTCTCTGAGTCGAGTAGTAATATGTCTGGTTGAAACCTGTGCTCCTGTTTTTAATGCCTTTTGTCCAAATTCTACCCCTAAGTAGCCAAGCAACTTTTGGCAAGGCATTTCTCTTCTCTTTGTCTGGGGTTCTTCGTCTGTAAAATACGTGTGGGCTGTAGATCACCTGATTTCTAAGACATTTCTTCTCTAATGGCCTTGGCACCTTGCAACCATTAACTATGGCTTCGGGGATGGCCCTTGTTCAAGAGGAAACTCACCCGTCCATGGGTTGGTTGCTTAAAATTGTGCTATTTTCACCCAGTAGTCTTTGTATATGCTTATGGCATTGCATTGATGACTCTGATTAGATTTAGTATTAAATAATATTTTCTTGAAGTTTGATCCTTTACTTTCATTCAGTAGAGCTCTCTGGAAATCTCAATGCTGGGATAAATGAGGCAGAGTTCTCAAGGTGTCTTCACTTTCTTCACACATACAGCTATTTGTAGGGCATTTTTTCAGTCATAACATTAACACTGCTGACTTAGAAGTTATTTATCTTGCATATAGAATACAGAGAAGTTGCTCTCTGATTGTCACCTATGTCACACCCAATAATAAGATTGGGACAGTCTGACAAAGCAAAAGCTACGCTGAGCAGAGTGGTCTAGGCGTTCATTCCTCAGAGCAGTTGAAAGATTTGCTTTGCAGGAAGCTGCTTCTCCCTTGTAGAGTTGGGCCACTGAACAGTTCCAAGAACAGAGGGAATGTCTTTATTTAAAGATGGTCAATTATCTCTAGGCTAATGGAAGAGACCACCTAGTGACAGGGGTTCTAAACCTCAGGCCTGTGCACGGTTAAATCTCTCTGAAGTGAGGTTGTATTGGGCCGGAGCAATATTTGGTTTTATTTTAATGCACTTAAAAATTTTCCCAGTCTAAGCGTTTCTCAGCTTCATTCATTCATGTTATCTGCCTGCTCCTCAAAGGCATTTTGAAATACAGGCCCCTACTTTCCGTGCTTTCATTATGTTCTAAACATTTTACATACATCTTATTTATCCTCAAGATAGAATTGTGTTAGCTATTAGCATCTCCTGCTTACAAATGAGTAAACTGAGGCTCAAAAGGAAGAACTTGCCCAAGGCAAGATCACTTATAGATACCACCAGGATTGGCTGACCATTAAGCTAGAGGCTTAATGGGTCTTGGTTTGCTTGGATTCGTGTCATCTGGCTCCAGTGCCTTCTCAAGTGAGCTTATCAAGGGCCGCTCCATTCCGTGACCTGGACTTATCCTTTCATGTGAACAACCCAAACTTATTTAAATACAGACATCATCATTAGCGAAACTTAAGCGACTGAGGGTGTCATGATCTTGCCTTCGGTACAGGGATCCCCCTGCACCCACCGTATTCACTACTGAACCCACGATTTTCAAGCCATTGGCAAATTACTGTGTCTGTAATGTCTCTTAAATTATTGCTAAAGGAACTTGTTCAGCGGAGAGAAGACTTGGGGAAAGGGGACTTGCATAGTACACGTCTTCAAATCCAAAAGAGAGTCGATATATGTCTATGGTTCCGAAGGGCAAAGCCTGGCAGAGTCAACCTGATAGAAAAACTCCGGTTTATCAGAGCTGCCCATAAATCCTACGGACGAATCCATGCCCGGGGAGCCTTCCTCCCCAGACACTCAACCCCTAGGTTACCACCCGCCTGTGGAGCGCCGGAGCTCGCATCCCCACTGCGACCTAAAGCCGCCTCCGCTAGAGCCGCCCCTGCTAAAGCCCTGCCAGCATCTGCCCCGCGGCTGCAGGAAGCACACGGGTCGTCTCCTGGCAACGGCAGACGCGGAGCCAGGGTCGCAGAGCCGGCTCCTAGCTCAGAGCTCAGCCGCTGCCTGGGTCCGCCTCTGCCATGACCACCAAACAAACCAGAAAGAAAGAGGTGCATCGTATCAACTCGGCGCACGGATCGGATAAATCTAAAGAGTAAGGGACCTCTGCCTGCCCATCCCACCCCTGGCCTGACCCCTTGGCCTTTCCACTCGTCCTGGCGCTGCTTCACTGTAGCAAACTATGCCAGGGCACGAGTTTAGATGGCCTCTTGTCAGCTTCTTTCCCTTCTGTGGGAACCCAGACTCGGGAGATTCTTGCCCTCATTCTTCCTCCATGCCTGCCTCGATCCACCTCCTCCCAGGTTTCCCTATTTCAGCTGCTCGGCGGCTGCACTCTGGCTCCCGTCCATGAACCTCCCGCCCCTTCCTGCACCTCCTCTCCTTCAGAGTCCACCCAGGCATTTAGAAAGGCTGCTGCTTCCTTGCCAAAGAGGCGAGGCTCAAAGTTAGGGCCACGTCTGCATGGCCCCAGTATTAGCAGAAAGAGACAGAGACAGAGAGAACTTTCACCTCAGTGATGATTCCCTAGTTTGTATCTGCCCCAGTGCAACAACTAAAGACTTTTAGTCAGATTATATCAGACATAAAATGGTTTTTAAAAGTTAAAACTATATAAATATGTAATTCACGTTACTAATGTTTACTCCAAGAAAGTGTACAGACTTTACCTCATGGAATCTACATGATGCCTCTCTGACCTGGGGTGGTGTTTGTCGTGTCTGTGTACGTACCTCCTTATTACTTTTTGTCCTCTGGTGTTTTTTTTTTCCCCCTCTAAAAATACCTAGTTATTAATAACACAGATTTGGGGCTATTATTTGAACTTACAAATTTCTAAAATGTATTCCAGCTATAAGAGAGTGCCAGCTGCTAAACCTAACTCAGTGGGGTCATTCATGTTTTCCCACTATGCCTGTGAGGGGTGGACAGTAAATTCTTTTTAGTCGGGTTCTTCGATTTCGGTCGCCTAATTCTTCATCTCCTTCTTTACCTAAAGAATCCCACATTGAACTTCTGTTCACTGATGCCTAGTATTTAAACTCTTTCCCTCCCTGAACTCCTCTCCCGCACTTATTCCCATGTCTGTGATTCTCTATTCCTAGTTCTGTTTTCTCTCGTAAGCAAGCTTCCAGCTTCCTGGCAGATAATCCATTCATTTTTATTAGTAACTTAAATTTCAGATACTATATTACATACGTAAGTGATTTTTAACAGAATTGCTCTCCTGCTACGTACCAGTGTAGGGCAGGTCATTTCAATATTTTCTAGTTGCTTCCATTCTTAAAGATCCAAGCTCTACAAGACCCTACAGGATCAAGGTCTTTCCCCTTTTCCCCTATTCCTTTTCTGACTTTACCTCCCCCTTGTTCACGTACTGTCCTCCTTTTCACATCCTGGAGCACCCCAGGCTTGTTCCTACCTCAGGGCCTTTGCTTTGCTATTTCCTCTGCTAGAAAGTCATTTCCATATGGTTTTCTCCCTCACCTCCTTTAGGTATTTAGCTCAATGCCATTTTCTCATGTCAGCTTCTTTGGCCAACTGGTTTAAAATTGCTATCCCCACTTTCCTGCCAAAACCAAAAACTCCCCGTTTTTCTTTTGCTGCTTTATTTTTTGTCATTAATTGCTTTGCTCATTAACATACATATTTTGCTTTAAAAATTATGTTTATGCATATGTCATCTTAATAAAATGTAAGTTCCATGAAGGCAAGGATTTTTCCTCTTCTATTTTATACACTATTGGGTCCTTAGTCATATTTGGGTCATATGTAGTAGGCACTCAAAAATGTTTATTTAATGAATAAGTGAATGACAGTGATTAAATAAAAGACTATAACAGGGTTGCAATACACCAAAAAAAGAAAAGCAAACTTAGTAATGGTTATAATTAATGTACATCGAAGGCTCACAACTCTTAAGGAGCTTTGATTTTAAAGAGTTTATATCCTGAAAGAGATGAGATTGTTAACGCCCATTTAAAAAAAAAACAAAAACAAACTGATCAAACCAGATACCATAAAACACAGTACCTGGCCTGGTTTTGTGGTGATTTTATCACATGATAGAGGTAAGATCCCTGCTGATAAGATGTTAACTCTTTCCGTACTGGGATGTCCCATTTCTTTTTGAGATGATGTTATTTCTAACAGGTTTTTTTCCCCAGAAAATGTCTGAATTGAATTAAATCAATAAAAGTACATGTATATATTTATGAAAATAAAAGAGTAAGGGCAAATAGTTATACAATATCTAGGCTTTGCTAGAAACTAGCTATTGAGTATTAAACATCAAATCATTAGGTTCTGCTGTAGCATTATATAATAGAATGTGAAGTCCACTGTAAATCGTGTTTATCCTCTAAGTTTTACTGAAGAACTAATTATAGATATCAGGCTAAGTCATAGATATAGGTGTCACCTAGCATGGGGCCCAGGGATCAAAGTCTAGCAAGGCTCCAGTGTAATTGTCATTTGACATATACTGGGGACATTTAGAGTAAGTTTTTATATGTCATTATTTTACCACACCTTGTGGTTATACATCCAATAAATGCAACTAACTCTACATGGTCCTGAGTATGGAAATGAGAGAAAAAGTTTTCAGAGCCTTGAAAATGGCTGTCCCATAAAACCTTATTCTCCTACAGCTGCCATCTGTAGCATATCTCTTGTATTCCCTAAACTTGTGTGTCAAATTGGGGACAGGACCAGGTCTGGCTTTTGCCTAGTCTGGTGGCTGGCACATAATAGCCACTCACCATTTGTTTATTAAATGAGTTCATAGTTTAGTTACCTAGCTTGGTTTTCATTCCTTCTAAATTTGATTGGAGACTGGTTCTCCCTCCTTTTCTGATCTGATCCACTGTTGGCAAAATTCAAAAACTGAGATGTTTCAACTGAGAAAGCAGAACCATCTACGTCCAGCTGTGACCAAATTCATAAGTAAATATGACTTTGAATCACCAAGAATAAGTATGCCAGGTAACTGAGCTGACAGTTTTTACATTAGATTAAGGTATTTCTATTTTATGTATTCTGTATTTCTCTGTATCAGCAAGAATGAAATCTCTGATATAGGGTTCACCCTTGCACCATTTTTTGTGACATTAGATATGTCATTTTTTTATTTTGACATTCAATTTTTTCTTCTTTAAATGAAGGACCATCTACTTAAAATTGTTCCCATTCCAGCATTCCCTGTCCTCCCTTCTCTACTTTATTTTTTCCTCCAGCTCCAAACTATCATGATTCTTTCAGATGCTTTTTAACTCTACTGAATCCATAAGTGAGAGAATTTTGTTACAGTAAAGTGTTCAAAACTTTGATTTAACTTATTGTTCTAATTGGGGGTGTCATCTTTTTAAAATTTCATCTTTGAGAACAATATTTTTTATTGTCATAACAACTGTCACAAATTATGTCTTTCATTATTAATACCTAATGATAATTGGAAATTACAAACCAATTTAAATTAATCAATTTGAAAACTAGTGTGTACTGCAAAGATACCATGGAAGGATTTGTAGTGACACAAGACAAAAATCTGATCTTCTTAGAAGTACTGAATATAAGTTTTGGTGTAGATGATAGACAACTTAAAAGAGGGAAGAGAAGGCATGCAATTTAACTCTTAAGGGTTATTAGAAGTGTTAATGCTTACACTTCAAATGCTAAAATATTTGAAACTTGAATGGGAAGTTTGAGATAGGAATACAATTTGGTGTTTATAGTCACAAAGTTTTGTTCCACTTCCAATAGCACATTAAAATCAAGATCAAACAGATAATTTGTTGAACTAACAAGAATTACGCAACCTTCTAGATTCTTATAGATGATGAAACATCATTAGACCTCTTTTTTAAAAATGTATTTTATTGAAGTATAGTTGATTTACGATGTTGTGTTACTTTCTGCTGTACAGCATAGTGATTCAGTTATACATATATATATATATATATATATATATATATATATACACACACATTCTATTTCATATTCTTTTTCATTATGATTTATCACAGGATATTGAATATAGTTAGACCTCTTTTCAAAACAGAATGAAATATATTTCATAAAGCTCAAGTTAATCTATACTTACTGAAGTGTGCATTTAAATTTCATAGAATTCTCAAGAAAGATCAACATATTTGTCTATACAAAACTTTGAAAACAAGACTATTACAAGAGTGGAATTATGATTAATACTATGAAAGCAACATAAAATAGAAGAATACATATCTTACTGAGGATTAAATTAAGTGAATTCTTGGTTATACCAAGTCAAAGAGAGAGCTGCTTCAATGAAACCATGCAACAGTGGTTGATAGATTATAGATAATCTATTCCTCTACCACCAGAAATCAAAAAGGAAAAAAATGTGTGTGTACACGAGAGAGAGAGAGAGAGAGGAAGAAAGAGAGAGAGAGAGAGAGAAGGGAGATGCCTTTTGTAGCTCTAGGTATAGTCCTTATAGCTCCACAGAAAAAGGCAGAGAGGGAAGAGGAGAAGCAGGGCAGGAAACAACCCAGGGTTCACACTGAGTTTTGTGATTTACCCAGGTCACCTCTGAGAACCTCAACAACTAAGGTCGTAAGTACTCACAATTTAAAAGGTGATCTCTGGTGACCAAAACTTCCCTAGAGGAAAGCCAATTCTTTATGTTCACTTCCCAATGATTAATTGAGCGCTTCTCATGCCCAAGTCATTGGTTGGCTTGGGAGAATAACGAATTGCAAAACAGGGTACAAGTCCAGGGATTTGTAATCTAGGGGAGAAAAACTAAGATTCAAATAGAAATAACTAGGAAATACACAGTAATGTCGAATTTGTCAGGGAGAACTTGTTGGAAATAATGGAAAGAACCACGTATTGGCATAGGGTTAGATTAGAGAAATCATGACATGTCTAAAATGATGGTTATGTGAGTTAGAGGAGAAGAGGGTCACTTCCAACTGGAGCTGGTCTTTCATCATCTCCCTCTAACAGCCACTCTCCAACTTCGAAAGGCACAGGCTAGTGAGATGGCTAGGGCAGGTGATGGAGATGTCTGAGGCACAGAAAGTCATCCAGGTTGGCTGGAGCAGAGGGATTTCATATGAATGTTCCGGCACATAAAGCATCAGAGGCGAGTATGCAGCACTTGAGAAGGACAGATTAAGGAATTTGAACTCTATGTGATGGGGAAACATAGACTGTTTTAAATGTCAAAATGATGATTTATGAGGTACAATTTAACAGTTGTCTGAATGGAATTCATGCTGAATTAAGAATCAGGGTAGCAAGAAACGGGTGATGATAATGGGAGATAATGGGGGAATGCTTGCTTCTGGGAACTCTCCATGAGAGTGAGGAACTTTTTTAAAGAAGGGTGAGTGGGTACAGAGCAGACCTGTAAGATGATTGTGTCAAAGACCACAAAGCCAAGTTACTGACCTTCAGTGGCAGCAGTGATGATGTCCAGGTGATGATGCCACCATGTCTGAAAAGAGAAGGAAAAAAAGTGTAAATGAAATTCAATGACAAATTTCTGAGGGCCTTTCCTTGCTTGTTTTTGCATTTTCTTCAGGACCTGGCACGATGTGTGTTTAATAAGTGTGTGTGTACTTTGAGTTAAAATAGAAACCTGGTGTGGCAGCTTGGCCATAAAACCCTCTGTCTCAGAACCAGAGAGAGACTATGAGACCCAGAGGGAAGAGGCCCTGTCAGTCATCCCCAGGACACCAAGAAACACTCAGCACAGATTAGGGCATCATATAAATGTCTGTTGCATATTTCTTAAATATAAAAATCTCAGCCAAAAAGCCCTGCTTAATGAGGCTAGGAATAACCTGTTAGTCTTAGTGGGGTCTGCCACTAGTTCTTCCTTTGAAATAATCTTTTTTTTTTTAAATTAATTTATTTATTTAATTTATTTTTGGCTGTGTTGGGTCTTCGTTTCTGTGCGAGGGCTTTCTCTAGTTGCGGCAAGCGGGGGCCACTCTTCATCGTGGTGCGCGGGCCTCTCACTATCGTGGCCTCTCTTGTTGCGGAGCACAAGCTCCAGACACGCAGGCTCAGTAGTTGTGGCTCACGGGCCTAGTTGCTCCGCGGCATGTGGGATCTTCCCAGACCAGGGCTCGAACCCGTGTACCGTGCATTGGCAGGCAGATTCTCAACCACTGCGCCACCAGGGAAGCCCTGAAATAATCTTAATCTGAACATTTGTTTAATAATTTGTTAAAACTTGACATGGGTTAACAAGTATTTCTGGCAATGAAAAAAATTTTTTTAATCAACCAATTTTTATTTTGTTTCCTTTTGGAGGAGAAATGGTTCCTCCTCAGTTTACTCTGTAGCATTATTAGAGGAGTAGAAGATGTTAGATTAAAAAGATTTAAATTTACAAACTCATGGAATTCGTACTTCAGCGTTACCTAAAAACAAAATCAAATTTATACTTTGAAACTCACAGCACTGTTGGTAGTGCTTCAAATGAGCAAAGTCATATTGCCTCAATCAAAAGTGGTTATTTAAAAATATTTTAGTTGGCTTTACTATTATTTTGACATTTCTAGGTCACAGATTATTGAAATTAAGGGATTAAATAATCTATAAGCTTATTAGGCTACTTAATGTGAGATAAAAATGACTAAAATCTGTATCCAAGATGTTAAAAATATACCTTTGATATGATTTGTATAATTTGATATAATTTGTATAATATGAAGCATTGGATAGAAATATTACTAATCTTTCTCACTTTGACCCTTGACAAAGAAGACATGCATACATTGTCAGAAGAAGTATTCAACTAGGTGCTTTGAAATTTTATTACATTCTTTCCTAGGGTAGGTTCAGGCTAATTAATTCCAGGGTCTAGGGCTATAGGCATGCTGATCTGTATGGCTGAATTAACATATGGTACATTTTAAAAGTAAACTTTATATATAAAGTATATATATCTATATATATACACACACACACACATATGTATAAAGTATATATATAAATATATATATAAAGTATATATATATATACACACATATGTATAAAATATATATATAAATATATATATAAAGTATATATATATAAAATATATATATAAATATATATATAAAGTATATATATATAAAATATATATATATTTATATTTTTGCTGGTGCCAAATGAATAACATAGTCTAAAGATTTTGTGATTATTTTTATTCCATCCTCTGACGTGATGGGTATCAGAATTACATATATTACTTCAGTTGAAATCCTCAAAAGGTCAATGTGCCCTTTCTGCTCCCATTTCTTCACCTCTCAATCTTCATTCAGGGAAGAAATATGTCTAGTTTAGTTATAAATTAATAAAAAAGGCTATTACAGGTCATCAAACCTTGTGGATACACAGGCAAAAGGAGAGGAAGCAGGAGGAACTGTGGCCTGTTTTGCCTGCTTTCATCCCAGGTATGAGCCAGAAACACCGTGAGAGTTTAACCAGGTGAGGTCATGGTCAAAGGTGAAGCCTGTGCTGTACAATCTGCTAACAGAGCTCTTTCCACATACTATTGTAAATTAATTAGAAATTAGAGACAAAGCCACATGTTTGCTCTACCTTGGATCAAAGTCTAGGAGGGATCTGTGATCAGTTTGCTCCATAAACAAAGAATAAAGTTAGGAAGAAAATAGTTGGAGTTGTGTAAAAAGGAGAAAAAAAAAAGTTTAATAGGAGCTTGTGCATGTACTCACCCAGGGTGCTGAGGACCTGTTGTTTCTTTCATGGATTTTGGTTAAAGTCATTAAGGACATTATGTCATGTATTTGCATATCATGTTTTGTCCTTGCTCTTTAAAATATCAGCTTTGCTGCTGGACAGTGTTAGATTCCAGTAAAAGGCAGAAGCTTCAGATACTAGGGGCCTGTGTTCATCGGGATCAGAACAGCAGAAGAAGCCCCCTCCTATTCTGCTCTCTCCCTTTGTTCCTCCATCTCTCAAGAGGGCTCAGGGGAACATGTGTCACTCCAGCTAAATCTATCCTCTCTTATCCTTTCCTGGAGTTTTCCTTTCCTTCTGACCTGCCCCTGCTTTGTTTTCTTTCTTCTACCCCCCAAATTAAGCCATTCTCTGATGGTCTTGCTTCACTCCTCTCTCCTTTATCCCTTTTGATTATCTAAAACAATGATGATTAAAGATGACTGAATTAGCACCTGTGGTCCTTACCATGTAACTGAGCTCAAGTTCAAGGGGACAAATCCACTTGGATGTACTCTCCTACTCCAAGTTAAATATGTCCAAAATGGAGGTCATCATTTTCTCTTCCAAATGTGTAGATTTCCCATGTTTATTTTAGAGAATCTTACTACCATCTTCCCTGCCACCTTGAGTTTCAAGCAGTTATCTTTGACCTTCACCCTCCTTTGTCTGTTATGTCCAGTTGGTTTCCATGTTCTTTTGATTTTCCCTTCAAATTGCTTCTCTACCCTGGCTCAGTGTTCATTTCATAATGATTTGACTTACATACGTCGTGAAGTGATTACCACAATAAGTTTAGTGAACATCTGTCATCTCATGTAGATAAGACATTAAAGAATTAGAAAAAAAATTTCTTCCTTGTGATAAGAACTCTTAGGATTTAATCTTTTAGCAACTTTCATATACTGAGTTGACCAAAAAGTTTGTTCAGGTTTTTCCGTAACATCTTATAGAAAAACCTGAATGAACTTTCTGGTCAACCCAATACAATGTACAGCAGCGTTAATCATATTTATCATGCTGTACTTTACATATCTAGTACTTATTTATCTTATAACTGGAAGTTTGTACCTTTTGGCTACCTTCATCCAGTTCCACCTCTCCACCCCCACCTATCGTAATAACAAATCTGATCTCTTTTTCTATGGGTTTGGTTTGTTTGATTTTGAAGTATAATTAACCTGCAACATGCTGTTAGTTGCTGGTACACAGAGTAGTGATTCGATATTTCTATACACTTCAAAATGATCACCATGATGAAGATGTTACATAATTATTGACTATACTCCCCACACTGTACATTTCATACCTGTGACTTGTTTATTTTGTAATTGAAAATTTGTACCTCTTAATCTCCCTCACCTATTTATTTTCGTATTCACACAAGCACAGTATATTAAAAAAAATAGATAAATGTTGAACTTTTAAAGTTAAATGCCTAATTAAATAATTTTCATCAAATCAAGAGAATAAAGGTTGACATAACAATCTGACTTTAACTATTTTTAATTTTTGCATTTTTTAGAGGTTGCAATTTATTTCCTCACGTATTTAATATTTCTGAAGAATATGGCTCAGAATGCCCCTAATGCAAATTAAGTCAATTGTGTATTCTGATTCCTTCAGGGTATGAGCTGATGCTACTTAATAAGGCATGCTGATTACACATTGCATAAATAAACTACCTCCCACTATGAATAAAATCATGTCTTTACCCTGAGCAGCATGCTCAAGGAAAATAATAGCAAAATTCCAGACCCTCACTTTATTGAAATTTTAACATCCTCGCAGTGGAAGTAATCTAATTAAAGCATATATAAGAGTGTGTATGGCCTGTGTGTAAATAAGATTCTGCTTCTTTTAAAACTTTTTCTTAGAAGTCTCTATGATTTTGTGCCAGCTAAAATTTTCTTTGGTTTTCAGCTCTTATATTTTCTGTTGTATTATATAATTTGTTAATTGACCTAAGAATTTTTAAAAAATCATTTTGTCATCTTTGCTATGTATGTGATTAACAAGTGCTTTTAAGTTTTAAAAAGTTATTTCATTAGTGTTTTATTAATAACCAGATTATAAAATATATATTAATGCAAATATGGACTACTTTTATTACATATAAAGACAATTTTGACTTTTTCCCAAGTCCAAATTATACATGGTTTAATTTACCAGGAATAGGTATACATGAAAGACAGACAAAATACATTTTGTTGAATATGACTTGGCAGTCAAATATATCATAGAATCTAGATTTAATTTAACTATGTATTATGACTCTAGAAACAGATAATACTGCTATCACAAGGTGATGTTTGGATTTTCCTAAATTTGCCTTTTAAAATCCCCAGGTTTTCTTTTTCTTTTTAAAAAACAGGTTTATTGATGTACATTTGACATACAATAAATTGCACATATTTAAAGAATGCATTCTGATAAGTTTTGATGTACATCCACACACATGAAAGAATCAACACAATCAAGATGATGAACAGATCTACTGTTCAAAAAAGTTTCCTTGCCTTCCTTCTGTCTTTCCCTGACCCCAGTCCCCAGGCAATCACTGTTCTATTTTCTATCACTATAGATTAGTTTACATTTTCTAGAGTTTTATATAAATGGAATAATAAACTTCCTTTTGTATGGCTTCTTTCACTCATCATAATTATTTTGATATTCATCCATGTTGTTGCCAATAATTAGTGTAGAATTAGTATTACTTCTTCCTTAAATATTTAGTAGACTTTACCAGTGAAGCCATTTGGGTCTGGAGTTTTCTGTAGGAAAATATTTAATGCTAAGTTCACTTTATTAATAGGTACAGACAAGGGTATTCAATATCTCCAGTCCAATCTATCTCCTCTTTACCAAGGATTCTTAGTTTGTATTCTTCAGGGAACTGATCCATTTCATCTAAGCTATCAAATACATGGACATAGAGTTGTTTGTAATATTTCCTTATTATCTTTTTAATGTCTATGGGATCAGTAGTGATGTCTCTTTTTTCATTCTGATTGGTAGTTTGTATCTTCTCTTCCACATTCCTGATCAACCTGACTAGAGTTTGATCAATCAAAGAACTGGCTTTTTGATTTATTGATTTTTCTCTGCCATTTTTATGTTTTCTATTTCTATTAACCTGCTCTAATTTTTTATTAATTTACATTAGATTTAACTTGCTCTCTTCTTCCTAGTTACTTAAGGTGGAAACTGAGTACATTGTTCTGAGACTTTGATTCTTTTCTAATGTAGACGTTTTGTGCTATAAACTTCCCCTATCTATTGCTTTAGTGGCATCCTGTACATTTTAGTGTGTTATATTTTCATTTTTATTCAATTCAGATACTTTTATAACTTTTTTAATTTTTTCTTTAACACATTGGTTAATCATAAATATTTTACCTAGATTCCAAATATCTTCAAATTTTCCAGGTGTTTTGGTTAGAGATTTCTAGTGTAATTTCCATTGGTCAGAGAACATATTTTGTATGACTTGAATTCTTTCAAATTTATTGAGACTTCTTTGATGTCTCAGATTATGGTATGACTTGGCAAATAAAATGTATGTTCTTGAAAAGAACGTTCATCTGGAGCATGAGGGGCAGAGCCTCAGGTGCTCCAGCATCGTCACGAGTTGTGGCAGGGATAGGGGAAGATGGGGGAAATGGCTGCTTCTTCTAGGCACTAGGGAATGCAGCTGGACCTGGATCCAAAGCAGGCTCTCCATATCGACCAGGCTCGGAAGACAACATCTGGCTGGAGTTCCGAGCAGATGCAGAAGGCCAGCCACCCTGTACCTTTGGATTGAAGAATTTATTTAATACGTTTACATGTAAGCCATGTGGCTGACAGGGTCTTGGTGCTCCGGCTGGGTGTCAGGCCTTAGCCTCTGAGATGGGAGAGCCGAGTTCAGGACACTGGACCACCAGAGACCTCCCAGCCCCATGTAATAACAATTGGGGAGAACTCACCCAGAGATCTCCGTCTCAACGCTAAGACCCAGCTCCACTCAATGACCAGCAAGCTACAGTGCTGGACACCACATGCCCAAAAACTAGTAACACAGGAACACAACCCCACCCATTAGCAGAGAGGCTGCCTAAAATCATAATAAGTTCACAGATACCCCCAAACACACCACCAGACGTGGTCCTGCCCACCAGAAAGACACGATCCAGCTTCATCAACCAGAACACAGGCACCAGTGCCCTCCACCAGGAAGCCTGCACAACACACTGAACCAATCTTACCCATGGGGGGCAGACACCAAATACAATGGGAAATAGCCTGCGAAAAGGAGACCCCAAACACAGTAAGTTAAGCAAAATGAGAAAACAGAGAAATACGCAGCAGATGAAGGAGCAAGGTAAAAACCCACCAGACCAAACAAATGAAGAGGAAATAGGCAGTCTACCTGAAAAAGAGTACAGAGTAATGATAGTAAAGATGATCCAAAATCTTGGAAATAGAATGGAGAAAATACAAGAAACGTTTAACAAGGACCTAGAAGAACTAAAGAGCAAACAAATAATGATGAACAACACAATAAATGAAATTAAAAATTCTCTAAAAGGAATCAATAGCAGAATAACTGAGGCAGAAGAACGGATAAGTGATCTGGAAGATAAAATAGTGGAAATAACTACTGCAGAGCAGAATAAAGAAAAAAGAATGAAAAGAATTGAGGACAATCTCAGAGATGTCTAGGACAACATTAAATGCACCAACATTCGAATTATAAGGGTCCCAGAGGAAGAAGAGAAAAAGAAAGGGACTGAGAAAATATTTGAAGAGATTATAGTTGAAAACTTCCCTAATGTGGGAAAGGAAATAATCAATCAAGTCCAGGAAGTGCAGAGAGTCCCATACAGGATAAATCCAAGGAGAAACACACCAAGACATATATTAATCAAACTATCAAAAATTAAATACAAAGAAAAATATTAAAAGCAGCAAGGGAAAAGCAACAAATAACATACAAGGGAATTCCCATAAGGTTAACAGCTGATCTTTCAGCAGAAACTCTGCAAGCCAGAAGGGAGTGGCAGGACATATTTAAAGTGATGAAAGGGAAAAACCTACAACCAAGATTACTCTACCCAGCAAGGACCTCATTCAGATTTGACAGATAAATTAAAAACTTTACAGACAAGCAAAAGCTAAGAGAATTCAGCACCACCAAACCAGCTTTACAACAAATGCTAAAGGAATTTCTCTAGGCAGGAAACACAAGACAAGGAAAAGACCTACAATAACAAACACAAAACAATTAAGAAAATGGTACTAGGAACATACATATCAATAATTACCTTAAATGTAAATGGATTAAATGCTCCCACCAAAAGACATAGACTGGCTGAATGGATACAAAGACAAGACCCGTATATATGCTGCCTACAAGAGACCCACTTCAGACCTAGGGACACATACAGACTGAAAGTGAGGGGATGGAAAAAGATATTCCATGCAAATGGAAATCAAAACAAAGCTGGAGTAGCAATTCTCATATCAGATAAAATAGACTTTAAAATAAAGAAAATTACAGAGACAAAGAAGGACACTATATAATGATCAAGGGATCGATCCAAGGAGAAGATATAACAATTGTAAATATTTTTGCACCCAACATAGGAGCACCTCAATACATAAGGCAAATGCTAACAGCCATAAAAGGGGAAACTGACAGTAACACAATCATAGCAGGGGACTTTAGGGGACTTTAACACACCCCACTTTCACCAATGGACAGATCACACAAAATGAAAATAAATAAGAAAACACAAGCTTTAAATGACATGTTAAACAAGATAGATTTAATTGATATTTATAGGACATTCCATCGAAAAACAATGGAATGTAGTTTCTTCTCAAGGGCTCATGGAACATTCTCCAGGGTAGATCATATTTTGGGTCACAAGTCAAGCCTTGGTAAACTTAAGAAAATTGAAATCATATCAAGTATCTTTTCTGGCCACAATGCTATGAGACTAGATATAAATTACAGGAAAAAATCTGTGAAAAATACAAACACATGGAGGCGAAACAATACACTACTGAATAAACAAGAGATCACTGAAGAAATCAGAAAATACCTAGAAACAAATGACAATGAAAACACGACGACCCAAAACCTGTGGGATGCAGCAAAAGCAGTTCTAAGAGGGAAGTTTATAGCAATACAGTCCTACCTCAAGAAACAAGAAACATCTCAAATAAACAACCTAACCTTATACGTAAAGCAATTAGAGAAAGAAGAACAAAAAAAACCCCAAAGCTAGCGGAAGGAAAGAAATCTTAAAGATCAGATCAGAAATAAATGAAAAAGAAATGAAGGAAACGATAGCAAAGATCAATAAAACTAAAAGCTGGTTCTTTGAGAAGATAAACAAAATTTATAAACCATTAGCCAGACTTACCAGGAAAAAAATGGAGAAGACACATCAACAGAATTAGAAATGAAAACATAGAAATAACAACTGACACTGCAGAAATACAAAGGATCATGAGAGATTACTACAAGCAACTATAAACCAATACAATGGACAACCTGGAAGAAATGGACAAATTCTTAGAAAAGCACAACCTTCCGAGAGTGAACCAGGAAGAAATAGAAGATATAAACAGACCAATCACAAGTAATGAAATTGAAATTGTGATTAAAAATCTTCCAAGAAACAATCCCAGGACCAGATGGCTTCACAGGTGAATTCTTTCAAACCTTTAGAGAAGAGGTAACACTTTTCCTTCTCAAACTCTACCAAAATATAGCAGAGGGAGGAACATTCTGTGAGGCCACCATCACCCTGATACCAAAACCAGACAAAGATGTCACAAAGAAGAAAACTACATGCTAATATCACTGATGAACATAGATGCAAAAATCTACAACAAAATACTAGCAAACAGAATCCAACAGCACATTAAAAGAATCATACACCATGGTCAACTGGGGTTTATCCCAGGAATGCAAGGATTCGTCAGTATACGCAAATCAATCAATGTGATACACCATATTAACAAATGGAAGGATAAAAACCATATGATAACCTCAATAGATGCAGAAAAAGCTTTCGACAAAATTCAACACCCATTTATGATAAAAACCCTCCAGAAATTAGGCATAGCGGGAACTTACCTCAACATAATAAAGGCCATATATGACAAACTCACAGCCAACATCGTTCTCAATGGTGATAAACTGAAACCATTTCCACTAAGATCAGGAACAAGACAAGGTTGCCCACTCTCACCCTCTCACCACTATTATTCAACATAGTTTTGGAAGTGTTAGCCACAGCTATCAGAGAAGAAAAAGAAATAAAAGGAATCCAAATCAGAAAAGAAGACATAAAGCTGTCACTGTTTGCAGAGGACATGATACTATACATAGAGAATCCTAAAGATGCTACCAGACAACTACTAGAGTTAATCAATGAATTTGGTAAAGTAGCAAGATACAAAATTAATGCACAGAAATCTCTCGCATTCCTATGCACTAATGATGAAAAATCTGAAAGAGCAATTAAGGATATACTCCCATTTACCACTGCAACAAAAAGGATAAAATACCTAAGAATAAAGCTACCTAAGGAGACAGAAGACCTGTATGCAGAAAACTATAAGACACTGATGAAAGAAATTAAAGGTGATACAAACAGATGGAGAGATATACCACGTTCTTGGATTGGAGGAATCAACATTGTGAAAATGACTATACTACCCAAAGCAATCTACAGATTCAATGCAATCCCTATCAAACTACCAATTGCATTTATCACAGAACTAGAACAAAAAATTTCACAATTTGTATGGAAACACAAAAGACCGCGAATAGCCAAAGCAATCTTGAGAAAGAAAAATAGAGCTGGAGGAATCAGGCTCCCGGACTTCAGACTATACTACAAAGCTACAGTAATCAAGACAGTATGGTAGTGGCACAAAAACAGAAATATAGATCAATGGAACAGGATAGAAAGCCCAGATATAAACCCACACGCATATGGTCACCTTATCTTTGATAAAGGAGGCAAGAATATACAATGGATAAAAGACAGCCCCTTCAGTAAGTGGTGCTGGGAAAACTGGACAGCTACATGTAAAAGAATGATATTAGAACACTTCCTAACACCATACACAAAAATAAACTCAAAATGGATTAAAGACCTAAATGTAAAGCCAGTCACTATAAAACTCTTAGTGGAAAGCCTAGGCAGAACACTCTATCACAGCAAGATCCTTTTTGACCCGCCTCCTATTGAAATGGAAATAAAAACTAAAATAAACAAATGGGACCTAATGAAACTTAAAAGCTTTTGCACAGGAAAGGAAACCATAAACAAGACAAGAAGACAACCCTCAGAATGGAAGAAAATATTTGCCAATGAAGCAAATGACAAAGGATTAATCTCAAAAATATATAAACAGCTCATGCAGCCCAATATCCAAAAAACAAACAACCCAATCCAAAAATGGGCAGAAGACCTAAATAGACATTTCTCCAAAGAAGATGTACAGATTGCCAACAAACACATGAAAGGATGCTCAACATCACTAATCATTAGAGAAATGCAAATCAAAACTACAATGATGTATCACCTCACACCAGTTAGAATGGCCATCATCAAAAAATCTACCAGTAATAAATGCTGGAGAGGGTGTGGAGAAAAGGGAACCCTCTTGCACTGTAGGTGGGAATGTAAATTGATACAGCCACTATGGAGAACAGTATGGAGGTTCCTTTAACAACTAAAAATAGAACTACCATATGACCCAGGAATCTCACTACTGGGCATATACCATAATTCAAAAAAGAGTCATGTACCTCAGTGTTCATTGCAGCACTGTTTACAATAGTCAGGACATGGAAGCAACCTAAGTGTCCATCGACAGATGAATGGATAAAGAAGATGTGGCACATATATGCAATGGAATATTCCTCAGCCATAAGAAGAAACGAAATTGAGTTATTTGTAGTGAGGTGGATGGAGTTAGAGTCTGTCATACGGAGTGAAGTAAGTCAGAAAGAGAAAAACAAATACAATATGCTAACACATATATATGGAATCTAAGGGGGAAAAAAATGTCATGAAGAACCTAGTGGCAAGACAGGAATAAAGACACAGACCTACTAGAGAATGGACCTGAGGATATGGGGAGGGGGAAGGGTAAGATGTGACAAAGTGAGAGAGTGGCATGGACATATATACACTACCAAACGTAAAATAGATAGCTAGTGGGAAGCAACCACATAGCACAGGGAGATCAGCTCAGTGCTTTGTGACCACCTAGAGGGATGGGATAAGGAGGATGGGAGGGAGGGAGATGCAATAGGGAAGAGATATGGGAATATATGTATACGTATAACTGATTCACTTTGTTATAAAGCAGAAATTAACACACCATTGTAAAGCAATTATACTCCAATAAAGATGTTAAAAAAAAAAAAGAAAAGAAAAATAAAATACCTATGAACTAACTTAATCAAGGAGGTGAAATACTTGTAAAGTGAAAACTACAAAACATTGCTGAAAGAAATTAAAGACATAAATGGAAACACATCCCATGTTCATGGATTGGAAGACCATTTTAATGTCATTACTACCCAAAGCAGTCTACAGATTCAATGTAATCTTTATCAAAATCTCAATGAATTTTTTACAGAAATAGAAAAACACATCCTAAAACTTATAGGGAATGGGTGACCCTCTGAAGATTTCAGGAGTTCTCTCTCTATGAAGCTCTCTTTTCTAGTCCTCTGTCCTTCAAACTCTAGCTGCCTTGGTCTCCCCTAGACTTTCTTTCATCTCCAGCTCCTCTATCTAAGGAATATGCTGAGATATGCCTAGGTTAACTCTCCCTGCACTGCAGCCGGAAAACTCTCTCATGGCCATAAGCTGAAGCAATTATAGGGCTCACCTCATTTGTTTCCTATATGTTGGTAATTACTATCCTTCATCATTTTATGACTGTGTCTTGAAAGCCAGTTTCATGTGTTTTGCTCAGGTTTTTAGCTGTCTTAGTTGGGAGGATCAATCCAGTCCTTGTTACTCCAACTGAAGTGGACATGGTATGTCTCAGGTTATTAAGTTCTACATTTTATTTCTAACTATTAAGATGAGAATATTTAAAGCAGTATTTATAGATATATATCCACAAATAATATATTGCAAGTATGGATAGAATTCTTTCCTTAAAAATAAAATTCCAAATTAGATATAATTGCCAGTATATATTATATTTTTTTAATTGGTTTTTGATGTAGTAGAGACATCATGATACAAAAGTTTTAATTAAAAGAATGCAACTTCCAGATCTTACGAAGATTACCTTAAATAAAATTTTCATAATCATTATATTGTGCTCACTTTTGAGTTGTATTTCAACTTCAGTATTCCTCAAACTTCCTATGTTAAACCAGTGGTCTGTTAAGAGTAAATGTTAAATAATATGTATCTAAAAATAAAATGTTTGTCTTAGTATAATGAGCAAAGTCAGCAATAACTACAAAACAAGGTTCAAGCTCCTCAACAAGACCCTAAGTGGGAACTGCCTGCCTATCTTATGTTTCTCTCCAGCCTAATTTCCCCTCACTTTATACTACATGCTCACCCAGTACTTGAAGGCCTCATAATTCTCTGCACCCACTCTGCTGTTTCTTACCTCTGACTGTCTTGTATGCTGTTCTTTCATAGTGATGTTCTTTCTCCTTTTTCAATATGGAAAATCTGTAGTTATCCTTCAAGACTGCTCAGATGCTATCTATTGCAGGAAGTTTCTCCTAATTGCCTCATATTGGGCACAATTCCCCCTCTACCACCTGTGAATACTTCCATCCCTGCACATACCACATTATATTGAAATTTTCTGTTTATCTGTTTGCATTCCAAAATAAACTCAAGAGTATAGATATATATTTACATATCTGTAACCCCATCATCTAGCACAGTGCTTGTCACAGAGCAGGTGTTCAATAAATGTGAGTTAAAAATAAGTGAACTGTTTGTTGAGTGAGAATCCTTTCTCATTCTGAAACAGTGTTTTTCTAAAATGTTTTAGTCTCCAGTCATATTGGTTGATTTGACCCTAATTTTTAAAATTCTGCATTCCTAATTTCCCTTCTACCCAAATTGTAATGAGTTGTTCCCTAATGTCAGGTCTACTCTTTCTCTTCTCTCTCAGTTTGGAAGTTTTATATTTTATTTATTGGAATATCTTTGCAATGGACTGAAAGTCTGCATTCCCCAAAATTCATATGTTGAAACCCTTATCCCAATGTGATGGTATTTGGAGGTGGGGCTTTGGAGAGTAATGAGTAATGTGAATTACTCACATTTGGGAAGTAATGTGAAGCCCTCATAAATGAGATTAGTGGACTTATAAGAAGAGGCCAGAGAGCTACCTATCTCTCTTTCCTCCATGTGAGGACGCAAAGAGAAGTCAGCCATCTGTAAAACACAAGAAAGCTCTCATCAGAACCTGACCATGCTGGCAACCTGATGTCAGACTTCTAGGCTCCAGAACTGTGAAAAATAAACTTCTAACTGCTTATAAACCACCCATTCTATGGTATGATGTTATAGCAGCCCAAACTGACTAAGACAATCCTTAATTTTTTAAAATACCCTAATCTTTAAATATTTTCCTACAAAGTCTACAGTTAGTATTATTCCTAAAGAAAAAAACAGGCACGCTAGTGTCTATCAGAATTCCCTCTCTTTCCCATATCTTTTATTTTGTATGCCTTCAAAAGCACAAAGTGATTGTTATTATTTGTTTACAGGAAATACTTTTTAGAATTTTACCAAAATGTTATATTGACTCATTTGTTTACCATTGCAACTTGTATTCCACACTTTCATTCTGGGTTCATTTCTATTTTCCTGAGATAAATCCTTCATTAATTTTTTTTTTTTTTTTGGCGGGGGGCAAGAGTCTGTTATGGTAAACTCACATTTTCAAAATGTTTTTATTTAATTTAAAATAAATGTTTCTACCTCACTTTTGAATAAGAGTTTAATTGGGTCTTAATTCCAAGATTGACAGTTATTTTACCTCAGCTCTGAAGACATCACTTCACTGCTTTATAGTGTCTACTATTTGCTGTCAATTTGATTGGTTTTTATTTTTAGGTAACTTGTCAGTTCTTTAGATTTTAATCTTCAACATTGGTCTGTAATTTCAGTTGATCTATCTAGATGCAGAATTCTACTCCCTGACCTCCCATTTGTGCTTTGTTATTGGTTGATGTGCTTTTTCCAATCTGAAGACATGTCTCTCGTCAATTCTGAACATTTTTCAGCAGTTGTATCATCAAATATTTCTCCTAAACACCGCCCCCCCACCACCATTTTAACCATTTCATCCTTCTGAGACTTCTATTAGGCATACATTAGTGTTTTTCAATCTATCTACTTGGGTATTTCACATTTTCTAACTCTTTATCTATGAGAACACTTGATTTTTAAAATTCTACCTTCTAAATCATTAGTCCTCTTCAACTTTATTCAGTCTACTCTTTCAACATTTGAAGTTTCCATTACTAAAATTTTCCAATGTCTCTTTTTTATATTGGTCTTATTTTTTTGTTTTCTTGTTTGACATCTTCCTGTTCTCATTGCAAAGAAGAAATTTTATTCCTTTATCTTTTTGGTAATTCTAAATATACTCATTTTAAACACCTTTTAAGTTTGCTACATTATTTTTCTTTCCTTGGGTGTGATTTCTTTCTTTTGCTATATTTACTGACTGTCCTTTTAGTTTTAAGTTTCTTTTTTTGCTTTGTAATGTTAGTTCTTTAGTTCATATTTTAGTTCATATTTTAAACTCATGCATGCTGTTTTCTGCCATGAGGTTTGGATGGCTTTTAGGATGATTCCCTCCCTACCCATTCTGACATCCAGTAGGGATGCTGTAGTGAAAAGGACAGGATAGTTGTTACATTATTGAAATACTTCCTATCAGTTGGCAAGTAGCTGCTTTTCCAAACTCCCTGAAGAATATTTCTCTCCCATTGAACTCTGACTCCTTTTTGAGAACCCCAGGACCTATCCACAATTCAGTTACTAAATGGTTAAAAACCAGCTCAGGCCTCTAGCACTCTGTTCCAATACAAGAGCAAAGTCCTTTCTGATTGGTGGGTGCATTTTTATATCACCCCTGCTTCCACTCAAGTCTTAACATGGGGAGGTTGGAGGCTTTTCTCCCACGCAGGAAGTGCTATCCCTGATACCACATCCATGGTGGTAGAGGGCCATCCCCATCCCCATTTTTTCCCATTTGCCCAGACTATTTCCTCATGGAATCATAGGAAAGTGGCATATTGCCTCTGACACCGTAAGCTATAAGGGGAGTTATTCCAGCCTTAGTTCAATGCTAGGAGTTCATGAATACTCTAGACACTTGCTCATTCACAAAGCCTATTTCTGGTCTCCTGACATTTGCAGGGTGAATTCAGCTTCTTTTCCAAAATAGACTTTTAAGCTTGCTCAATTCCAATTCCCAGTACCTGCTTGTGGGTTACACTATTCCAGACCCCAATCCACCACTACAGGTTTAGTCCATTGACTTTTTTTAACTGAGATATAATTGACATATTATATTAGTTTCAGGTATATAACATTATGATTTGATATTTGTATATGTTTTGAATGATCACCACAATAAGTCTAGTTAACATCTGTCACCGTATGTAGTTGCACATTTTTTTCTTTGTGATGTGAATTTTAGCAACTTTCAAAGATACAACAGTGTATTATTAACTACAGTCACTATGCTGTATTTTACATCTTCGTGACATTTATTTTTTAACTGGAAGTTTGTACCTTTTGACCATTGTCACCCATTTTGCCCACCCCTCACCTCCTGCTTTTGGTGACCACCCACTTACATTTTTCAGTGGCTTCCAATCATGATCAATTCATTTTAGTAATGAAAAGTATATATATATGTATAATTATTTTAACACCTGTGTATCTGTTGCTTACATTATACATCATTTTCATGTCAGACTATTCTGTTTGACTTTCCCCGCTGTTATAAATTTGCTTCTTTTATGCTTCCTCTCTTTTCCCCAGGAGTACCTTTATATTTTATATTTCTACTCTGGAAATCAGCCCCTTGCCTGGCTTTCTGGCATTTTTCTTCCCTCTAAACATCGGTTTCCTCTGGAATATAATTTGGCATTTGGAATATACATATTTTATATTTTAAACATTCCTCACTGATTTTATTAAAATTTTTGAAATAACTTTCCACGAATATGTTTTGTTTATAAGTTGCTAACCTCTCCTAAATGGGTCAGTGACACTTCACTTATCTCAATAGCATATTTAGACCTACTGTGTGGAAGAGAGCATTTAGCCATATAGCAGAGAATATACTTATCTCCGAAATCTTTTATACAACTTGTAATTTTAATGAATTAAATCATTTACTAGTACTTGGGTATATTGCTATACGAATAGAGTAACTCTGTATATTCCTGATTTTTTCAGGGGCCGGTTTGATTTCTTTGCATGTTTGAATTTTCTAAATTTTCAGCATTTATTTCCCAATATTACCAGTTCCTAAATCTTCAAAAGTCCTGGGTTACCTTTGTGTTTAAAGATTATCTTGTTTTCAGAATTGATGAAACCAGGAATAATGTGATTTGAATATTTTAAAGCATCCTGACTATGCTAGAACAGTAGGTACATTCTGGCAATGAAATTCAAAGGCATACTGTGCTGAGAGCTTCAAAAGCAACAGTTGTACATGATCATTTGAAGTTTACAGTATATTTGACATTGGACTGTATTTGACCATTGCTTGTACTGTGCGTGTAGCACAATAAGGGAGCTACTGAGCTGGTATAAGATACCTCTAATGAGATTCTTTTTAAGTGATCTTCAATATAGATGGAAACAAATTTGACATGTTGCAAGGAAAGTAGGCCAATTAGTAATAAGACTTCACAGCTTAAGGGAGGGAGCCAGAATATACTTACACTTGACAGAATGAAGAGGAAAGCAAAACAGAGTCTCAACAGAGCCCTTATTTTTTAAGAAATTAAATCTTCCTTTTTCAAAACAGCTTTTAAGATTTTTGAGCTTCCTGAATGAGGTAATTTTATCATGGTTTTGATGGATACAAAATCACTAATTTCTTTTTATCTGTAAGGTTGTACCAACACTCAATAAAACAGAGGTACTATAATACACTAATTTATGCCTTGATTTTTAAAATTAATACTATGAAAAATTGCGCTTTTTCCCTGAAAACTGTTCTAGTCTTCCTTCTCTTACATGCTACTTAGGACCACCCCTTTACAATGTATATATTATCAGACTTTCTTTTCCAGCATTATGGTGGATCACAATTTTTAAAAATAACAATAATACCTAGAAACACCTACATAGAGAAATAAAAATGTTCAGGATCCAGAAATAAGGACGGAACTGAAAGTCAGAATGGCATGGCTCTGAGCTGAAGCTGCTGCATTGCCTTATCAGTTTATGAAAGTGGACTCTTTTGTTTTATCACATATAAGGCAAGATCTTGAGCCCAAATGAGTAAAGGGATTGCTCCCACCTTACATAAAGGCATGGCTTTCCACGAGTTTAATTTTCGGTAAAAAGGTGAATGAGAAAAATCCACCCAAGCACAGAGAGATTGATAAGAAAGCTAGCATTTCTCTGGCTGGTGTCTGGCTGAAAAAAAAAAAAAAAAAGATTTTTTTTCCCTTGAGAAATGGAAACCCTTGGACTGAGACTTACATTAGTTTGAGATCTGATTTTAAAGTACCTGTAAGTTTCTGGATGGCTTATTCATTTGAGGTCTGTGAAAGAGGAAAACTCAATACTGCATGCAAAGAACATTCTTTCAACACAGGATTGTCTTGGAGGAAGGGTATTGGAGGGAAAGAAAACCCTTATCCTAATAAGGATAAGCTCATAATAAACGTGTCCTAAAACACAAGAACATAGAAAAGATAGGCAGAAGTTACAACAAAGAAGAGAATCAGGTGTCACAAATTTGATAATAGAAAAATGATCTTTATGTAATTTACCATGTATATGTTTATAATGATTAAAGATATAAAGGAGGAAATCCAAACCCTAAGAAAAGAATTACACTCTTTATGTTAGTCAGTGTTAGTAATCAATGCTAGCTACAGTAACAAAGTAGCAAATAGGAAGTACTCAATGCTAGCTTCAGTATCAAACAATCCCCAAACCTCAGTGACCTTACACAACAAAAGATACTTCTCATTCATACCAGAGTATGATCAGGAGTTTAGTGGTGCCTTTGCATGTGCTACATAAGGATTCTTGGCACCTTTCATCTTGTGGTATTACCATTTTCTAAAGTCTTCTCATAAGGACTGAGCCATACATCAAGCAGGAAGAGAGTAAGAAGTATCTCAGGAAATGTTTTAGGAGCATAAAGATGGGATATAACACATCTCCCCACATGCTATTTTCCAAAACACCATCACAAAATACCAGCCAACCTGCAAAGGAGTATGGGAAACATAGGAAATGGAAAACAGGACTGGTGAGCATCTGGCCAATCTCTACCTATATATAAAAATTTGAAACAGTTCTAATTAGAAATTATAGAAATATAAAGACATATATTCTTCTATTTCATGTAAATAGGTAGATGACAGAGAAATATATAGATTGCCCATGTTGTCCAGGCACTGTTCTAGTTGCTGGAGATAGAGGGAGTGAAGAAAAACCCAGTGTTCCTGCCGCTGGAGAACTTACAAACCCTATGTTTGGAAACATACAATAAGCACATAAATGATTAGTGAGAGAACTGTCAACTGCTATTAAAGATGAAAAGATGCAGAGAGGTGAGGGTTGCTATATTAGGTAGGGTGTTCAGGAAAGTCCCTCCCAAACTTGACCTTAGAAGATGAAATTTGCAGAGACCTTAACCTTCTTGTTGCTAAGTTCAATATTTATTTGTTAATAATTCATCTTGTTTGATCTGTTAGGAGCATTTGGATCTGTTGCTCTTTCTCTCATTTTTTAAAAAACAGCTTTACTTGGCTTCCAGGGCATCACCCTCTACTGTGTTTTTCCTACCTCACTGTTTCTTATTGCTGCTGTAAGAAAACACCACAAACTCAGTTATTTAAAAGAGTGCAAGTGTATTATTTTGCAATTCTGGAGGTCAGAAGTCCAAAATGGGTCTCACTGAGCTAACAAGTGTCAGCAGGCCTGCATTCCTTTCTGGAGGTTCAAGGAGAGAATCCATTTCTTTGCCTTTTCCAACCTCTTGAAGCTGCCCACCTTCCTTGGCTTGTGGTCTCCTTTCTCTGTCTTCAAAATCAGAAGTTTTGCATTTTTCTGTCTAGTCTTCAGGAGTCACATCTCCCTCAGACGTCTTCTGTCTCCTTCTTCCAGTTTTGAGGACCCTTATGATTCCACTGAACCCACCCAGATAATCTGGGATAATCTCCCCATCTCAAGGTACTTAACTTAAAGATATCTACAAACTCTCTTTTACCATGGAAGGAAACATATCCACCGGTTCTGGGGATAAGGATATGGACATATGGACATATTTGGGGGACCATTATTCTGTCTACCACACTCACTGACTGCTTTTCTCAGTTTTTTGGGTTTTTTCTTCTCTTTTAATATGGAGTACTAGGGCAGATATGTAGCTGTACTGATTAATAGAATATTGAAATGTTTCTATATTGATTCATGAGTAGCCTTAACAATAACCTCACCAATAACCCTGATCCCCAGACTTTTCTGATTCTTGCCCTGGGTCCCTGACCCACCCTGAGGACCTTACATCCCCGACCCTACTACTTAAAGTAAAGGATAAATGTCTGGCGGAGCTGGTGGCTTTGAAGACCCTGATCCAGGATCATGGACAGCATCTATTTAGACCAGTCAATGCTCATTCCTTCCCAGTTGTTAGGCATTTTGAATAGCACCCCTGGGACTGCCTCTTCTTTATGTATGATCATTTTCTTGGTGATTTCACCGAATCTTAAGAGTTTAGATATCATTGAAATGCTAATGACTCTCAAATTTTCACTTTTAGTCTATTTCTTTCTTCCAAACTTCAGAATTCTATAACTACCTGTTTAACATCTCCATGAATGTATGATAAACATCTAAAACACAACTCATTCAAAAGTGAAATGTTGCTTTATTGCCTACCTCAGCTTTGTCCCATCCCATAATCTTCTGTCTTTTAGGCAATATCAACTCAATACCTACTTGTTCTGCCTTTAAAATATACACAAGGGACTATTTCTTGCCTCCTCTACTGTTACCAACCTGGTCCAAACCACCACCAGCTCTCACCTGTTGTTTCAATGCCTTCTAAGTTGTCGCTCTTGTCTTTTCTGAACATAGCAACAAAAGTGATTATAAAATTTCAGTTATGTCATGTTATACCCCTGCTCAAAACCCTCCTTTGGTTTCCTGTCTCACTCAGACTAAAGACCCATGTGCTTCCCTTTGTTTAGATCACCTTTATTATCTTTGCCCCTCCTGTTACCTCTCTGAAATCATCTCTTTTTAACCCCCTCTTCAGCCTCACTGATCTCATTATTATTCTTCAAATAAGCTAGGATGCTCTTTGCATCTGGAATACTATTCCTTGTTTGTGGAACATTCTTCCCACAGGTATCCACATAGCTTGATCCTTTATTTTCTTTCACTATTTACTTAAATATAACCCTATTATAGACACTTCCCGTAACTACTGTATTAAAAATTGTGCAACTTAACTCTTCAGGTCCCCTTTCCTCTTTTATATTTCCCTTTAGCATTTTTCACTTTATAATATACTATTTATTTTACTCAATTCATGCTGTTTATTTTGTGTCTCCACTGCTAGATTATGAACTCAATAAGGGTAGAGATTTTAGTCTAGTTTGTTCACTGCTTATCCCGGGGTCTAGAGCAGGCTTCCAGCCTCACAAGTAGCTAAAAACTTGAATAATTAAGAAGATGCCTTTTTTAGATTTTACAATTCATAAAAATGTAGAAAAAGCAAAAGAGGTTTAGAGATAGGAAAGCACCAATATACTCACAGTGAGACTATAAAATAAGTCCAGCTTTTCTGCAGAAAATTACTCAAAATATATCACAAACTTTAAACCTGCATATATTTTGATTCAGTAAGTCTCCTTATTAAAATCTATCCTAAGGAAATAATCACGTATGCAAAGATTTGGCAACAGGGATAGCCATCACAGTCTTGTTTATAATTGTGAAAATTTTTTTAAATCAAAACCCTCAAATTTCCAACTATAGAAACTTAGTTAAATGAAAGACAATATATCATACAATGGAAGATTATGCAATCATTCAATTAGTATTTAAACACTTATTGGCATGGGAACTATCAACAATAGACTGATAAGTGGAAAAAAGCAATCTGTAAAAGAGAATATGATGAATGATGTCATTTTTGAGGAAAGATGTATATCCTTGTACAGTGACCTGAGAGGATGGATAATTTTTAACAATGTGGTTTCTACAATGAGGTGAGTATGCCTTTCTTATTTATCTGATTTGTATTTTTTAATTTTCTTTTAAAATGATGATCATATAGCACTTTTATATTTGGGAAAATCCAAATTATATTTTCACTGATCTTCAAAAAGCAATCACTATTATACATGTAAAGGATTTTCGTTGGGTATGGTTTGTATATAAATATTCCCCTTCGTGGCATCTTGCGTGTTTATGATGAATGTCCTGCCTTAATAAGTAGGGGCTAATGCTCAAAATTTGCTTACAGAATAAACTCTGGGGTATTTCTGTCCTTAGAACCTTAACATGTGGAAGCTGTCCATCCACTGTATTGAAAAATATGTTTAACATGATTGCTAACCAGATAATTAAATTTACATCATGAAATTAATCCAGTATTTTACCTCAGAGATTTGAATGAAAATCACCTCCCCCCCTCTGTCTCTAGTCAGTTCCCGTTTGGCAGTAATGTGCAACCCAGTGAACAGAAGAAGGGGAAATTTCCAATCTGGCCAGAATGGAGCGAGGCAGACATAAATGCTGAAAAGTGGGATGCAGGCAAAGGTGCAAAAGAAAAGGACAAAACAGGGAAAAGCCCTATACTTGTAAGTAGACTTGAATATGACTAGATTTCATTTTGGTTGTTGCTTGTTTAATGGAATAAGATTTGTTAACGTGTGCACATGCTCACTCCTCTCCACAGTCTCCATTCAAAAGAGAAATTTTGTCTTTGTCCACCTTGCCTCCCCATCCTACCTTGTCTTTCCAAGCCTTAGTCCTGAGCTTTGGTGAATCACGTTTCAGTAAATGGGAGGAGAGAAATGACCAAAGAGTCATAATGGAAGAAAGGGAAAATTGCTAGAACAGGCTAGCAAGTGGATTTTGAACAGAATTGGGAACCAGACATTTAGAGATGGTGGTTTCGAAAATGAGAGCCCCCCACGAAACTGTGTGCTGTTATTTGGAGATTACAGGGAAGATAAATTTTTAAGAGATGTTACTATAAGAATTGAATCCTTCTTAATATCTGCCCCCCAAGACATTTGGGTAAAAATCCAGGTTACTCTTCGTTTACCTGTAGCTTTTAAACATGTTGCGTCCCTGAGATTGGAGCTGAGAATGGGGTTCCTACATTTTCCAGTTATATTATTCTAGGTTCTTTTGCTTACTTAAAAATGTTTTTTTTCTAAAAACTTCTTTATAGAAGGTACCGGTCTGGGTTGCATTTTAAATATGACCCATTTATTTGGTGCAGTAATTCATTCAACAAAAGTACTTTTAAAACACAATACACGCAGAGGGAGGAGATATGGGGATACATGTATACATATAGCTGATTCACTCTGTTATACAGCAGAAACTAACACACCATTGTAAAGTAATTATACTTCAATAAAGATATTAAAAAAGAAAACACAATACAATTTTCAGAACACAAACAAAATTGCCGTAATGACTAGGTTGAACTCTAGTGTCTTTTTTTGCATAAAGCACTCTGAAATGGTACTTATTAGCATTTACATTTTGTTCACAAAATGCAGTCACCAACTGCATGATTCATATCAGTAATTTGTTTACAAAAGATACTCAATAATGATAACTAATTGCTGACACTGTTAGTATTTGAACAATTTCAAATAACAATATGTGAGGGAATGCATTCTTTGTACCATGCCTAAGGTGATTATGGAACTTTTAGATGCAAAGGACTTTTGAACTCTCTGGGTTCAAATGAAAATGGTCATATTCTACATATTTTATAGAAATTCAGATCTTATGGGGATTGTCTGTGAACTTTCATCAGCAAGATAGATTGTGCATATCCTCAGTTGAGCAGCTGAGCTCTGGAAAAGATCCAGAGATGAGTCACTCCAAATTGCGAAGGATCAACGGGGAAGGGAAGAGCAGAAGTACCTGAAAACTTTGAAATAAGAAATAGCATATAAAACAACATTTTAAGGACCTTAGAATGCAAACATATCTTTATTAGATGACTATGAACAGTTCTTACAGATCTCTGGAAGGTCAGGTGCCAAATTCTTGAACTTAATGTTCAAGAAACAAGGGCAAGTCTGTTGGAAGAACATTTATTGGAGAAAAACCATTGAGACTGGAGCAGTAATAAATGTGCTGGTCAAATGGACAGTTGATGTCCATTTCATTTGGGGTCAACATATAGGACTATTGCTGGCTGCTGTATAAAACTGCATGATTTGGGAAGCACTAGCCCTAATCCTGCTGTGAACAGGGGCTATTCCAATGGGGGGTGACACTTCAGAACCTTAACTAACACCCCATTCTGCCACCGCAGCTTTCACAAGGTAGGAGAGCACAGCTCACGTCCTAGTTATTACGACAGTGCAGAGTGGTGCCATCTGAGATAGAACCTTGCTTTCCACCCGCAGCCCCAGTTCTGTTCCACAACCTCAGCATTCATGGCTCAGGAAGCAATAGTTTCCCCGCTGGAGTGAGTCATGGACACTCCAAGCACTGTGGTTGCATTTCTGTGATATGGTGGCACATTAGCTCTGAGCCATGATTTGCAGCATCCATATTTTACCAGGATAAATTGCCTTAAGCATGTAACCATGGCAGTTATCCTTGGAATTTTACAAAGGCCACTTCTTTAGATGTGAGACTAGTGATCAGGAAATCAGCCTCAGATGCCCGACCCTTCCCTGTAAGTCCAGCGTTATGTCTCACTTACTCAGCAAGAAAAGGACATGATGGGTGAACCAAATTAAGAGGTATACGATAAAGTACTATAAGGTGGATGTAAGAAATATACCTAAAGCAAAATGACATGGAAGGATTACCATTCACAATATGAGGGGCTCAAATCCTGGAGAAAAGGGAATCACAATGGGATGAGCCCCACTATTTTTTTTCCTCAAAGACATTTATTAATTCAAGGCATGGAAATTAGAAAGCAAGCACAGAGTATTGGCCTGGGGCTTATGTCAGTTCTTCTGGGCTGAAGGGAAGGAGGATATTGTCTGGGACTGCCAAAGCAGCCAGAACTTGAACCCAAATCTCAGAGGTAACTACAGAGAAGTGATCTGTAAATTTTGCATACAATTTTATTTTGAGACATTTGTCTACCTCCTAAGCTGTGAGTGTGAAGTTTTGCTGCTGAGCAAATGAGTAAAAAGCAGCAGCCTGGAAGCTTAATAATTGAGAAAAGATTTCAAGATGATAGGTAGAGAATGGAATTCAATGTACACCAAGTGAAGGGACCTTGATAAACACTCCAGACTTTTAGTTAGTGCCCCAACATGGCTACAGAATTCCACATTGAGTAAGAACAAACCAAAATCACACCAGTCCTGCCAAATCCTAAGACCCAGTGTTGACTAGGTCTAGTTCATCTTGTGCTCTGCCTGTCAGAAGGGAATAAAATCCTTCTCTCTGGATGAAGACATCATCATTTAGAACGTGTATAAATTTTTATATCCAGCATATATCATACAATCAAAATTTACCAGACATGAAGAGAAACGGAACCAAGTGACTAAAAATCAAGAGGAAAAATCAGATAATAGAAACAGATCCAAAGGAGACTCTTTTGGAATTGTCAGATAGGGGACTTTAAAATTACTAAATTAATATTTGCAGGGAAAAAAGCAATGTGAGAGAAACCCAGAAGTCTAGTACAGCTCCTGAAAAGACATCAGTTTGTCTTTTAAGGACTCATTCTTCTATCATTTTGACTGGATGTTAGGGTTGCCTTTATCTTCATTTGAATTATTCCAGTATCTTAAATTTGACAATAAACCACATGCTCCAGATACACATAGACATTTATTATGTTTAACGCTCAGACAATGCCCTAAAATATAACCTATTTCTCAAGCCACACCAGCATTAGGGTAAACATATAATTACGATGAAAATCACAAAACAGTATATTTTCCCCTGTGCCTATTAACTGAGGTGAAATTTAATTACATTTCTTTTTCCCATACAGATAGTTTATGTTCCTTTAGCATTTTGTTTGTAATCCTAGAAATTGTCATGTTATTTCTTGTAAAGATCCCCTGTCCCCTACCATTTTATGAGCTATGAGAATTTTTACATAGCAGCTACCTGAAGTCTCTCTGACTTGCTAGACTGCTTGCATATGGATATCATTCTTTCTCCAGAACTCACTAATTGACTCATAGTTGGGGCTCAAAAATTAAAGAATTAATTGCATTCTTGAGCATTTATCCCAGATTAATGGAAATTCACATTCACACAAAAACCAGTAACCTATACACAAATGTTCATAGCAGCTTTATTAGTAATAGCTTCAAACTGGAAACAGCCCAGATGGCCTTCGATGGGCAGGTGGTAAACGAACAAATATCCATAGCATGAAATATTACTCAGCAATAATCAACAAACTACTGATACATGCAACAACTTGAATGGATTGAATCTCCAGGGAATTAGGCAGAGAGAGAAATAAAGCCAATCCAAAGGGTTATAGACTATATGGTAGGTTCCATTCATATAACATTACTGAAATGACAAAATTATAAACGTCAAGACTAGCGATTGCCAAGTGGTAGGGATTAAGCACAGACTGGGGAGTTGGAAGATGGGTGTGGCTATAAAAGGGCATAAGGAGGATCCTTGTGCTGATGGAAATGTTCTGTATATCTTGGCTGTGTCAGTGTCAATATCCTGGTTGTGTTCTATAGTTTTGCAAGATGGTATGGCTGAAGAAATTGGGTAGAGAACGTAGGAACTCTCTGTATTATTTCATGCAATGGCTTATGAATCATGATTATCTCAAAATAACAAGTTCAATTAAAACAATTAATAAATGAAAGTCAGATCAAAGGTACAAATTTCATTTACATATCATCTTTTTTATGATTCTAACTGAAAAGTAAGTAAATACTTTTCAATCTTCTCTACTCAGATTTAAAAAATATATATTTTCATTGGAAAATGTGGCCATATCTGGCCCATCCAAAATTGTTTCCCCACCATACCTAATTCACATTCCCAAGCCACTCATGCTTGTTTGAACTGCTTCCTCTGCAATCAAAATGCTACTCAGTAATCAAGGTTTCATTAATTAAATACAGTATTGTTAACTTCAGTATTCTCCAAGTACTGTAAGAACTAGCTCTGAGAACAAACACACAAATTACTCTAAAAATGCTTATTTATTGATCAGATCAATGCACGTATTCATTTTTATTAGGATAGAGTTGTTTTTGTTTTAATAAAACTATATGGAGAAAATATTTAATACGTTTTTTATATAGCATTTTTTTGAAGACCCTGAAGGAAAGATTGAATTACCACCATCATTGAAAATTTATTCCTGGAAACGTCCACAGGATTTTTTAATTAATCAGGTAAGAGATATTTTACTATTAAAATATGTATTAACTATGAGATATAATATCCTAGTTATGAAAATTTGCATTTTAAAAGCTTTTTAGGGTAATTTTTTCTTGGTATTTAGTAAGAAAAAGTAATTACTTTTTGGCCTTTAAATTAGAAATAAATATTTATCGATATAGTTTGTACTGGTTTCCAAGAGAATAATGAAATTTTGTTTAGGGCCTCAAGTTTCCTTCTTCTCTTCATGATGTCAAATTTTAACCTAAAATGTTGCAAAAAGTTATTCCTTAATTTCTGACAGACTTTCTTCTTTCTGCTTCTTACATGGTGTAAAGGTCTGTTTACGCTAGTGTTAATAAGCATTTATTTTCCAGCCCAAGAGATCTGCACTTGGATCTCTCTATTCCAGGAATTTTTGAATAATTTTTCAAGTGCCACTTTCATTTCTGAACCCCATGTGAATCACACTGACATGGACATCACCCAAGAAAACTTCATTTTAAATAGCACTTATGTACATTAAACTTTAGACCTACTGGTCTATCTTCCTAATTAATAGCTATGTTAGTTTGAATATATTTGGTATTTCCAAGGGTTTAATTATCACTAATGCCTTTTTTCCCTTCTTGAATCTCCCATTTTCATTTAATGCATAGAAAACCAGTAGACTAAATTAGTTATTTAATGCTAGTCAAAAGGTTATAATGAAGCTGATTCTTCTGTAATCATGGAATTCACTGCATCTCTGTTTCTATGCCTAGTGATTTTATTCCTAAGAGTTTTAGCTTTTAGAAGCACTGCTACTAATGTAGAAAATACAATTTATCTGTCATGCTTTTCAATTATTGTTATTA
The DNA here is from genome assembly GCF_965194805.1 of Balaenoptera borealis. Lineage (NCBI taxonomy): Eukaryota > Metazoa > Chordata > Mammalia > Artiodactyla > Balaenopteridae > Balaenoptera > Balaenoptera borealis. Next base: position 18,906,850 of record NC_138873.1, on the reverse strand, counting down.
GTTAAGAAAGTCAGAAATCCTAAATCCTAAATATTTATTAAAATGAGAAAATAAAAAGGTACATCTTTGTCCATCAGAGTATTTATTCAATGCCTATCTGTAAGACATTTTAAAGAAAATAAATCAAATTTACAAAAACCATACCTTTAAATTACTTATAATGTTAGGTAACATCGAAATGAAGAATACAAATTCTGTGATGTTAATATAATACACTTAATATTTATATATTATTAATAACACTCAGGTTCTACTCAGTATAAGTGCAGAGTTTATATTCCATGCAAATGAAGGATATGAATTCCATGAAATGAGTGTTGTAAGTTTGAATAAGTAGGAAAGTTTTATACCTTTTTCTCTTTTAGCATACCTTAGTTCTGGAAGATACACTTATACTAAAAATAAACTGATTCATTGTTGTTAATGACACTTCCACCTGTATTTATTGAAATGCTGCCATCCATCTCCTTACCTCTCCTCTCCCTCTGCGCTGACTCCTTCTCTTGATCCATCATGCTGAAGTGTGAACCAGAACAGCCCAAACTGAAAGTCTAGCTAAGCAGGAAAGTTTTAGAATAGTGCTTGTCAAGTTTTAATGTATGAGACCACAGTGATAAATACATTTTACATTGAGAGTCATTAAATATGGACATACATAAAGTTTAGACAAAAATATTACAAAACAATAATGACCTTTCTATATGAAATTTACTCTATTTATTATAGTCCATATATGTAAAGATATATATATATATATATTCCTGAAACATCTTATAGATATATATATGTGTGTATATATATATATGTATATAGTCCTGACCCATTAAATGATTTCATGAATCACTAAATAATTGCAACCCACAATTTAAAGAGCACTAGAAACATACCCCAGGACACTAAGCAAAATATGAAATCAAAGGACATGATTTAAGTCAAAGAGAAGCTAACTTATTAAAAAACTTAAAAGCCTAAATTTAAGATATCAGAGTCAACATGGACCATTCCAACCAAGGGGGTTAACACGCCCTAATAGCAGAGTGAATAATCAGATTTGTTTATTTCTGAGAACCAGATATTGGTGGCCCAGGTCCTTCAATGTTGATTATATTAAACAGATGTAAGATGTCTAAAACTTTGTCTTGCCCCAGGTATAGGTGTAGGGGATAAAGATGCTAAAATACCATTGCAGAGACCTCTGTCTTAATATTTGTTGTCTTTTTAGAAACTGTCAGTTCCTCCTTTCCATTTGTCAGCAGGTGACTATTAAGTCTAACCCGTCAAACCTTAGATATCTAATACATATTTAATCTATAGTCAATTTTAATGCATTTTGTACATACTGAAAGGTATAGGCATTTTAGAAGTGTTGCGTCACAATCAGACAAACCAGAATTATATATATATATATATGCAAACATAAAGTTATATATATGTAATTTTATAAATTATATAAATTATATTTTTAAACTATGAACATAAGAGTCAATTCAGGCCTTCAAGGTAGTTTTAGGTAAATTTTTCTCAGACATATAAAAATATTTTATTGAATTTTCAAGATGCTAGTTATACAGATGATTGAGAGTAATTGATGGCATTAGTTTCTATAAAAATCTATTTTGCTAATCAAAGCAACTTTCATTTTATTTTGATATGTTAAATATATAAGGTTGATATTAATTGTAACTAATTTTAAAAACTGTTACAAGTCATATTTTGGTCTAAATATAAAAGCAAACTTAGATATATACCAATTAAATAATGACCACCAAATTAACTTTAAAAGACATAACAATATTTAAAGTTGAGCAAGATTTTAAAAAGCTGTCTCAGCTAATATTTTTTATCCAAGATGAAGACATTTTTCTAGCTACCAGATGTTAACTAAGCTTCAGGTTTAGCTAGAGCGGTTAATTTAAATTTCAAATCAGGTTTTAAACTCTCAGTTTGTGAGTTTATGCATGCTAAATTTATCTGCATATGTTATATCTTACAACATTTTATTATATGTTAAAATACTGTATTTTTTTTTTTTTTGAATTTTTAAGATTTTATTGTGGAACGTCCTCTGGGGACAGAACCAGGCCAGACTAGAAACATCCATCAATAAAATTAATGAAACAAAAAGAGTCTTGTAATTTCTGAGCTACAGAACTGGAAATATAACGAAGAACTGGTGGATTACTATGTTAAAATATATATATTTTAAAGTCAAGAATTTTCCTAGAAGTGCTACATCATCCTCAAACATTCTAAAATTACTATGGCTAAATTTGTATCTAAGAATAGCATATCAATGACTTACAGGTGTTTCAGATACCCTTGGAAGATAGATTATGTCACCCTTGGTATCTTTGCCTCATTTTCACTAGCCACTTTATGCCCTTTATGATGGAGGGAAGATAAAGCCTTAATAAATATTTACCTGCCAATGTCATAAAATACTGTATTTTATAGGTATTACATTATTAAATTAATGTCACCTACAGCTCTAACAGGGTTATCTTACAGAATAATATGCTTATTTTTTATTTCTTCTAATTCCTCTGGTTGTGAGAAATGAAATCGAGTTTGGCCTGTTTACAGCAAATGAAACTGTTTCATTAAGCTACATTTCCTTTATTTTTCCTAAAGAGTAATATCTCTCTCTCTCTCTCTCTCTCTCCCTCCCCCTATATATATATATATATATATATATATATATATATATATATATATATATATATATATATATTTCAGGCTCCAGTGGTTGTGAAAAATGAAATCCTGTTTGACTTGTTTTCAGCAAATGAGCATTTACTCTGCAGTGAGGTAAGTAGGGGAGTATCAACCTAAGAAAAGCCTCCCTGCAGAATGCCTTTGGGACCCGCCCTTAAACAATTCCCAGTCGGTCAATTTCAGTGCTGTCTTGCTCACCTTTAAGTTCTGGTATAACTGAATATTTCATAAGCCAGACACTCAAAGAGGAAGAGAAGGCTCTTTAATTGAGTAGAGAGAACAGGTGGGGGAGATGTTAATATTAGCACTGCTTATGCCCCTATTCTCCCACCCATGGACCAGGGTAGCCCAGTACACACCATCTAGGCCTTTCTCCTCCAGATCCATGTGCCTAGCAATTGACATAAAGTTGTTGCCAGTCTGGCCCTACATCATGTCCAAGAGTAGGGTGTTTGGTGTTGTTTGACTTGCTAATGTGGAGAAATCAGGGGGTGCAGCTCAAATGCAACACCTCATTGAAACAAACCAGATTTTCAGTGCAGCAGTCCTATAGCAAGTGGGAACACACCTCCCCACTCTCCACCCGGGGTTCTATACATCAGAAGCAGACCTGTTCCACTCCCCTAAGGTAGTTACATCAGAAACAGGGGCTTTTTGATTATTTTCTCCTAAGGTCCAGTCAGAGGAGTGGGGCAGAGTCATTATCCATTTAAACATTTTGTCTTTCTGATCTTTAATATCTTGACCAATATTAAAATCAAAATATTTTTTCTGAAGCCAGGTTGTACTGATTAGTATAAAGTTATCTCTGAATTGTTTTATATTTTATAGTTTAGTCTAAAATATGCTTTTTTTATGAATTCTAAACCTACATAGACTTTAGCATATCATTTTTCAAGAGAAGTGTAAAATATTTATGTATTGAAATATAGTTGATTTACAATGTTGTCTTAATTTCTGCGGTACAGCAAAGTGATTCAGTTATACATATATATATATATATATATTCTTTTTTATATTCTTTTCCATTATGGTTTATCACAGGATATTGAATATAGTTCCCTGTGCTATACAGTAGGATGTTGCTGTTTATCCATTCTGTATATAATAGTTTGTATCTGCTAAGCCCAAACTCCTACTCCATCCTTCCCGAATCCCCCTCCTCCTTGGCAACCACAAGTCTGTTCTCAATGTCTGTGAGTCTTTCTGTTTCTCAGGTAGGTTCGTTTATGTCATATTTTAGATTCCACAAAGGAAGTATAAAATAATTCTGTAGTAAATTCTCCAGGTATACAGGAGGATATCTGATTTGTCTTTTTCAACTTAACCAAACTTTAAGAAATTTTCTAGATAACCAAATCAAGGAAAACATAAATCTTATGATATTAGTCTCAAGTGTTTAATCTCCTTACAAACCAGGCAGTAAAACATACTCTGAAGTTCAACTCTCCACTGTGCCTTGCTGCCTGTTGAAAACCCTGCAGTTGGGAGTTTTACTTGGAGAACTTCTGCACCTGCAGATCAATACATGAATATGAGACTTAGAGTAGAGTTAAGTGTATGTGTAATTTTAATTCTTTCCCACGTCTCGTTGCTTGTCTAATTGGTTTTATAGACTTAAAGGGATCATTTCCTTCTCAAACTTCTCAACATTTACAGAAGAGTAGCTCAATCCTTTATATAATGTTAATTCCAAAATAAAATCATCATTGCTCTCAGAAACATTCAGTCTCCCTCTCTCCTCCCTCCTTTTCTGTCACACACATGCACACAACTAATATGGAGGTCAATGTCACATCACTGACAGTTTACTCTGGAAGACAGCTCTTAGCTAAGACTTTTTAGCTTGTATTGTGACTATATTTTTTGAAAACAAAAGCAAGATCTATGACCATTCTGTAGGTCAGAAATCAAAATGTGGGATATACTACATGTAGAATCTGACATTACCACTGGAAGTAGATTTTCAACTGTTCTCCCCACCCCCTTTCAAATTACAGTGCCAACAACTGAAAAATAACTAATGAACACTACTGGTTTTTATCTCTAGCTGATGAGATGGATTATCAGCGAAATCTACGCCATGTGGAAGATAGTCAACGGGGGTGCTTTGAGCAATTATTCTAAAGGGACTGCAGGGGAACCTCCTCTTCTGGTCTGGAAGCCCTGGGAACACATTTACTCTCTGTGCAAGGCTGTGAAGGGTCACATTCCCTTGTTCAATAGCTATGGAAAGTATGTTGTGAAACTTTACTGGATGGTAAGTTTGTGTTCACATGCATTAAAAATTTGTGTGTCTTTCATATTGAAATATAGTTTTCTTACATGCCGATAATGAAGCTAGTAGAAGATGAGGCAGTTTACGAAGGCTATCAGCTGTCTGGATCTTTCTAATGTCTGGATCTTTTGTTTTATCTACTGTGAGAAATGAAGAACTGGTTTATTTTTTATTCCAAAACCTCAGCCAGTTGCCCCAGCATTACATACTGAATCTTCTACCTTTTACCACTGATTTTAAAAACCACTTTTATCATACACTAATTTCCAATTTGACTGTGTTTGGTTTTGGATTCTATTTTCTTTCACTAGCTTCCTTATCCTATTCAGATACCATATTGCTTTAATTATTATGAATTTATAGTTTGTTTTGTTTTTTTAGAATAAAATCCACCTAATACTCTTATTTCAATGTTTTCTTGGTATATATGTTTTTTGAGTAAACATTTTTTCTAGTATTTATCTTTGAACACATATTTATAATTATTTATCCCTTATTCTATATATAAAAGGGTTAGCCCTCATCATTGTTTTTATTTTAAATACAGTTTCCTCTCTCTTGAGTATTTTATTTTGATTCATCTTTCATTCAGATGGAGTATGCATTCCAAAGTTTTATTCACTTAGAATATACATGAGATTTCTTTGGGGTAACTTAATATTGAGGTCTATTTTCCTTTATGTATGATTGTTATGTGAATGATAATTTGGCTACATATGGAATACATGGATAATAACCTTTTTGTTTTAGAATGCCCGAGTATCTCCTGGGTTTAGTGTTTCAGACACTCATTCTGAGCCTTTACTCTCCACCCTATCTGAAACCCTGACACTCTCTCCCCTGTCTCTGCTTCATTTTTCTCTATAGCACTGAGCTTGAAGCATCCAGCATCCCATTCACTTAGTGTATTCATTAGTATATGGAAATATATATAAGAAGCTATTACCTTCTAGATGTTTTCTTTTTCCAAGTCTTTTGTTCAAATATATATTTCTTATTTTCAAAGTTGGTCCAATCTACAGTTCTTTTTTTTTTTTTTAATTAATAGCTACTCTATTTATTTATTTTTAGCTGTGTTGGGTCTTCGTTTCGGGCGAGGGCTTTCTCTAGTTGCGGCGAGCGGGGGCCACTCTTCATCGCGGTGCGCGGGCCTCTCACTATCGCGGCCCCTCCCGTTGCGGGGCACAGGCTCCAGACGCGCAGGCTCAGCAGTTGTGGCTCACGGGCCTAGTTGCTCCGCGGCATGTGGGATCTTCCCAGACCAGGGCTCGAACCCGTGTCACTTGCATTAGCAGGCAGATTCTCAACCACTGCGCCACCAGGGAAGCCCCACAGTTCTTTTTGTAAAATAAATACACAAGCCAAATTACAACACTCTCCTGCTAGCCCTCCTCTCCTTTGGTCCATTTTTTAAAATTGGGACTGTAGTCCTAGAAGGATATAGAAGAATACTGATAGCAATGATAATAAATAGATAGACAGGTGCAATTTTTAAAGGGAGCAAAACAAGAACTTTGCTGTTTCAGAGGCTGTGTTCATGTGATAGAGATGGCTACCTGGTTTTCTGGCTGTTCTCTCTGGGCTGGACATTTCTACCTCTCTCTCCCTAATTCCCAGATGGTGGGGCTGAGTCAACACCTCTTTGCAGATGAGGTGTAATAAAGTATTAGAGTAAATTATTTCTGACAAGATAAAGTATATTGCTATTTTCTTTTCTTGTCCCTTTCCAGACATACACAATTTAATTTTTGATTTTTTTCCTCTTCCAATTCTAATTCACTATGTACATGTATATCCTTTGGTTTTCACTGCAAATAGTTAAGAAAGGTGTTCGTAAGAATATTCTTTGTTACCCTCTACTGCTTGATTCAGGATAATGTACTGGAGATACATCCTCTACCCTACATCTATTTTCCTTCCACTGTCCCATCTTGTACACCTTAAGGCATACACCTCACTGTTTGTTTTTTCCATTTATTGATACTTTCTCATTTGTTTCTTATTGGACATTGATTTTTCCTTCTCTGCCTTATTACATATATTCTCCTCCCCCTTTCCTGTTGTCTCTTGAAGCAATCACCTTAGTCATTTCTTCAAAGTAAACCAACCAATGAGAGCCTCTAGGCATGACATTTAAAGTTCAGATTTTTACACCAGCATATTGTTTCTTCTGTAAAAGTTTTTCCATTTTTTCCAGTAAGGATTGTAAGTAAATAGCCTCAAGTTTCTTTGACATCAATCAAAAATTTATTGGGTAGCATAAAAACAGTATTATAAAACAGAGAAGTTTTCTCTCTTCTTTCACCTGGCAGTGATAACACTGCTACTGGGCCACATGTGGTCTCCTCAGGTGCTTTTCAGTGTCAGCATTCCTTGGGCTCCTTGAAAGAAGCAATTAAGTTATTGCTCTCCACTTCAGATAGGTGGTGCTCTTGGCAGCCTTTCTCGGAGTGCTTTCATTTATCTCTGAATAAACAGAGAAACTCACACCTTGAGACCAATACTTTTCCCCTGTTGCCATCTGTCTATCCATATAAAAAACATATTATCTTTTATTTCTGATTAACCTTTGTTAATTAACTTATTAAGTGCTTAACTCTTTAAGCACTATATTATCGTAGAATTCAGAGTTTCTCAAACTGTGGGGTGCAGAACACACCAGCATCAACATCACCTATCCTGTTTCCCATACCCCTCACCCCACAGTCTCTGGGCAGAGCCTGCAGTCAGCCTTTGAAACAAACTCTCTCCCACCCAGTGACATTTTGTTCTTTAAACAGTGTTTTCAAGGTATATGCCATGACAAATTATTTTTCCATCATTCAATTACATTTTCCCAAAATGGAAATGTTTTTGTTCTCCGTTCATTATTATTAACATTATATATGCTTTTATTAAAAAAATTCAAACATTATTAAAATGTTTAAATTAGCCAATGGAAGTTCCCTATGACTCTACCTACCCAGACAATCATAGTAAATGATTTCTGTATATCATCCTAAACTTTTTCTTACAAATATATGTAAACCTACTATATATAATCTATACCAACAGTAAGATTATACAGTACTCATCATTCTGTATTTTTTTTCCTAACCATGGACATTTTTTATGCTAATATTTATTGATCTACCTTGCACTCCATTGTTTAAAGATGACAATAACTATAGTTGACCTTTGAATAACATAGGTTTGAACTGCCCAGGTTGACTTATAAGTGTATTTTTTTCAATAAATACAGCACTATGGTTATGATCTGCCCTTGGTTGAATCCTCAGATAAGGAGGGTCAACTATGGGACCTGAGTATCCCCATATTTTGGTATATGTGGCTGATTCTGGAACCAGTCCCCCACAGATACCAAGAGATGACTCAATACGTATTTTGCTAATTTCATATTGACAGACATTTAGGTTATGACCAGTGTTTTACCAATACAAACAATGCTCTAAAATAACGTCTTCGTGTATATATTTTTTCCTATTTGTGTGACTTTTCTCAGCTTTCTACGTGTGTAATTTTTCTGTCAAAATATATGCAAATTCTTAACTTTGATAAGTATATCCAAGTTACTCTTGTATTTTAATTTGTGTGTAATTTATATTTGATACAATTGGGTCTTGTCGGCAATTTTGTCTACTCTGTTACTTCTGTTACATTTTATATATTTCCTTTTTCTGTCCTCTTATTCATTTCCTGAACATTCTGTAGGATTCCATTTTGTTTATCTCTGGTGTTTTATTTTTTTTAACTATAGTTATTTACAATATTGTATTAGTTTCAGGTGTATAGCAAAGTGATTCAGTTATATATGTATATATATATATTTTCAGATTCTTTTCCATTATAGGTATTCAAGATGTTGAATATAGTTCCCTGTGCTATACAGTAAATCATTGTTTTTTATCTATTTTATATACAGTAGTGTGTATCTGTTAATCTCATCCTCCTAATATATCCCTCCTCCTGTTCCTCTTTGTTAACCATAAATTGGTTTTCTATGTCTGTATGTTTCTGTTTTGTAAATAGATTCATTTGTATTATTTTTTAGATTCCACATATAAGTGATCTCATATAATATTGGTTTTTCTCTGTCTGACTTCATTTAGTATGATAATCTCTAGGTCTATCCATGTTGCTGCAAATGGCATTATTTCATTTTTTTATGGCTGATTAATATTCCATTGTATATATGTACCACATCTTCTTTATCCATTCATCTGTTGATGGACATTTAGGTTGCTTCCCTGTCTTGGCTATGGTAAATAATGCTGCTATGAACATTGGAGTGCATGTATTATATCTTTTAGAATTAGTATCCCTAGTGTTTTTGAGTATATCTCTTTGTATACATTTGTTTGTAGTGGTGGCTCTAGGGATTAAATTATACATGCATAGCTTATCACAGTCCACTAATATCAACATTTTACCACTTAAACTGGAATATAACTACCACCTTTTAGGCCCCTTTACACCCCTCCCTCTTTATTATCGTTGTCTTAAATGTTTCTTGAACATATATTGAGACCCTCATGAAAAATTTTGCTTTTAAATGTCAAAAATAATTTTAAAAGCTCAAGAGGAAGCTAATGCTCTATCATTTAGCAATGTGCTTACTCTTTCCTTTGCTCTTTCTTCATTCCTAATGTTCCATTTTCTTTTTTTCTTTTTTTGCCTTTGAAGAATTTCCTTTTGCCACTCTTTTTGAGCCAGTCTCCTGGTGACAAATTATTTTATCTTTCCTTTACCTAAAAATGTTTTTGTTTCACTTTTATTCCTAAAGAATATTTTCACTCGGTTCAGAATTCAGGGTTGACAGTTTATTTCTTTCAGCATCGTGTGCTACTTTCTTCTGGCCTCTGTGGTTTCTGGGGAGCAATCGGCTGTTCTCCTGTAGGTAATGTGTCTTTTCTCATTGGCTGCTTTCAGGCTTTTTTCTTTGTCTTGTTTTTTGGGATTTTGAATTTAACATGTGTAGATTTCTGGATGTAGATTTCTTTGGAATTATCCTGTTTTGGGTGTTCTGAGCTCCATAAATCTGTAAGATTATGTTTTATGATAAATTTGGGAAGTTTGCAGCCATTATTCCTTCAAACCTACTTCAGCCCTACATTCTTTGTCCCTCTTTTTTTTGGACTCCAATGACATGAATGTTATATATATTTGCATTGTCTTACAGGCCCCTGAGGCTCATATTATTTTTTCAATCTATATCTCCCTTATTGCTCATAATTTCTATCGATATAACTTACAGTTCACTAATTTCTGTCATTTGCATTCTGCTATTAAGGGGTCTGTTTGTTTATTGTTTAATTTTAAATTCAAAATTACCATTTTTTCCTCTTTCATATTTTCTATCTCTTTGCTGAGATTTTCTATTTTTCATTTGTTTCCAGAGTGTTCATAATTACTTGTTGGAGCATTTTTATAATAGCATATTTACGGTTCCTACCTAAAAATTACAACCTCTCTGTTATCTTGATTTTGTGGTCTGTAGATTGTATTTTCTCATTGAAATTGAGATGTTCCTGGGTTTTGGTATGATGAGAAATTTTGGACAGTTTCCTGGACATTATTTGTGTTATGTCTTATGACTGTGGTTTCTAATTAAAATTTCTATTTTAGCAAGTAGTCAGCCTGTTTAGATTTGGAATGCACACCCTGGATCACTTTTGTGGGCTTTGTTTCAAATCTCAATTTAGTTTGTAACACCTGTATAGTGCTATTCTGTTACCCAGAGGATAAGACTCCATCCCACAATCTCCTTATCACCACCTGAGGAGGGGGAAGTGTGCTTCATTACTGCATGGGTAGGGTGTGGAAATAAGAGTTCCTCCAATAGGTTCTACCAGGCCAGGCACCTCCTCTTTACTGCAGGAGGAGGATGGAAGTCAGTCCTTCCCATTGACTCTTCTGGGGAGAGAAACTGCTTTGTTTACTTCAGAGCAAGTGCAGAAGTCAGAGCTCTAACCTGAGTGGGAAGGCACCACCTATTACTGCAGTAGAAGTAGGGAAGCGAAGTCAGAATTCCATCGCATTCATATAATTATGACCATTCAGGTTTTTGCTGAAATCTCTGTCCACTGATTACTCTTTTCTTGATCTTTTGTAATTGTGATTTGAACTATTATTTATAAAACAAATTTTTTATTTTCCTTTCAGGGTGGTCGTAGGAGGAAGAGGGTATAAATATATGTAGCCATTTAGTTATTGTGACCTGGAATTGAAGTATGGAAAATAATAAAATTTGAACAAGACTGTATTCTAAAGTATCTTTTATTAATCTATGTTTATCTTAACAAAAAGGTATCTTTCTTTACAAGCATTCTATAATTAAACATTCTGATGGTCTTTTAAAATTATGTGGCACTAACACAGTAAACTCAGTAAAAATGTCCAATATACATCATTTACATGCAGTGACAAAAAATACCAAACGCAATAATAATTCAATGCCCTATGATGGGGTTTCAAAAATTATTTTTGTTTATATATACATAACATTTCATTTACTCATAAACTTAAAGGAGGCGACTAACCAATGTACTAATATCAGTGAAAATTATTATAACCTTAGTCAAATTATGTTTTAGATATGTAATGTTGAACATTCATCCTTGTGTATTTTTATGTAACAGCTTTATTGAGATACAATCCACATACCATACAATTCACCCATGTAGAGTATACAGTTCAATAGTGTTTAGCAATCAAAGCATCTGTATTGAAATATGTAATCACTGATCAGCTGGAAGCAGGTGATACTTGTTAAACTGGTATAACAAAGTTCTTATGGCTACTTAAAACTTTTCCTTTGTGGGAATCCAGATAGCCCCTTTGAAATGTTTTTTCTGAAAATCAAAGTGTAAGAAGGGAACTACTATTGCTATTTTTTTATTGTGGTAAAATATACATAACATAACATTTAGCATTTTAAGCATTATAAATGTACAATTTAGAGACAGTATGTATTTTTACAATGCTGTGCAATCATCACTATCTATTTATTTCCACATTTTCATCATCCCAAATAGAAATTCTGCATCCATTAAACAGTATTTTCTCATTCCCCTCTCCTCCAGGCCCTGGTGGCCTCTGTTATACTTTTTGTCTCTATAAATTAGATTTTTCCTGGTACTTCATGTAAGAGGAATCATACAATATTTGTCTTTTTGAATCTGGCTTATTTCACTGTGTATTCTTTTGGGTTGTTTCACTTAAAATTAGAAGAGAGAGTAGCTAAACACCTGTGACTTTAAACCTGTTTGCCCTACATCATCCATAAGGAAATAAAGAAAAAGTCATATAACCACTAAATAAGGCAGTATGAGGTCAGTTACAGGTGTCATAAAAAGAAAACATTTTTCACCCTATTGTTCCTATCTACCTAGGAAAATTACACTTATACTGTTCCTTGAATCTTGAGTTCAAATGTCACCTTCTTGTGAGGACATCCCCCAAGCAAAATTAGTCACATTTTCCTTTCTGATCCTAGAGCATTTTAAACATATTACATTTTGTATTTGCCTATATGCCTTCCCTCACTAGTCTGTAAGCAATTCAATGGTATAGATATAAGCCACGTGTTACAAATCTTTGGGTTCACAATGCTTGCATCACTGCTGAAATATTTCTTGGGGGAAGAAATGAATTCAAACTAAAATTTCACATGTAAAACCAAAGTTTAAAAAAATATTTGAGTTCACAATCATTAATTTTATCGTTTGCCTCAAGCTTTTAATTATGAAATAATATGTATACAGGTAAGTACATAATGATTTTATTAAATAAAGTATTAATTAGCTTTATGTTAAAAAATAGATCTTTAAACAGGAGTAGGAGTAATATGGTAATTGGAAGTATAAGATCACTGAGGACATAAGGATAAAAAATAGTTACTAAAGTTACATTTGCAGAATTTGCATTATGACTGTATTAAGTTATTTAATCATGTCCAAACTTTCCATGATTGTGTGGTATTTTGGTTTTGCTATTTGAAACACTTCAATTTACTGCATTATGTAGGATGGGGCACCCTAGAATGTGCTAAAAGACCTCATAAATAATCATACTATTGATATAGATATAGGCATGCTATAATTAGATTAAATAAAATAATAAGGTAAAACGCTCAGACAGAGTAGTATTGAATACCAGTATGTCAGTCATTAGATGTAAGACGCTAAAATAAAATTATAAAACAGTAAATAATAACGTCAGCAGTGTACAATAATGTATGAGAAAAAATAATGTTAATCACTGATAATATATTCCTTTCTTCTCATCTTTAGGGTTGCTGGAGAAAGATAACTATTGATGACTTTCTGCCTTTTGATGAAGAAAACAATCTATTGCTTCCAGCTACAACCTATGAATTTGAACTTTGGCCAATGCTTTTGTCTAAAGCTATCATTAAGCTGGCAAATGTGGAGTAAGTAGAATAAAAAATTATCGCTCACTTGTATACAAACAAAAAGGCAAACAACAGCAACGACAGCTATACATCTGTATTGCGTAGCTTTATTTTTCAAAAACTCAATTTTAAGAAGCCTTTTCTCCAAACAATGTAAACTTTCTGATATAAAAATAAATAAGCCAAAGCCACTGATTTGAAATATTGCATTAGCCCACAATAAGACAAAATTCCTCCAAGAAAAATACTAAAAACTTATTCTACATCCAGTGTTTCCTTATAATGAATGGAAAGTCAGTCATGGAAAATCAATCTTCAGCTTAATGAGAGAAAGAAGTTGTTTAGTAGGGGAAAATATTAGTTCATCTAAATACTGAATAATGTATACTGGAATCCAGTTAAAGTTTTAGGCTCTGTATATGCAGCAGTCGTTTACTCATCTTGAAACCCTGAACTCTTCTGAAGGAGGTCAGTGTGCTCCTCATGCTTTTGGTAACATTGTTCCTTTTTATACATTCAGGATGAAAACTACTCATGTTTCCTTCAATATTCTTGTGAAATCTGCTTGTGTCTTATATTCCTGCATGACTTGTGAACCAACATGCATGGGACATGTCTGCTACGTTTATTCTCTTAGCTTCCACTTGCAGAGACCTGTGGTCGGTCCTTCCGTGCTGGCCTGAATGATGCAAAAAAGCTTTGATGCCTGACTTGCAAATGCATGGCAACTGTGTGTCTCTGCTCAGTGGGAGAATTCTCACACACACTGCACCAACTTGAATTTGACACCCTTCCCCCTCCTGCAGTGTGTCACAGCCGCTCCTTTAAGAGGCCACTCCAGCCATTTGCTCAAAGCTCAGCCCCCTCCCCTTCTATTATTACACATAGCACTGTCAGTCAGTAGCCTGGTCTGATTTTTTGTGGATTTTCATTTAGCTCAGCTTCCTTTTTCTCTCCCAAAGCCACACAACGAAAACAACCCCTCCTACTGCCATCCTTTTCATCTCTCTTTTCTCTTACCAACCCTCAATTTTCTATTGGCAATTTGTTTTACCCAGCTTGCAACCCTTAATTTCAATCATTTTTAAAAGCTCAGCTCAGATCATTTTAGGTAGCTGAATACTACCAAGTATTCAAAATGGTGACAACTATGTTTGTTTATTTTTGAAAGAAAATAATGTTCCTAATTCTCAGACCTAACTTGAAGTTCTGAGAATTAGAGCCACAAGGCCAGTGAAGCAGTAAATGCGTGACCTGGATAATTGGAGTAGCATTTTATCTTTCTTAAAACTACAGTTCAGTAGAATTTTGTAGCAACTTGAGTAATAGAATTATTGTTATTTTTGAAAAATAAACAAATCCAACTTGAAAATAAAGGACCAGACTTAATGTAAGACATTTCTTAGGCTTTCCAGTGGAAATCACTACATGGTCCAATTTATATTCGTCCAAAAGTTTTTCTCAGATTTTATAGTAGATAGTAAATATTTTATGTGAGTTTTAGCTTTCTACATTAAAAAATTAATATTTAGTAGTTATTTAAATACCACTATGAAATATGCAAAGGAAAAAGAGTTACTTTTATGGGGTTTGCACAGTCACATCCTGAATATTAATATCATTATTCCAAGAGGAGTTTAGACTGTGAATTATCCCACTAGATATTAGTTATCTTTGAGATATGTAGACATATCACAATTTATAATCTGTAAACAAGAAGCCAAGGTAGATTTTTAAATGATGGAGCATGTGACTAAGATAGTAAGATTTCTTTCTGAAGAAAAAGACACGTATGCCGGTCAATACCATCAGTCGTCACCGTTGGCATAAGGCGGACTGAAGCTCTGATTCCCGAGCAAAACATAGATACGGCATTTGTGTGTGATAATGAAAATAGACTAATCACTTCAGAAAAAAAAATTTTTAACAAAAGGATTAAAATGAGAAGAGCAATATTTGATCAATCACAGCCTCATTTGACTTTATGCTATGGCGGCAGATCCACTCTTTAGTACAGGATAGAATGGATGTTTCTGATTCTCTGCAATTATCTAAGGATTTTATTAAAGATGTCTGATGCCCATCTTGTCCTGCCATGTGTGAGACTGACTTAATACACAGCCTCATAGGAATCTTAGAATAATTACCGAAACTAGAAAGATGAAGGATACTGCCCTATTTTTAAAAGACCATGATAATATATTGAATATATAGAATAGATTATATGTCATCTATATATATTTCCCGATATATAATATGTATGGATATGTTTATGTATATGGCGTTAATGCTTTATATATATGACATTTTAAAATAAAGCTTGTGGGCTTCCCTGGAGGCGCAGAGGTTAAGAATCCACCTGCCAATGCAGGGAACATGGGTTCGAGCCCTGGTCCGGGAAGATCCCACATGCCACGGAGCAATTAAGCCCGTGCGCCACAGCTACTGAGCCTGGACTCCAGAACCAGCGAACCACAACTACTGAAGCCCCCGCACCTAGAGCCCGAGCTCCGCAAGAAAAGAAGCCACCGCATTGAGAAGCCCGAGCACCGCAACGAAGAGTAGCCCCCGCTCGCCGCAACTAGAGAAAGCCCACGCGCAGCAACGAAGACCCAACACAGACATAAATAAAATAAAATAAATACATTTATAAAATAAAGCTTGTAAGCATGTTTTGTAATAGATATGTAATTTTATCATTGGATCTATTTAAGTGCCTTATCAAAACAAGTCATCTGACTGTTGGAAAAGTATATTCCTGTGCTCTAATGTATAACCACTAGGACCCCTACATTTATTATTATATCACTGCTTATTAGAGATTCCTGTTTTTTATAGACCTCTCTCTGTTTTCAAATGTTATTGACCAGACTATTGTGCATTTGCTTTTTTAGCATCCATGTAGCAGAGAGGAGAGAACTGGGAGAGTTCACAGTGATTCACGCACTCACAGGATGGTTACCAGAAGTCATTTCTCTCCAGTACGTTTGACCATTAAGTAACTCATATATTTTTTTCTCTCTTCCCCAGTAAGGTTTCTTTAACTAAAATATTCTTAGTCTTTAAGAAAATTTTAAAAAATTGTCACATTTTACAAAATGTTTGGAGAATAACATGTTATAGTATTATAAAAAATTCCTTGAGAATACCAGGATAAATTCTGTTTGCTTATATATAGTAAATTTAATCCTTAAATATCTGAATTGCAAATATTAAAACAATGTTAATTATTTATTATGATAAAATATTTACAGGTGTCCCTTTCTACTTATACACTTATTCAATACAGAAAAGTACAAGCGACTTTTAATTAGCTACCCATACTAGGGAATGAATAATATTAAAATGCCTATTAGACTTTAAGCACTTTAATATATTATTCTAATTAATACCCACAGTCCTCAAAAGATTATCTTATTTAATTATCCATATGACCCTATCAGCTAGGTGTTATATGTCATTAGAAATGAGAAAACTGAAGCTCAGAGTGGTTGAATTCCCTAAAACCGTGTACATTGTACCTGGAGGTAATATTTGAATGTAAATCTTTCTGGGTCCAAAGCCCACAGTCTTTCTCTCATATGATTCTAGATATATAGAGATTGTTTGTCTATGTTCAAAGAGAGAGCATTTAATGTAATGCTTACTTAAAATTTCACAAATATTTTTTGTTTCATGCATAAAGGTTATAGCCACATAATTTGATCATATTACCATTGATACTGGAAATTAATCAGGTTAAGGTGCATAGAAAATAATTATATCAATAGATCTGAACTTGCCATCAATCCAGATGCTGATTTTTATAAGAAGATCAAATCCACAGTACAGTTATCAATTTGGATCATCTCTGATCTTTGGTGTCAGAAAGCTACCATTCCCAGTGTCCAGGTTAAAGGAGACTGAAGACAGGTCCTAGTAACTTGGATTCTACCACCTAAAGCGTCCTTTCAGCAGGATAAACTAGCCATTGTTTGGTTCAAAGAAAATATATTTGCAGGGAAAAAAATGGGAGGGTAGACAAACTCCTCTAAGGACCACTTTTCCGAAAGAGAGCTGATTTTGCTTTTTACCTTTGGGAAAGGTCCAGATAGCAGCCTTTTAGATCGTCGTCTCATGGAAAATCCTTTTCTGATATCTAAGAGAAGAGGATATTTATTGACATGATATGGTCAATGTTAGTGGAGAGAAATAAAGAGAGAATGGGGTTTATAAGTATGGACTTTTCTAAATTTTTATCTTCAGTATTGATGGAATGCTTAAAATTTTGCCTTAATTTTCCCTGCAATAAATATACCAGAGGCATGAAAACATCAGAAGTCTATCAGAGGGTGGTAAAGAAACAGGAGATCAAAGTAATTTGTGACTAGAAAATTAAAAATTGGGAATTGTCTCTTGCTAGAATCATACAGTGAAATCATACATGAAAACTGAAAACACTATTCATATACTTTCATGATTATAAGACCAGTTTATTTCTTTTGTTTTAAAGACTTTTTTTTTTTTTTTTTTTGATATAGACCACTTTTAAAGTCTTTAGTGAATTTGTTACAATATTGCTTCTGTTTTCTGTTTTGGTTTTTTGGCCATGAGGCATGTGGGATCTTAGCTCCCCAATCCTGCACCCCCTGCATTGGAAGGTGAAGTCTTAACCACTGGACCACCAGAGAAGTCCCAAGACCAGTTTAATAATTAAATTAAGTTAAAAATTTGAAGGATTTTAGATGCTCAATTTGCATGAATTTTTATTTTTATGGTTGCTTATAAAATGTCTATGAAAATGATATAAGGGGAAAAAGCTTGAGCTTTGGTGCCAGAACTATATAGCTAAACTTACATTCTTATAATTCCAATTTCAAGCTATGTGAATTTTGCAAGTAATATAACTTTTTTGGGCCCTAGTTATTTCATATGTAAAATGCAGGTAAAAACGACCTATCTTACAGGGTTGTTCTCAGGATTGAGTAGGTAAGAGTGTCAGAAAAAGTAACTGATGTATGGTAGATACATAATTAGTGCAAGTTTCTTTCCCTCTAATGAGTATCACTATATTATTTAATATTATATAGATATATGTATGGTAGTTAATAATCAACCTTTGAAAACAGAGAAAAGTCTAAAAAAATGAGACTGACTCAGATGTTCAAGTTTATCATTTTACTTCTAAATGTACCCAGAAAGTAAAAGATATATGCTCTCTGATTTATGTCATGATTTGTAGGATTTTTTGTTATGAACATTCTGCCACACTATGCATATAATTTAAAATTACAGTTACACTATAAAATCACAAAGTTAATTCATGTGTATATAAGTGTATAATTTTAAATGAAAAGAATGTCATGGAACAGTATAATAATGATTGTCAAGAAATGTTTAATTTGAAATCACCATCTGCCAAGGATGCAGGCGGAGGTCAGGTACGGCTTCATGGAGAAAGTTCTGACTTGATCTGAGCCTTTACCATTGACTGGGTTTGATTAGAGGGGACGGAAGGAAAGGGACAGGAAAAGCAGGAGAACAACATGATCAAAGCCATGGTATGTTCAGAAGTGGGATGTTTCTCTTCCTACAAAGGATTCGATTGTGCAGAGACAGCCCCTGAGGGGCTTCGCCAGTCATGGTCATGGTTTTACAGAGGTCCAGGAGAATTAGAGTATTCAAGTTTCATACTTGTGTTCACTACTGACTTTTTCCATATGAAAATCAATTAGGGTGAAAAGTGTTTTGTGACATCTTCAACAGACAGCCTTTCCCTTCCCTCTCCCATAGAAGTACCAAAGGGAGACATTGCTGTATTTGCAATTGTTGACCTGCCTCTTATGTTTTCCTACAGTTAGCACTGTTTTATCATTTGGAAAAAAAAAAACCCTTCTAACTCTCCGTATTATACTAGAAATACAGAGTGGCTATTAGAAGTCTGACAATTTCAGATGAAGAGATGATGCTTTTCTACACAAATTTCTCTGATCTTGGTGTAGTTCATTTGTGAAAAGAGCACTCCACCACCCCATATTTAAGCCTAACTGTCCAAGATGTTGTATAGTCTCATCCTTTGGTGTATGAATATTTCTTTTTCACAGCATAACATTTTTTACATTGTAGGTGGGAAAAAACACAGGGGTTTTGGATTCAGAAAGATCTATTTTAATCCTGATTCTGTCATTTGGTAGTCTATCATTTGTGACTGCATAAAATTTACAACCTCTTAAACTTCAATTAGGATTGTACTACCTATGTTGCAGAGCTGTTATGGGATTAAATACAAAAATGAAAACTGTCTTGGCAACCACTAGCTGGCCACCCACATCTTCATTCTGTTTCTCAAATGTGCTAAACTCATTGTCCCTTAGGGTCTTTATATGAACTGTTCTTTATTTATGCCTGGAATGATCCTCCATCAGATATTTACTTGGTTGGATATGTCATAACATTTAGATATCACCAAGCTTAAATATCAGCTCCTCGGATAGGCCTTCTCAACTATCCCATCTAAATTATTTCTTTCCTGAATGATTCCATATCCCATTGTTTATTATTTTGTTTTCATCATGAAAGTTATAGCTGCCTGTTATCTTCTCTCTCTCCCTCTCTCTCTCAATCTCACTCTCTGTCTCTCTCTCTCTCAGTTGTATCCATCCACTGAGATGGTAAGATGCATGAGAATAGGGACCCTTTTTGTCTTTCTCAATGTTGAGATTTCTGTGCTTAGAGAAATGACACTGAATGGCCATTACACAGTATGTTCTCAGTAAATGTTTGTTGACAGAGTAATTTCAAAAATATTTTAAAAGGCTAAACTAGAAGTGTGTAAAAGATTCTTTGGGAATCCAGAACAGGAATGTATAGCTTAATTTCCCTAGAAAGTAATGCTTAAACTGACCTCAAAGGATTAGTTGAAATTAGTGCAGCTTATTGAGGTAGGGAAGCCAACTCAGAGAAGAAAGAATAGCCTGAAACTACAAGGGAGCAGGGTGTAGTCCCAGAAAGGCACATTTTTCTGCAGGACTAGATTATGTGCTGGGTTCTGGAGGATGGATGGGTATGGGGTGGAGAGGTATGTAGGAACCAAACAGAGAAAGTTAAGAAGTCTTCACAACAGAATGTCACTGAGGGATTTTAGACAGGAGGATGATCTTATCTTATCAGACTTGTGATTTTGGAGGATGGCTCAGATGTCAGGACTGGAACAGGGGAACTGGTTTGTGCAGTATTGCAGAAGTCTTTGCCAAGGGCTTCTACAGAGAAAGTGGTGATAGGAATGGAGAAAGGAGATTAATCCTTTGTCAGTTGCTTTGTTTGCAAATATTTTCTCCCATTCTGAGGGTTATCTTTTTGTCTTGTTTATGGTTTCCTTTGCTGTGCAAAATCTTTTAAGTTTCATTAGGTCCCATTTGCTTATTTTTGTTTTTATTTCTATTACTCTAGGAGGTGGGTCAAAAAGGATCTTGCTGTGAATTATGTCATAGAGTGTTCTGCCTATGTTTTCCTCTAAGAGTTTTATAGTGTCTGACATTACATTTAGGTCTTTAATCCATTTTGAGTTTATTTTTGTGTATGGTGTTAGGAAGGTTTCTAATTTCATTCTTTTACATGTAGCTGTCCAGTTTTCCCAGCACCACTTATTGAAGAGGGTGTCTTTTCTCCATTGTATATTGTTGCCTCCTTTGTCAAAGATAAGGTGACCATATGTGTGTGGGTTTATCTCTGGGCTTTCTATACTGTTCCATTTGTCTGTATTTCTGTTTTTGTGCCAGTACCATACTGTCTTGATTACTATAGCTTTGTAGTATAGTCTGATGTCAGGGAGCCTGATTCCTCCAGCTCCATTTTTCTTTCTCAAGATTGCTTTGGCTATTCGGGGTCTTTTCTCCAAAATATACAAGCAGTTCATGCAGCTCAATATCAAAAAAACAAACAAATCCAAAAATTTGTGGAAGACCTAAATGGACATTTCTCCAAAGTAGACATACAGATTGCCAACAAACACATGAAAAGATGCCCAACATCACTAATCATTAGAGAAATGCAAATCAAAACCACAATGAGGTATCACCTCACACCAGGCAGAATGGCCATCATCAAAAAATCTACAAACAATAAATGCTGGAGAGGGTGTGGAGAAAAGGGAACCCTCTTGCACTGTTGGTGGGAATGTAAATTGATACAGCCACTATGGAGAACAGTATGGAGGTTCCTTAAAAAACTAAAAATAGAACTATCATATGACCCAGCAATCTCACTACTGGGCATATACCCTGAGAAAACCATAATTCAAAAAGACACGTGTCCCACAATATTCATTGCAGCACTATTTACAATAGTCAGGTTTGGAAGCAACCTAAATGTCCATCAACAGATGAATGGATAAAGAAGTTGTGGCACATCTATACAATGGAATATTACTCAGCCATAAAAAGGAACGAAATTGAGTTATTTGTAATAAAGTGGATGGACCTGCAGTCTGTCATACAGAGTGAAGTAAGTCAGAAAGAGAAAAACAAATACTGTATGCCAACACATATATATGGAAAACGGTACTGATGAACCTAGTGGCAGGGCAGGACTAACGATGCAGATGTAGAGAACGGACTTGAGGACACGGGGGCGGAAGGGGAAGCTAGGGAGAAGTGAGAGCATTGACATATATACACTACCAAATGTAAAATAGATAGCCAGTGGGAAGCTGCCACATAGCACAGGGAGATCAGCCCTGCACTTTGTGACCACCTAGAGGGGTGGGATAGGGAGGGTGGGAGGGAGACGCGAGAGGGAGGGGATATGGGAATATATGTATATGTATAGCTGATTCACTTTGTTGTACAGCAGAAACTAACACAACATTGTAAAGCAATTATACTCCAATAAAGATATTTTTAAAAAGTAAAAGAATGGAGAAAGTGTTGTCAATTGCAGTAGGAGGAGGTCGGATCTAAGGGACGTACTTTTTATTTGATGAGAGTTTCATGGAGAGAGACTTGGTCATTCTCAGTTTTCTAACTTGACTGAAAAGTAGACGATGGTGGCAGGATGTTTTTATTGATTGATTGGTTTGTTTTTGATTTCTTTTCTATAAATTTATTTATTTTATTTATTTATTTTTGGCTGTGTTGGGTCTTTGTTGTGCTGCGCGGGCCTCTCATTGCAGTGGCTTCTCTTGTTGTGGAGCACAGGCTCTAGGCACATGGGCTTCAGTAGTTGTGGCATGGGGGCTCAGTAGTTGTGGCTCACAGGCTCTAGAGCGCAGGCTCAGGAGTTGTGGTGCATGGGCTTAGTTGCTCCACGGCATGTGGGTCTTCTTGCACCAGGTCTTGAACCCGTGTCCCCTGCATTGGCAGGCGGATTCTTAACCACTGCACCACCAGAGTAGTCTGAGTTGTTTGTTTTTGGATAGATGTCTATTAGGTGGTTGTACACAACCTCTTCTCTTCTGGAGAGAGGTTTGAGCTGGAGCTAATGATTTGAGGGTTACATAAAAGTACAGGTGAACCTAAAATATGGTTGTGCTTATTAACTCACTGAGGAAAGGCTATAGGCTATCAAGAGCATATTGAGGAGAACTCTGGGGAAGCAGCCCTAATTGGTCAGCAGTGAGCAGAGGAAAGGGAGTGTTCAAAGGAGTCCGCAAGTGATTTCTATAATAATAGAAACTAGAAAAGAATGATGTTGTAGAAGCCTCAGGAAAGAGTTTAGAGAAAGTAAAAATATTGTTAAATTCCACAGAGAAGTAACATAGAGACCATTTATCTAAATGATAATATATAGGAAAGTGCCTGGCACTTAACAGATGCTCAAATACATATTCTTTCCCTGTCATGTGTGTGACATGCCTCTCTCCTCTGCCAGACTGAGTGAGCCTTGAGACTAGGGCCATGTGTTTGGTCTCTTTGTTTATTTTGGTTTCTTTGTTTCTTTGCTTGTTTATTTATTTTTATTGAGATGTAATTGACATATAACAATATATTTGTTTCAGGTGTACAACATAATAATTCGATATTTGTATATATTGAGAAATGTTCAACACAAATCTAGTTAACACCCAGCACCACACATGGCTATCATTTTTTTTCTGTGATAAGAACTTTTAAGACCTACTCTCTTAGCAACTTTCAAATATAAAGTACAGTATTGTTAACTACAGTCACCATGCTGTGCATTACCACCCCATGACTCATTTATTGTATAACTGGAAATTTGTACCTTTTGAACACCTTCACTATTTTGCCCAAATCCTACCCCTTGCCTCTGGCAACCACTAATCTGTTCTCTATATCAGTGAGTTCATTTTTGTTTGTTTTGCTGTTTGTTTTTAGATTCGATATATAAGTGAGATCATACAATATTTGTCTTTCTCTCTCTGACTTATTTCACTTAGTATAATGTCCTCGAAGTCCATCCACATTGTTGCAAATGGCAAGATTTCCTTCATTTTTTATGTCTGAACAATATTTCATTGTGTATATGAATACCACACTTTCTTTATTCATTCATCCATCCATAGACACATATGTTGATTCTATGTCTTGGCTATTGTAAATAATACTGCAATGAACATTGGAGTGCATCTGTTTTTTTGAGTTAGTGTTTTCATTTCCTATGGATAAATACCCAGAAGTGGAATTGTGGGATTATACAATAGTTCCATTTTTAAGTTTTTGAAGAAACTCCATGCTGGCTGCACCAATTTACATTCCCACCAACAGTGAATGAAAGTGCCCTTTTCTCCACATCCTTGCCAACACTTGTCATTTCTTGTCTTTTTGATGATAGCCATTACAACAGGTGTGAGGTGATAACTCATTGTGGTTTTGATTTACATTTACCTGATGATTAGTGA